>NC_058082.1:577744433-578344433 GCF_014858855.1 Bufo gargarizans
AGTGTGGACACTTGCTGTATTGCACGGGATCCAGTCTGTGTGTCTGTGGCAGGTAGGTGTGGAAGTGCTTTTCATCCTCCTGCCATATCCATAGGCTAATCATATCAGTCAACCCTGAAGGTGGGAGGACTCATACACCGGATGCCTTGGGGTCCCTGCTAGCCCTTAGGATTGCCCTGGAACAAGGAGCAGGGTAAGACGACCTGTTCTTCCTAGGCACGGAGGAACAGGAGTCTCACTAGCCAACTTCAAATTTAGTGCAAATAGGGGCCTTCATGCTCCAGTGTTTGAAGAGGGACCCACGTATAAAAAACATAAAGGTCAAGGACCAGTACTGAGTGGCAACATACTTAGACACCCTGAACAAACACAAAATGGCAGACATGTTACCAGCATCACAGAGGGCTGTCAGAATGCAGCATTACCAGGCCTTGCTGTGAGAGGATGCTGCATTCTGCTGTTGCGGGCACTGACAAAGGAATTTACACCCACAGCAAAACAGGTGTGGGTACCAATCCTACCGAGCCTGCAAAAAGAGGGCAGTTAGAAGATGTGTTGGTCACTTCGGATATGAGATCATTCTTGCAGCCAACCCATCGACAGCCGCCCTACGGTTCCAGCCTCAGGGAACGCTTAGACCGACAGGTGTCTAACTACATTGGGTTAACGGCCAATGTGGACGCTCTGAGAAGTGAGGGACCCCTTGACTACTGGTGTGCAGGCTTGACCTGTGGCCAGAGCTGGCACAATTTGCCATGGAACTCTTGGCTTGCCCCTCTCGAGTGTCCTGTCCGAAAGGACGTTCAGCGCAGCAGGAGGGATCGTGACCGATAAGCGCACTCGTCTAGCTCACAACAGTGTGGACTACCTTACATTTTTTTTAATGAATGAGGCATCGATCTCAGAGGAATTGAACACCTGCGATGACCACGTATAATTGAATTTCTTCATGCCAGCCCACACATATCCGCCACCAACCAGAACAAAGAATGGTCCTTGCCTTATGTATATACAGTGGCATAAAATGCCTTTTCTGTCAGATGAATGCCTTATTTTTGGGGCCTGTACTGTCCGTCAGTTACATATTTATCCTGTGACCGCCTAATGCTCCTCCAGCAACAGAATCCAAAGTTCTGTGCTGTCAGGTGAATGCCTATTGGCTAATTTTTGGGGCCTGTACTGGCCGACAGTTACATTTTAATCCTGTGATCACCTAATGTACCAGCTGTGCACGGGGTAGTCCACCTGCTTCGCTGCAGCCTACCTGCCCGTTAAGTAGTGGTGCAGGGGTTAACAGAGGCAGCGGCAGTAGCAGTCAGTCAGTGCGGACTGTTGGGTGGAAAATCACCTACTCGGCGGTGTGGCAATTTTCTTTGTAGGTGACTGAGTAGGTTAATATGGCCATATGTAGAATATGTGGCCAAAAGGTGAAGCGTGGCCTGGGTGTCGATGTTGGCACTACGGCCCTGCGTCAACATATGCAGCATCGCCATAAAGTGGCCTGGGAGAACTGTTGCTCTGATGTGGTGGCCCAACCTGCCAAAGCTACCGCTGCATCACCCAGTGGCACGCACCCGGTTTCAGCCAGTCAAGCCACCTCAGCCGAAGGGAGCTGTCTGTCATTCCCATCTTCTGCTGGTCCAGATGCTCCTGCTCCTACTTCTCGTCAGTTATTCCGTCAGCAATCGATCATTGAAGCGATTGCCAAGAGACAGCACGCATCCAACAGCGCAGAAGCTGAACGTGCTCCTGTCCAAGTTGCTGGTGCTGCAGTCCCTCCCTTTCCAAGTAGTGGACTCTGCACCTTTCAGAGAACTGATGGCTTGTGCCGAGCCGAAGTGGAGAGTCCCAAGCCGTCATTTCTTTGCGGAAAAAGGCAGTACCAGCCCTGCACAAATATGTAGAACAGTAGGTGGGCCAGTCCTTGAGCCTGTCGGTGACTGCCAAAGTGCACAGCATAATAAACAAAAATCTGAGAAAAGATAAAAAACTAAGATAAAAACATCCTGTACGATATGATAAATAAATATGCAGATATCCCTGCAGATAATAATGCACTAACAAAATCCCCAAAAAAAGTTGCCACCAAAAATATTTTGTAGGACCGCCTTTAGCTTTGATTATGGCACGCATTCACTGTGGCATTGTTTTGATAAGCTTCTGCAATGTCACAAGATTTATTTCCATCCAGTGTTGCATAAATTTTTCAACAAGATCTTGCATTGATGATGGTAGAGTCTGACTGCTGCACAAAGCCTTCTCCAGCACATCCCAAAGATTCTCAATGGGGTTAAGGTCTAGACACTGTGGTGGCAGGGGCGTACACAAAAATCAATGGGTCCCATAGCAAGAATCAGAATTGGGCCCCCTAACTCTGCCCATTACCCACCCCTGGCCCTGGCTCCTCTGCTGCCACACCCATTTGCTAATAAGTAAAGAAATACAATGTATAAATAACCTTTTAAAACTGTTAATTATAAATATTTTTATTTATTTTTTATAGCGGGAACCGCATTCCTCCGCCTTCACTTACAGGTGCCGTAATCAGCATTGATCGCGGCACCTGGGGGGTTAAATGATGGGGGCTGTGAACTGTCCAGAGACATTTACATCCTATGTGACTGATATCAGCCGCTCCTCTTATAACATTCCAGCACTGATATAACTTCCGGAGACATTACGCAGACATCCCAACCTGCAAAAACTCATTTCAGGAGGTGTACTTCTCGTTTCAGGGAGGATTCAATTTTTTTTTTCTTTCACAAACTTTTTATAAGCATTTTCCAAACATATGCAGTATCTGCACACTTTGCTCTATGGTGTGGAGGACTGGGCTCATTACCCTGCCCCAAATTATCATATTTATGTATATGATTAAAGGGATTCTGTCACCACCTATAAGCCCTGTGAGCTAAACATATGCTCATGTCCAGGGTAGCATTCTGATTTCTAAGGTGGCCTTATAAAAGCTATTTGTGGTTTTATTCTGCGGAAACACAGGTTTTACTAACCTGTCAATCATTGAATTAAGGTGCCCAAGCAGGGGAGGTCTGTACATGCATGGTGCCCGGCCGCACGCATCGCCGTTCAATGACTTTCAATGGGTTCGTTGAAAACTCGGCTAATGCACCGTTTGCCATCCGCGTCCGTGATCCGTGGTTCCAGTCCGTCATAGATGGAATGTTGAAAAATTAATAACTCTGGTTCAGGAGAGGCCAGAGTTATGGGACAGCAGGCTCAATATATATCAGGGCCGAGTCAGCAAGGAGGTGTCATGGGAGAAAGTGGCCCGTTCGATGAGGCGTTTATAATGGCAAAAAGCCGATGCCAGAGGCCGGGCTGATTTAGGTGAGTGCCAGCAATGTCATTGCACTGTCCTGGCCCCTGTCTTGTCACTATTGAACTAGCTATTAATTCCATGATGTCTTAATAACTGCATACGACCGTCGAACACGGAGGTGAGCGTTCTGCGGTATCCTAGCCTGGCATCCTCTTTTGTTGCTATGATGCAGTGTGCTTTGTGTCGACGCTGAAGTACAGTCAGACACAGGTATAGATCATACGAGTGTATTACGGTACTGCAGTGGCGGCACTAAGAGCACGGCATCAAAGCAACCAATGATGGCGTGAACTCCTGTTCTCAACAGGATGCTAGGCCGTGAACGCTCAGCTCCGTGTTCATAAACTGTATATTTTAATGGCCTGCCTTATTTTATATAGGCCTATATATGGATTTTACAAAACAATCGTAAAATATATAACATACTCCTCCCATTGGGTGTATTTTAAATGCCTGGCCTTAGCTATGATACTGAAAACTGTAGTAATGGATACTATGCATGTGCACCTGCTAGTTGGTGGCACTTGTTCTAGTTTTACTTGAGCATACAATAGTTGGTACTTTACACATATTGTTTAAAATTAAGATACCAATGGCTAGCACGTTTAATCACTGGCTTCATGAACGTATTTCATTAGTATACCCACACCGGCACTACTGTAGCATGTGGTGTTTATTCGTCCATTTTTGGATATTTATATTCAGGGGGCTGCTTGATTTTGGAGAAATGTCTGCTTAGCTCTTAGTCCTTTTTTTGGGGCATATTTTTTCAATAAATTTCTAAGATTGTAATTGTTTAATTTCTAAATAGTCAAGCAGACCAAGACCCGGTGGAACAGTTGCCGGGATCAATTCCGCCTGGAGCTGAACGAACGAAGACGCAGCGGCGATGGCGGAGCACGCAAAAGGCCATATATATACACGGCCCAATTAGAATTTCTTAAACCGGTCATGGATTTGAGGCCGTAAGTATGTTTATTATGGTGTTTGACTATTATTGACCTATCTCCTCTGTGTAGGTCATATTGGTAGGGATGAGCGAACCCGAACTGTATAGTTCGGGTTCGTACCAAATTTTGGGGTGTCCGTGACACGGACCCGAACCCGAACATTTTCGTAAAAGTCCGGATTCAGGTTCGGTGTTCATCGCTTTCTTGGCGCTTTTTGAAAGGCTGCAAAGCAGCCAATCAACAAGCGTCATACTACTTGCCCCAAGAGGCCATCACAGCCATGCCTACTATTGGCATGGCTGTGATTGGCCAGTGCAGCATGTGACCCAGCCTCTATTTAATCTGGAGTCAGGTAGCGCCGCACGTCACTCTGCTCTAATCAGTGTAGGGAGAGGATGCAGCTGCTGCTGTTAGGGCGAGATTAGGCATTAGACAGGGATTTACTCAGCAAAAACACTTAATGAAGTGATCGATCTACAGCTGTGAATCATTCATCTTCTGCTATTCAATTGCTCACTGTTTTTAGGCTGCCCAGAGCGTTTTTCAGTCACTTTTTTCTGGGGTGATCGGCGGCCATTTTGTGTCTTGTGGTGCGCCAGCACAAGCTGCCACCAAGTCCATTTAACCATCAATAGTGTGTTGTTTTTTTTTTGCTATCTCCTACATCAGGGGCATGGCTGTGCTTGCTATTTTATTGAGGGGTGAAATTGCCAAAATAGCAGTACCCTAAATCTGGTGTTTCAGCTGTGGCTAGCCAATTGTAATACTGTCTGCTGTCTGGCAAAGGATATATTTTTGTTCTGGGTTGAAATACAATTCCCAACTTAGCAATTCCCTAAATCTGTGGTTTCTGCTGTATCAGGCCAAGTTTAAATCGATCCATAAAAGGGTATATTAGATTGAAGGTGCGGATAGTGTCATCCTCAATAACTTCACACACTACCGTGCATTTCCAAGTTTAATTCTGTCCGTAAACGTATACCTGTCACCCAGCGCCTAAATAATAGGCCTAAAATTTATATTAAGCTAAATCTGTGGTTATTGCTGTGACTGGTAAATTCATTTAGTGTCCGCCAAAGCACAGTTTTTGTTCTGGGTTGAAATACAATTCCCAACTTAGCAATTCCCTAAATCAGTGGTTTCTGCTGTATCAGGCCAAGTTTAAATCGATCCATAAAAGGGTATATTAGATTGAAGGTGCGGATAGTGTCATCCTCAATAACTTCACACGCTACCGTGCATTTCCAAGTCTAATTCTGTCTGTAAACGTATACCTGTCACCCAGCGCCTAAATAATAGGCCTAAAATTTATATTTAGCTAAATCTGTGGTTATTGCTGTGGCTGGTCAAGTTATTTGGTGTCTGTCAAAGCACATTTCTTGTTCTGGGTTGAAATACAATTCCCAACTTAGCAATTCCCTAAATTAGTGCTTTCTGCTGTATCAGGCCTACTTTAAATCTATCCATAAAAGGGTATATTAGATTGAAGGAGCTGATAGGGTCATCCACAATACCTTCACACGCTACCGTGCATTTCATAGTCTAATTCTGTCCGTAAACGTATACCTGTCATCCAGCGCCTAAATACTAGGCCTACAATTTATATTCAGCTAAATCTGTGGTTATTGCTGTGGCTGGTCAAGTTATTTGTTGTCCGTCAAAGCACAGTTTTTGTTCTGGGTTGAAATACAATTTCCAATTTAGCAATTCTCTAAATTAGTGGTTTCTGCTGTATCAGGCCTACTTTAAATTTATCCATAAAAGGGTATATTAGATTGAAGGTGCTGATAGGGTCATCCACAATAACTTCACACGCTACCGTGCATTTCCAAGTCTAATTCTGTCCGTAAACGTATACCCGTCATCCAGCGCCTAAATACTAGGCCTACAATTTAAATTCAGCTAAATCTGTGGTTATTGCTGTGGCTGGTCAAGTTATTTGGTGTCCGTCAAAGCACAGTTTTTGTTCTGGGTTGAAATACAATTCCCAACTTAGCAATTCACTAAATCTGTGGTTTCTGCTGTATCAGGCCAACTTTAAATCTATCCATAAAAGGGTATATTAGATTGAAGGTGCGGATAGTGTCATCCTCAATAACTTCACACACTACCGTGCATTTCCAAGTTTAATTCTGTCCGTAAACGTATACCTGTCACCCAGCGCCTAAATAATAGGCCTAAAATTTATATTAAGCTAAATCTGTGGTTATTGCTGTGACTGGTAAATTCATTTAGTGTCCGCCAAAGCACAGTTTTTGTTCTGGGTTGAAATACAATTCCCAACTTAGCAATTCCCTAAATCAGTGGTTTCTGCTGTATCAGGCCAAGTTTAAATCGATCCATAAAAGGGTATATTAGATTGAAGGTGCGGATAGTGTCATCCTCAATAACTTCACACGCTACCGTGCATTTCCAAGTCTAATTCTGTCTGTAAACGTATACCTGTCACCCAGCGCCTAAATAATAGGCCTAAAATTTATATTTAGCTAAATCTGTGGTTATTGCTGTGGCTGGTCAAGTTATTTGGTGTCTGTCAAAGCACATTTCTTGTTCTGGGTTGAAATACAATTCCCAACTTAGCAATTCCCTAAATTAGTGCTTTCTGCTGTATCAGGCCTACTTTAAATCTATCCATAAAAGGGTATATTAGATTGAAGGAGCTGATAGGGTCATCCACAATACCTTCACACGCTACCGTGCATTTCATAGTCTAATTCTGTCCGTAAACGTATACCTGTCATCCAGCGCCTAAATACTAGGCCTACAATTTATATTCAGCTAAATCTGTGGTTATTGCTGTGGCTGGTCAAGTTATTTGTTGTCCGTCAAAGCACAGTTTTTGTTCTGGGTTGAAATACAATTTCCAATTTAGCAATTCTCTAAATTAGTGGTTTCTGCTGTATCAGGCCTACTTTAAATTTATCCATAAAAGGGTATATTAGATTGAAGGTGCTGATAGGGTCATCCACAATAACTTCACACGCTACCGTGCATTTCCAAGTCTAATTCTGTCCGTAAACGTATACCCGTCATCCAGCGCCTAAATACTAGGCCTACAATTTAAATTCAGCTAAATCTGTGGTTATTGCTGTGGCTGGTCAAGTTATTTGGTGTCCGTCAAAGCACAGTTTTTGTTCTGGGTTGAAATACAATTCCCAACTTAGCAATTCACTAAATCTGTGGTTTCTGCTGTATCAGGCCAACTTTAAATCTATCCATAAAAGGGTATATTAGATTGAAGGTGCGGATAAGGTCATCCTGAATAACTTCACACGCTACCGTGCATTTCCAAGTCTAATTCTGTCCGTAAACGTATACCTGTCATCCAGGGCCTAAATAATAGGCCTACAATTTATATTCAGCTAAATCTGTTGTTACTGCTGTGCCTGTATTAGTGTAATACGGTACCTAAATAGATAGCCAGATAGTGTTAGGTGTCTGTAAAAAAAAAGGCCTGAATTTGAATTCAATACATTGGGCCAAATAATTTTTTTCTTATTGTGGTGAACAGTAACAATGAGGAAAACATCTAGTAAGGGACGCGGACATGGTCGTGGTGGTGTTAGTGAACACTCTGGTGCTGGGAGAGGACGTGGCCGTTCTGCCACAGCCACACGTCCTAGTGAACCAACTACCTCAGGTCCAAGTAGCCGCCAGAATTTACAGCGATATTTGGTGGGGCCCAATGCCGTTCTAAGGATGGTAAGGCCTGAGCAGGTACAGGCATTAGTCAATTGAGTGGCCGACAGTGGATCCAGCACGTTCACATTATCTCCCACCCAGACTTCTGCAGAAAGCGCACAGATGGCGCCTGAAAACCAAGCCCATCAGTCTGTCACATCACCCCCATGCATATCAGGAAAACTGTCTGAGCCTCAAGTTATGCAGCAGTCTCTTATGCTGTTTGAAGACTCCGCTGGCAGGGTTTTCCAAGGGCATCCACCTAGCCCTTCCCCAGCGTTGGAAGACATAGAATGCACTGACGCACAACCACTTAGGTTTCCTGATGATGAGGACATGGGAATACCACCTCAGCACGTCTCTGATGATGACGAAACACAGGTGCCAACTGCTGCATCTTTCTGCAGTGTGCAGACTGAACAGGAGGTCAGGGAGGAAGACTGGGTGGAAGACGATGCAGGGGACGATGAGGTCCTAGACCCCACATGGAATGAAGGTCGTGCCACTGACTTTCACAGTTCGGAGGAAGAGGCAGTGGTGAGACCGAGCCAACAGCATAGCAAAAGAGGGAGCAGTGGGCAAAAGCAGAACACCCGCCGCCAAGAGACTCCGCCTGCTACTGACCGCTGCCATCTGGGACCAAGCACCCCAAAGGCAGCTTCAAGGAGTTCCCTGGCATGGCACTTCTTCAAACAATGTGCTGACGACAAGACCCGAGTGGTTTGCACGCTGTGCCATCAGAGCCTGAAGCGAGGCATTAACGTTCTGAACCTTAGCACAACCTGCATGACCAGGCACCTGCATGCAAAGCATGAACTGCAGTGGAGTAAAAACCTTAAAAACAAGGAACTCACTCAGGCTCCCCCTGCTACCTCTTCTGCTGCTGCCGCCTCGGCCTCTTCTGCTGCTGCTGCCACCTTTGCCTTTTCCTCCGCCTCTGGAGGAACGTTGGCACCTGCCGCCCAGCATACAGGGGATGTACCACCAACACCACCACTTCCGTCAACAAGCATCTCAACCATGTCACAGGGCAGCGTTCAGCTCTCCATCTCACAAACATTTGAGAGAAAGCGTAAATTCCCACTTAGCCACCCTCGATCCCTGGCCCTGAATGCCAGCATTTCTAAACTACTGGCCTATGAAATGCTGTCATTCAGGCTGGTGGACACAGACAGCTTCAAACAGCTCATGTCGCTTGCTGTCCCACAGTATGTTGTTCCCAGCCTTCCCTGCACAACCAAGTATCTGATAAAATCAAGTGTGCACTGCGCAACGCCATCTGTGGCTAGGTCCACCTAACCACAGATACGTGGACCGGTAAGCACGGCAAGGGACGCTATATCTCCCTAACTGCACACTGGGTAAATGTAGTGGCGGCTGGGCCCCAGGCGGAGAGCTGTTTGGCGCACGTCCTTCCGCCGCCAAGGATCGCAGGGCAACATTCTTTGCCTCCTGTTGCCTCCTCCTCTTCTTCCACCTGCTCATCCAGTCAGCTACACACCTTTACCACCAACTTCAGCACAGCCCGGGGTAAACGTCAGCAGGCCATTCTGAAACTCATATGTTTGGGGGACAGGCCCCACACCGCACAGGAGTTGTGGCGGGGTATAGAACAACAGACCGACGAGTGGTTGCTGCCGGTGAGCCTCAAGCCCGGCCTGGAGGTGTGCGATAATGGGCGAAATCTCGTTGCAGCTCTAGGACTAACCGGTTTGACGCACATCCCTTGCCTGGCGCATGTGCTGAATTTGGTGGTGCAGAAGTTCATTCACAACTACCCCGACATGTCAGAGCTGCTGCATAAAGTGCGGGCCGTCTGTTCGCGCTTCCGGCGTTCACATCCTGACGCTGCTCGCCTGTCTGCGCTACAGTGTAACTTCGGCCTTCCCGCTCACCGCCTCATATGCGACGTGCCCACCAGGTGGAACTCCACCTTGCACATGCTGGACAGACTGTGCGAGCAGCAGCAGGCCATAGTGGAGTTTCAGCTGCAGCACGCACGGGTCAGTCGCACTACGGAACAGCACCACTTCACCACCAATGACTGGGCGTCCATGCGAGACCTGTGTGCCCTGTTGTGCTGTTTCGAGTACTCCACCAACATGGCCAGTGGCGATGACGCCGTTATCAGCGATACAATACCACTTCTATGTCTCCTTGAGAAAACACTTAGGGCGATGATGGAAGAGGAGGTGGCCCAGGAGGAGGAGGAAGAGGGGTCATATTTAGCACTTTCAGGCCAGTCTCTTCGAAGTGACTCAGAGGGAGTTTTTTTGCAACAGCAGAGGCCAGGTACAAATGTGGCCAGCCAGGGGCCACTACTGGAGGACGAGGATGAGGAGGAGGTGGAGGAGGATGAGGATGAAGCATGGTCACAGCGGGGTGGCACCCAACGCAGCTCGTGCCCATCACTGGTGCGTGGCTGGGGGGAAACGCAGGACGATGACGATACGCCTCCCACAGAGTACAGCTTGTCCTTACCCCTGGGCAGCCTGGCACACATGAGCGACTACATGCTGCAGTGCCTGCGCAACGACAGCAGAGTTGCCCACATTTTAACGTGTGCGGACTACTGGGTTGCCACCCTGCTGGATCCACGGTACAAAGACAATGTGCCCACCTTACTTCCTGCACTGGAGCGTGATAGGAAGATGCGCGAGTACAAGCGCACGTTGGTAGCCGCGCTACTGAGAGCATTCCCAAATGTGACAGGGGAACAAGTGGAAGCCCAAGGCCAAGGCAGAGGAGTAGCAAGAGGTCGCCAAGGCAGCTGTGTCACGGCCAGCTCCTCTGAGGGCAGGGATAGCATGGCAGGGATGTGGAAACATTTTGTCAACACGCCACAGCTAACTGCACCACCACCTGATACGCAACGTGTTAGCAGGAGGCAACATTTCACTAACATGGTGGAAAAGTACGTGTGCACACCCCTCCACATACTGACTGATGGTTCGGCCCCATTCAACTTCTGGGTCTCTTAGGCTACTTTCACACTAGCGTTCGATCGGATCCGTTCTGAACGGATCCGATCATAATAATGCAGACGGAGGCTCCGTTCAGAACGGATCCGTCTGCATTATATTGGCAAAAAAAAGCTAAGTGTGAAATTTGCCTGAGCGGATCCGTCCAGACTTTTACATTGAAAGTCAATGGGGGACGGATCCGCTTGAAGATTGAGCCATATTGTGGCATCTTCAAACGGATCCGTCCCCATTGACTTACATTGTAAGTCTGGACGGATCCGCACGCCTCCGCACGGCCAGGCGGACACCCGAACGCTGCAAGCAGCGTTCAGGTGTCCGCCTGCTGAGCAGAGCGGAGGCTGAACGCCGCCAGACTGATGCAGTCTGAGCGGATCCGCATCCATTCAGACTGCATCAGGGCTGGACGGAAGCGTTCGGGTCCGCTCGTGAGCCCCTTCAAACGGAGCTCACGAGCGGACAGCCGAACGCTAGTGTGAAACTAGCCTAAATTGTCCGCGTGGCCAGAGCTAGCCTTTTATGCATTGGAGGTGCTGGCCTGCCCGGCGGCCAGCGTTTTGTCTGAACGTGTATTCAGCACAGCAGGGGGCGTCATTACAGACAAACGCAGCCGCCTGTCTACAGCCAATGTGGACAAGCTGACGTTCATAAAAATGAACCAGGCATTGATCCCACAGGACCTGTCCATCCCTTGTGCAGATTAGACATTAACTACCTCCCCTTAACCATATATTATTGGACTCCAGGGCACTTCCTCATTCAATCCTATTTTTATTTTCATTTTACCATTATATTGCGGGGCAACCCAAAGTTGAATGAACCTCTCCTCTGTCTGGGTGCCGGGGCCTAAATATATGACAATGGACTGTTCCAGTGGTGGGTGACGTGAAGCCTGATTCTCTGCTATGACATAAAGACTTTTTCTCTGCTGACATGAAGCCATATTCTCTGTTATGGGACCTCTCTCCTCTGCCTGGGTGCCGGGGCCTAAATATATGACAATGGACTGTTACAGTGGTGGGTGACGTGAAGCCTGATTCTCTGCTATGACATGAAGACTGATTCTCTGTTGACATGAAGCCAGATTCTCTATTACGGGACCTCTCTCCTCTGCCTGGATGCCGGGGCCTAAATATCTGACAATGGACTGTTACAGTGGTGGGTGACGTGAAGCCTGATTCTCTGCTATGACATGAAGACTGATTCTCTGCTGACATGAAGCCAGATTCTCTGTTACGAAACCTCTCTCCTCTGCCTGGGTGCCTGGGCCTAAATATCTGACAATGGACTGTTCCAGTGTTGGGTGGCGTGAAGCATGATTCTCTGCTATGACATGAAGACTGATTCTCTGCTGACATGAAGCCAGATTCTCTGTTATGGGACCTCTCTCCTCTGCCTGGGTGCCGGGGCCTAAATATATGACAATGGACTGTTACAGTGGTGGGTGACGTGAAGCCTGATTCTCTGCTATGACATGAAGACTGATTCTCTGCTGACATGAAGCCAGATTCTCTGTTATGGGACCTCTCTCCTCTGCCTGGGTGCCAGGGCCTAAATATATGACAATGGACTGTTACAGTGGTGGGTGACGTGAAGCCAGATTCTCTGCTATGGGACCTCTCTCCAATTGATATTGGTTCATTTTTATTTATTTTATTTTTATTCATTTCCCTATCCACATTTGTTTGCAGGGGATTTACCTACATGTTGCTGACTTTTGCAGCCCTCTAGCCCTTTCCTGGGCTGTTTTACAGCCTTTTTAGTGCCGAAAAGGACACTGGGGTTGAAGTTCGGGTCGGGTTCGGGTCCCCATTGACTTCAATGGGGTTCGGGTTCGGGACGAAGTTCGGGTCGGGTTCGGATCCCGAATCCGAACATTTCCGGGAAGTTCGGCCGAACTTCTCGAACCCGAACATCCAGGTGTTCGCTCAACTCTAATCCTGAGGAGTCAGATTTGGGAGGGAGCGAAACTCCAGCTGCTTTCTCGCCAGAAAGTAGCCCCACTCATACCCAGGCCGAGGATAGGGAACATCCTACTCTTGAGCCACCAACTTTTTCCCAGGGGAGCATGGAAAGGACCCAGCAGCCTCAGCTAAGGCAGCGGCCAAATGTCCCCCAGGCTTCCTCGGCGGTAGATACTCGGTAGCAGATTGACTCTCGAGTCATTGAATTCCTCGCCAAGAGGAGGAGTGTGGGACCAGAGGAAGCTGTGGTGAGGGGGCTGGGGCCTTTACTGAGGGGCGTCCTTGCCCACAAATTGAGCCCTTGTGTGGCAGGAATTGCAATGGTGATAGAAATGTTTTCCTCACCATACGAGGGAGACATTGTCTCTGAAATAAACACAGTGAGGCGCAAGATCCTTTCAACGGGCTCCCAGCATGTTTCTATGGCCAGCCAACCCCAACCCCATGGCCTACCTTTACCTGGCCCACGTTACCAGGTGGTACAGGAAACAAGCCACCCCCCAACACCGTATTTGAGTCAGGCTGCCACCTATCCCAGTGGGCCACAGCAACCTGAACAGGTTAGACCAGAGAGCTCATTTCAGCCTGGTCCCTTCACCAGGGATTTATTTGACCTGTAGTGCTGGTTAAAAACTAAAGTTTAATGTATTTTTTTTTGCTTGTTTCTTTGCCTTATTTTTGGCATAATTGTTTGCCGTAAATTTCTTTGGGGACCTTGGGTTTTGTTATAAAAAAAGATTACTAAAACGCAATGAGTTTTGAATAGGGATGAGCGTACCCGAACTGTATAGTTCGGGTTTGTACCGAATTTTGGGGTGTCTGTGACACGGACCCGAACCCGGACATTTTCGTAAAAGTCTGGTTTCGGGTAAGGTGTTCGTCGCTTTCTTGGCGCTTTTTGAAAGGCTGCAAAGCAGCCAATCAACAAGCGTCATACTACTTGCCCCAAGAGGCCGTCACAGCCATACCTACTATTGGCATGGCTGTGATTGGCCAGTGCAGCATGTGACCCAGCCTCTATTTAAGCTGGAGTTACATAGCGCCACCCGTCACTCTGCTCTGATCTGTATAGGGAGAGGTTGCAGCTGCGACGTTAGGGCGAGATTAGGCAGTGATTAACTCCTCCAAAAGACTTCATTCAGAGATCGATCTGCAGCTGTGGATGATTGAACTGCTGCTATTGAATTGCTCACTGTTTTTAGGTTGCCCAGAGCGTTTTTCAGTCACTTTTTTCTGGGGTGATCGGCGGCCATTTTGTGTCTTGTGGTGCGCCAGCACAAGCTGCCACCAAGTGCATTTAACCCTCAATAGTGTAGTTGTTTTTTGGCTAAATCCTACATCAGGGTCATGCTGTCACACCAAGTGCATTTAACCATCAATAGTCTGGTTATTTTTTGGCCATATACTACATCAGGGGCAAGCTGTCACCAAGTGCATTTAACCCTCAATGGTGTGGTTGTTTTTTGGCTAAATCCTACATCAGGGTCAAGCTGTCACACCAAGTGCATTTAACCATCAATAGTGTGGTTATTTTTTGGCCATATACTACATCAGGGGCAAGCTGTCACCAAGTGCATTTAACCCTCAATAGTGTGGTTGTTTTTTGGCTAAATCTTACATCAGGGTCAAGCTGTCACACAAAGTGCATTTAACCATTAATAGTGTGGTTATTTTTTGGCCATATACTACATCAGGGGCAAGCTGAGCCTGTCACCAAGTGCATTTAACCCTCAATAGTGTGGTTGGTCAAGCTGTCACACCAAGTGCATTTAACCATCAATAGTGTGGTTATTTTTTGGCCATATCCCAGTCTAATTCTGTCTGTAAACCTATACCTGTCACCCAGCGCCTAAATAATAGGCCTCAAATTTATAGTCAGCTAAATCTGTGGTTATTGCTGTGGCTGGGCAAGTTATTTAGTGTCCGTCAAAGCACAGTTTTTGTTCTGGGTTGAAATACAATTCACAATTTAGCAATTTCCTAATTTGGTTTCTGCTGTATCAGAGCTACTTTAAATCTATCCCTAAAAGGGTATATAAGATTCAAGGTGCACATAGGGTCATTCTGAATAACTTCACACACGCTACTGTGCATTTCCAAGTCTAATTCTGTCAGTAAACCTATACCTGTCACCCAGCGCCTAAATACTAGGCCTCAAATTTACATCCATCTAAATCTGCGGTTATTGCTGTGGCTGGTCAAGTTATTTAGTGTCCGTCAAAGCACAGTTTTTGTTCTGGGTTGAAATACAATTCCCAATTTAGCAATTTCCTAATTTAGTGGTTTCTGCTGTATCAGAACAACTTTAAATCTATCCCTAAAAGGGTATATAAGATTCGGGGCGGAGCCAGCGTCTGAGCCGAGAGGACATGTACTGCTGAGCTCCGTACACTACCTTGCCAAGGGACTCGCTTACGTCCGAATTCAAGCGCTGAAATGGTCAAGATTGGAGGGCAGAAGACCGCTGACACAGGAGCGGTGCCCAAATCCCAGAACCAAAGCGCAGGGATGGCAAAATACCTAAAAAAAACAGGCCAGCTCGGCCGTGATGAAAGAATCCAAGATGGCGCAGGCGGATGAACGCACTCCCGCCGAGACTGAGGAAGGCCCCTCCGATGATGATAGCGATGGAGGTGAGTCTGTGAGCTCACGCCAGCTGCCGGTTTTAAGACGCTTTATTAAGCAAGCCCTGGCTGAAGCCTTATCCCCACTTAAGCAGGAGATCTCCAGCCTCACACAAGAAATCCAGCATGTAGGCCATAGGGTGGAATCCCTAGAGGCCACACAAGCGGCAACTCTGGAGCATAGCTCAGCCGTGGGGCAATCTCTCTCCTCATGCCAGCGCCACATTAACTCTCTCTACGCCGCAATAGAAGATCAGGAGAATCGCAGTCGGCGAAATAATCTCAGATTCAGGGGCGTACCTGAAACAGTGCCCGCGGAAGACCTGGTGACTACCATAAAAAATATTGCCTCATCTCTCCTGGGCAGGGAAGATCCTACAAACATGATAATAGAAAGAGCGCATAGAGCCCTGCGACAAAGACCGAAAGACTCTGATCCACCCAGGGATATTATATGCCGCTTTCTGAACTTCCTGGACAAAGAAAAGATTTTAACAGCGGCTAGAATAACCAACAACATCTCACTAGGTGACGCGCCGATTTCTATTTACCAAGACCTGGCGCCGGTAACCCTGCAAAAAAGAAGGATCCTTAAACCCCTCACGGAGTACCTTCGCAACAAGCGAATTCCATATAGATGGACCTTTCCATTTGGCGTCACATTCTCGCATGCGGGAAAATTCATCAAAGTTTCGTCATATGAGGATCTCCAAGCAGCTTATGTCACCATGGACATTGACCCATTAGACATACCTAACTGGGATACAGTATCCGACATCTCATCCCTCCCAGCTATCCCGAGAATCACCTCATGGGAAAAATCGCCTGCTACCAAACTTCAACGATTCCGACGCAGGAGTGGATTGCTGACACCTAGAAAAATTACCTGAATGTTTGGGTGCTATAGATATCCAATAACAGTATTCTTTATGTTCCTTATCTAGTATCTTGCCTCTCTTTCCCACTTTCATGCTTTTCCCTGTCTCCTTGACTGTCCTCAGCATGTAACATGTTGTATTACCTGCGTAATAATATGTAACACTAGATGTATCTGCCTTTTAGCTCGCCATGTCCCACATACTGGCAAGTCCTGATATTTGGGTTTACCCACACTACCTCCTTTCACTACTTTGATGGAAATCCCCATCATCTACTTGTTTTACCAGAGTTTGGTTATTTGTTGTGTTTATAGATATGCTTTTTCTTTTATCTTTTATTTCTTTTCCCTCAGTCATGTCACTTTGTCTGGATCCTTTAAAAGCCATTTTGGGTTCTTGGAGCTGATGCTTGCTGTTTTTGGAGCCACCTGGTATAGTGTCTTGCTCCCTCGCTTCGCAAGGTACCGGTTTGATTATTCCACCCCAACCCTGACCTAGAACAATATGGCGGACCTAAAAGTAGTTACCTACAATGTGAAGGGTCTTAGATCGCCATCAAAACGCTCTCAACTCTTCTCCCTTCTGGGAAAGGAGAAGTCCTCCATAATCTTTCTTCAAGAAACCCACTACAAGCACAATAGATATCCAGATTTATCTTTTTCCAGATTCCCTAACTGGTACCATTGCGGAGCTGATGGAGCCGCCTCAAGGGGAGTGAGCATCGGTTTTAAGAAAAATGTTCCCTTTATCTATGCTTCCCACATCCAAGATCCCGATGGGAGATATATTATTTTGAAAGGTCATATCTCTCAGAAAATGTATACATTTGCAAACCTATATGCCCCTAACTCAGACCAAATATCGTGGTTGTTATCTACCCTATCTTTAATAGAAAATCATTATGAGGGTACTCTTGTTTTAGCAGGAGATCTTAACGTGGCGTTGCATCCCCTTACTGATACTTCTTCCAAAAGGTCTTCCTTCTCTGCCAGAGCCCTGAGAAAGTTAAATACTAAATTACATAGTTTGGGTCTGATTGACATTTGGAGATGCCTTAACCCAAATTGTTCTGATTATTCTTTTTATTCTATTCCAGCGCAGTCCTATAGCAGAATAGATTATATTTTCATCCCCAAGGATCAGGTTCAATTCTGCACCGATACAAGGATCGGAAGTATATCCATTTCTGACCACGCTCCGGTATTCTGCACCTTGCGTTCTTCTTCAGACACGGGTAGGTCCCTTATTTGGAGGCTCAATGAGTCCATTCTGAGCAGCGAGGCACACAGGACCCACTTTAAGTCACTCCTAGATGAATACTTTTCTATTAACAACACTCCTGACATATCCCCTCACGTTCTTTGGGATGCCCATAAAGTCTTTATCAGGGGTCATTTTATTAGCAAATGCTCCTTCATAAAGAAACAATCCGAGAAACGTTTGTCTACCCTTTTAGACCAGATACATTCCCTTGAAACCCTACATAAAAAATCCTTAGCTCAACAACATTTGGATGAACTTAATGCACTGAGAGCAGACCTCAAAAATTTACTGAATGAGAGATCAGCAAAATACTACCTATCTTCGCAACACAAATTTTTTGCTCACGGCAATAGGGCATCCAAATTTTTGATGAGTCGTATCAAGCGCAGACAACAGACAAGACATGTAACCTCTATCAAAGCCCCACAGGGAACCCCCATTTTCTCCTCTACGGGAATTGCTGAGCAATTAAAAAAATTTTACGAGTCCCTTTATAATCTTGACCCCCCTGGACAAGTTCAATCTCTCCTGGATAAAGAGACTGAAACTAACCTCTTCTTAAGATCTTTGAACCTTCCATCACTATCTCCCTCTCAAACAAGTTCTCTGTCAAACCCTTTCACTCTTGCTGAACTGACCGCAGCTTTAAAGGCTTCTCCTAAAGGAAAAAGCCCTGGTCCTGACGGATTTACTACTCCCTATTACCTGACATTCCAAGACTCACTACTTCCCCACTTCCTTCCTATTTGTAACCTAGCTCTGCAGAATGTCCCATTATCCTCTGAAATGACTAATGCAATAATAACAATAATACCAAAGGAAGGTAAAGACCCCTCTTCCTGTGCAAACTACCGCCCCATTTCCCTCCTAAATATAGACTTGAAATTGCTTGCAAAAATGATGGCTACCAGATTACAATCCTTCCTTCCCGCTTTAATACACTCGGACCAAGTGGGATTTGTGCGGGGTCGGGAGGGGAAGGATAACACCACCAAGATCTTGGACGTGTTATACTTTGCCTCTCACAAAAAGAAGCCGATTGTCCTATTAGGTACGGAAGCCGAGAAGGCATTCGACCGTATAGACTGGTCCTTTATCAAACATACCTTACAGAAGTTCCAAATCCCTGATCCATTCATACACGCTATCTTTGCAATGTATACCAATTCTTCTGCAGCAGTTTCTGTCAACAACCTTATCTCCTCCCGATTCTCTATAAAAAATGGTACCCGTCAGGGATGTCCCCTCTCTCCTCTTATTTTTGTCCTTGTAATGGAAACTCTGATGCAAGCACTTAGACAGGAAAAAGAAATCATTGGCTTAAAAATTGGAACATTGGAATTCAAGTTAGCCGCTTTCGCGGACGACCTTCTGATAATCACCACCAATCCCTTAATCTCAATGCCATTAATCACTTCTCTCTTAACCAAATTTGGGTACATATCTAACTTTAAAGTGAATCCCCATAAATCACAAATTTTGCACAGTGGTCTCTCCTCCAAAATGATCACTACTCTTAGAACTAACTCCCCTTTTGACTGGAACTCACCCCACCTAAACTACCTAGGTATTAAGATCACCTCTCGTCTTTCAGACCCGTTCCGCCTTAACTACACACCCCTCTTATCTGCTATCGCTGCTCAGCTGGACTCATTGGATCACCATTGCCTATCCTGGTTTGGAAGGAAAAATATGGTTATGTCATTGGTGATACCCAGGCTTACCTACCTGATGCAAGTCCTCCCACTACCGATACCTAACTCATACTTCCGCTCCTTGAATAACTATATCAGGAAATTTATCTGGCAGGGAAGGAAACCTAGGATCTCCTTTGCGACTTTAACCAAGCCCAAACATTTGGGTGGAATAGGCCTCCCTGACCCTGAAAAATACATGAAGGCAATACACCTATGCAGACTTATAGACTGGCTTAGACCCCATAAGCAGAAACAATGGTTAGCTTTGGAGAATGTGTATTTTCCGTCCACTCTTAGGGCCTTGTTGTTGGCGGACAGATCACTCCCTGCTCGGGCCTCAATACCTAACCCGTTAATTTCCAATACTATCAAGGTATGGGGGTGGTTCTCCGCCAATCATCGGGCACTAACCCTACCTTCTCCTTGGCTACTAGTGAAAGATATGATGTCACTAGCTCCTAGAGAATTAAAAGAGTCCTCCCCTATTGAACTCAGATCTTCCAACAAACCTATACTAGACTTACTAGATAAAGGTGGCGGTATTTTACCGGACCCACTTCTATTTGAAGCACTAAACCTTCCTCCCTCTAACAGTTTACTCACTAATTACATAAAGAAAGACCTCTTATCATGGGCAAAAACACTCAACGCTCAAAAGACTCCAAATTGGTTTGAAAACCTAATTACTATTCCTAAATATCCTCCTAAGCTCATATCTACTTTGTACAAGCAAATAAATCTCCCAGCCACGGATGTCAAACCTGCTTTCATAGGTATATGGGAGGGTGACTTAAAGAAAAGCTTCTCACATAAGGAAGCTCTCAAACTTTGCACTATTCCTCATAAGCTTTCACGATGTGTTCGAGTCCAAGAGAATGGATACAAAGTCTTGTCCCGCTGGTATAGAACACCAGATAAAATCTCAAAATTCTTCCCCACTGTCCCAGACCACTGTTGGAGGTGTGGAGATAGCAAGGGTACATTCCTCCATATTTGGTGGGATTGTTCCAAGATCTCTGGATGGTGGAAAGACATCTTCCAAATTAGCAATAAGATCTGTGAGTCTGACTTCCCATGTACTTCTGAGATCGCTTTGTTATCATTTGGCATCCGTGGCAAGGACAAACATACACTAGCCTTATTTTCATCCCTAATGTCAGCAGCACGCCTACTTATTCCAACTTTGTGGCGTTCTACTGAGACCCCAAATATTGAACACTGGCTTAATAAAGTCGACCAGATTTACCGGCTGGAAGAACTATCCCATTGGGAATTAAATTCTAGACCCACCTTTCTCCTGATCTGGACCCGCTGGAAACAATATAGACATTTCTCTTGACACCACATGTGTGGTATATTACACTTGTGATATACCTATTTCTTAATTAACGTGACTGATTCCCTTTATCCTTTATCCTTCCCTTTTCTCCCCCCCTCCCCCCTCCCCTTTCCCCTTCTTCCCCCCCCCCCCTTTTGCCCCCTTTTCTCCTTATAGGTTCCTGGTTAACTTCAATGTTCTATTTGTAACATGCACTGCAAGACTATCTGTCATCATGCCGTATGCTACTTTATGTCATTCAACGCTGATTTATCGACATGTATGTATACCTTTGCTTTACAAAACAACAAAAATAAAAAATTGTTAATAAAAAAAAAAAAAAAAAAAAAAAGGGTATATAAGATTCAAGGTGCACATAGGGTCATTCTGAATAACTTCACACACACGCTACTGTGCATTTCCAAGTCTAATTCTGTCAGTAAACCTATACCTGTCACCCAGCACCTAAATACTAGGCCTCAAATTTACATCCATCTAAATCTGCGGTTATTGCTGTGGCTGGTCAAGTTATTTAGTGTCCGTCAAAGCACAGTTTTTGTTCTGGGTTGAAATACAATTCCCAATTTAGCAATTTCCTAATTTAGTGGTTTCTGCTGTATCAGAGCTACTTTAAATCTATCCCTAAAAGGGTATATAAGATTCAAGGTGCACATAGGGTCATTCTGAATAACTTCACACACACGCTACTGTGCATTTCCAAGTCTAATTCTGTCAGTAAACCTATACCTGTCACCCAGCACCTAAATACTAGGCCTCAAATTTACATCCATCTAAATCTGCGGTTATTGCTGTGGCTGGTCAAGTTATTTAGTGTCCGTCAAAGCACAGTTTTTGTTCTGGGTTGAAATACAATTCCCAATTTAGCAATTTCCTAATTTAGTGGTTTCTGCTGTATCAGAGCTACTTTAAATCTATCCCTAAAAGGGTATATAAGATTCAAGGTGCACATAGGGTCATTCTGAATAACTTCACACACACGCTACTGTGCATTTCCAAGTCTAATTCTGTCAGTAAACCTATACCTGTCACCCAGCGCCTAAATACTAGGCCTCAAATTTATATTCAGCTAAATCTGTCGTTACTGATGTGCCTGTATTAGTGTAATACGGTACCTAAATAGATAGCCATATAGTGTTAGGTGTCTGTAAAAAAAGGCCTGAATTTGAATTCAATACATTGGGCCAAATAATATTTTTCTTACTGTGGTGAACGGCAACAATGAGGAAAACATCTAGTAAGGGACGCGGATGCGGACATGGTCGTGGTGGTGTTAGTGGACCCTCTGGTGCTGGGAGAGGACGTGGCCGTTCCAACTACCTCAGGTCCCAGTAGCCGCCATAATTTACAGCGATATTTGGTGGGGCCCAATACCGTTCTAAGGATGGTAAGGCCTGAGCAGGTACAGGCATTAATCAATTGGGTGGCCGACAGTGGATCCAGCACGTTCACATTATCTCCCACCCAGTCTTCTGCAGAAAGCGCACAGATGGCGCCTGAAAACCAAGCCCATCAGCATACCAGGGAAACTGTCTGAAACTCAAGTTATGCAGCAGTCTCTTATGCTGTTTGAAGACTCCGCTGGCAGGATTTCCCAAGGGCATCCACCCAGCCCTTCCCCAGCGGTGGAAGACATAGAATGCACTGACGCACAACCACTTATGTTTCCTGATGATGAGGACATGGGAATACCACCTCAGCACGTCTCTGATGATGACGAAACACAGGTGCCAACTGCTGCGTCTTTCTGCAGTGTGCAGACTGAACAGGAGGTCAGGGATCAAGACTGGGTGGAAGACGATGCAGGGGACGATGAGGTCCTAGACCCCACATGGAATGAAGGTCGTGCCACTGACTTTTACAGTTCGGAGGAAGAGGCAGTGGTGAGACCGAGCCAACAGCGTAGCAAAAGAGGGAGCGGTGGGCAAAAGCAGAACACCCGCCGCCAAGAGACTCCGCCTGCTACTGACCGCTGCCATCTGGGACCGAGCACCCCAAAGGCAGCTTCAAGGAGTTCCCTGGCATGGCACTTCTTCAAACAATGTGCTGACGACAAGACCCGAGTGGTTTGCACGCTGTGCCATCAGAGCCTGAAGCGAGGCATTAACGTTCTGAACCTTAGCACAACCTGCATGACCAGGCACCTGCATGCAAAGCATGAACTGCAGTGGAGTAAACACATTAAAAACAAGGATGTCACTCAGGCTCCCCCTGCTACCTCTTCTGCTGCTGCCGCCTCGGTCTCTTCCTCCGCCTCTGGAGGAACGTTGGCACCTGCCGCCCAGCAAACAGCGGATGTACCACCAACACCACCACCTCCGTCACCAAGCATCTCAACCATGTCACACGGCAGCGTTCTGCTCTCCATCTCACAAACATTTGAGAGAAAGCGTAAATTCCCACCTAGCCACCCTCGATCCCTGGCCCTGAATGCCAGCATTTCTAAACTACTGGCCTATGAAATGCTGTCATTTAGGCTGGTGGACACAGACAGCTTCAAACAGCTCATGTCGCTTGCTGTCCCACAGTATGTTGTTCCCAGCCGGCACTACTTCTCCAAGAGAGCCGTGCCTTCCCTGCACAACTAAGTATCTGATAAAATTAAGTGTGCACTGCGCAACGCTATCTGTGGCAAGGTCCACCTAACCACAGATACGTGGACCAGTAAGCATGGCCAGGGACGCTATATCTCCCTAACTGCACACTGGGTAAATGTAGTGGCAGCTGGGCCCCAGGTGGAGAGCTGTTTGGCGCACGTCCTTCCGCCGCCAAGGATCGCAGGGCAACATTCTTTGCCTCCTGTTGCCACCTCCTCCTACTCAGCTTCCTCCTCCTCTTCTTCCACCTGCTCATCCAGTTAGCCACACACCTTCACAACCAACTTCAGCACAGCCCGGGGTAAACGTCAGCAGGCTATTCTGAAACTCATATGTTTGGGGGACAGGCCCCACACCGCACAGGAGTTGTGGCGTGGTATAGAACAACAGACCGATGAGTGGTTGCTGCCGGTGAGCCTCAAGCCCGGCCTGGTGGTCGCGATAATGGGCGAAATCTCGTTGCAGCTCTGGGACTAGCCGGTTTGACGCACATCCCTTGCTTGGCGCATATGCTGAATTTGGTGGTGCAGAAGTTTATTCACACTACCCCGACATGTCAGAGCTGCTGCATAGAGTGCGGGCCGTCTGTTCGCGCTTCCGGCGTTCACATCCTGCCGCTACTCGCCTGTCTGCGCTACAGCGTAACTTCGGCCTTCCCGCTCACCGCCTCATATGCGACGTGCCCACCCGGTGGAACTCCATCTTGCACATGCTGGACAGACTGTGCGACCAGCAGCAGGCCATAGTGGAGTTTCAGCTGCAGCACGCACAGGTCAGTCGCACTGCGGAACAGCACCACTTCACCACTTCACCACCAATGACTGGGCCTCCATGCGAGACCTGTGTGCCCTGTTGCGCTGTTTCGAGTACTCCACCAACATGGCCAGTGGCAATGACGCCGTTATCAGCGTTACAATACCACTTCTATGTCTCCTTGAGAAAACACTTAGGGCGATGATGGAAGAGGAGGTGGCCCAGGAGGAGGAGGAGGAAGAGGGGTAATTTTTAGCACTTTCAGGCCAGTCTCTTCGAAGTGACTCAGAGGGAGGTTTTTTGCAACAGCAGAGGCCAGGTACAAATGTGGCCAGCCAGGGCCCACTACTGGAGGACGAGGAGGACGAGGATGAGGAGGAGGTGGAGGAGGATGAGGATGAAGCATGGTCACAGCGGGGTGGCACCCAACGCAGGTCGGGCCCATCACTGGTGCGTGGCTGGGGGGAAACGCAGGACGATGACGATACGCCTCCCACAGAGGACAGCTTGTCCTTACCCCTGGGCAGCCTGGCACACATGAGCGACTACATGCTGCAGTGCCTGCGCAACGACAGCAGAGTTGCCCACATTTTAACTGTGTGCGGACTACTGGGTTGCCACCCTGCTGGATCCACGGTACAAAGACAATGTGCCCACCTTACTTCCTGCACTGGAGCGTGATAGGAAGATGCGCGAGTACAAGCGCACGTTGGTAGACGCGCTACTGAGAGCATTCCCAAATGTCACAGGGGAACAAGTGGAAGCCCAAGGCCAAGGCAGAGGAGGAGCAAGAGGTCGCCAAGGCAGCTGTGTCACAGACAGCTCCTCTGAGGGCAGGGTTAGCATGGCAGAGATGTGGAAAAGTTTTGTCAACACGCCACAGCTAACTGCACCACCACCTGATACGCAACGTGTTAGCAGAAGGCAACATTTCACTAACATGGTGGAACAGTACGTTTGCACACCCCTCCACGTACTGACTGATGGTTCGGCCCTATTCAACTTCTGGGTCTCTAAATTGTCCACGTGGCCAGAGCTAGCCTTTTATGCCTTGGAGGTGCTGGCCTGCCCGGCGGCCAGCGTTTTGTCTGAACGTGTATTCAGCACGGCAGGGGGCGTCATTACAGACAAACGCAGCCGCCTGTCTACAGCCAATGTGGACAAGCTGACGTTCATAAAAATGAACCAGGCATGGATCCCACAGGACCTGTCCATCCCTTGTGCAGATTAGACATTAACTACCTCCCCTTAACCATATATTATTGTACTCCAGGGCACTTCCTCATTCAATCCTATTTTTATTTTCATTTTACCATTATATTGCGAGGCAACCCAAAGATGAATGAACTTCTCCTCTGTCTGGGTGCCGGGGCCTAAATATATGCCAATGGACTGTTCCAATGTTGGGTGACGTGAAGCCTGATTCTCTGCTATGACATGCAGACTGATTCTCTGCTGACATAAAGCCAGATTCTCTGTTACGGGACCTCTCTCCTCTGCCTGGGTGCCGGGGCCTAAATATATGACAATGGACTGTTACAGTGGTGGCTGACGTGAAGCCTGATTCTCTGCTATGACATGCAGACTGATTCTCTGCTGACATGAAGCCAGATTCTCTGTTACAGGACCTCTCTCCTCTGCCTGGGCCTAAATATATGACAATGGACTGTTACAGTGATGGCTGACGTGAAGCCTGATTCTCTGCTATGACATGCAGACTGATTCTCTGCTGACATGAAGCCAGATTCTCTGTTACGGGACCTCTCTTCTCTGCCTGGGTGCCTGGGCCTAAATATATGACAATGGACTGTTACAGTGGTGGCTGACGTGAAGCCTGATTCTCTGCTATGACATGCAGACTGATTCTCTGCTGACATGAAGCCAGATTCTCTGTTACGGGACCTCTCTCCTCTGCCTGGGTGCCTGGGCCTAAATATATGACAATGGACTGTTACAGTGATGGCTGACGTGAAGCCTGATTCTCTGCTATGACATGCAGACTGATTCTCTGCTGACATGAAGCCAGATTCTCTGTTACGGGACCTCTCTTCTCTGCCTGGGTGCCTGGGCCTAAATATATGACAATGGACTGTTACAGTGGTGGCTGACGTGAAGCCTGATTCTCTGCTATGACATGCAGACTGATTCTCTGCTGACATAAAGCCAGATTCTTTGTTACGGGACCTCTCTCCTCTGCCTGGGTGCCGGGGCCTAAATATATGACAATGGACTGTTACAGTGGTGGCTGACGTGAAGCCTGATTCTCTGCTATGACATGCAGACTGATTCTCTGCTGACATGAAGCCAGATTCTCTGTTACAGGACCTCTCTCCTCTGCCTGGGTGCATGGGCCTAAATATATGACAATGGACTGTTACAGTGATGGCTGACGTGAAGCCTGATTCTCTGCTATGACATGCAGACTGATTCTCTGCTGACATGAAGCCAGATTCTCTGTTACGGGACCTCTCTCCTCTGCCTGGGTGCCTGGGCCTAAATATCTGACAATGGACTGTTCCAGTGGTGGCCGACGTGAAGCCTGATTCTCTGCTATGACATGCAGACTGATTCTCTGCTCACATGAAGCCAGATTCTCAGTTAAGGGACCTCTCTCCTCTGCCTGGGTGCCTGGGCCTAAATATCTGACAATGGACTGTTACAGTGGTGGGTGACTGTGAAGCCAGATTCTCTGCTATGGGACCTCTCTCCAATTGATATTGGTTAATTTTTATTTATTTTATTTTAATTTTTATTCATTTCCCTATCCACATTTGTTTGCATGGGATTTACCTACATGTTGCCTGCCTTTTGCAGCCCTCTAGCTCTTTCCTGGGCTGTTTTACAGCCTTTTTAGTGCCGAAAAGTTCGGGTCCCCATTGACTTCAATGGGGTTCTGGTTCGGGACGAAGTTCGGGTCGGGTTCGGATCCCGAACCCGAACATTTCCGGGAAGTTCGGCCGAACTTCTCGAACCCGAACATCCAGGTGTTCGCTCAACTCTAGTCTTGAATTTATTACAAAAGCAAGTTCAATTGTGACTGCAAGCAAACAAAATAACTATGGGATGTGGCTTTACAACCAACTCAACCTTTGGATGGAGAAGTAGCAATACAGATTATATAGGCCAGTGATGGCTAACTCCAGCTGTGGTGAAACTACGATACCCAGCATGCTCCATTTGTGTCTACCGAGTTCTGAGAGCAGCCAAGCAAGGGGGGCATCTTGGGAGTTGTAGTTTTAACACAGCTGGAGTGCCAAGGTTAGCCATCACTGATATAGGCCTCTTGAATTGATGTTCGTCCTAACATCTGTTTGTACGGGGAGCAATGTAAACTATTATTAGTTGAGAGTAGAATGCACAAATGCACAAACCCCCCTTTTATTTAAAATTTTGGTGGTTGAGAAATATAATTTTATCCTAATGGTTGCACAGGAAACCTATTGGCTATGTGCATTTTCACCTAACAACACTTACTATTGAGTCTTCGGTGCCAAAAAAAGCATATCATGTTACAGGAATACATGTAGAATGTGATAGTGTTAATTGTTAAATTACAGCTTGATATGAAATACATAACATTCCAATCTAAGAAGACACTTAAAAAAGACACAACCAATACTTGTAGTACTAAACAAAGTTTATTTTCCATGGTGAACCCAACATAAAAATTAGGAATTAATGAGGTATTAAAAGTTTTTTTGAAACATATAGCAAATCCAAAAATGATGTTTCAATAAATTAAATCAGAAACATAATTTTGTTTTAAAGAGAGATTGATTAAATTTTTGTTCAAAAAAACCTCAGCCCGCAAGCCCACGTCAAGGGTCCTCATTCTCTTGCGAGTCCCTACACTCAACTATGTCTGAAATTACAGAAGCTATCTAGAAAAAAAAAACTAGCTAGCACAGAAGAAATCAAACACTGCCACGAATTGCGTCCCTCTGCCATGGCAAGGACCCCTCTGGGCTTAAAAAGTAGTCTGCATAGAGTTCTCGAACTGCAATACCTGCAGTCCCAGGATCCGATCCAAACCCAAACCTGATGACGCTGGCAAATCTTCCATGTCAACAGAAGAGGAAGCCTCGTGAATCCTGGTGAAGTTGTGTAGAACAACACAAGCTTGAATCACCAGGGTAGCATTCTCCGGATCCATCTGTATGGATGACAAAAACACCCTCCACTTGCTAGAGAGTATTCCGAAAGCGCACTCAACATACCGACGGGCACAACATACCGACGGGCCTCCTGACATCCAAACCACGCTTTGGAAAGGGCCGTATAACATGATGAGTTAATGCAAACCCTTCATCCGCCACGATAACAAATGGAGCCGGCGGACCAGCAGATCCGGTCAGTCTTCTGGGGCAGGGCAAGGCTGGTTTGCACGAAGCCGCTCATCCATTCTAGAAGCACTAAAGGTGCGAGCATCAGCAGTGCTTCCATAGGCCCCGATATCAACCATTATAAACCGGTAGTTACTGTCAGCAACAGCCATCAGCACTACCGAAAAATATTGTTTATAATTGAAGAATCGGGACCCTGAGGGAGGAGGCTTCTTCACACGGATGTGCTTGCCATCCATTGCCCCGATGCAGTTTGGAAACTGCGCGGAAATTTGGAAGCCCTCAGCAATCCGAAGCCAATCGTCCACCTTGGGCTGCGGCATCACCGTCTCTCGGAGTTGCTGCCAGATGACATGGCAAGTGTGATGTACAATCCGAGAGATCGTGTTGTACACAAGATATGATTTTAAACACCTTATGTCCATTGTGGACTTATCCAAAATTAAAAAAGAAAAATTTGGGTGTATGAGCAAAACAATAGCAGCTATTGGGGTGTGGGCAGTACTACCACAACTAAGTTACAACAACTGTCTTTAGCCCTTTTGAAATGCTGTAAGTTATTGCTGACTTAAAAATTAAGTAACCTAGCTGCCTGACTAGGCACAAACTACTGGCGAGTGCCTAGTAGTTTTTGTCACAAACTACTGGCGAGTGCTGTGGATTATTGGAGTGTCTCGAGGACGCTAGCTGAACACAAGTTCGAAACTTGCACAAAAGAATAGACAACCTTCAATATTTGGATGTTATGTGTCAGGGATTAACGGTTATTAAAACAAAAATACAAAAAAACATTCTGGGCAAAGAAAGGTTACTTCTGCAAACAGAAGCACATGTCTAACAGCAGCCTTTTTAAAACACATGTTCCTCCTGACAGAAGCAGGGCACATTACTGGTGAAGCTTGAAACATTAAATATTGCTTACCTCAACGTGACAATGAGCCTTTCCTCAGGAGAAATGCTGCACCTCATATTGGTGTCCATGAAGGTGGATAGTACGTAGAGACGACAGCAAGCGATCAAATGTATTGACTGACATCCTACAGAAGGAGAAAAACTTCTCTGGATGCAGCCGCAGATCTTTGTAGAGAGAATGAAAGTGTCCTTTCCGGTAACGTTGCGAAACAATCGGATGGACCCAAAATCGCTGCCTTCTACTAGGTTCCTTAGCCAACAAAGGAGTGCGCTGTCCCCATCGCCGAGAAACAAGCCAATGCAGTAAGACCTCTTCCTCAGATTCATCATCCATGGTGAAACAGCAAAGACAAGCAACCAAAATAACCTCTGTACTCTGTGAAGACTACAGAAAATGGCAACAAAACCAAACTCAGGTGAACAGCATTTATACCAATATCATGGGTGGAGTTATTAAAATTTCATTTTTTTCACCATTCCTTGTTTAATGACAGTCTGCAAAAAAAAACCTGAAACACAGACACACGGAAACACAACGGAACAAAAAACGGACACGGATCACGGAACAACAGAACCCCATTTTGCGGACCGAGAAAAACTACTGTTGTGTGCATGAGGCCTAAGTCGGATCTTTAGATTCTTTTAACCTGTGACTCATTTGATTCTTAGACTCCCTCCTGTACAGTGTGTGACCCAGCGCTGCTTGCCTGAGCTCTGATTGGTTGCAGGCTGGGGTGGGCGGGGAGGGGAGGGGCTGGCTTCCACTCTAGGATCAGATACACTCCTCCCTGCTGCCAGCGTTTCTCTGATCTGCTATCTGACTGAGCTGTTCAAACGGATCAGCTCAGTCAGAGGATTCCGGGATATATTGTTTCACATGCGGACATCAGGGAGCTGCTATCTAATAGCGGGAGACTCCCTGAATGTCCGGGAGACTTGAGATCCCTGTATTACGTCCTATGTAAATGATATCAGCCGCTCCTCTTATAATGCTCCAGTACTGATATAACCTCCAGAGACATTTACATCATATGTGACTGATATCAGCTGCTCCTCTTATAACACTCTAGCACTAATATATAACCTCCAGAGACATTTACATCATATGTGACTGATATCAGTTGCTCCTCTTATAACACTCTAGCACTGATATAACTTCCAGTGACATTACATCCTATGTGACTGATAGCAGCTGCTCCTCTTATAACGCTCCAGCACTGATATAACCTCCAGAGACATTACATCATATGTGACTGATATCAGACGCTCCTCTTATAACGCTCTAGTCCTGATATAACCTCCAGAGACAATACATCATACATAGGGGATAAGGGCTGGGAAAAATTGAAATGCCACTGATGGGGGAGGGGGGAGTCACTGGGAGACATAACTTCTTGCTCTGCATGAAGTATAGGTGAGATAGTCAGTGGGCCAAGGTCTGTGAGGGGCTGGAATAACAGGGGGACACAAGATGTGCAGGGGCAGCAGTTTCAGGACTCTATCTTCCCACCCACAGTAATTTACCCCATTGCTGATGTGTAGGAGGACCAGTGACGGACTGAACTTTATACTGGAGGAGCAGTGACACTGGAGGTCAGAAGGTGCAGAGTCTCCATATCTTCTGCTGCCTCGGCTCCACTGACTCCGCCCCCTCCTCACACATGAAGGAATATCACACTGCAGAGAGGAGGGGGGCCTGTCTGCTCATGTTGGGTCGGTGAAGTTTACTTTGGATAAAAGAACAAACCCTGCAAGGTACTGTGCTGTCCCTTTCAACAAAGTAAAACTAAATGCAGTCCAGCAGCAGAGAAGAGAGGGTGGTGGTAGCTGGGAGCCGGCCCTTGCTTCCATGCACTCTGGGCCCCCCCTCCCATGGGCCCCATAGCAGCTACGTGGTCTGCCTATATTGGCAGTATGCCACTGTATGGTGGCCAAACCATGTGTGACAATGATGTCTCATGCTCCCTGAACCACTCTTTCACAATTTGAGCCCGATGAATCCTAGCATTGTCATCTTGGAATATGCCTGTGCCATCAGAGAAGAAGAAATCCATTGATGGAATAGCCTGGTCATTCAGTATGTTCAGGTAGTCAGATGACCTAATTCTTGGAGCACATACTGTTGCTGAACCTAGACTTGATCAACTGCAGCAACCCCAGATCATAGCACTGCCCCCACAGGCTTGTATAGTAGGCACTAGGCATGATGGGTGCATCACTTCACCTGCCTCTCTTCTTACCCTGATGCGCCCATCACTCTGGAACAGGGTAAATCTGGACTCATCAGACCACATGACCTTCTTGCATTGCAGAGTCCAATCTTTATGCTCTCTAGCAAACTGAAGCCCTTTTTTCTGCTTTGCCTCACTGATTAGTGGTTTTCCTACGGCTACACAGCTGTTCAGTCCCAATCCCTTAAGTTCCCGTCACATTGTGCATGTGGAAATGCTCTTACTTTAACTATTAAACATAGCCGTGAATGCTACAGTTGTTTTTCTTCGATTTGATTTCACCAAACGTTTATGTGATTGCCGATCACGATCATTTAGTATTTTTTTCCCCGCCACATTTCTTCCTCGAATACAATGGGTCCCCACTATCCTTCTAGTTTTTAATAATGCGTTGGACAGTTCTTAACCAAATTTAGGTAGTTTCTGCAATCTCCTTAGATGTTTTCTCTGCTTGATGCATGCCAATAATTTGACCCTTCTCAAACAGACTAATATCTTTTTCACGACCACGAGATGTGTCTTTCGACATGGTTGTTTAAGAAATAAGAAGCAACTAATTGCACCAGTTGGGGTTAAGTAACTTGTTGCCAGATGGAAGATAATCGCCCATGCAGTAATTATCCAATAGGAGGCTCATAACTATTTGCTTAGTTAAATCCAGGTGGTGACTTTCCAGAGGGGAGGATGTCTGGTTCAAAGGAAAAGGTGAGAAATTGATGGAAACACCACCAGAATGGTTTAGGAACAGCATGGGGAGGTTGTCTGGATGCATCTTGGACTCTCAGGTTGCTGCTGGGAACGATGTTGTCCGAGTAGTACGCTACTTTTAAACACTGACAATAAAAGCACAAAAATGAAGTTAAAATCAATTTTAGAGGAGAAATTGTTAGGAAACATTCTTTCCTATATATTTACTTGTATATAAAGTGCAAGTGCTGCCAAAAATGAAAAGGAATAGGCACTCCGATACAAACTGTATATCACATAATGGAGGGCCTCATTCACATTGTGGTACAATTGTTCAGGTAGTGGGACTCCTACACTTATAAAGCCTATGCACTAAGTGAAAGGGCTTCCAAAAATTACAAGGAACTGGCACTCCAATACACCCTTTATTACACATAAACGACGGCGGCATCATACGCCCTTGAAAAATTATGATTGATGGCATGCGGGTGACCCTCTAAAACATTAAGGGGAAGGGCCTGCTGCTGAGCTGACCATTAAAAACATTAGGGGTGAGGGTCTGCTACAAAGATGACTCTCTAAACCGTTAAGGGCGAGTGCCTGCTGCTAAACTGACCATTGAAAAAATGATGAGAGAGGGCCTGCTGGTGAGCTGACCCTGTAAAACATTATGGTTGTGGACCTGCTGGTTAGCTCACCCTCAAAAACATTATATGTGAGGGCCTGCTGGTGAGCTGAACCTCTAAAAGATTGTAGGTGAGGGCCTGCTGGTGAGCTGAAACCCTGTAAAACACTATGGTTGAGGGCCTGCCTGGACCATCAAAAACATTATATGCAAGGGCCTGCTGGTGAGCTGACCCTCTAAAACATTACATGTGAGAGCCTGCTGGTGAGCTGACCCTCTAAAACATTACATGCAAGGGGCTGCAGGTGAGCTGACCCTCTAAAAGATTGTAGGTGAGGGCCTGCTGGTGAGCTGACCCTTTAAAACATTATATGCGAGGGCCTGCAGGTGAGCTGACTCTCTACAACATTAGGAGTGAGGGCAGACTAATAAGCATGTTGATATGATGGAAGAGGAGAAGGAGGTGGATGAGAAAAGGAAGATTTAACCATATCTTTTTTGTGGTGGAAGGGTTACATGGGAATACAGTGTATTCAGTACATTATAAAAAAACACACATTTAAAGTGCCTTTATGTTCAGCCGCTTTCCTCTGGTGGAGTAGAGAAGTCAGGGGCAATCCAGGTCTTGTTCAAGAGTCAACCTGTCAGCATTTACAGGCGGATGCGCTTATCAGTTATTATTTTCCCAGCAGCACTAAATACCCACTCTGACAAAACACTGGCGGCAAGGCAGGCCAGCACCTCCAAGGCGTAGAGCGCCAGTTCATGGCACGTGTCTAGCTTGGACACCCAGTTGGAACTGCTGTGTGTTCCCCTCATCTCCGCCAGCGTTGTCAGCTGGAAATTTTTTAGCAATTTTTCCACAAGGACCTTCTGGTATTGCACCATTTTGCTCATCCTCTCCACCACAGGATTGAGAGATGAGAAGTCCTCTTTGTAGCGGGGGTCGAGAAGGGTGAACAACCAGTAACCGGTGTTGTCCAAAATGCATAAAACATGTGGGTCACGGGAATGGCAGCCTAACATAAAGTCAGCCATGTGTGCCAGAGTCCCAACAGGCAAGACTTCGCTGTTGTCCTCAGGAGGATGACTCTCAATCTCCTTATCCTCTTACTCCTCTTCTGCCCATCCACGCTGAACAGATGGAATTAAACTTTCATGGGTACTTCCCTCTGTAGCGGAGACAACTGTCTCCTGCTCCTCCTCATCATCATCCAATTTGCGCTGTGAAGGCGAACTGAGAGTGGTCTGGTTATCACACTGTGTAATGTCTCACATTTTCACATCTTCCACATGCAAAGCGTCGGCCATAATTATGAGCAGCAAGCATTTCAGTATACACAGAAGTATAATGGTTACGTTGATAATAGCGTTATCACCGCACACCATCTGTGTTGATTCCCCAAAGTTTCTTAAAACCTCACAGAGGTAAGACATCCATGCTCACTCCTCGCTTGTGAAGAGCAGAAGCTGACTGGAAATGTGACGATCATGTTGCAGCTGGTATTCCACTACTGCCCTCTGCTGCTCACAAAGCCTGGCCAACATCTGGAACGTGGAGTTCCAGCGTGTGTTCACGTCGCACAACATTCGGTGAGCTGGCATTTGTAAGCGCTGCTGCAGCCTTGACAGACCAGCAGAAGCTGTCGATGACTTGCGTAAATGGGCACACACGCGGCACACCTTCACCAGTAGTTCAGGCAAATTGGTGTAGGTTTTGAGAAACCGCTGAACCACTAAATTGAAGACGTAGGCTAGGCATGGGATGTGTGTGAGCTTGCCAAGCTCTAAAGCTGCCACCAAGCTACGGCCATTATCAGACACAACCATGCCTGGTTCTAGGTTGAGTGGCAAGAGCCACAGCTCAGTCTGGTCTCGTATCCCCTGGCACAGCTCTGCGGCGGTGTGCTGTTTGTCATCTAAGCATATCAGCTTAAGCACCGCCTGTTGACGCTTCCCCACTGCAGTGCTACACTGCTTCCAGATACCGACTTATGGCTGACTGGTGCTGCAAGAGGATATTTCTGAGGTGGAAGTGGAGGAGGAGGTGGAGGAGGAGGAGAAGTGGGGTTTGGAGCGAGCATCCGCACTTTCCTCAAAAAAGCGCCAGACTGCAGAACACCTACCCCTTGGCAAGGGAGATTTCCGCAAGGGTGTGCTCCGGGTAACAGTTGAGGGCCTGTTTGGTGTGGCCCGACTTCTCCCTTTTGCCACCCCAATGCCTCTTTCAGCGTGTTGCGATGCTGCAGATCCCTCTTCCTCTGTACTACTGTCCTCACTCAGCTTGCCACCTTCCCAGGTTGGTTCAGTGACTTCATCTTCCACCACCTCCTCTTCCACTTCCTCACTCTGCTCATCCTCCTGACTTGTTGACCTAACAATAACATTAGTTATTGACAACTGTGTCTCATCCTCATCGTCAACCTCTTGAGACACTAATTGCCATTGACTTATTGGCAGCTGTGTATCATCATCCTCATCCACCACATGAAACACTAATTTCCGCTCTCCACTGTCATCTTCTTGTGACTGTAAATGCTCAAGAGTTTGGGAATCAGGGCACAAGATCTCATGTTCTGCTTCCGCGGGCTTGTTGAGAGGCCCAAATGAAGGAATGGCGCTGAAAAGAGGTCCTCGGAATATCTGAGTGTGGGATCACTTGTTTGGCAAGACTCTTAATGGTGGGAGGAAGGAGGATCAGGGTAAGGATTGTGTTGACCAGACTCTTGGCTACTGAGACTAGACTTGGTGGAAGACATGGTGGTGCTTAACCGACTGGAAGCATTATCTGCTGCAATCCAACCGACCAACTGGTCGCACTGGTCTGACTTTGAGAGCGTTGTCCTGCGCCGCCCTGCAAACTGGGTCATGAAGCTAGGTATTGTGGATGATTGTTTTTCTTGTGCTCTGGCAGCAGGCACAGTTTCACAGCGCCCAGGGCTACGGCCTCTGCATGCACCATCAGCATCACGGGCACTTCCCTGTCCTTTACTGCTCGCCTTCTTCATATTTAATGTTATATGTGTTTGAAAGTACGTCACACGTACAGTAGCATAGGATTTGGAAGTGAATGCACAAAAAAAATACAAAAAAGGTGTTTGGGATGTGGAAACGTCACACAGAAGATACACCGCAGATAATGTCACTGATGTCAGCAGCGGCTTATTAAAAATTTCACGCAATGTCACGGGTATTTGTGATGCGGAAACGTTACACAGGAGAAATACAGCAGAAAATGTTGCTGATGTCAGCAGCGGCTAATAAAAAATTACAAGGAATGGAAGGTATTTGGGATGTGGAAACGTTACACAGGAGATGTATCCCAGTAATGTCACTGTCTGCAGCAGACACCTTCTATGGAAAAAGTACACTAGATGTCACTGATATTTTTGGGATGTGCACACGTTACACAGGAGATGTAGCTCAGCTAATGTCACTGTCCGCAGCGGACACTGTCTACAGAAAAAATACACTGGAAGTTATAGGTATTTTTGGGATGTGCACACGTTACACAGGAGATGTAGCACAGATAATGTTGCTGTCTGCTGCTGCCTATTCCACGCTATTTAGTGCAGGATACGCTAAAAATATGTATTGCTGCTTCCACACACACAACAGTAGTACTTGAAAGGACTTTTGGGGTTTTTCAACAAAAAAAATTAAAAATAACTCCCTACACTATCTTTCCCTTCTTCAGCACAGCTCTCCCTGCCGAACACGTGTCATCGACTGCTATATAGCACCTGACGACGCGTTCCGCCCAGCCAATCACTGTAATACCAGTAACCAACATGGATACGGCATTACAGTGAAGGGCGGTAATTACCTGCACGTTTATTGGCTGCGTAGCAGGCAACAATCGTGCGGGGAGGAGACTCTAGCATTGCGCTCAAGCACATGCGGTATTCGGCCGAATACCGCCATGAGCCGAGCATCGAGATGCTCGAGTAGAACTGGTGTTCGGCCAAACATGCTCGATCAACACTAAACTTAACCAAAAAACTCAGACAAGCTTCCAGGGCTGCTGAGCGGCGATGGAATAAATCCAATTTTAAAGATCAATTCAAAGCTTACAAGCAATTCCTCCTCATATACAAATCCTCACTCGCTGATGCAAAACAGGCCTACTTTTCATATATCATAGCTTCCCTGGCCCACAGCCCTAAACAACTTTTTAACACTTTTAACTCCCTTCTCCGTTTACCCTCTCCTCTCATCTTAGCTGAGGACTTTGCCGCATACTTCAAACAAAAGATATTCAACATCAGAGAAAGCTTCAGTACACTGTCCCCACAGACACTCTACACAGTAATCTTCTCCCAAAACATGCTTCACCATTACAGAAGAAAAACTCTCCACTCTACTCTCCAGATCACATCTCACCACCTGTGCACTTGAACCAATCTCATCCCACCTCATCCCTAATCTCACTACAGTGTTTATCCCAGTCCTAACTTATCTTTTCAACCTATCACTAATCTCTGGTGTCTTTCCCTCTGGTTTTAAACATGCTACCATTACACCCATCCTCAAAAAGCTTTCCATTGACCCATCTTCTTTGTCCAGTTATTGCCCCATATCGCTTCGTCCATATGCCTCAAAGCTACTTGAACAACATGTCCATTCTGAACTGTACTCTTACCTCTCCTCCTGCTCCCTCTTTGACCAGCTACAATCTGGCTTCCGACCCCACCACTAAACTGAGACTGCTCTTACCAAAGTCACCAATGACCTACTAACAGCAAAAAACAAAAAAACATTACTCTCTCCTCCTTTTCTTTGACCTGTCTTCTGCCTTTGACACTGTTGTCCACTCCCTTCTGTTGCAAACTATCTCATCTCTTGGCATCACTTACCTGGCCCTCTCCAGGATCACATCATACCTCACAGACCGGCCGTTTAGCGTCTCCCACTCTCACACCACCTCCTCGTCTCATTACCTCTCTGTTGGTGTCCCGCAAGGCTCTGTCCTAGGACCCCTGCTCTTCTCTATCTACAATTTCGGCCTGGGACATCTCATATAGTCCCATGGCTTTCAGTATAGCTTTTATGCTGACGACATAAATCTACCTCTCTGGCCGAGACACCACCACCCTACTATCCAGAATCTCACAATGCCTATCTTCCATATACTATTTCTCCTCTCGCTTTCTAAAACTTAACATGGATAAAACAGAATTCATCATCTTTCTCCATCCTGCTCAACACCCCCAACAGACCTATCTATCACAATCAATGGCTGCACACTCTCCCCGGTCAACGAAGTCCACTGCCTTGGAGTGACCTTGGATTCTGCCTTCTTCTTCCGACTGCACATCCAAGCCCTTTCCACTACCTGCAGACTCCAACTCAAAAACATCTCCCGCATCCGCGCTTTTCTAAACTTTGAATCTGCGAAAATGCTTGTACATGCCCTCATCATCTCTCGCCTAAACTACTGCAACATTCTCCTCTGTGGCCTTCCATCTAGCACTCTCACACCCCTCCAATCTATCCTCAACTCTGCTGCCCAACTAATCCACCTCTCACCCTGTTACTCCTCTGCCTCTCCCTTCTGCCAATCCCTTCACTGCCTCCCCATTGCCCAGCAAATTCAGTTCAATTTCTTAACAAATACATACAAGGCCATCCACAACCTGTCCCCTCCCTATATCTCTGAGCTACTTTCCCAATACATCCCCACATGCAATCTCCGATCCTCACAAGACCATCTTCTATCCTTTTATCACCTCTTCCCACAATCGCCTCCAAGATTTCTCCCATGCATCCCCCACACTCTGGAACTCGCTACCCAAACATATCAGATTATAACCTACAGTGAAATCCTTCAAAAGAAACCTAAAAATCCACCTTTTCCGACAAACCTACAACCAGTGACCCTGCTGCCTCTATACCGCCATGACCAGCTTTACACTTACCTACTGTGTCCTTCTCCCATACCATGTAGATTCTAAGCCCCGACAGGCAGGGCCCTCTCTCCTTCTGTACCAGTTTGTAACTCGTGTTGTTTATGCTTAGTGCAATTGTCTATATTATGTATGTATACCCCTTTTCATATGTACAGCGCTATGGAATAAATGGCACTTTAATAATAAATAATAATAATAATAAAATTGGAGTTCAGGCAATGTCTAGCCAAATGGGTGTTTTTTCTACTCAGGTGACAGGAGAGGAGGAGCAGGAGCAGCCAGAGGAGCAGCAGGGTGATGAGGAAGATGAGACAGAGGACCCAGACACACTGTGGCAGTATGCAGTAGAGATGAAGTTCGGGAGTCCCTCCGAGTCACTTGCGCAAATGGCCCGATGCATGCTCACTTGCTTGCGTAGTGACAGTCAAATTGTCACCATTCAGCAGAAGGATGACTTCTGGCTCTCCACCTTGTTGGACACTCACTACCGGTCTAGAATGGGGGCCTTTATTTACACCCACTGAGAGGGAGGACAAACTGAACTACTACAGAGGCATCCTATGTAGTCAGTTGGCCTCTGCTTATCTGCACCATTGTCTATCCTCTCGCAGGTCTGACCGGGGGGGAGGGGGCCCTCTGCGCTCACGTTCCACTGCCATGGCTGCTGGGGAGGGGTGAGGTGGCAGGAGCAGTACCAGCTCCATCAGCAGCAGCCTGAGTCTACAGTCGCTGCTGAGTAGCTTTCTTCACCTGCATAGTGAAGAAACTAATCACCAGCAGTAGCAGCAGGTAGACCTGGAGCAGGACCTGAACCAGCAGGTGGTGGCATACCTGGACAGCACCCTGCCAACCCACATTGAAGATCCGCTGGACTACTGGGCAGCCAAACTGGATTTGCCCTAGAAAAGCTGTCCTGCCCGGCCAGTAGTGGAGAATCAGAGCAGGTTTTTAGTGTGGCAGGGGCCATAGTTACCCCAAGGAGAACTCGCCTATCCACCCAAAATGTGGAGAGACTGACCTTTGTCAAGATGAATCAGGTGTGGATCAGCCAGGATTTCCAACCACTAATTCCTGATGCATCAGACTAGATCATCCATGGTGCCACACCAACACTTTGACAAAAGAGACAGATTACTTCTGGATACCTGCCTCAGCTACTACTCTGATGATGCAACCCGCCTGATGCCACATATCTGATGCCACATATCTGGTATGTGGTATCCTCCTGCTGCTGCCTTATCCACACTATGTCACCTTGCCACTCTGTGGTATCCTCTGCTGCCATCGCCACACTATGTCACCTTGTCACTATGTGGTATTCTCCTACTGCTGAGATAGCCACACTATGTCACCATGCAACTCTGTGGTATACTGATGCTGCTGCTGTCACAGCGATGTTACAGCAGGAGGAGGGGGGAGGGAGGGAGAGCGGGAGGCGTCACAGAAGATTATGAGGCGGTGCTGAGGTCGGGAAAGGCTGAGCTGGGCACGAACGGTGGCGGGTGCGGGCGGCAGCTTGGATCCATTTACATCCCCTTGGGCACCTTATTTTTATGAATGACAGGTTAGTAATAGCGTATTTTTAGCAAAATGAGCTTACAGATTACATTTATAAGACCACATTAGGAATGATTAAAGCTCCCTGAACATAACCATATTTTTATCTGTAGGGAGTGAAACCTGGTGACAGAATCCCTTTAAAATATGACATAAAAGATGACAATTACAAGCCTAGTATAGAATTCCAGATGGTACCTAGTTATTATTATTGCGCTCAATTGCCTAACCGCTCTTCAATAGTTAAAACAATACTAAAGGCAAAAAGACAAAGAATGTCCATTAAATATTAAAAAGTAGTTGAAAGTCCTCTTCATACACTTACCTAAAGAAATATTAGGAACACCTGTTCTATTTCTCATTAATGCGATTATCTAGTCAACCAATCACATGGCAGTTGCTTCAATGCATGTAGGGTTGTGGTCCTGGTCAAGACAATCTCCTGAACTCCAAACTGAATGTCAGAATGGGAAATAAAGGTGATTCAAGCTATTTTGAGAGTGGCATGGATGTTGGTGCCAGACGGGCCGGTCTGAGTATTTCACAATCTGCTCAGTTACTGGGATTTTCACGCACAACCATTTCTAGGGTTTACAAAGAATGGTGTGAAAAGGGAAAAACATCCAGTATGCGGCAGTCCTGTGGGCGAAAATGCCTTGTTGATGCTAGAGGTCAGAAGAGAATGGGCCGACTGATTCAAGCTGATAGAAGAGCAACGTTGACTGAAATACCCACTCGTTACAATCGAGGTATGCAGCAAAGCATTTGTGAAGCCACAACACGCACAACCTTGAGGCGGATGGGCTACAACAGCAGAAGACCCCACCGGGTACCACTCATCTCCACTACAAATAGGAAAAAGAGGCTACAATTTGCACGAGCTCAGACATTGAGACATTCAAATGGTAGAGTCCGAATTTGGCGTAAACAGAATGAGAACATGTATCCATCATGCCTTGTTACCACTGTGCAGGCTGGTGGTGGTGTAATAGTGTGGGGGATGTTTTCTGGGCACACTTTAGACCCCTTAGTGCCAATTGGCCATCGTTTAAAAGCCACGGGCTACCTGAGCATTGTTTCTGACCATGTCCATCCCTTCATGACCACCATGTACCCATCCTCTGATGGCTACTTCGAGCAGGATAATGCACCATGTCACAAAGCTCAAATCATTTCAAATTGGTTTCTTGAACATGACAATGAGTTCACTGTTCTAAAATGGCCCCCACAGTCACCAGATCTCAACCCAATAGAGCAACTTTGGGATGTGGTGAAACGGGAGCTTCGTGCCCTGGATGTGCATCCCTCAAATCTCCATCAACTGCAAGATGCTATCCTATCAATATGGGCCAACATTTCTAAAGAATGCTATCAGCACCTTGTTGAATCAATGCCACGTAGAATTAAGGCAGTTCTGAAGGCAAAAGGGGGTCCAACATCGTATTAGTATGGTGTGCCTAATAATTATTTAGGTGAGTGTATAACATAATAGGCAATGTTCATAGCTGCATATAACAGTGTTATGTGCTAATTAATAATCGCTTTATCAATAGCGAATTGTTCATGAATCGATATGTGATATTCTGCAGTAATATTGGATAGTCAATTATCACTTATAAATGTATGAGATTTTTAGAGGTACTTTACCAATCCTGTAAGGGACGTTTGTATCCCTGATCCGCAACTGTGTTACCAGATTTGCTATATCTTTTATGCTCTGCGCGCCGGCTTGTCATGTGGCGTCCAATCACTGGTTACAGGAGTCATCCCAAAAGATTGGAAATTAGCAAATGTTGTGCCAATTCACAAGAAAGGTAGTATGGAGGAATCGGGCAACTATAGACCAGTAAGCCTGACATCAATAGTGCGGAAATTAATGGAAACCATACTTAAGAAGAGGATTGTGGAACATCTAAAATCCCATGGAATGAAAGATGAAAAACAGCATGGGTTTACTTCAAGGAGATCATGTCAAACTAATCTTATTGTTTTTTTGATTGGGTGACTAAAATAATAGATGTCGGAGGTACAGTAGTACATCGCTTATCTAGACTTTAGTAAGGCTTTTGCTACTGTCCCACATAGAAGGCTTATCAATAAATTGCAGTCTTTGGGCTTGGACTCCCATATTGTTCAATGGATTAGGCAATGGCTGAGGGACAGACAACAGAGGGTTGTAGTTACCAGTGGGGTACCTCAGGGATCTGTTCTGAGACCCATATTGTTTAATATCTTTATCAGCGAAATTGCAGAAGGCCTCGATGGTAAGGTGTGTCTTTTTTTTGATGACACAAAGAATTGTAACAGGGTTGATGTTCCTGGAGGGATACACCAAATTAGAGAAATGGTCAAAAATCTGGCAACTATAATTTAATGTTGATAAGTGCAAGATAATGCACCTGGGGCGTAAAAACCCAAGAGCAGAATATAAAATCAGTGATACAGTCCTAACCTCAGTATCTGAGAAAAGGGATTTAGGGGTCATTATTTCAGAAGACTTAAAGGTAGGCAGACAATGTCATAGAGCAGCAGGAAATGCTAGCAGAATGCTTGGGTGTATAGGGAAAGGCATTACCAGTAGAAAGAGGGAGGTGTTCATCCCGCTCTACAGAGCACTAGTGAGACCTCATTTGGAGTATTGTGCGCCGTACTGGAGACCATATCTCCAGAAGAATATTGATACTTTGGAGAGAGTTCAGAGAAGAGCTACTAAACTGGTACATGGATTGCAGGAAAAAACCTACCAGGAAAGATTAAAGGACCTTAACATGTATAGCTTGGAAGAAAGACAAGACAGAGGGGATATGATAGAAACTTTTAAATACATAAAGGGAATCAACAAGGTAAAAGAGGAGAGAATATTTAAAAGAAAAAAAACTGCTACAAGAGGACATAGTTTTAAATGAGAGGGGAAAAGGTTTAAAAGTAATATCAGGGACAGGAAGTATTACTTTACTGAGAGAGTAGTGGATGCATGGAATAGCCTTCCTGCAGAAGTGGTAGCTGCAAATACAGCGGAGGAGTTTAAGCATGCATGGGATAGGCATATGGCCATCCTTCATATAAGATAGGGCCAGGGGCTATTCATAGTATTCAGTATATTGGTCAGACTAGATGGGCCAAATGGTTCTTATCAGCCGACACATTCTATGAGAGCAGGCACGCTCATTGTTTTCAAATTATTCAGTGGTTACTTTCCAATGGATGGTTGGGGGCACTATCATTAATACTTATACATATTTTTTTTTTGCATAGATGTGACTAGATGGATGGACTTCAATATCTGATTGCAGCTGCACCTTAATGTTAAAGATGATACTAAGCAATTTATAGCAGAAAGAAAAAGCAACTTTCGAAGAGTTGCTGTATTTGTCACAACAATTCAAATTATAAAGTTGGAAAGTGGCTAAAAGTATACATTTATATTTTATAATGCAATACGTTCACAATAATGTAATAAATTGTGAGCAGTGACAGGAAAATAAATGTGAAGGATTTCAACATGAATAGAAAAGCTTTTCCCTGCCCCTATACTTTAGATCTGAGGAATATCAGTGAAAGGTACAATTGTTCCTGCCAATCACGTCTTTGTCTCCGTGTAACTACAATATTCCACCTGTATTAAAAAACCATTAGTCCTTAATGACAGCTCTGTCAATCACACTGGCTACTTTCCCATTGTACTCTCTTCATTTAGTCTTTGCCCTGCACTATTTTACAACACAAACCACAGGACTAGAAAAGTTCTCAGGTGAGTACAGTAAAAGTACAAAATAAATAATCTAAAGGTCTTAAATATAAAGAATGTTGTTAAAGCAAAATTTACCACCATAATAATATGTTTTTATTTACATCCATTATAGTGTGCATACATAAGAGTAAAAGTGTTTTTTTTCTGGAGTTCTCCCAAAATACTGTACAATGTTAAAGTATACTACAGTTGAGAGGATCAAAGTATCCAAAGTGGTCTTCGATTCAAGTTTCGATCCGAATTTCAGGGAAAATGTAATTTGCCACAAAGCCTAAAATTATTGTGCTTTGTGAATAAATTTTGCCTTAAATGGCAAAAAAAAAAAAAAAAAAAAAGATAAATCATAAATTATACTCGCCTCATCCATTGAAGTGTGAAGAGAATGCCGCGGCCATCTTAATTGATGATCTTCCGCAATATCTTGTGCATAATGACATATGATGTTATCACACTGGCCAGAGTGATGACGTCATGAGGCACCATGCGAGATTTTGTGCGGGATGTTCAATCAAGGTTGCCACACAAATTGATAAGGTGAGTATTATTATAATTTTTTTAATCAGTTAACCCCTGAAAGCCCAAATTATTTTTTTATCTCAGCTGATCGCGGCATCTGTTCATTTAAGGGGGGGGGGGGGTGTGCAATCACTGTTCCCCATGACAAAGTAATTTGTCCCAAAGCAAATTTCTTTGTAAAATTCTGCGAAGCATGCAAATTTTGTAAACTTCGCTCATCTCTAATTACTGTACTGAATAATAAATCACTTCTCATTTTTATCCTTAATTTAACCCTTTCAGTACTGGCACACTTTTCAACTTAAATCTCAGGCCGAAATCTATTATGTGTTAATAACTTTCCATTTATGTGTTAATAACTTTTGAACGCTTTTACTTATCCAAGCCATTCTGAGAATGTTTTCTTGTGACACATTGTACATTGTACTTCATGACAGTGGTAAATTTGAGTCGATATATTTCACCTTTATTTATAAAATGATCCAAAATTTACCAAAAATCCATTTTCTAAATTTGAATTTCTCTAATTAACAGATAGTGGTACCTCATAAAATGTTTATTAAATCAATATTCCTAATATGTATGCTTTATGTTGGCATCATTTTGTAAATATAATTTTTTTTTTTTTAGGATATTAGAAGCCTTAGAAGTTTAGAAGCTATTTTTCAAATTTTCAACAACATTTCCAAAACCATTTTTTTAAGCACCAATTTAGTTATGAAGTGATTTTAAGTGGCTTACATAATGGAAACCACCCATAAATGAGCCCATTTTAGAAACTACACCCCTCAAATTATTCAAAACGGATGTTACAAACTTTGTTAACCTTTGTTGAGGTGTTATACAAGAATTAAAGGAAAATGGAGGTGAAATTTCAAAATTTCACTTATTTGGTAGATTTTTTTAAGTTAATTTATTTTTTCTTGCAACACAGCAAGGGTTAACAGCAAAATAAACCTCAATATACATTACTCTGATTCAGCAGTTTACAGAAATACCCCATATGTGGTGGTAAACTGCTCTATGGGCAGTGGTCAGAAGGAAAGGAGCGCCATATGGATTTTGAAGGCAGATTTTGCTACAATGGTTTTTAGGCACCATTTTGTATTTGAAGAGACCCTGACATACCCCTACAGTGGAAACTCTGAAAAGGTGACCCCATTTTGGAAACTACGCCCCTTAAAAAATATAGGGCGGTTCAGAGCACTTTAACCACCTAAGTGTCTTACGGAATTTGGAAACACTTTGCTATAAAAATGAAAAGTTTTGTTTCTTCCAATTAAATGTTGCTTTAGCCCCAAATGTTTCATTTTCACAAGGGGTAACAGGAGAAAAAGCACCCCATAATTTGTTACTAAAGTTGAACGGACACCTGGGTTAGAAGGGTTCGGCCGAACTTCACGAAAAAGTTCTAGTTCGGGACCCGAACTTGACCCCGAACCCGAACCTAATTGAAGTCAATGGGGAGCCAAACTTTTGAGCACTAAAATGGCTGTAAAAATGTCATGGAAAGGGCTAGAGGGCTGAAAATGGCATCAAAATGTGGTTAAGAGCATGGCAAGTGCTCTGCAAACAAATGTGGATAGGGAAATTACTTTAAATAACAAAATATTAATCTTGATCTAGGAGGACGAGGTCCATATGGAGTAGGAGGTTGAGGAGGCGGTGGATGTGGCGGTGTAGGTGGAAGCGGCGGTGCAGGAAGAGGAGGTAGCCTACACTGCTTTTTGGTTTTAAATTTATTTTAATTTTTTAAATTAGGGTACACCCCAAAATATTGGGAAATATGACCTGTGATAATCCACTCCAGTCGTGCTAAACTCACATTTAAACAATACACTGTCTGCAGGGCAGCCCAGCACCTCCAAGGCGTAAAGGGCAAGCTCAGGCCATGTGCCCAATTTGGAGACCCAGAAGTTGCAGGGGGCAGAACCATCAGTCAGTTTGTGTAGGCGTGTGTAAACATACTGCCCCACCACGTTGCACGTCCCCATGATGTTCACGATTCAATTGGATATCTGCTCTATCAACTTTCTAATTGTGATCGAGTGGAAATGTGGGAGAAGCTATTAAAACGGAAGAATTGAAAGAAAGGAGGGGGCGCACGGCAATTACCCACTCCTGACTCGGGGAGGTAGTGACAATAAATAACAGTACAGGACTCTTAAGAAGCCCTGTTATTGGAATGATTAATAAAAAATTATAGGGAATGTTACTGGGGTATTTTGGATTTGTAAACGTTAGCCAGGAGAGGCCCTGCTGCCGCTTTGTTGACTCTAGATAACTTCTGCCTGATCGCACATCCATTTGACGTCCACCATCCATTTGGATATCTTCTCTATCAACTTTCGATGTTCTTTTCTGAGCCTACCTTGTTGATAACGGTTATCCAAGGGAGGTCAATGGCTGCAATGGGATGAAGCGGAAATGTGGGACAAGTTATTAAAGCAGAAGGATCGAATGAAAGGGCCAATAAAAGACAAATTTTTGAAATTTAAGTCACTGTCACCTATGCAGAGCAGGGGGTTTTCATCACCAGAAATGGGTTAATGTCACCCACCAATGGAACAGATTATTTTTAAAAAATGTCGGTCGCTGTCACCTATGCAGAGCAGGGGTTTATTCACGGCAAAAATTTTAAAATGTCACCCGAGAATGTAACAGAAAAAATTGTGAAATTTATTAACCTGTCTACCAGGTAGAGCAGGGGTCTATCATAGCCCAAAAATTTTGAATGTCACATGAAAATGTAACAGACAAATTAGTGTGTTTTTTTTTTTACATGTCTACTAGGTATAGCAGTGGTATCTCACACCCAAAAATTGGTGAATTCACCCGAAAATGTAACAGACTAATTAGTGTTTTTTTTTTACCTGTCTACTAGGTATAGCAGTGGTATATCACACCCAAAAATTGGTGAATTCACCCGAAAATGTAACAAATTTGTGAATTTTTGTTATTTGTCTACTAGGTATAGCAGTGGTATATCTCACCCAAAAATTGGTGAATTTCACCCAAAAATTTAACACACAAATTAGTGAATTTTTAATACCTATCTACTAGATATAGTAGTGGTATATCACACCCAAAATTTGCTGAATATCGTCCGAGAATATAGCAGACAAATTAGTGTTTTTTTTTACCTGTCTACTTTACCTGTCTACTAGGTATAGCAGTGGTAAATCACACCCAAAAATTTGTGAATTTCACACAAAAATTTAACAGACAAATTTGTTAATTTTTAATACTTGTCTACTATGTATAGTAGTGGTATATCACACCCATAAATTGCTGAATTTCCTCCGAAAATGTAGCAGACATATTTGTGATTTTTTTTTTACCTGTCTACTAGGTACAGCAGTGGTATATCATACCCAAAAATTGGTAAATTTCACCCAAAAATTTAACAGACAAATTTGTTTTTTTTACATGTCTACTGGTTTTAGCAGTGGTATATCACACCCATTTATTTATTTTTTTACACTTTTAGTTTTTTTCTAATTTATTTTGTTTGTTTTTTGTTTTTTTTCTGTTAGGCGTAGGTCAAAGTCCATGAACACCCCCCCACACACACAAACACTTAATAAAGTTTTCTACGCACGCACACACACACGTGCACACACTTTCCCCTATGGCCCGCCAGACGTTCTCAGCCGAGGAGGCATATGCCCTGCTTGCTTTCGACTCCGAGAGCCCCAGTGAGGATGAGGATGACCCCACTTTCCTTTTGTCATCCACGTCCTCGGAGATGCCGCCAGGCGGAGTAAGGGGACTGCCATGCTAGGGACCCTGTGGCCCACACTAGTACATGCAGCTCTAGAGCTCATACTAGTTTTCCAGTCCACCAGATAAGTCTACCTGAGCCCCCTATCGGTGAACTTGTCTGGTGTACCCCAAAGCATTTTCAGCCTGTGATTCCTGATATTGTTGGGCAAGTAGGAATCCAGATTCCCACAGTGGGCTTCACTGAATATGACTATTTTAGTCTTTTTTTTAGTGACCACTTTGTGAATCTGATGGTGGAGTCAATTTTAAGGAGTTTCTACTCTACGGATGCATCAGGGGGGCTTCAAATGGGACATGGTGTAAATAAACCAGACCAGCAAAATCTGCCTTCCAAAAACGACACTACTACTGTTTACTATATGTTCCTAATTTATGCTGTGTGTTTTTATCACCTATTTACCATACATTTAACTATTAATATCATATTTATCAATATTATACAATAAATCTGATATACAGTACAGACCAAAAGTTTGGACACACCTTCTCATTCAAAGAGTTTCCTTTATTTTCATGACTATGAAAATTGTAGATTCACACTGAAGGCATCAAAACTATGAATTAACACATGTGGAATTATATACATAACAAAAAAGTGTGAAACAATTGAAAATATGTCATATTGTAGGTTCTTCAAAGTAGCCACCTTTTGCTTTGATTACTGCTTTGCACGCTCTTGGCATTCTCTTGATGAGCTTCAAGAGGTAGTCACCTGAAATGGTTTTCACTTCACAGGTGTGCCCTGTCAGGTTTAATAAGTGGGATTCTTGCCTTATAAATGGGGTTGGGACCATCAGTTGCGTTGTGGAGAAGTCAGGTGGATATACAGCTGATAGTCCTACTGAATAGACTGTTAGAATTTGTATTATGGCAAGAAAAAAGCAGCTAAGTAAAGAAAAACGAGTGGCCATCATTACTTTAAGAAATGAAGATCGGTCAGTCCGAAAAATTGGGAAAACTTTGAAAGTGTCCCCAAGTGCAGTCACAAAAACCATCAAGCACTACAAAGAAACTGGCTCACATGCGGACCGCCCCAGGAAAGGAAGACCAAGAGTCACCTCTGCTGCGGAGGATAAGTTCATCCGAGTCACCAGCCTTAGAAATCGCAGGTTAACAGCAGCTCAGATTAGAGACCAGGTCAATGCCACATAGAGTTCTAGCAGCAGACACATCTCTAGAACAACTGTTAAGAGGAGACTGTGTGAATCAGGCCTTCATGGTAGAATTCCTGCTAGGAAACCACTGCTAAGGACAGGCAACAAGCAGAAGAGACTTGTTTGGGCTAAAGAACACAAGGAATGGACATTAGACCAGTGGAAATCTGTGCTTTGGTCTGATGAGTCCAAATTTGAGATCTTTGGTTCCAACCACCGTGTCTTTGTGCGACGCAGAAAAGGTGAACGGATGGACTCTACATGCCTGGTTCCCACTGTGAAGCATGGAGGAGGAGGTGTGATGGTGTGGGGGTGCTTTGCTGGTGACACTGTTGGGGATTAATTCAAAATTGAAGGCATACTGAACCAGCATGGCTACCACAGCATCTTGCAGCGGCATGCTATTCCATCCGGTTTGCGTTTAGTTGGACCATCATTCATTTTTCAACAGGACAATGACCCCAAACACACCTCCAGGCTGTGTAAGGGCTATTTGACCATGAAGGAGAGTGATGGGGTGCTGCGCCAGATGACCTGGTTTCCACAGTCACCGGACCTGAACCCAATCGAGATAGTTTGGGGTGAGCTGGACCGCAGAGTGAAGGCAAAAGGGCCAACAAGTGCTAAGCATCTCTGGGAACTCGTTCAAGACTGTTGGAAGCCCATTTCAGGTGACTTCCTCTTGAAGCTCATCAAGAGAATGCCAAGAGTGTGCAAAGCAGTAATCAAAGCAAAAGGTGGCTACTTTGAAGAACCTAGAATATGACATATTTTCAGTTGTTTCACACTTTTTTGTTATGTATATAATTCCACATGTGTTAATTCATAGTTTTGATGCCTTCAGTGTGAATCTACAATTTTCATAGTCATGAAAATAAAGAAAACTCTTTAAATGAGAAGGTGTGTCCAAACTTTTGGTCTGTACTGTATATGAAATACAGATGGTGAGTGCCTGCTACCCATTATACTGTATAATCCACCACTGCATTTACCCAGTGTGCTGTTATGGAGATATAACGTCTCCCTGACCATACTTACTGGTCCACGTATCTGTAGTGAGGTGCACTTTGCCACAGATGGCATTGCGCAGTGCACACCTGATTTTGTCCCCTACTTGTCTGTGTAGGGAAGGGATGGCACGCATGGAAAAGAAGTGGCGGCTGGGCACAATGTACTGTGGGACAGCCACTGCCATAAGGCTTTTAAAACTCTCCGTCTCCACCAGACTGAATGACAGCATTTCAAAGGCCAGTAATTTTGAAATGCTGGCATTCAGGGCCAGGGATCTCGGGTGGGTAGGGGGTTACTTCCTCTTTTGCTCCAGTGTTTGGGAGATGGAGAGCTGAACGATTCCTTGGGACATTGTGGAGATGCTTGGGGACCCAGATGGTGGTGTTGCTGGCAGATCCTCTGTTTGCGGGGTGGCAGGTGGCACTGGAGGATGAAGAGGCAGAGACTGCAGCAGAAGAGAAAGCAGGAGGAGCCAGAGACCTTTCTTGGTTTTTGAGGTGTCTACTCCACTGCAGCTCGTGCTTAGCACTTAAATGCCTGGTCATGCAGGTTGTGCTCAGGTTGAGAACGTTTATGTCTCGCTTCAGGCTCTGATTGCACAGCTTGCAAACCACTCGTGTCTTGTCGTCAACACACCACTGGCTTTGGTGTGCTCGGTCCCTTGCTGCGGTGGGCAGTAGCAGGCGTACTGTCTAGGGGATGGCCGCTCCGCTTTTGCACCCTGCTCTCTCTTCTGCTGAGCTGGTGGCCCTGAGCGACCACTGCCTCTTCCTCCAAACGACACAGGTCACTCGCATGACCTTGATTCCATGTGGGGTTGAGGACCTCATCGTCCTCCACATCATCTTCCACCCAGTCTTCACCCCTGCCCTCCTTGTCATTCTGCACACTGCAGAAAGCCACAGCAGTTGGCACCTGTGTTTCATTATCATCCTAGACGTGCTGCGGTAGTCCTCCCATGTATTCATCTTGAAACATAAGTGGTTGGGCATCGGTGCCCTCAATCTATTCCACTTCTGGGGCAGAGCTAGGTGGATGGCCCTGGGAAACCCTGCTAAAAGAGTCATTAAAAAGCAGAAGAGACTGCTGCATGACTAGGGGCTCCGAATGCTTGGCTAGTTTTCAGGACCACCAGTTAAAGTCCTCCGGAGCCCCCTACCGGTGAACTTGCGTGGTATACCCCAGATGTTGGCCAACCTGGAATCCAGATTCCCACAGTGGGCTTCACTGAATATGACTATTTTATTCTTTTTTTCAGTGACCACTTTGTGAATCTGATGGTGGAGCAAACGAACGTGTTCACCCAACAGTTCATTGCTCAACACCCGGGCTCCCTTTTGGCTAGGGCCGGTAGCTGGACTCCGGTCAGTACAGCCGAGATGAGGAAGTTTTGGGGCCTCGTGCTAAACATGGGCCTAGTCTAAAAACCCAGTGTCAGGCATTACTAAAAACCCAGTGTCAGGCGTACCCGGTTTGGGGCCACCCGGAAATGCCTGCATTATGCAGATAATGCAGCATCTCCCCCCAAGGTGATCCTGCCTATAATCGCCTGTACAAAATCAGGCCAGTCATCGATCACTTTGGGGCCAAATTTATGGAGGCCTATGTACCTGGAAAGGAGGTCTCGGTTGATAAGTCTCTCATTGCTTTAAATGAGAGACTAATTTTCCGCCAGTATGTTCCCTCTAAGCGGGCGAGGTATGGCGTGAAGCTGTACAAACTTTGTGAGAGTACCTCAGGGTACACTTACAAGTTTCGTGTGTACGGGGGGGGGCGAGATTACCGTATTCAACCCCCAGAATGTCCCCCCACTCTGGGTGTTAGCGGGAAACTTGTGTGGGACCTTATGCACCCACTGCTAGATAAGTGTTACCACCTGTACGTGGATAACTTTTATTCTAGCATCCCCTTGTCCCAGTCCCTCGCCGCCAGATCCATGTCCGCTTGTGGGACCGTGCATAAAAATCAACTCCCTACCCACCCCCTCCAGGTACCTATCCCCAGTGTTGAGACTCGTGCCCTTACCAGTGGAAACCTGTTGTGGGTCAGATATAAGGACAAGAGGGATGTCCTTGTACTGTCCGGAATTCACGGTAACGGCATCACCCCTGTCCCTGTGCAAGGTACCACGGCAACGGTCCTCAATCCCAATTGTATCGTCGACTACAATCGGTATATGGGAGGAGTTGATCAAGTCCTCAAGCCAGATAATGCCATGCGCAAAACCCGGGCATGGTACAAAAAAGTTGCAGTCTACTTGGTACAGGAGGACTCTTTTGTGCTATCCTGGAGCGCTGGCAACAAAGTGGAAATCCCTCCATTTTTGTGAGGCAGTCCTCAAGGCCTTTTCTGACCGGGAAAGAGCAGGCCGGAGTACCTTGGGAACTGGAGGCGCCCGAATTGTCCCTGGCCAACACTTTCCAGGTGTGGTTCCCCCATACTGGAAAGAAGGGACGGACCTAAAAAAGGTGCAGAGCGTGTCACAGGAGGGGGATACGAAAGGACACCACCACTCAGTGTGACACGTGCCTCTGCATTATTGGTTGATCCAGGGAGTACCACACTTCCATGGAGAACTAAATTTATAATCCCCTTCCCCAATTTTAATTCCATTTAGCCACTGACAATCAAAAAAAAACTATGGTTCTCAGACTTGAGACACAAGTTTTTTTATTTTTTTTTCAAAAATATTATTTTGTAAAACTTAAATAAATAAAAAAGTAGACATATTAGGTATTGCCACGTCCATAAAAATCTTCTCTATAAAAATACCCCATGACCTAACCCCTCAGATGAACACGGTCAAAAAAAAAAAAAAAACTGTGCAAAAAAAGTATTTTTTTGTCACCTTACATCACAAAAAGTGTAATAGCAAGCGATCAAAAAGTCATATAACTCCCAAAATAGTGTTAATAAAAGCGTCCTCTCATCCCCAAAAAATGTGTCCCTACCTAAGATAATCGGCTAAAAACTAAAAAAACTAACTCTTAGACTATAGAGACACAAAATTTATTATTTTTTGTTTAAAAAGGATAATATAGTGTAAAACCTAAACAAATTTAAAAAATTGACATATTAGGTATCGCCACGTCCATGAGAATCTGCTCTATAAAAATATCCCATGACCTAACCCCTCAAATGAACATGGTCAAAAAAAAAAAAAAAAAACGGTGCAATTAGAGGTATTTTTTTGCCACCTTACATCACAAAAAGTGTAATAGCAAGCGATCAAAAAGTCATATGCTCCCCAAAATAGTGCCAATAAAACCATCCTCTCATCCTGCAAAAATTGAGCCCCTACCTAAGATAATTGTCTAAAAACTTTTAAAAAAACGGACTCTTAGACTATGGAGATACTAAAATGTTTTTTTTTTTTTTTGTTTAAAAAAGGATAATATAGTGTAAAAGCTAAATATAGTAAAAAAAAGTAGACATATTAGGTATCACCGCATCCGTAGGAATCTGCTCTATAAAATACCCCATGACCTAACCCCTCAGATGAACACGGTCAAAAAAATTAAATAAAAACTATGCCAAAACAGCTATTTTTTGGCAAATTTTCCATTTTAATCTTTTTTTTTCCAGTATCAAAACAATGGTTAATAGCCAAACAAAACTTTATATTTATTACCCTGATCTTGCAGTTTACAGAAACACCCCATATGTGGTTGTAAACTACTGTATGACCAAACAGCAGGACGCAGAAGGCATGGTTTCTGGAAGGCAGATTTTGATGGCCTTTTTTTTTGGCACCATGTCGCAATAGAACAACCCCTGATGCACCCCTAGAGTATAAACTCCATAAAAGTGACCCCATCTAAGAAACTACACCCCTCAAGGTATTAAAATCAGATTTTGCATACTTTATTAACCCTTTAGGTGTTCCTCAACAGTTTATGGCAAATGGAGATGAAATTTCAGAATTTCTATTTTTGGTAACCTTGCCTCACAAAAATGTAATATAGAGCAACCAAAAATCATATGTACCCTAAAAATAGTCCCAACAAAACTGCCACCTTATCCCGTAGTTTCCAAAATGGGGTCACTTTTATGGAGTTTCTACTCTAGGGGTACATCAGGGGGGCTTCAAATGGGATATGGTGTAAATAAGCCAGTCCAGCAAAATCTGCCTTCCAAAAACCACACGGCACACCTTTCCCTCTACGCCCTACTGTGTGCTCGTACAGTCGTTTACAGCCACATCTGGGGTGTTTCTACAAACTACAGAATCAGGGCAATAGATATAGAGTTTTGTTTGGCTGTTAACCCTTGCTTTGTTACTGGAAAAAAATAGATTAAAATTGAAAATTTGCCAAAAAATCTAAATTCTGAAATGTTATCTCCATTTGCCATTAACTCTTGTGGAACACCTAAAGGGTTAAGACGTTTGTAAAATCAGTTTTGAATACCTTGAGTGGTGTAGTTTCTAAAATGGCATCATTTTGGGTGGTTTCCATTATGTAAGCCTCACAAAGTGACTTCTGACCTGAACTAGTCGTTAAAAAGTGGGTTTTTGAAGATTTGCTTCTAAACTTCTAAGCCTTGTAACGTCCCCAAAAAATAAAATGGCATTCCCAAAAGGATCCAGACATGAAGTAGACATATGGGGAATGTAAAGTAATAACTATTTTTTGAGGTATTACTATGTATTATAGAAGTAGAGAAATTGAAACTTGGAAATTTGCAAATTTTTCTAACTTTTCGGTAAATTTGGTATTTTTTTTATAAATAAAAATAATAAATTTTGACTCCATTTTACCAGTGTCATGAAGTAAAATATGTGACAAAAAAACAATCTCAGAATGGTCTGGATAAGTAAAAGCGTGTTAAAGTTATTCACACATAATGTGACAATGGTCAGATTTGCAAAAAATGGCCTGGTCCTTAAGGTGAAATATGGCCGTGTCCTTAAGGGGTTAAGTAAGAATTTATACAAGTGTGCAATCCAAACCTTATGGTGTACACAGCATGACAATGCTTCACTTTTTATATGTGATAGGATCGAGGGGAGGGACAGCTACGTTCTGCACTGCTGCTGTTTGGTGTGGAGGATGTCCAAAGAGGAGGGGTTAGAAAAGGATGTTAAGCGGCTAACAAGACAATGTAGAAGTGTCAATTGGACCTGGACTTTTTTCTGCAGTGCAGCCTTGGAATAAAAAATATTAACCCATTGGGCCATGAACTGTCCTTCCCTGTAACAGCTACTCCAAGTGTCTACAATGATGTTCTTTTCGCTACAGAGTAAGGAACGGTTCACTTTCTCTGACACATGTGAGTAAAAGGCAGGGATGTTTTCTTGGGGGAAAAATGCTGCCATCAGCTCCCTTTAGGCAGAAGACTCTACTAAGTGGTATGTCAGTGGCTGTACTACCAGCCACTTGTACAGGTGGGAATTAAGTCTGCACCTTAATGGATTGCAAGGCGTATAGAGTTGTTTCCTGGCCACACATTATATTATTTATGGCTGACAACCAAATTGCAGGGGAAGCAGTAAGTCATAATGATGATGACAAGCACACTGTACTGTGCTGACAAGGACACTGTATGTCCTGGCTGCCACAAGTAAGACCGTAAGAAGGAGGAAACTCCTGTTGCACTAACTTGGTGGCTACTTCCATTTTGCACTGGATTAAGTGATACATCTTGACTATTTGCATAGTGAGTGGTGGGGTTTTGTTGCCTCTTAGGAAAAAAGAAGGTGCCCCATTAGAAGGCTGCAATAATGACAGAAAGGATGCAACTGAAAGACATCTCTTGGGTTGCAAGGTAGAGCAGCAGGAGGAATGCTGTGACCCCTGGCTCAAAGGCATGGTGTCAGTCCCAGCTGAGCCATTTAGTCCAGAAACTCATCCTCTTTGTTATCAATAATAATGTGGTGTCTTTCAGAAGCCAGGGAGAACTAAGACCTAATATTACTTTTACTACTGGATAGATGGCTGATACTGCTACCTCAATTCTGGTTCTAGGAGGATGTGGTTCTAGGAGGACAAGGCCTGGGTTTTTCGTTTTGCACTCTTCCATTTTCCAGACATTTTATTATGAGGCCAATAAATAAAAAGTCATAGGTTTGTTAAACACACAGATTATTAAACAATACTAGCATGTTCCACAGTCTGTTTCAGATGCCTATTCAATTCACAAAATGGACAAGAATAGAACATGCTCTATTTTTTTGGAAGGACAGCGGAACAGACATACTGGATGCGGACACCACATGGTCTGCTGATGGCATCTTTTGCAGCCCCATTTAAATGAGTGGATCCACCTCTGAACTGCAAAAAATGCGGATTGGATGTGGACCAAAATTATGGTCATGCACATCAAGCCTAAAAATTCAATTTTTGCAGTGAAACATGTTTGAACTACACACTTTGATGAAGTAATACTAGCCTTTCACTAATACTTGGGTAAGACAATTCCACATTTCTGCACTGATTATAAACATCTTTTGAACTAGACACTGTGATGCCTTTGCCTTCAGTAACATGGTTCCATTTTTATTACTGATGTAAAGTGCATGTACTGCTGCTGTACTCTATCTACACCTCCTCTTAAAGCAATGTACTTGTTCAGTAACATGCCTATAGTAACAGAATCATGATATTATTATTATTATTATTATTATTATTATTATTATTATTATTGTTGTAAAATTATTCAAAGCTTTTTTTTTCTTTCAAATAATGTTCACAAAAACTCAGGTCCCACAGCAATTTTTTTTGCAGTGATGCCAGATGTCTTTTGAAATAGACTCTGTTATGCAGTTGCCTTCAGTAACATGGTTATAATTTGCATTACTGATTTGAAATGCATAGGCTGCTGCTGTACCCTATCTAACCCTTATCTTGCAGAAATGCAAGTGTTCAGTAACAATAACAAACTGAGAGATTTTCAATTACAATTGTTAAATAGAAACTGGTTAAAAAAAAAAAGAAAAAGAAAAAAAGGAGAAATTCCTCAATGCTTACAAGAATGTAACTAAACTTCTTTCCAAAAGCAAACAATGTTATACAGATGTATCCAGCTAAACTTGACAGTACATGTCACAGTGACAAAAGCCATTGAAATCCATTGAAAAGTTAGTTATTGTTTTCTTGCCATGCTTTACATAAAGCGTTAAACATTAAGTTTAGCTTGGCTATATATATAAATCCGCTGCACTCGTCAGTTAGATGAAAAAAATCTGGCTACTTTATTTGAACCCCATGCTAGGCCAAAGCCAGCATTCATACATTCCCCATGTATAAACAGTGTGGACCGCAGAAATCCTTTAGCAAATTCACACTGTAAAGGGGTAGAATTGTCTCATGACAGTGTCCCCCGACGGCTTATTGTTCCAATCACTGTCAGAGGAGTTGCCTCGTACCCTCAATATTCATCCTTATTGTGTTCAGGCCAATATTGTAGAGAACTTACCCCCCATGTTCTGGAGTAGCTGCTGGATATTTACAGTAGGAGTAATAGAGGTCTTGGCTGAAATGGAGTCTGTGTAGGTGCAGTTGGAGGAGTCGTCGGGTGGATGGAGAGTTAAAATCAATGGTTTCACATGGAGTACCACCTGCAGTACAAAAACAAAAAGAGAGACATTTGTGATATAGATAAAACCAACACAACAATAAGCTATTGTTGGGTACTATACTTATGTTACAATACTACGTAGCTAGGCCATATATAGGAGGCATGGTGGATGCAACCGGGGAATAAGTCACTACAAAAAGATGCTTAAATTGAAGTCTTTATTGAGTTCTTTCGGTTCCAATGTGTCCAGTTTGTGGATCCATTACAGTTCAAGTTTTTAAAGGAGAGTCTCTCCACCCCCTCCCCTTCGAAGTTGCGGGATCCCATCAATGACCTGAAACCTCAGTTGTGAGATATTGTGTCCAAATTTGGAAAAATGTTTTGGGACCGGTAGTTCCAGAACGGATTTGCGAACTTATGCTGGGTGAGTCTTTTTTTTTACCTCCTCTGTGGTCTCACCCACATATAGTAGTCCACAAGGGCATTGTAAGATGTAAATAACAAATGAGGAATTACATGTTTATAGTTATTTAATGTGGTACCTAGTACCAGTCCGAGGGTGTACAAACAAATTGCCCTTTATCATGTTATTACAGTGGCAACAACCCAAGCATGGGAAGCTGCCTGTTCTTTTACTGTTGGGGTGGGGTAAAGGAGTCTGCATGGACTAGCCTATCCCATAGATTAGTATCTCTCCTATATGAAAACAGTGGGGGATTCTGAAACTCAGGAATTTTTGGATAAGCTTGGGTCAGTAATTTCCAATTTTTTTTTTTAATGATCGTCGAAATCTCATTACTGAGGGGAGTGTATTTAGAGACAAATGGGACTTTTTTGTAGCTGTTCTTTAAGTTTCTCTTTTCTAATGAGCCATTGTCTGGTCATATTTTGATCTTTATCCTCATATCTTTTTACCAATTGTGGGTGATACCCTATTTAACCAATCACTGGTAACAGGAGTCGTCCCAGAAGATTGGAAATTAGCAAATGTTGTGTCCATTCATAAGAAAGGTAGTAGGGAGAAATCGGGCAACTATAGGTCAGTAAGCCTGACATCAATAGTGGGGAAATTAATGGAAACCATACTTAAGGAGAGGATTGTGGAACATCTAAAATCCCATGGATTGAAAGATGAAAAACAGCATGGGTTTACTTCAGGAAGATCATATCAAACTAATCTTATTGATTTTTTTGATTGTGTGACTAAAATAATAGATGGCGGAGGTGCAGTAGACATCGCTTATTTAGACTTTAGTAAGGCTTTTGATACTGTCCCACATAGAAGGCTAATCAATAAATTAGAGTCTTTGGGCTTGGACTTCCATATTGTTGAATAGTGTTGATCACGAATATTTGAATTTCGAATTTTTATCGCGAATATAGGTACTTCGAAAATTCGCGAATATTTCGAATATAGTTATATATATTCGCAATTTCGAATATTCGAATTTTCCCGATTTTCTTTTTTTTTTTTTTTCTTTCCGATTTTTTTTTTTAAATCAGTTCACATGATTCCTTCCTGCTTCTAGCTTGTGGGCCAATAAGAAGGCTGCAATATACTTGACTTTAGGAGTAGTGATGAGCGGCAGGGGTCATATTCGAAAATGCACGATTTTTTTTTCTTGAAAAAAATCGGCAAGGTAATGATTGTGTAATATGCAAATTTTCGTAATTCGAATTTTCGGATTCGAATTTTTATTGCGAATTTTTCAACTTTTAGACAAAGAAGATTATAGCACTATTAGCTAAATTGCTCTATATTCGTTTTTTCGAATATTCGCTATATTGCTATATATTCTTGTTTTAGAATATTACAAATATTCGAAAAAACGAAGTTATAGCAATATAGCGAATATTCGAAAAAAAACGAATATAGAGCAATTTAGCTAATATAGTGCTACAATCTTTTTTGTCTAATAGTTGTAATTTTTTTCTCATCTGAAGTTCAGATTGGAAAAAAATTGCAACTATAAAAAAAAGATTATAGCACTATATTAGCTAAATTGCTCTATATTCGTTTTTTTTCGAATATTCGCTATATTGCTATATATTACGAATATTATAGCAATATAGCGAATATTCATAAAATCGAATATAGAGCAATTTAGCTAATATAGTGCTATAATCTTCTTTGTCTAATAGTTGTGTTGAAAAATTCGCAATAAAAATTTCGAATCTAAAAATTCGAATTACGAAAATTCGCATATTACACAATCATTACCTTGCCGATTTTTTTCAAGAAAAAAAATCGCGAATTTTCGAATTTTCGAATATTCGACGAATATTCTAAAAATATTCGCGAAATATCGCGAATTCGAATATGACCCCTGCCGCTCATCACTATTGTTGAATGGATTATGCAGTATCAGAGGGACAGACATCAGAGGGTCGTAGTCAATGGAGTATATTCAGACCATGGTCTTGTTACCAGTGGGGTACCTCAGGGATCTGTTCTGGGACCCATATTGTTTAATATCTTTATCAGCGAAATTGCAGAAGGCCTCAATGGTAAGGTGTGTCTTTTTGCTGATGACACAAAGATTTGTAACAGGGTTGATGTTCCTGGAGGGATACACCAAATGGAAAAGGATTTAGGGAAACTAGAAGAATGGTCAAAAATCTGGCAACTAAAATTTAATGTTGATAAGTGCAAGATAATGCACATGGGTGTAAAAACCCAAAAGCAGAATATAAAATCAGTGATACAGTCCTAACCTCAGTATCTGAGGAAAGGGATTTAGGGGTCATTATTTCAGAAGACTTAAATGTAGGCAGACAATGTCATAGAGCAGCAGGAAATGCTAGCAGAATGCTTGGGTGTATAGCAAGAGGAATTACCAGTAGAAAGAGGGGAAGTGATCATGCTGCTCTACAGAGCACTAGTGAGACCTCATTTGGAGAATTGTGCTCAGTACTGGAGACCATATCTCCAGAAGGATATTGATACTTTGGAGAGAGTTCAGAGAAGAACTTCTAAACTAGTACATGGATTGCAGGATAAAACTTACCAGGAAAGATTAAAGGACCTTAACATGTATAAGACGAGACAGAGGGGATATGATAGAAACCTTTAAATACATAAAGGGGATCAACAAGGTAAAAGAGGATAGAATATTTAAAAGAAGAAAAACTGCTACAAGAGGACATAGTTTTAAATTAGAGGGGCAAAGGTTTAAAAGTAATATCAGGAAGTATTACTTTACTGAGAGAGTAGTGGATGCATGGAATAGCCTTCCTGCAGAAGTGGTAGCTGCAAATACAGTGAAGGAGTTTAAGCATGCATGGGATAGGCATAAGGCCATCCTTCATATAAGATAGGGCCAGGGGCTATCCATAGTATTCAGTATATTGGGCAGACTAGATGGGCCAAATGGTTCTTATCAGCCGACACATTCTATGTTTTTATGTTTCTATGTTTCCATGAATTTCTGGGTCATTTCTTCTGATCTAGTTTGAATATTTTGTTCTTCGCTTACTATCCTCCTAACTCTGCATTGGACATAGAACTCATCTTTGAATAAAAAGTAGTTGCAGGTAAATATGACTTCCAGGAGTGACAAAATTAATTGTATCCTCTGTAGTGTGTAATGAGAGCTGTTTAGTCTATATTGTACCACTTCTAAGCCCTTGTGGTGCTCTATTCTGGTGTACAGGCTTACTATGTAAAACAAGACTAGTAAATTGCCATCTGTAAAGTCAAGTTCTTCCAGTTTGATTAGAAAGTGGGAGATATCCCTGACAAAAGAAGTGGCTAAGGTGGCAAATTCTTTCAGGATTTTATCAAGGATGGCAGCTATTGGGGATAAAATGGAATTAATCCCTGATACAATTGTGCTTCCCGGCGGTTATCCATATTTTTGTGGATTTTTGGTAAGATGTAGAGGACTGGCGTGATAGGATTTGTTGCAATGAGGTAGTCATGGAGGGAATTATTTATGATGTCATCAGAAAATGCGTCATCGACCATTAGTTTAATTCTACGTGTGATCCCAAATTTAGGATCATGGTCGACTTGGTGGTATACTGATGTATCATTAAGCTGTCGTATGACTTCCTGTTCATATTTGGCAGTATCCATAATTATTATGGTGCCCCCTTATCAGCCGGTTTTATGGTGATATCCTTCATGCAACTCAACTGTTCAAGGGTCTCACTCTCTATTCTTGTGAGATTTGATCTAAATTTCAAATGTGGGGTTTGTTCTTTTAGTTTGTCAATGTCCTTCCGCACTAAAGAAATGTATGCTTCTATCACAATGTTATTGGGGGTGGATAGAAGTTACTTTTTGTGTGCAGATTAACATTTTTTTAATGTCATGATTAGGGTTGAGCGAACCCGAACTGTAAAGTTTGGGTTCGTACCGAACTTTAGGATTTTGGGACCCCAAACCCGAACATTTCCGTAAAAGCTTGGGTTCGGTGTTCGCCGCTTTCTTGGCGCTTTTTGAAAGGCTGCACAGCAGCAAATCAACAAGCGTCAGACTACTTGCCCCAAAAGGCCATCACAGCCATGCCTACTATTGGCATGGCTGTGATTGGCCAACTGCAGCATGTGACCCAGCCTCTATTTAAGCTGGAGTCACGTAGCGCCGCCCGTCACTCTGCTCGGATTAGTGTAGGGATAGGCTGCAGCTGCTGTGAGGGAGAGATCAGGGAGAAATATTATGAAGACCTGCTTCTTTACTCAGCGATCTACAGCAAATATGTTTTGTGGGTGCAGTGCACAATTGTTTTAAGCCTGCCCTGAGCCAACTACTACTGAAAACGAACTTTTTTTCCTTCAGTTAGTCAATATCATTACATAATCGGCAGCCATTTTATGCAACGATAGTGCACCAGCACAGGATATCTGCATGTCTGCAAGTCTAGAAATACTGCTTTGAGTCACTGGGGTTAAAAAAAACTAACTTTTTTTCATAAAATGCACATCTAGGATTATCGCTGCATAAGTGACTGTTTAATTTTGGTGTCACGGTGGACAGGATACAAGATACATAGAATACCACCAAACAAGTGTCTAGGCAAGAAGCTGGGAATAAAGGTCACCTCCTGAAAAATCCCTACCAGCTCTCCCTAGACTTCTATGCCCACGTTCAGACCCTGAAGGTGGGAATGAACGTGTCCCCGTGCCTAGGCTGAAGATTCCCTACAATCCCTAAGATGGTGAAAGGGGGAAAGAGGCAGCCTGCTCCCTCAGGACCTGGACGGGGCAGGTGTCTCTCTAACAGTCTAGACAGACAATCACAAGAAAAACAAAAACCAACTTATCTTGTTACTGAGCAGGAACAGCAAATCCATCCTTCCGTTCTTTCTTCCACTGAGTAAGACAGAAGCTATAACCCGCACAGGACACTGGGAGTGGGCATAATTTAAACTCATACCAACAACCCCACCCAGTGCACCTGAAGGGAAGCAGATACAGCTCAACACCAAAACAAAAACAAAAGGCTACACATGTACTGCTAACCTGGCAGACCTCCGCACATAACCTGAGCAGGGCATGACATTAGGCCAGAAATACGGCTTTCTCATACTGGGGGATAGTGGGGTGAAAAAAAAACATCTGTTTCATATAGTGCACATCTAGGATTATAGGACTGTTCATTTTAGGCCAGAAATACGGTTTTGCTAACTGGGGTAAAAAAAAAACTCTGATATACTGCACATCTGGGATTAGAGGTGCATAAGTTACTATGAAATTTAAGCCACAAATACAGCTTTTGCTTACTGGGGTTAAAAAAAAAATATTAGTTTCATATAGTGCACATCTAGGATTATAGGTGCATAAGTAACATAGTAACATAGTACATAAGGCAGAAAAAAGACATTTGTCCATCCAGTTCGGCCTGTCATCCTGCAAGTTTATCCAGAGGAAGGCAAAAAAAAACTGTGAGGTAGAAGCCAATTTTCCTCACTTTAGGGAAAAAAAAATTCCTTCCCGACTCCAATCCGGCAATCAGAATAACTCCCTGGATCAACGATCCCTCTCTAGTAGCTATATCCTGTAATATTATTACACTCCAGAAATACATCCAGGCCCCTCTTGAATTCCTTTATTGTACTCACCATCACCACCTCCTCAGGCAGAGAGTTCCATAGTCTCACTGCTCTTACCGTAAAGAATCCTCTTCTATGTTTGTGTACAAACCTTCTTTCCTCCAGACGCAGAGGATGTCCCTCGTCACAGTCACAGTCCTGGGGATAAACAGATGATGGGAGAGATCTCTGTACTGACCCCTGATATATTTATACATAGCAATTAGATCTCCCCTCAGTCGTCTTTTTTCTAAAGTGAATAACCCTAATTTTGATAATCTTTCAGGGTACTGTAGTTGCCCCATTCCAGTTATTACTTTAGTTGCCCTTCTCTGGACCCTCTCCTGCTCTGCTATGTCTGCCTTGTTCACTGGAGCCCAGAACTTTACACAGTACTCAATGTGTGGTCTGACTAATGATTTGTAAAGTGGTAGGACTATGTTCTCATCACGGGCATCTATGCCCCTTTTGATGCAACCCATTATCTTATTGGCCTTGGCAGCAGCTGCCTGACACTGGTTTTTGCAGCTTAGTTTGCTGTTTATTAAAATTCCTAGATCCTTTTCCATGTCAGTGTTACCGAGTGTTTTACCATTTAGTATGTACGGTTGACTTGCATTATTCCTTCCCATGTGCATAACTTTACATTTGTCAGTGTTAAACCTCATCTGCCACTTATCTGCCCAAGCCTCCAATCTATACAGATCCCTCTGTAGTAGTATACTGTCCTCTTCAGTGTTAATTACTTTACACAGTTTAGTATTATCTGCGAAAATTTATATTTTACTATGCAAGCCTTCTACAAGATCATTAATAAATATATTGAAGAGAATAGGGCCCAATACTGACCCCTGAGGTACTCCACTAGTGACAGTGACCCAATCTGAGTATGTACCGTTAATAACCACCCTCTGTTTTCTATCACTGAGCCAGTTACTTACCCACATACAGACATTTTCTCTCAGTCCAAGCATTCTCATTTTATATAATAACCTTTTATGTGGTACAGTGTCAAACGCTTTGGAGAAGTCCAGATACACGACATCCATTGATTCGCCGCTGTCAAGTCTAGAACTTACCTCCTCATAGAAACTGATTAAATTAGTTTGACATGATAGATCCCTCACGAAGCCATGCTGATATGGCGTTATTTGCTTATTTCCGTTCAGATGCTCGAACATATCATCCCTCAGAAAACCTTCAATAAGTTTACCCACAACAGATGTTAAATTTACCGGCCTATAGTTTCCAGGCTCTGTTTTTGGACCCTTTTTGAATATTGGCACCACATTTGCCATGCGCCAATCCTGTGGGACATTCCCTGTCATTATAGAGTTTGCAAATATCAGAAATAAGGGTCTGGCTATGACATTACTTAATTCCCTTAGGATACGGGGGTGTATGCCATCCGGTCCTGGCGATTTGTCTATTTTAATCTTTTTAAGTCGCTGTTGTACTTCTTCCTGGGTCAGACAGGACACTTTTAATGGGGAATTTATTTCAACATTCAGCATTTCATCTGACAGTTTATTTTCCTCAGTGAATACATTGTGAGTGTCACATTTAGGCCATAAATACGGCTTTGGCATACTGGGTGAAACAAACCCCTCTGTTTCATATAGTGCACATCTAGGATTATAGGTTCATAAGGGACTGTTCATTTTAGGCCGGAAATACGGCTTTTGCTTACTGGGGTTAAAAAACCCTCTGATATACAGCACATATGGGATTAGAGGTGCATAAGTGAGTGTCAAATTTAGGCCAGAAATATGGCTTTGGCATACTGGGGAATATTGGGTGAAACAAACCCCTCTGTTTCATATAATGCAAATCTAGGATTATAGGTGCATAAGGGACTGTTCATTTTAGGCCAGAAATACGGCTTTTGCTTACTGGGGTTAAAAAACCCTCTGATATACAGCACATATGGGATTAGAGGTGCATAAATTACTGTGAACATTAGGCCACAAATACAGATTTTGCTTACTGGGGTAAAAAAAAAAAACTCTGATATACTGCACATCTGGGATTAGAGGTGCATAAGTTACTGTGAAATTTAGGCCAAAAATACAGCTGTCATATAGAGTTTAAAAAACAAAAAATAGTGCAATACCCTACATCAGGGTTTTTATTGGCGGTTAATTATTTTTTAACAGACTTAACCACTTTTTACTTTGCTTGGTGAATGCTAACTATGAGGCAAACATCTAATAAGGGACGCGGTCATGGTCGTAGTGGTGGTGGTGTTGGTGGAGCCTCTGGTGCAGGGAGAGGACGTGGCCGTTCTGCCACACTACACGTCCTACTGAACCTACTACCTCAGGTCCCAGTAGCAACCAGAATCTACAGCGCTATTTGGTCGGGCCTAATTCCGTTCTAAGGATGGTAAGGCCTGAGCAAGTACAGTCGATTGGGTGGCCGACAGTGGATCCAACAGGTTCACATTATCTCCCACGCAGTCTTCTGCAGAAAGTGCACAGGTGGTGCCTGAAACCCATGCCCATCAGTCTGTCACATCACCCCCGTGCATATCGGGGAACCTGTCTGAGCCTCAAGTCATGCAGCAGTCTCTTATGCTGTTTGAAGACTCTGCTGGCAGGGTTTCCCAAGGGCATCCACCTAGCCCTTCCCCAGGGGTGGAAAACATAGAATGCATTGATGCACAACCACTTATGTTTCCTGATGAGTAGAGTTGAGCGAACCCGAATGGTAAAGTTCGGGTTCGTACCGAACTTTAGGGTTTTCGGCACCCGAACCCGAACATTTACGTAAAATTTCGGGTTCGGTGTTCTGCGATTTTTATGGTGCTTTTTGAAAGGCTGCAAAGCAGCCAATCAACAAGCATCATACTACTTGCCCCAAAAGGCCATCACAGCCATGCCTACTATTGGCATGGCTGTGATTTGGCCAACTGCAGCATGTGACCCAGCCTCTATTTAAGCTGGAGTCACGTAGCGCCGCCCGTCACTCTGCTCGTATTAGTGTAGGGAAAGGTTGCAGCTGCTGTGAGGGAGAGATCAGGGAGAAATCTTATTAAGAACTGGTTTATGTACTCAGCAATCTACAGAAAAATGTTTTGTGGGTGCAGTGCACAATTTTTTGAAGCCTGCCCTGAGCCAACTACTGCTGAAAACGAACTTTTTTTTCTTCAGTTAGTCAATATCAATACATGATCGGCAGCCATTTTATGCAATGATAGTGCACCAGCATAGGCTATCTGCAAGTACAAAAATACAGCTTTGGCATACTGGGGTGAAAAAACATATACTAATATACTGCACATCTGGGATTAGACAAGCATAAGTGACTGTCACATTTAGGACAGAAATACAGCTTTTTGGTTAGGGTGAAAAAAGCCTCTAATATACTGCACATCTGGGATTAGACAAGCATAAGTGACTGTCACATTTAGGACAGAAATACAGCTTTTTGATTAGGGTGAAAAAAGCATCTAATATACTGCACATCTGGGATTACACATGCATAGGTGACTCACATTTAAGACAGAAATAACTTTACATTAAGGCCATAAATATGCTTTGGCATACTGGGGTAAAAAAAGCCTCTGATATACTGCACATCTGGGATTAGACAAGCATAAGTGACTGTTACATTTAGGACAGAAATACAGCTTTTTGGTTAGGAATAAAAAACCCTCTAATATACTGCACATCTGGGATTACACATGCATAAGTGACTGTCACATTTAGGCCATAAATACGGCTTTGGCATACTGGGGTAAAAAAACCTCTAATATACTGCACATCTGGGATTACACGTGCATAAGTGACTGTCACATTTAAACCAGAAATACGGCTTTGGCATACTGGGGTAAAAAACCCTCTAATATACTGCACATCTGGGATTACACGTGCATAAGTGACTGTCACATTTAGGACAGAAATACAGCTTTTTGGTTAGGGTGAAAAAACCCTCTAATATACTGCACATCTGGGATTAGACAAGCATAAGTGACAGTCACATTTAGGCCAGAAATACGGCTTTTTGGTTACTGGGGTGAAAAAAGCCTCTAATATATTGCACATCTGGGATTACACATGCATAAGTCAGTGTCACATTTAGGCCATAAATACAGTTTTGGCATACTGGGGTAAAAAAAAGCCTCTTATATACTGCACATCTGGAATTACACTTGCATAAGTGACTGTCACATTTAGGACATAAATACAGATTTTTGGTTAGGGTGAAAGAACCCTCTAATATACTGCACATCTGGGATTACACGTGCATAAGGGACTGTCACATTTAGGCCATAAATAAGGCTTTGGCATACTGGGGTAAAAAACCCTCTAATATACTGCACATCTGGGATAACACGTGCATAAGTGACTGTCACATTTAGGCCAGAAATATGGCTATTGCATACTGGGGTAAAAAAGCCTCTCATATACTGCACATCTGGGATTACACATGCATAAGTGACTGTCACATTTAGTACAGAAATATAGTTGTGGCCAAAAGTTTTGAGAGTTACATAAATATTGGAAATTATAAAAGTTGCTGCTTAAGTTTTTATAATAGCAATTTGCATATACTCCAGAATGTTATGAAGAGTGATCAGATGAATTGCATAGTCCTTCTTTGCCATGAAAATTATCTTAATCCCAAAAAAACCTTTCCACTGCATTTCATTGCTGTCATTAAAGGACCTGCTGAGATCATTTCAGTAATCGTCTTGTTAACTCAGGTAAGAATGTTGACGAGCACAAGGCTGGAGATCATTATGTCAGGCTGATTGGGTTAAAATGGCAGACTTGACCTGTAAAAAGGAGGGTGATGCTTGAAATCATTGTTCTTTCATTGTTAACCATGGTGACCTGCAAAGAAACGCGTGCAGCCATCATTGCATTGCATAAAAATGGCTTCACAGGCAAGGATATTGTGGCTACTAAGATTGCACCTCAATCAACAATTTATAGGATCATCAAGAACTTCAAGGAAAGAGGTTCAATTCTTGTTAAGAAGGCTTCAGGGCGTCCAAGAAAGTCCAGCAAGCGCCAGGATCGTCTCCTAAAGAGGATTCAGCTGCGGGATCGGAGTGCCACCAGTGCAGAGCTTGCTCAGGAATAACAGCAGCAGGCAGGTGTGACTTTTGGAAGATGGCCTAGTGTCAAGAAGGGCAGCAAAGAAGCCACTTCTTTCCAAAAAAAACATCAGGGACAGATTAATCTTCTGCAGAAAATATGGTGAATGGACTGCTGAGGACTGGGGCAAAGTCATATTCTCCGATGAAGCCTCTTTCCGACTGTTTGGGGCATCAGGAAAAAGGCTTGTCCGGAGAAGAAAAGGTGAGCGCTACCATCAGTCCTATGTCATGCCAACAGTAAAGCATTCTGAGACCATTCATGTGTGGGGTTGCTTCTCATCAAAGGGAGTGGGCTCACTCACAATTTTGCCCAAAAACACAGCCATGAATAAAGAATGGTACCAAAACACCCTCCAACAGCAACTTCTTCCAACAATCCAACAACAGTTTGGTGAAGAACAATGCATTTTACAGCACGATGGATCATCGTGCCATAAGGCAAAAGTGATAACTAAGTGGCTCAGGGACCAAAACGTTTAAATTTTGGGTCCATGGCTTGGAAACTCCCCAGATCTTAATCCCATTGAGAACTTGTGGTCAATCCTCAAGAGGCGGGTGGACAAACAAAAACCCACTAATTCTGACAAACTCCAAGAAGTGATTATGAAAGAATGGGTTGCTATCAGTCAGGAATTGGCCTAGAAGTTAATTGAGAGCATGCCCAGTCGAATTGCAGAGGTCCTGAAAAAGAAGGGCCAACACTGCAAATACTGACTCTTTGCATAAATGTCATGTAAGGCCATAAATACGGCTTTTTGATTACTGGGGTGAAAAAAGCCTCTAATATATTGCACATCTGGGATTACACGTGCATAAGTGACTGTCACATTTAGGACAGAAATACGGCTTTGGCATACTGGGGTAAAAAAAAACTCATCTGGGATTACACGTCCATAAGTGACTGTCACATTTAGGACAGAAATACAGCTTTTTGGTTAGGGTGAAAAGACCCTCTGATATACTCCACATCTGGGATAAGACATGCATAAGTGAGTGTCACATTTTGGCCACAATTACTGCTGTCATATAGAGTTAAAAAAAAAAATAGAGTGCAATACCCTATATCAGGGTTTATATTTGCGGTTAATAATTTTTAACATACTTAACCACTTTTTATTTTGCTTTGTGAACGCTAACTATGAGGCAAACATCTAATAAGGGACTTGGTCATGGTCGTGGTGTTGGTGGAGCCTATGGTGCAGGAAGAGGACGTGGCCGTTCTGCCACAGCTACACGTCCTACTGAACCTACTACCTCAGGTCCCAGTAGCCACCAGGCTGGGTGGCCGACAGTGGATCGAGCATGTTCACATTATCTCCCACCCAGTCTTCTGCAGAAAGAGCACAGGTGGCGCCTGAAACCCATGCCCATCAGTCTGTCACATCCCCCCGTGCATATCGGGGAACCTGTTTGAGCCTCAAGTCATGCAGCAGTCTCTTATGCTGTTTGAAAACTCTGCTGTCAGGGTTTCCCAAGGGCATCCACCTAGCCCTTTTCCAGGGGTGGAAGACATAGAATGCACTGACGCACAACCACTTATGTTTCCTGATGAGGACATGGGAATACCACCTTAGCACATCTCTGATGATGACGAAACACAGGTGCCAACTGCTGCATCTTTCTGCAGTGTGCAGACCGAAAGGAAGGCCAGGGAGGAAGACTGGGTGGAAGACGATGCAGGGGACGATGAAGTCCTAGACCCCACATGTAGGGATGAGCGAACTCGAACTGTATAGTTCGGGTTCGTACCGAATTTTGGGGTGTCCGTGACACGGACCCGACCCGGACATTTTCGTAAAAGTCCGGGTTCGGGTTTGGTGTTCGTCGCTTTCTTGGCGCTTTTGTGACGCTTTCTTGGCGCTTTTTGAAAGGCTGCAAAGCAGCCAATCAACAAGCGTCATACTACTTGCCCCAAGAGGCCATCACAGCCATGCCTACTATTGGCATGGCTGTGATTGGCCAGAGCACCATGTGACCCAGCCTCTATTTAAGCTGGAGTCACATAGCGCCGCCCGTCACTCTGCTCTGATTAGCGTAGGGAGAGGTTGCGGCTGCGACAGTAGGGCGAGATTAGGCAGATTAACTCCTCCAAAGGACTTGATTAACTGATCGATCTGCAGCTGTGGATCATTGAGCTGCTGATCCTCAATTGCTCACTGTTTTTAGGCTGCCCAGACCGTTTGTCAGTCACTTTTTTCTGGGGTGATCGGCGGCCATTTTGTGTCTTGTGGTGCGCCAGCACAAGCTGCGACCAAGTGCATTTAACCCTCAATGGTGTGGTTGTTTTTTGGCTAAAGCCTACATCAGGGTGAAGCTGTCACACCAAGTGCATTTAACCAGCAATAGTCTGTTTATTTTTTGGCCATATACTACATCAGGGGCAAGCTGCGCCCGTCACCAAGTGCATTTAACCCTCAGTAGTGTGGTTGGTCAAGCTGACACACCAAGTGCATTTAACCAGCAATAGTCTGTTCATTTTTTGGCCATATACTAAATCAGGGGCAAGCTGCGCCCGTCACCAAGTGCATTTAACCAGCAATAGTCTGTTCATTTTTTGGCCATATACTACATCAGGGGCAAGCTGCGCCCGTCACCAAGTGCATTTAACCCTCAGTAGTGTGGTTGGTCAAGCTGTGACACCAAGTGCATTTAACCAGCAATAGTCTGTTCATTTTTTGGCCATATACTACATCAGGGGCAAGCTGCGCCCGTCACCAAGTGCATTTAACCCTCAGTAGTGTGGTTGGTCAAGCTATCACACCAAGTGCATTTAACCAGCAATAGTCTGTTCATTTTTTGGCCATATACTACATCAGGGGTAAGCTGCGCCCGTCACCAAGTGCATTTAACCCTCAGTAGTGTGGTTGGTCAAGCTGTGACACCAAGTGCATTTAACCAGCAATAGTCTGTTCATTTTTTGGCCATATACTACATCAGGGGCAAGCTGCGCCCGTCACCAAGTGCATTTAACCAGCAATAGTGTGGTTATTTTTTGGCCATATCCCAGTCTAATTCTGTCACTAAATCCATACCGGTCACCCAGCGCCTAAATACTAGGCCTCAAATTTATATCCCGCTAAATCTCTCGTTACCGCTGTCCTGTTGTGGCTGGGAAAGTTATTTAGTGTCCGTCAAAGCACATTTTTTGATCTGGGTTGAAATACAATTCCCAATTTAGCAATTTCATAATTTAGTGGTTTCTGCTGTATCAGAGCTATTTGAAATCTATCCCTAAAAGGGTATATAATATTCAAGGTGCACATAGGGTCATTCAGAATAACTTCACACACACACGCTACTGTGCATATCCCAGTCTAATTCTGTCACTAAATCCATACCGGTCACCCAGCGCCTAAATACTAGGCCTCAAATTTATATCCCGCTAAATCTGTCGTTACCGCTGTCCTGTTGTGGATGGGCAAGTTATTTAGTGTCCGCCAAAGCACATTTTTTGTTCTGGGTTGAAATACAATTCCCAATTTAGCAATTTCATAATTTAGTGGTTTCTGCTATATCAGAGCTATTTGAAATCTATCCCTAAAAGGGTAGATCATATTGAAGGTGCACATAGGGTCATTCAGAATAACTTCACACACCAGCTACTGTGCATTTCCAAGTCTAATTCTGTCACTAAACCCATACCTGTCACCCAGCGCCTAAATACTAGGCCTCAAATTTATATCCCGCTAAATCTCTCGTTACCGCTGTCCTGTTGTGGCTGGGAAAGTTATTTAGTGTCCGTCAAAGCACATTTTTTGTTCTGGGTTGAAATACAATTCCCAATTTAGCAATTTAAAAATTTAGTGGTTTCTGCTGTATCAGAGCTATTTGAAATCTATCCCTAAAAGGGTAGATCATATTAAAGGTGCACATAGGGTCATTCATAATAACTTCACACACCCGCTACTGTGCATTTCCAAGTCTAATTCTGTCACTAAACCCATACCTGTCACCCAGCGCCTAAATACTAGGCCTCAAATTTATATCCCGCTAAATCTCTCGTTACCGCTGTCCTGTTGTGGCTGGGAAAGTTATTTAGTGTCCGTCAAAGCACATTTTTTGTTCTGGGTTGAAATACAATTCCCAATTTAGCAATTTCATAATTTAGTGGTTTCTGCTATATCAGAGCTATTTGAAATCTATCCCTAAAAGGGTATATAATATTCAAGGTGCACATAGGGTCATTCAGAATAACTTCACACACACACGCTACTGTGCATATCCCAGTCTAATTCTGTCACTAAATCCATACCGGTCACCCAGCGCCTAAATACTTGGCCTCAAATTTATATCCCGCTGAATTTGCATACAATACATTGGGCCAAATAATATTTTTGTTGTTGTGGTGAACGATAACAATGAGGAAAACATCTAGTAAGGGACGCGGACGTGGACATGGTCGTGGTGGTGTTAGTGGACCCTCTGGTGCTGGGAGAGGACGTGGCCGTTCTGCCACAGCCACACGTCCTAGTGTACCAACTACCTCAGGTCCCAGTAGCCGCCAGAATTTACAGCGATATATGGTGGGGCCCAATGCCGTTCTAAGGATGGTAAGGCCTGAGCAGGTACAGGCATTAGTCAATTGGGTGGCCGACAGTGGATCCAGCACGTTCACATTATCTCCCACCCAGTCTTCTGCAGAAAGCGCACAGATGGCGCCTGAAAACCAACCCCATCAGTCTGTCACATCACCCCCATGCATACCAGGGAAACTGTCTCAGCCTCAAGTTATGCAGCAGTCTCTTATGCTGTTTGAAGACTCCGCTGGCAGTGTTTCCCAAGGGCATCCACCCAGCCCTTCCCCAGCGGTGAAAGACATAGAATGCACTGACGCACAACCACTTATGTTTCCTGATGATGAGGACATGGGAATACCACCTCAGCATGTCTCTGATGATGACGAAACACAGGTGCCAACTGCTGCGTCTTTCTACAGTGTGCAGACTGAACAGGAGGTCAGGGATCAAGACTGGGTGGAAGACGATGCAGGGGACGATGAGGTCCTAGACCCCACATGGAATGAAGGTCGTGCCACTGACTTTCACAGTTCGGAGGAAGAGGCAGTGGTGAGACCGAGCCAACAGCGTAGCAAAAGAGGGAGCAGTGGGCAAAAGCAGAACACCCGCCGCCAAGAGACTCCGCCTGCTACTGACCGCCGCCATCTTGGACCGAGCACCCCAAAGGCAGCTTCAAGGAGTTCCCTGGCATGGCACTTCTTCAAACAATGTGCTGACGACAAGACCCGAGTGGTTTGCACGCTGTGCCATCAGAGCCTGAAGCGAGGCATTAACGTTCTGAACCTGAGCACAACCTGCATGACCAGGCACCTGCATGCAAAGCATGAACTGCAGTGGAGTAAACACCTTAAAACCAAGGAAGTCACTCAGGCTCCCCCTGCTACCTCTTCTGCTGCTGCCGCCTCGGCCTCTTCTGCTGCTGCCGCCTCGGCCTCTTCCTCCGCCTCTGGAGGAACGTTGGCACCTGCCGCCCAGCAAACAGGGGATGTACCACCAACACCACCACCACCACCTCCGTCACCAAGTGTCTCAACCATGTCACACGCCAGCGTTCAGCTCTCCATCTCACAAACATTTGAGAGAAAGCGTAAATTCCCACCTAGCCACCCTCGATCCCTGGCCCTGAATGCCAGCATTTCTAAACTACTGGCCTATGAAATGCTGTCATTTAGGCTGGTGGACACAGACAGCTTCAAACAGCTCATGTCGCTTGCTGTCCCACAGTATGTTGTTCCCAGCCGCCACTACTTCTCCAAGAGAGCCGTGCCTTCCCTGCACAACCAAGTATCCGATAAAATCAAGTGTGCACTGCGCAACGCCATCTGTGGCAAGGTCCACCTAACCACAGATACGTGGACCAGTAAGCACGGCCAGGGACGCTATATCTCCCTAACTGCACACTGGGTAAATGTAGTGGCAGCTGGGCCCCAGGCGGAGAGCTGTTTGGCGCACGTCCTTCCGCCGCCAAGGATCGCAGGGCAACATTCTTTGCCTCTTGTTGCCACCTCCTCCTTCTCGGCTTTCTCCTCCTCTTCTTCCACCTGCTCATCCAGTCAGCCACACACCTTCACCACCAACTTCAGCACAGCCCGGGGTAAACGTCAGCAGGCCATTCTGAAACTCATATGTTTGGGGGACAGGCCCCACACCGCACAGGAGTTGTGGCGGGGTATAGAACAACAGACCGACGAGTGGCTGCTGCCGGTGAGCCTCAAGCCCGGCCTGGTGGTGTGTGATAATGGGCGAAATCTCGTTGCAGCTCTGGGACTAGCCAATTTGACGCACATCCCTTGCTTGGCGCATGTGCTGAATTTGGTGGTGCAGAAGTTCATTCACAACTACCCCGACATGTCAGAGCTGCTGCATAAAGTGCGGGCCGTCTGTTCGCACTTCCGGCGTTCACATCCTGCTGCTGCTCGCCTGTCTGCGCTACAGCGTAACTTCGGCCTTCCCGCTCACCGCCTCATATGCGACGTGCCCACCAGGTGGAACTCCACCTTGCACATGCTGGACAGACTGTGCGAGCAGCAGCAGGCCATAGTGGAGTTTCAGCTGCAGCACGCACGGGTCAGTCGCACTACGGAACAGCACCACTTCACCACCAATGACTGGGCCTCCATGCGAGACCTGTGTGCCCTGTTGCGCTGTTTCGAGTACTCCACCAACATGGCCAGTGGCGATGACGCCGTTATCAGCGTTACAATACCACTTCTATGTCTCCTTGAGAAAACACTTAGGGCGATGATGCAAGAGGAGGTGGCCCAGGAGGAGGAGGAGGAGGAGGAGGAGGAAGAGGGGTCATTTTTAGCACTTTCAGGCCAGTCTCTTCGAAGTGACTCAGTTGGAGGTTTTTGGCAACAGCAGAGGCCAGGTACAAATGTGGCCAGACAGGGCCCACTACTGGAGGACGAGGAGGACGAGGATGAGGAGGAGGTGGAGGAGGATAAGGATGAAGCATGGTCACAGCGGGGTGGCACCCAACGCAGCTTGGGTCCATTACTGGTGCGTGGCTGGGGGGAAAGGCAGGACGATGACGATACGCCTCCCACAGAGGACAGCTTGTCCTTACCCCTGGGCAGCCTGGCACACATGAGCGACTACATGCTGCAGTGCCTGCGCAACGACAGCAGAGTTGCCCACATTTTAACCTGTGCGGACTACTGGGTTGCCACCCTGCTGGATCCACGGTACAAAGACAATGTGCCCACCTTACTTCCTGCACTGGAGCGTGATAGGAAGATGCGCGAGTACAAGCGCACGTTGGTAGACGCGCTACTGAGAGCATTCCCAAATGTCACAGGGGAACAAGTGGAAGCCTAAGGCCAAGGCAGAGGAGGAGCAAGAGGTCGCCAAGGCAGCTGTGTCACGGCCAGCTCCTCTGAGGGCAGGGTTAGCATGGCAGAGATGTGGAAAAGTTTTGTCAACACGCCACAGCTAACTACACCACCACCTGATACGCAACGTGTTAGCAGGAGGCAACATTTCACTAACATGGTGGAACAGTACGTGTGCACACCCCTCCACGTACTGACTGATGGTTCGGCCCCATTCAACTTCTGGGTCTCTAAATTGTCCACGTGGCCAGAGCTAGCCTTTTATGCCTTGGAGGTGCTGGCCTGCCCGGCGGCCAGCGTTTTGTCTGAACGTGTATTCAGCACGGCAGGGGGCGTCATTACAGACAAACGCAGCCGCCTGTCTACAGCCAATGTGGACAAGCTGACGTTCATAAAAATGAACCAGGCATGGATCCCACAGGATCTGTCCGTCCCTTGTCCAGATTAGACATTACCTACCTCCCCTTAACCATATATTATTGGACTCCAGGGCACTTCCTCATTCAATCCTATTTTTATTTTCATTTTACCATTATATTGCGAGGCTACCCAAAGTTGAATGAACCTCTCCTCTGTCTGGGTGCCGGGGCCTAAATATATGCCAATGGACTGTTCCAATGTTGGGTGACGTGAAGCCTGATTCTCTGCTATGACATGCAGACTGATTCTCTGCTGACATGAAGCCAGATTGTCTGTTACGGGACCTCTCTCCTCTGCCTGGGTGCTGGGCCTAAATTTATGACAATGGACTGTTGCAGTGGTGGGTGACGTGAAGCCTGATTCTCTGCTATGACATGCAGACTGATTCTCTACTGACATGAAGCCAGATTGTCTGTTACGGGACCTCTCTCCTCTGCCTGTGTGCTGGGTTTAAATATATGCCAATGGACTGTTGCAGTGGTGGCTGACGTGAAGCCTCATTCTCTGCTATGACATGCAGACTAATTCTCTGCTGACATGAAGCTAGATTGTCTGTTACGGGACCTCTCTCCTCTGCCTGTGTGCTGGGCCTAAATATATGCCAATGGACTGTTGCAGTGGTGGCTGACGTGAAGCCTCATTCTCTGCTATGACATGCAGACTAATTCTCTGCTGACATGAAGCCAGATTGTCTGTTACGGGACCTCTCTCCTCTGCCTGTGTGCTGGGCCTAAATATATGCCAATGGACTGTTGCAGTGGTGGCTGACGTGAAGCCTCATTCTCTGCTATGACATGCAGACTAATTCTCTGCTGACATGAAGCCAGATTGTCTGTTACGGGACCTCTCTCCTCTGCCTGGGTGCTGGGCCTAAATATATGCCAATGGACTGTTGCAGTGGTGGCTGACGTGAAGCCTGATTCTCTGCTATGACATGAAGACTGATTCTCTGCTGACATGAAGCCAGATTGTCTGTTACGGGACCTCTCTCCTCTGCCTGTGTGCTGGGCCTAAATATATGCCAATGGACTGTTGCAGTGGTGGCTGACGTGAAGCCTCATTCTCTGCTATGACATGCAGACTAATTCTCTGCTGACATGAAACCAGATTCTCTGTTACGGGACCTCTCTCCTCTGCCTGGGTTCCGGGGCCTAAATATCTGAGAATGGACTGTTCCAGTGGTGGGTGACGGGAAGCCAGATTCTCTGCTATGGGACCTCTCTCCAATTGATTTTGGTTAATTTTTATTTATTTAATTTTTATTTTAATTCATTTCCCTATCCACATTTGTTTGCAGGGGATTTACCTACATGTTGCTGCCTTTTGCAGCCCTCTAGCCCTTTCCTGGGCTGTTTTACAGCCTTTTTAGTGACGAAAAGTTCGGGTCCCCATTGACTTCAATGGGGTTCGGGTTCGGGACGAAGTTCGGATCGGGTTCGGATCCCGAACCCGAACATTTCCGGGAAGTTCGGCCGAACTTCTCGAACCCGAACATCCAGGTGTTCGCTCAACTCTACCCATATGGAATGAAGGTCATGCCACTGACATTCAGAGTTCGGAGGAAGAGGCAGTGGTGAGACCAAGCAGGGTGCAAAAGCAGAGCAGCCGTCGCCAAAACAGTTTGCCTGCTATTGGCCACCGTCACCAGGGACCGAGCACACCAAAGGCAGCTTCAAGGAGTTCCCTAGCATGGCACTTCTTCACACAATGTGCTGACGACAAGACCCTTGTGGTTTGCACGCTGTGCCATCAGAGCCTGAAGCGAGGCATTAACCTTCTGAACCTTAGCACAACCTGCATGACAAGGCATCTACATGTGAGACACGGGCTGCAGTAAAGTAAGCACCTTTAAAACCAGGAAAGGGCTCGGGCTCCTCCTGCTCCCTCTTCTGCTGCTGCCCAGCAAACAGAGGATGTACCACCAACACCACCACCTCCGTCACCAAGCATCTCAACCATGTCACACGCCAGCGTTCAGCTCTCCATCTCACAAACATTTGAGAGAAAGCGTAAATTCCCACCTAGCCAGCCTCGATCCCTGGCCCTGAATGCCAGCATTTCTAAACTACTGGCCTATGAAATGCTGTCATTCAGGCTGGTGGACACAGACAGCTTCAAACAGCTCATGTCGCTTGCTGTCCCACAGTATGTTGTTCCCAGCTGGCACTACTTCTCCAGGAGAGCCGTGCCTTCACTGCACAACCAAGTATCCGATAAAATCAAGTGTGCACTGCGCAACGCCATCTGTGGCAAGGTCCACCTAACCACAGATACGTGGACCAGTAAGCACGGCCAGGGACGCTATATCTCCCTAACTGCACACTGGGTATATGTAGTGGCAGCTGGGCCCCAGGCGGAGAGCTGTTTGGCGCACGTCCTTCCGCCGCCAAGGATCGCAGGGCAACATTCTTTGCCTCCTGTTGCCACCTCCTCCTACTCAGCTTCCTCCTCCTCTTCTTCCACCTGCTCATCCAGTCAGCCACACACCTTCACCACCAACTTCAGCACAGCCCGGGGTAAACGTCAGCAGGCCATTCTGAAACTCATATGTTTGGGGGACAGGCCCCACACCGCACATAAGTTGTGGCGGGGTATAGAACAACAGACCGACGTGTGGTTGCTGCCGGTGAGCCTCAAGCCCGGCCTGGTGGTGTGCGATAATGGGCGAAATCTTGTTGCAGCTCTGGGACTAGCCGGTTTGATGCACATCCCTTGCTTGGCGCATGTGCTGAATTTGGTGGTGCAGAAGGTCATTCACAACTACCCCGACATGTCAGAGCTGCTGCATAAAGTGCGGGCCGTCTGTTCGCGCTTTTGGCAATCACATCCTGCCGCTGCTCGCCTGTCTGCGCTACAGCGTAACTTCACCTCCTCATATGCGACGTGCCCACCAGGTGGAACTCCACCTTGCACATGCTGGACAGACTGTGCGAGCAGCAGCAGGCCATAGTGGAGTTTCAGCTGCAGCACGCACGGGTCAGTCGCACTGCGGAACAGCACTACTTCACCAACAATGACTGGGCCTCCATGCGAGACCTGTGTGCCCTGTTGCGCTGTTTCGAGTACTCCACCAACATGGCCAGTGGCGATGACGCCGTTATCAGCGTTACAATACCACTTCTATGTCTCCTTGAGAAAACACTTAGGGCGATGATGGAAGAGGAGGTGGCCCAGGAGGAGGAGGAGGAGGAGGAGGAAAAGAGGGGTCATTTTTAGCACTTTCAGGCCAGTCTCTTCGAAGTGACTCAGAGGGAGGTTTTTGGCAACAGCAGAGGCCAGGTACAAATGTGGCCAGCCAGGGCCCACTACTGGAGGACGAGGAGGACGAGGATGAGGAGGAGGTGGAGGAGGATGAGGATGAAGCATGGTCACAGCGGGGTGGCACCCAACGCAGCTCGGGTCCGTCACTGGTGCGTGGCTGGGGGGAAAGGCAGGACGATGACGATACGCCTCCCACAGAGGACAGCTTGTCCTTACCCCTGGGCAGCCTGGCACACATGAGCGACTACATGCTGCAGTGCCTGCGCAACGACAGCAGAGTTGCCCACATTTTAACCTGTGCGGACTACTGGGTTGCCACCCTGCTGGATCCACGGTACAAAGACAATGTGCCCACCTTACTTCCTGCACTGGAGCGTAATAGGAAGATGCGCGAGTACAAGCGCACGTTGGTAGACGCGCTACTGAGAGCATTCCCAAATGTCACAGGGGAACAAGTGGAAGCCCAAGGCCAAGGCAGAGTAGGAGCAAGAGGTCGCCAAGGCAGCTGTGTCATGGCCAGCTCCTCTGAGGGCAGGGTTAGCATGGCAGAGATGTGGAAAAGTTTTGTCAAAACGCCACAGCTAACTGCACCACCACCTGATACGCAACGTGTTAGCAGGAGGCAACATTTCACTAACATGGTGGAACAGTACGTGTGCACACCCCTCCACGTACTGACTGATGGTTCGGCCTCATTCAACTTCTGGGTCTCTAAATTGTCCACGTGGCCAGAGCTAGCCTTTTATACCTTGGAGGTGCTGGCCTGCCCGGCGGCCAGCGTTTTGTCTGAACGTGTATTCAGCACGGCAGGGGGCGTCATTACAGACAAACGCAGCCGCCTGTCTACAGCCAATGTGGACAAGCTGACGTTCATAAAAATGAACCAGGCATGGATCCCACAGGACCTGTCCATCCCTTGTGCAGATTAGACATTAACTACCTCCCCTTAACCATATATTATTGTACTCCAGGGCACGTCCTCATTCAATCCTATTTTTATTTTCATTTTACCATTATATTGCGAGGCAACCCAAAGTTGAATGAACCTCTCCTCTGTCTGGGTGCCGGGCCTAAATATATGACAATGGACTGTTCCAATGTTGGGTGACGTGAAGCATGATTCTCTGCTATGACATGCAGACTGATTCTCTGCTGACATGAAGCCAGATTCTCTGTTACGGGACCTCTTTCCTCTGCCTGGGTGCCTGGGCCTAAATATATGACAATGGACTGTTACAGTGGTGGCTGACGTGAAGCCTGATTCTCTGCTATGACATGCAGACTGATTCTCTGCTGACATGAAGCCAGATTCTCTGTTACGGGACCTCTCTCCTCTGCCTGGGTGCCTGGGCCTAAATATATGACAATGGACTGTTACAGTGGTGGGTGACGTGAAGCCTGATTCTCTGCTATGACATGCAGACTGATTCTCTGCTGACATGAAGCCAGATTCTCTGTTACGGGACCTCTCTCCTCTGCCTGGGTGCCTGGGCCTAAATATATGACAATGGACTGTTACAGTGGTGGGTGACGTGAAGCCTGATTCTCTGCTATGATATGCAGACTGATTCTCTGCTAACATGAAGCCAGATTCTCTGTTGCGGGACCTCTCTCCTCTGCCTGGGTGCCTGGTCCTAAATATATGACAATGGACTGTTACAGTGGTGGCTGACGTGAAGCCTGATTCTCTGCTATGACATGCAGACTGATTCTCTGCTGACATGAAGCCAGATTCTCTGTTACGGGACCTCTCTCCTCTGCCTGGGTGCCTGTGCCTAAATATCTGACAATGGACTGTTCCAGTGTTGGGTGACGTAAAGCATGATTCTCTGCTATGATATGCAGACTGATTCTCTGCTGACATGAAGCCAGATTCTCTGTTACAGGACCTCTCTTCTCTGCCTGGGTGCCTGGGCCTAAATATATGACAATGGACTGTTACAGTGGTGGCTGACGTTTAGCCTGATTCTCTGTTATGACATGCAGACTGATTCTCTGCTGACATGAAGCCAGAATCTCTGTTAAGGGACCTCTCTCCTCTGCCTGGGTGCCTGGGACTAAATATCTGACAATGGACTGTTACAGTGGTGTGTGACGTGAAGCCAGATTCTCTGCTATGGGTCCTCTCTCCAATTGATATTGGTTAATTTTTATTTATTTTATTTGTATTTTTATTTATTTCCCTATCCACATTTGTTTGCAGGGGATTTACCTACATGTTGCTGCCTTTTGCAGCCCTCTAGCTCTTTCCTGGGCTGTTTTACAGCCTTTTTAGTGCCGAAAAGTTCGGGTCCCCATTGACTTCAATGGGGTTCGGGTTCGGGACAAAGTTCGGGTCGGGTTCGGATCCCGAACCCAAACATTTCCGGGAAGTTCGGCCGAAATTCTCGAACCCGAACATCCAGGTGTTCGCTTAACTCTATTCATATCTAGTAGACAGCCCTGAAAAAATTCACTGAGTATCTATCCAATTGACTCCGCTAAATATCGAGACCAAGACCAATGTTCATATATTGAATGTCCCACACCTGAATACAGAGGCATCACGCTGGAGCAGGGTTGGTAACGACGTCCCGCTACTGAATTACTTGCAAGAAAATTTTACCTTTCAATCGACTGGAGCTTCGGCTAGACCTTGAGGTGTTGTCACTCCCCAAATGTGCCTCTGTTTGTACAGCACTATTTTATCGGGAGGTACTTGCTGATGACGACTCTATTGGTGGATTTAACGTCACCACTTGGGCCAATGGTTCCCGGCCTTCTGATGGTAAGTCCTCAATGGTGTTATATTGGAGACTTTCGTCGATAAACAGCTCACCTCTGGTCAATTAACAGTTTATGGTTGGTACTGGATCTTTCAGCTCAAAAATGGGGGGATATAGCACCAGACGCGTTTCGGGGTGCTATGACCCCCCCCCCCCCCAGCGTTGTGACAGGATGCCCGCTGAATAATTTCAGCCGGCATCCTGTAACAATTAACCCCTGCCGCGCCGCAATCGCGGTTTAAACCTATGACGTACCGGTACGTCATGGGTAGAGTTGAGCGGACACCTGGATGTTCGGGTTCGAGAAGTTCGGCCGAACTTCCCGGAAATGTTCGGGTTCGGGATCCGAACCTGATCCGAACTTCGTCCCGAACCCGAACCCTATTGAAGTCAATGGGGACCCGAACTTTTCGGCACTAAAAAGGCTGTAAAACAGCCCAGGAAAGGGCTAGAGGGCTGCAAAAGGCAGCAACATGTAGGTAAATCCCCTGCAAACAAATGTGGATAGGGAAATAAATAAAAATAAAAATAAAATAAATAAAAATTAACCAATATCAATTGGAGAGAGGTCCCATAGCAGAGAATCTGGCTTCACGTCAGCCACCACTGCAACAGTCCATTGTCAGATATTCAGGCCCCGACACCCAGGCAGAGGAGAGAGGTCCCATAACAGAGAATCTGTCTTCATGTCAGCAGAGAATTAGTCTGCATGTCATAGCAGAGAATCAGGCTTCACGTCAGCCACCACTGCAACAGTCCATTGTCAGATATTTAGGCCCAGCACCCAGGCAGAGGAGAGAGGTCCCGTAACAGAGGATCTGGCTTCATGTCAGCAGAGAATTAGTCTGCATGTCATAGCAGAGAATCAGGCTTCACGTCAGCCACCACTGCAACAGTCCGTTGGCATATATTTAGGCCCAGCACCCAGGCAGAGGAGAGAGGTCCCGTAACAGAGAATCTGTCTTCATGTCAGCAGAGAATCAGTCTGCATGTCATAGCAGAGAATCAGGCTTCACGTCAGCCACCAGTGCAACAGTCCATTGTCATATATTTAGGCCCAGCACCCAGGCAGAGGAGAGAGGTCCCGTAACAGAGGATCTGGCTTCATGTCAGCAGAGAATCAGTCTGCATGTCATAGCAGAGAATCAGGCTTCACGTCAGCCACCACTGCAACAGTCCATTGGCATATATTTAGGCCCCGGCACCCAGGCAGAGGAGAGGTTCATTCAAATTTGGGTAGCCTCGCAATATAATGGTAAAATGAAAATAAAAATAGGATTGAATGAGGAAGTGCCCTGGAGTCCAATAATATATGGTTAAGGGGTGGTAGTTAATGTCTAATCTGCACAAGGGATGGACAGGTCCTGTGGGATTCATGCCTGGTTCATTTTTATGAACGTCAGCTTGTCCACATTGGCTGTAGACAGGCGGCTGCGTTTGTCTGTAATGACGCCCCCTGCCGTGCTGAATACACGTTCAGACAAAACGCTGGCCGCCGGGCAGGCCAGCACCTCCAAGGCATAAAAGGCTAGCTCTGGCCACGTGGACAATTTAGAGACCCAGAAGTTGAATGGGGCCGAACCATCAGTCAGTACGTGGAGGGGTGTGCACACGTACTGTTCCACCATGTTAGTGAAATGTTGCCTCCTGCTAACACGTTGCGTATCAGGTGGTGGTGTAGTTAGCTGTGGCGTGTTGACAAAACTTTTCCACATCTCTGCCATGCTAACCCTGCCCTCAGAGGAGCTGGCCGTGACACAGCTGCGTTGGCGACCTCTTGCTCCTCCTCTGCCTTGGCCTTAGGCTTCCACTTGTTCCCCTGTGACATTTGGGAATGCTCTCAGTAGCGCGTCTACCAACGTGCGCTTGTACTCGCGCATCTTCCTATCACGCTCCAGTGCAGGAAGTAAGGTGGGCACATTGTCTTTGTACCGTGGATCCAGCAGGGTGGCAACCCAGTAGTCCGCACAGGTTAAAATGTGGGCAACTCTGCTGTCGTTGCGCAGGCACTGCAGCATGTAGTCGCTCATGTGTGCCAGGCTGCCCAGGGGTAGTGTTGAGCGCGAATATTCGAATAGCGAATTTTTTTCGCGAATATCGGCACTTCGCTAATTCGCGAATATTTCGAATATAGTGCTATAAATTCGATATTTCGAATATTCTTTTTTTTTTTTTTTTTTTTTTTTAATTGTTATATTTTTTCCTTTCCCACTTCCCTAAAGTTGTTCTTACCTGTCCTTTGGATTCCTGGCTTCCTGGCTGCTCCAGTCAGTGCCCGTTGCCGCTTCTGCCGCCTTCCGTGTTCATGGAGCGTCCCCATCTCCATGGGAACGTCTCCATATACTAGAATGTACTGTCGGATTTGAGAATTACGTTGAAATCGCAATTGCGATTAATATAACACGAATTAATCGCATTTGCGATTTCAACGTAATTCTCAAATCCGACAGTACATTCTAGTATATGGAGACGTTCCCATGAGCATGGAATATAGCATTACTAAGTTAAAATCGCAAATGCGATTATTTCGTGTTATATTAATCGCATTTGCGATTTATTTTTTTTTATTTTTTTTTTTTTTTTTACTATGGTTGGCTTCAATGGTAGAATTAGCGAATATGACGAATATATTCGTTATATTCCACAAAACGAATATACGAATGTATTCGTCATATTCCACAAAACAAAGATAACGAAGTATTCTGCATCTCAGTTATATCTACCTATTCATCAACTTCGCTAATTCTAGCAATCATATAGGACAGTTTACTATAGAGACAGCTAAGTATAATTCGCTATGCGATTATATGACTGCTTTTTTTTTTATATAAATAGAATAATTATAATACCTGATAATTATTATAATCTATTTATATAAAAAAGCAAAGTAATATAATCGCATAGCGAATTATACTTATCTGTCTTTATAGTTAACTTTCCTATATGATTGCTAGAAATAGCGAAGTTGATGAATAGGTAGATATAACTGAGATGCAGAATACTTCGTTATCTTCGTTTTGTGGAATATAACGAATATATTCGTATATTCGTCTTGTGGAATATAACGAATATATTCGTCATATTCGCTAATTCTACCATTGAAGCCAACCATAGTAAAAAAAAAAAAAATCGCATTTGCGATTTTAACTTAGTAATGCTATATTCCAGGGATCAGCAACCTCCGGCACTCCAGCTGTTGTCAAACTACGACTCCCAGCATGCTCCATTCACTTCTTTGGGAGTCCTGAGAACAGCCATGGAGGTGTGCATGCTGGGAGTTGTAGTTGCACCACAGCTGGAGTGCCGAAGGTTGCTGATCCCTGCTATATTCCATGCTCATGGAGCGTCCCCATTTCCATGGGAACGTCTCCATATACTAGAATGTACTGTCGGATTTGAGAATTACGTTGAAATCGCAAATGCGATTATTTCGTGTTATATTAATCGCAATTGCGATTTCAACGTAATTCTCAAATCCGACAGTACATTCTAGTATATGGAGACGTTCCCATGGAAATGGGGACGCTCCATGAGCATGGAATATAGCAGGGATCAGCAACCTTCGGCACTCCAGCTGTGGTGCAACTACAACTCCCAGCATGCACACCTCCATGGCTGTTCTCAGGACTCCCAAAGAAGTGAATGGAGCATGCTGGGAGTCGTAGTTTGACAACAGCTGGAGTGCCGGAGGTTGCTGATCCCTGGAATATAGCATTACTAAGTAAAAATCGCAAATGCGATTTTTTTTTTTTTTACTATGGTTGGCTTCAATGGTAGAATTAGCGAATATGACGAATATATTCGTTATATTCCACAAGACGAATATACGAATATATTCGTTATATTCCACAAAACGAAGATAACGAAGTATTCTGCATCTCAGTTATATCTACCTATTCATCAACTTCACTAATTCTAGCAATCATATAGGAAAGTTGACTATAGAGACAGCTAAGTATAATTCGCTATGCGATTATATTACTGCTTTTTTATATAAATAGATTATAATAATTATCAGGTATTATAATTATTCTATTTATATAAAAAAAAAGCAGTCATATAATCGCATAGCGAATTATACTTAGCTGTCTCTATAGTCAACTTTCCTATATGATTGCTAGAATTAGCGAAGTTGATGAATAGGTAGATATAACTGAGACGCAGAATACTTCGTTATCTTCGTTTTGTGGAATATAACGAATATATTCGCCATATTCGTTTTGTGGAATATAACGAATATATTCGTCATATTCGCTAATTCTACCATTGAAGCCAACCATAGTAAAAAATAAAATAAAAAATAGATAATCGCAAATGCGATTAATATAACACGAAATAATCGCATTTGCGATTTCACCTTAGTAATGCTATATTCCAGGGATCAGCAACCTCCGGCACTCCAGCTGTTGTCAAACTACGACTCCCAGCATGCTCCATTCACTTCTTTGGGAGTCCTGAGAACAGCCATGGAGGTGTGCATGCTGGGAGTTGTAGTTGCACCACAGCTGGAGTGCCGAAGGTTGCTGATCCCTGCTATATTCCATGCTCATGGAGCGTCCCCATCACCATGGTAACGTCTCCATATACTAGAATGTACTGTCGGATTTGAGAATTACGTTGAAATCGCAATTGCGATTATTTCGTGTTATATTAATCGCATTTGCGATTTCAATAGGAGAGTAGCCTTTAAGTTTAAAAAAAATAAATAAATAAATCGCATATGCGATTTTTTCAATCGCATATTATTCGCGATAACTAGAATAATGACGAATATTCGATTTCGACGAATATAAAACGAATATTCTATCGAATATTCGCGAATTTCGTCGAATTCGAATATGGCACCTGCCGCTCATCACTACCCAGGGGTAAGGACAAGCTGTCCTCTGTGGGAGGCGTATCGTCATCGTACTGCCTTTCCCCCCAGCCACGCACCAGTGATGGGCCCAAGCTGCATTGGGTGCCACCCCGCTGTGACCATGCTTCATCCTCATCCTCCTCCACCTCCTCATCCTCGTCCTCCTCGTCCTCCAGTAGTGGGCCCTGGCTGGCCACATTTGTACCTGGCCTCTGCTGTTGCAAAAAACCTCCCTCTGAGTCACTTCGAAGAGACTGGCCTGAAAGTGCTAAAAATGACCCCTCTTCCTCCTCCTCCTCCTCCTGGGCCACCTCCTCTTCCATCATCGCCCTAAGTGTTTTCTCAAGGAGACATAGAAGTGGTATTGTAACGCTGATAACGGCGTCATCGCCACTGGCCATGTTGGTGGAGTACTCGAAACAGCGCAACAGGGCACACAGGTCTCGCATGGAGGCCCAGTCATTGGTGGTGAAGTGGTGCTGTTCCGCAGTGCGACTGACCCGTGCGTGCTGCAGCTGAAACTCCACTATGGCCTGCTGCTGCTCGCACAGTCTGTCCAGCATGTGCAAGGTGGAGTTCCACCTGGTGGGCACGTCGCATATGAGGCGGTGAGCGGGAAGGCCGAAGTTACGCTGTAGCGCAGACAGGCGAGCAGCGGCAGGATTTGAACGCCGGAAGCGCGAACAGACAGGCCCGCACTTTATGCAGCAGCTCTGACATGTCGGGGTAGTTGTGAATTAACTTCTGCACCACCAAATTCAGCACATGCGCCAAGCAAGGGATGTGCGTCAAACTGGCTAGTCCCAGAGCTGCAACGAGATTTCGCCCATTATCACACACCACCAGGCCGGGCTTGAGGCTCACCGGCAGCAACCACTCGTCGGTCTGTTGTTCTATACCCTGCCACAACTCCTGTGCGGTGTGGGGCCTGTCCCCCAAACATATGAGTTTCAGAATGGCCTGCTGACGTTTACCCCGGGCTGTGCTGAAGTTGGTGGTGAAGGTGTGTGGCTGACTGGATGTAGGGTGGAAGAAGAGGAGGAGGAAGCCGAGAAGGAGGAGGTGGCAACAGGAGGCAAAGAATGTTGCCCTGCGATCCTTGGCGGCGGAAGGACGTGCGCCAAACAGCTCTCCGCCTGTGGCCCAGCTGCCACTACATTTACCCAGTGTGCAGTTAGGGAGATATAGCGTCCCTGGCCGTGCTTACTGGTCCACGTATCTGTGGTTAGGTGGACCTTGCCACAGATGGCGTTGCGCAGTGCACACTTGATTTTATCGGATACTTGGTTGTGCAGGGAAGGCACGGCTCTCTTGGAGAAGTAGTGCCGGCTAGGAACAACATACTGTGGGACAGCAAGCGACATGAGCTGTTTGAAGCTGTCTGTGTCCACCAGCCTAAATGACAGCATTTCATAGGCCAGTAGTTTAGAAATGCTGGCATTCAGGGCCAGGGATCGAGGGTGGCTAGGTGGGAATTTACGCTTTCTCTCAAATGTTTGTGAGATGGAGAGCTGAACGCTGCCGTGTGACATGGTTGAGATGCTTGGTGACGGAGGTGGTGGTGGTGTTGGTGGTACATCCCCTGTTTGCTGGGCGGCAGGTGCCAACGTTCCTCCAGAGGCGGAGGAAGAGGCCGAGGCGGCGGCAGCAGCAGAAGAGGCCGAGGCGGCAGCAGCAGAAGAGGTAGCAGGGGGAGCCTGAGTGACTTCCTTGTTTTTAAGGTGTTTACTCCACTGCAGTTCATGCTTTGCATGCAGGTGCCTGGTCATGCAGGTTGTGCTAAGGTTCAGAACGTTAATGCCTCGCTTCAGGCACTGATGGCACAGCGTGCAAACCACTCGGGTCTTGTCGTCAGCACATTGTTTGAAGTAGTGCCATGCCAGGGAACTTCTTGAGGCTGCCTTTGGGGTGCTCGGTCCCAGATGGCGGCGGTCAGTAGCAGGCGGAGTCTCTTGGCGGCGGGTGTTCTGCTTTTGCTTACTGCTCCCTCTTTTGCTACGCTGTTGGCTCGGTCTCACCACTGCCTCTTCCTCCGAACTGTGAAAGTCAGTGGCACGACCTTCATTCCATGTGGGGTCTAGGACCTCATCGTCCCCTGCATCGTCTTCCACCCAGTCTTGATCCCTGACCTCCTGTTCAGTCTGCACACTGCAGAAAGACGCAGCAGTTGGCACCTGTGTTTCGTCATCATCAGAGACTTGCTGAGGTGGTATTCCCATGTTCTCATAATCAGGAAACATAAGTGGTTGTGCGTCAGTGCATTCTATGTCTTCCACCGCTGGGGAAGGGCTGGGTGGATGCCCTTGGGAAACCCTGCCAGCGGAGTCTTCAAACAGCATAAGAGACTGCTGCATAACTTGAGGCTCAGACAGTTTCCCTGGTATGCATGGGAGTGATGTGACAGACTGATGGGCTTGGTTTTCAGGCGCCATCTGTGCGCTTTCTGCAGAAGACTGGGTGGGAGATAATGTGAACGTGCTGGATCCACTGTCGGCCACCCAATTGACTAATGCCTGTACCTGCTCAGGCCTTACCATCCTTAAAACGGCATTGGGCCCCACCAAATATCGCTGTAAATTATGGCGGCTACTGGGACCTGAGGTAGTTGGTACACTAGGACGTGTGGCTGTGGCAGAACGGCCACGTCCTCTCCCAGCACCAGAGGGTCCACTAACACCACCACGACCATGTCCGCGTCCGCGTCCTTTACTAGATGTTTTCCTCATTGTTATCGTTCACCACAACAACAAAAATATTATTTGACCCAATGTATTGAATTCAAATTCAGGCCTTTTTTTAAAGACAACTAACACTATCTGGCTATCTATTTAGGTACCGTATTACACTAATACAGGCACAGCAGTAACCACAGATTTAGCGGACTTTAAATTTGAGGCCTATTATTTAGGCGCTGGGTGACAGGTTTAGGTTTACTGACAGAATTAGACTTGGAAATGCACAGTAGCGTGTGTGTGAAGTTATTCAGAATGACCCTATGTGCACCTTGAATATTATATACCCTTTTAGGGATAGATTTAAAATAGCTCTGATACAGCAGAAACCACTAAATGAGGAAATTGCTAAATTGGGAATTGTATTTCAACCCAGAACAAAAAATGTGCTTTGACGGACACTAAATAACTTGCCCAGCCACAACAGTACAGCAGTAACGACAGATTTAGCAGGATATAAATTTGAGACCTATTATTTAGGCGCTGGGTGACAGGTATAGATTTACTGACAGAATTAGACTTGGAAATGCACAGTAGCGTGTGTGTGAAGTTATTCAGAATGACCCTATGTGCACCTTGAATATTATATACCCTTTTAGGGATAGATTTCAAATAGCTCTGATACAGCAGAAACCACTAAATTAGGAAATTGCTAAATTGGGAATTGTATTTCAACCCAGAACAAAAACTGTGCTTTGACGGACACTAAATAACTTCCCCAGCCACAACAGTACAGCAGTAACGACAGATTTAGCAGGATATAAATTTGAGGCCTAGTATTTAGGCGCTGGGTGACAGGTATAGGTTTACTGACAGAATTAGACTTGGAAATGCACAGTAGCGTGTGTGTGAAGTTATTCAGAATGACCCTATCAGCACCTTGAATATTATATACCCTTTTAGGGATGTATTTAAAGTAGGCCTGATACAGCAGAAACCACTAAGTTAGGAAATTGCTAAATTGGGAATTGTATTTCAACCCAGAACAAAAACTGTGCTTTAATGGACACTAAATAACTTGCCCAGCTACAGCAGTAACGACAGATTTAGCTGGATATAAATTTGAGGCCTAGTATTTAGGCGCTGTGTGACAGGTATAGGTTTACTGACAGAATTAGACTTGGAAATGCACAGTAGCGTGTGTGTGAAGTTATTCTGAATAACCCTATGTGCACCTTGAATATGATATACCCTTTTAGGGATAGATTTAAAATAGCTCTGATACAGCAGAAACCACTAAATTATGAAATTGCTAAATTGGGAATTGTATATCAACCCAGAACAAAAAATGTGCTTTGACGGACACTAAATAACTTGACCAGCCACACCAGTAACGACAGATTTAGCTGGATATAAACTTGAGGCCTAGTATTTACGCGCTGGGTGACAGGTATACGTTTACTGACAGAATAAGACTGGCCAAAAAATAACCACACTATTGATGGTTAAATGCACTTGGTGTGTCAGCTTGACCAACCACACTACTGAGGGTTAAATGCACTTGGTGACAGGCGCAGCTTGCCCCTGATGTAGTATATGGCCAAAAAATAAACAGACTATTGCTGGTTAAATGCACTTGGTGTGACAGCTTGACCAACCACACTACTGAGGGTTAAATGCACTTGGTGACAGGCGCAGCTTCCCCCTGATGTAGTATATGGCCAAAAAATAAACAGACTATTGCTGGTTAAATGCACTTGGTGTGACAGCTTCACCCTGATGTAGGCTTTAGCCAAAAAACAACCACACCATTGAGGGTTAAATGCACTTGGTGACAGGCGCAGCTTGCCCCTGATGTAGTATATGGCCAAAAAATAAACAGACTATTGCTGGTTAAATGCACTTGGTGTGACAGCTTCCCCCTGATGTAGGCTTTAGCCAAAAAACAACCACACCATTGAGGGTTAAATGCACTTGGTGACAGGCGCAGCTTGCCCCTGATGTAGTATATGGCCAAAAAATAAACAGACTATTGCTGGTTAAATGCACTTGGTGTGACAGATTCACCCTGATGTAGGCTTTAGCCAAAAAACAACTACACCATTGAGGGTTAAATGCACTTGGTCGCAGCTTGTGCTGGCGCACCACAAGACACAAAATGGCCGCCGATCACCCCAGAAAAAAGTGACTGACAAACGGTCTGGGCAGCCTAAAAACAGCTACCAATTGAGTATCAGCAGCTCAATGATCCACAGCTGCAGATCGATCAATTAATCAAGTCCTTTGAAGGAGTTAATCTGCCTAATCTCGCCCTACTGTCGCAGCCGCAACCTCTCCCTATGCTGATCAGAGCAGAGTGACGGGCGGCGCTATGTGACTCCAGCTTAAATAGAGGCTGGGTCACATGGTGCTCTGGCCAATCACAGCCATGCCAATAGTAGGCATGGCTGTGATGGCCTCTTGGGGCAAGTAGTATGACGCTTGTTGATTGGCTGCTTTGCAGCCTTTCAAAAAGCGCCAAGAAAGCGACGAACACCGAACCCGAACCCGGACTTTTACGAAAATGTCCGGGTTCGGGTCCGTGTCACGGACACCCCAAAATTCGGTACGAACCCGAACTATACAGTTCGGGTTCGCTCATCCCTAGTCATTGGTCCTTAAGGACTCGGGAAACATGCCGTACCGGTACGTCATGCGTCCCTAAGGGCTTAAATTATATTATATCTGATGTTCTTATTACTGAGTATGCATAGTATGTGTGCAGGGTACTGTAGACCTAGCAATGCCTCTTCAAATATCCAAAGAGGTAAGATGTGCTAATTGTCATATTTATGACAGAATCCCAGAGGAACATTTAATGGCTTACAATACTCCTCATGCATACTCAGCACCCCCCATAAGAAAAAAAAAAAGCTTCTCAGGCAGCCAAGCAGAGCTTCTTTTCTCAGCTCTGTAAAAGAATAGTTACCCAGAAAGACCTGGATTCCAGCAAGAGACAGTTTTCATTTTTGAAAGGAGATGCATTATGCATGGACAAAAACATACAAAAAGTTCTTAGTATGTAAAAACATTGATTGATCAGTTTGAGGCGACCACCAAAAATTTGATTTTAACAACACTAATATTTAGCAATTCATTTCAGGCAAATCAAGAGAGATTCACATATGAAAAAAATATTTAGTTTTTTTTTTTTAATATATTTATTTTATTATATTTGTATTGATTTTTCAATAAAGAACAATGGGTAACAGGGTACCAAGGTATGGCTCGCAGGCCAATTCAGTATGCAAATGAAAACATAGTGAATACATTGTGGTTTACATTCAAATATTGTTGAAATCCAAAGAGCACAGCAGGATGAGTAATCAGAAGGAAGTTAAGAATATGAAGAGAGTTTCGAACCACTAGTGTTAGCGGAATGAGTTGTGTAATCCTAAGGTGCTCATTATGTTTCTGGTCTAGTTGAAAGGAGGGAAAGGATGCAAGCAGGTGACAAAGTGGGAAGCACATCATTGTTCTATATGTAGTAGAAGGTCCCTGAAGACCTAAATGTAAAACCTTAGTGGATGAGAGGATTAAGGGGTTGGGGGGGGGGGTATTTTTGTTTTGAGGAGATCTAAAGGTCGACCATTTTTTGATAAAGGCAATATGTGAACGGTTTTCCCATGAGGATAATTCCTCGAATCTGTGTAACTGACCAACTTTTTGCAACTATTGTTCTGTAGATGGAGTCTGGCTTTGCCTCCAGAGTCTGGGAAGTACAAGGCGAGCAGCAATCAATAATTGCAAAAAGATGAAGGGTGTGTGTGGGGAGTCTTTATCCTGGTTAAGGGAAAGTAAAGCCAGTTGGGGAGACGGCTGAAATTAGGTATGACAGATTTTGTTTGCCAGGGAGAAGATTTCAGACCACCAATTACGTATCAGGGGGCATGTCCACCATATGTGGAAGAAGGTCCCTTTCTCCCGAAGGCACCTCCAACATGTGTCCGAATTGGTTTGAGAAAAAAGTGCATATTTATCTAACGTGTTGTACCACCTTGTGAGGATTTTGTACCCATTCTCCTGGATTCGGACACAGCGGGAGGCCCTGTGGGGATATTCAAGGATTTAGTGAAGAGATATAAAGGGAATGTTGATGTTCAGATCTATTTCCCAATGTTTTATAAAGGCAGGTTTGGCTAATATAGGCGGCGAGCGAAGTTTGCTATAAATTTGTGATATAAGTTTCCTTGGAGTTGTGGAAAGGGAGATCACAGATTCAAGCCACACTAGAGGACGCTGTAAGTCACCCTTGTGTATGTGTTGGTTTACATATGATCTAAGGTATGAGACTGTAAAGAAATCGCATGGTCGAGGACTCGATAACGTATTCATGGAGCCTATGTCTAGTATGTTGCCAGAGTGGTCAAACAGTGATATTATCCCTGATGTTGAAGTGAGGAGGTTTTATTATGTAGCCATTCTCAGGGCCATGGGGGCCGTGTCGATTACATCCTTTATTGAAAGGAGTGGGGAGGGAATAGTGATGGCACAGTGAGAGGAGGACAGACACTTCCAAGCTCCTAAGGTTGCTTTGACAATCGGGTAATGAGATAAGGGTCCAGCTAGGACATTTTGGAGACCTAAAAGGAGAGCTCTAATTGGCGCATTCAGTATGTCAAGTTCCATTTCCACTACAGCAGAGTGTGGAGAGGGGTGTAGCCAGGCTATGGCACGAGATAGGAGAATGGCTCTGCCATAGAGTTCTGGATTTGGAAGTCCTATACCCCCGTCTTGCCTAGGTTTGGTAAGAAGGGAAGATGCAAGTCTGGATTTTCTCCCATTCCAGATAAAGGACCTAAATGTTTATTGTATTGAGGTGTAATAGTGTTTAGGTATGGGGATCGGCAAGACCTGTTGCAGATAGGTGAGGCGTGGGATGATTAGAGAAGAAAGCTGATTTTTTCGGCCGAACCAAGATAAAGTAGGGTTGGAGAGAGTAAGGTTGTCTGTGGTGTTAAAAATAGAAGATTTGAGTGGGATATAGTTAAGGGAGAAAAGGTCTTTTAATGTGGGACTAATTATAACACCTAGGTAGGTAATGGAAGGAGAAGACCAATTGAAAGGCGAATTCTCCATTAGACGCTGTTTGGTAGAAGAGGGTATTCCTGAGCACAGGACTAGGGATTTGTTGGCGTTAATCTTGAAATCTGAGATGGAGCTATAGAGATTGATGTGGGATTGTATATGAGATAGTGAAACTAGTGAATTCGTTGTCATTACAAGGACATCATCTGCGAATGCTGCAATTTTCTGTTCATTGCCTCCCAAATATAGACCTTCAATTTTCCTGTCTAACCTAATAGTGGATAGGAGCGGTTCCAATGCCAAAATGAATAAAAGTGGGGACAGGGGACAACCCTGTCTGGTCCCATTTCGTATAGTGAAAGGAGAGGATAGGGTCCCATTAACCATAACCAGAGCTGTCGCCTGGTCATACATGGTGAAGATGGCTTGCACAAAGGGAGCAGGAAGGCCAAACCGAAGCAGGGTATCTTTCAAATACATCCAATTAACTCTGTCAAATGCCTCCTCAGCATCCGTGCTGAGAAGAAGCAGAGGAGTAGAGGAGTGGTTAGCATGGCACAGCGCATTGATCACTTTAGTAGTGTTGTCTTTGCCTTCCCTATTACGGATGAAGCCCACCTGGTCCCTGTGTACAAGCTTGGGGGAGAATAGCTAATCTGTTAGCTAGTATTTTGGCTAGGAGTTTGAGGTCTATATTTAGGAGGGATATGGGCCTATAATTGGAGCATTGTTTAGGGTCTTTCCCTTCTTTGGGAATGAGTGTAATGTGGGCTGCTGTCATATCTCTGGATAAAGGTACCCCTTTTAGTGCTAGGTTACAAACCTCAAGGAGGTGGGGTAGGAGGATATTGTGGGCCTGGACTTTTCCCTTTCGGCATTTGGCTCAAGGCTTGACTAAGTTCAGTTAGGGTAAAGGGTGATTCAAGTTTTTGCTTTTGATCTGTGGAGACGGTGGGAATATTAGCAGAGTCAAGAAAGGTTGAGATGATGGATGCCCTATTGTCTGGTGAGGTGTTGGTAAGGAGGTTATAAAGATTTTCATAAAAGGAGCGAAATTGGGCAGTGATCTGAGGGGCAGAAAATATCGATTTGCCGTCAGGTGTAGGTAAGTTGGTGAATATGATTTGGGGCTCTTCTACCTTTAATCCTACTCATGAGAAATTTGGTAGCTTTGTCGGCATGGGCAAAGTATTTGTGTTGGGAATTCATGTAATATTTGGCCGCTTTATTCTGTAAGAGGGTTTTAAGTTCTGCTCTGTGCCTTGACAGTTCCTGGAGATGGAGGTCTGAGGGATTTTTTTTTTGTGAGAAGATTCAAATCTCTGGATATTTTTGAGAGCTTCATCAATTGCTTTTTCTCTAAGTTTTTTCTGATGTGAGCCAATACTGATAAATTGACCCCTGATGAAGAGTTTGTGTGCATCCCAAAGGGTATTTGCGGGCAGGTCAGGGCATTTGTTGATTGAGAAATATTCTGTGATGTGTTTGGAAACCAAGTCAATCGTGGGCTGGTAACCTAATAAGGATTCATTTAGACGCCAGTTGAAGCAAGTAGGAACACTATTTGGGGCAGTGACCGTGAGAAAGATTGGGGAGTGGTCTGAGAGGTGTAAGGAACCTATAGAAGCTTCTTTGCAGAGATACAAGTGTTCTTTGGATATAAATAGATAGTCAAGACGGTGATAGCTGCCGTGCATAGTGGAATAGAAGGTGAAGTCAGATGTATCGGGATGGAGGGATCGCCACGCATCTACCAATTGGAGATTCCAGAGGTTGTCTCTGAAATTTTTAAGGGATCTGCCAGAGTGTGATGATTTCCGGGAGGAAGTGTCTAAGTGTGGGCATAAAGCAATATTCAAATCTCCTCCTAACACTACTATCCCTTCTTTGAAGGAGTGAATGAGCTGAAAAATACTGGAGAACCAGCGGGACTGGTTAGTATTGGGGGCATACAGGTTAATAAAGGTATAGGTTTGTGGGCCTATTGCACCTTTCACTAGCAGAAATCTCCCGTCAGGATCAAGTGAGTGGCTTACAAACTTAAAAGGGATTTTCCTTTGAAACCCTATGCTAACTCCACTTGATGCTGAGGTACCTCCACCGCAGTGGAACCAGTTTGAATAGTGAGAGAATTGCATGTTGGGATAATGATTAAATCTAAAGTGGGTCTCCTGGAGGAACACAACATCTTCTCCAGCCTTCCCAAGGATAGAGAAGATTTCACTTCACTTTGAGGGAGAATGAAAGCCTTTAACGTTGTAAGAGGCTATATGTAGGTCAGCCATTGTGGGTTGTGTGTGAAAGAGTACCTTGAAGCCAATGTTGTGTCCTCCAGGAGAGTGCAAAGCAGGAAAATGGTACTGTTGACAAATTCCGGATGCTGGCCCATGTAGAGGGGGATCTCACAATGTATAGATGAGGTTGACAGGTACCTTGGGATGATAACATAAGGGAAAACATAAACAGTAAAATTAGAACAGAAAAACAAGGTGAGCGTACAGCAGTACACTACGATCATGATAGTAGTAGACGGTCAAGTGACCAAATAGTGGACCGAGTAGCACTAAGATAAAGGTAATGATAGTAGTAAGCAAGGATAAGCCAGGCAATTAGCTTCTATAAAGGAAGGAGAAAAAAAAAAAACATCTTGATACTCAAATTAGTACAAGACCGGGAACAACAGTGGACATCTGGTGTCATGTCACTTCCAGGATAGGGTAAACGGTGCTGGAAGGCTGGAGTTCGATTCTTATTTAGGGGTCTTGCAAGAGGCTCCTAGGTGTAAGCCTCTTTTCTTTGATCTTGAGGATTTTGGGGTGCGCTGGACTTCAAATGGTAGCACTTTGGGGAGCTTAGGTAGGTCCCCTAAGTCATGATATTGCTCCCAGTACTTTATTTGCATAGCGGGTATGTCTAGCTCTGAGATGATTAGTGCAACATCAGCATAAGACGAGATATTGAACCGCTTGCCTGTGGTGGAAAAGGTAAGCCCAAATGGATATGACCAGCGATACATAACATTGTTGGACCGAAGCCAGTCGGTCAGGGGCTTTAGGGTTCTCCTCTTCTTAAGGGTGGAGGGAGCCAGATCTTGGTATATCTCCAGTCTTGAATCTTCATAGGTGAGATCTGCATGGTTGCGAGCCGCATCCAAGATGGCCGCTTTAACGGGAAAGTTCAAGAATTTGCAGATGATGTCGCTGGGTGGCTCATTCTGCTTGGGTTTAGAGCGTAGCGCTCTGTGAGCGCGTTCAATAGCAATTTCATGAGGGTAGTCAGGACCTAACAGGGAATCGCATATGGACATGATAGTGGGGACGATCTCACCTGACCCTATTGATTCGGGAATCCCTCTGAATCTTAAATTATTTCGGCGCCCTCTGTTTTCCTGGTCTTCCAGGGCTTTATGGAGCTCATTAAGGTGTTCTGTACAGCGGCAGAGTGAGGCCGATACTGCAGATTGGTGGATCAGGGAAGCGGCTTGCTGCGTTTCGAGTGTTTCCACCCATTCTCCAACATGTCTCACCTCTTGACGGAACGCCGAGATCTCAGTGAGTATAGGCTCCATTACTCTGCTAAGCGCCCGGTCCAGATAACGTCTGGTGAGCGGTAGGTCTGAGTTAGGCTGACGGTCCTCAGAGTCACTCTCCCCTTCAGAGTGTGCAGGAGTGCGCTTCAAGGCCCTAGCTTGCTGAGACGGTGCCATCTTAGATTCGCGTGCCGTGATCGTAGCGGCTGCTTTTTTAAGAAATTGGTCCATTTCTCCACTTGGGATCTGGCTTTTGGGGGACACGGATTGTTCTCCCAGCCTAGGGTTCCCGATTTTTACCATCGTTGCTCACAGGGGCTAATTATAGCAGGTGCTAGTCTCGGTCACTGTAGCAGAGCTGTGAACTAAGCGTCCATCTCAGTCCGGCGCCAGCTCCGCCCCCTCATTTAGTTTTATTTCTGAAAGGGTTAAAAAAAACTGAGCACATCAGAACTCCAGCATAACTTTGTAATCATTGACCAGCCTTGTAAACAGACTTGATAACGTAATTAGAACAATAACTAAGCTAGCCTCAAACCCATTAACAGCTTATTCAGGACAGAAAAATAGGGGGGGCTGGATGCACAGTCACAAATAAGCAGCAGAACACTTATCCAGGAGTAGGTTCAGTCTCCTTAAAACATGGATGTTTTCATGGATGAATGTTTGCAATTTGTTGCTTTTTATTAGATATTCTGTATGATTGTTTTTTGTATTATGGATGTTTTTAGTGTTGTTTGTATTTAATACATGTCACCCGCCCTCCGGACAAGACGGAAGTTGGGTGTGGCCCTAGAGCAATTTAGGAAGGATATTTAACATCGAGTCTGAGGGAATTCAGTTCCTCAACCCCTGTCGAAGCCTAAGGCGAAACCTGGGTCGGGTGTGATTTTATGAAATGCCTTTTATCATATGGACTTTGTAAGTACAATAAATTGGATACTTACTTTTATCACTTGTGTATTGCGCTATGTGTCTCTTTGTCTTGTGAAGGAATTGGTGTCGCACATTGAAGTTTTCGGTTAGTATCAAGACGTCCATAGGAGTGGATTGATAACAGCTGCCTGCTGGAGCGTGTGTTGAAGTCTGCATTGTGTCTATTACTGCTGGTATCAGCGCGGTCCCTGCAATTACTTGTGGATTGGAGCTTATTCAGGACAAACACCCTTTACCAAATGAAAAGACGGAAAATCTTTTGTTTTGTTTTTGCTGAGGCCTTTAGAAAAATCTGAGTATTGGAAGACCAGGAGGTATTAAAAGCTAATTTTAGCCTAATTAGAGCATATTTGATTAGTCCAGAATTGATTCTGGTCTGAATTGAATTTTACAAAATGTTTGAATAAAATTTGATTTTTTGGGGAAAATTTTGAATGAACTCCAAATTGATAGAATTCCTTTGCTCATCTGTAGTATATGTATTTGCAGGGCCGGCGCCACCCATAAGCAGACTAGGCCACCGCGTAGAGCGCACTCTGCCTTGGGGCGCCAGCAGGAGTCTGAATCCCAAGCAGTAGCTCCCGGCCGGCATCCCGCCCCCTACATCATCTCCTTCACTTCACTCCTTCTGTTCCTGTACTTGCCGGCCAGATGCGCTGCGAGTATGAGTTTATTCAGTCACACAGCTACGAGACCCAGGTGTATTTGAATCTCATTTAGACTGCCTTTAAGAAAAGTTTGTCTTGGCATTTGAACTCACGACCTCTACACATCAGAGGCAAGGCATTTACCCTCACAGCTATGAAAGCTGTCTTGCTAGTTACTTTAAAAAAAAAAAAAAAAATATATATATATATATATATATATATATATATAACTTCTACTGTAGGTAACTTTGATACCTAGTGTACAACCAAACACATGACAGCTGCCCCAACACACCCAGCTCTACAACCATACACAGTGTACTGGGGCAGCTGTCATGTGTATGGATGTACACTAGGTATCAAAGTTACCAACAGTAGAAGTCTTTTATTTTATTTTTAGGAGCTATCTAGACAGCTTTTATAGCTGTGAGGGTAAAAGCCTTGCCTCTGATGTGTAGAGGTTGTGAGTTTGAATCCCAGAACAAACTTTTCTGAAAGTGTTTTTTTTTTTTTTTTAAATACTGGACTGTTTCTTTACTGCCACGGGGGAGGGGGGCTATTGGCGCCATGATACTGGCACATGGAGGGGGGAGGAGAGAGGCACTTGATACTGGCACATTAGTCGGCAGGGGGAGAGGATGGCACTATGATATTAGCACATTGGTGGGGCAAGAAATGGACATAAATCATGAGGGGCAGAAATGTGAAATGATGGAGGGGGCAAGAAATGGACATGAATCATGAGGGGCAGAAATGTGAAATGATGGGGGGGGGGCGACAAAATGTAAATTTGCTTGTGTTGACAAAAATCCTTGACTTCGGGCGCACAATCCCGCGAGACCAGTGACCTCCAGAGGTGGGTTTCACGGGATCAAGCGCCGAAGACACATGATCTTGGCAAGAGCCAAGGCAATGTGGACATGGAGCACAGCGAGGAGCATAACCTGGTGAGCACCCCTGGCAACCGCACTCTGACAACCTGCACTAGGGTGTCAGAGGCTGCAGGACAGTGACTGGCAGCAGGGTGGCACACACTTGTGTACAGGGGTCAGGGCACACCTGCTGCTTGACTAGGGGCCATAGATTCTGACTGGCACAGGGTGCCCAGCAGTGGCACATGGAGCCTAATAGGTGGCACTGACTGTCTAAAGGGCTATGAATGGTACAGGGTGCAGGACAGTGCCAGACTGGCAGAGGGCACAAGGTAGCATACTGTTTTATGTTGCCCTGGTGGCACAGGATTTCAGACAGTGGCTGAATGGCGCCTGGCAGTGAATAGGTGGCACTGCTCGTGTTTGGTGTGCCAACCTGCTGAACAGCGCAGAGTGATTGGCATCACTGGGATGGTACTAGGTGGCAGACAATGGCTGGATATTATATATACACATGACCATAGTCAGACTGGCACAGGGTACGCGACCAAAGTCAGACTGGCACAGGGTACATGACCATAGACTAGCACAGGGTACACGACCATAGTTAAATGTTACATGCAATAGGTGGCTGAAAAAGGGGCGGGTAAAGGGGTGTGGTCAATGGGTGGCTTTTGCCTAGGGTGGCAAAAATCCTTGCACCAGCCCTGTGTATTTGCACATATCTCTTTGTTCTATAGAGCAACCAAGCACAATGGAAGTCAATGGGAGAAACCGAGCATTAAACCAAGCACTCCCTGCTCTGAAGAGGGGAGGTTGCTCCGTGTGCCATTGAGGTCTATGCAGAAGATCGCTGTACAGTGAGGGAATCCCCCAGTGTGAGTCCGCGGCTCAGGAGTCCCTGCTCTGACTCCATATAATTCAGCCTCTATTTCTGAAAAGTTTCTGCTGGGATTTGAACTCACAAACTTTTACATTAGAGGCTAGGACTTTAACCGCTATAAAGCTGAATGATAAACTATGTCAAAAAAACCTCATAGTAGTTTATCATGTAGTAAGTATTCCTGTACAGCAGAAGTATAATTTCATATTTCAGTGCAGGTTAACATGTAGCTGTATAGCATAGCGGTTAAAGTTCTTGGCTCTAATGGAGAAGGTTGTGAATTCAAATCCTGGCAGAAACGTTTCAGAAATAGAGATTAAATTTATATATACTGTATATATATATATATATATATATATATATATATATACAGTATATATATTTGTAATTGTAAAAAATGTATGGTACAAAATAGATGTGTATCAATCAATTGTAAAAAAAATATACAAAAATATCACCTATAGCATAATGTGTACCATAATTTACAATATGTATTATACATTACATAGTAAAGTGACAATAGTGCAATAATCGCGCATGCTTAAAAAACATCACTGTGATCATAAATTCATATAATATAGAATAATTCCCATGATTAAAATCTAATACAAGTGTGTAGTGATAATCAAATACCTTAGTACAGGTGTGTAAGATAAAAACAATATGGGGAAGGAGGTCCAAGGGAGAGCGGGGGATGTGGTCCGCGTGGATGTTGGCGTATTAATTTTCCTACTGCACATGTAAAAGGACCTATTGAAACTTCAGGACTCTAATGTCACATGGTATCCTCCTTATTCTCGCGAGGCTGCATAGTATAGTGTGTGCTGCGTTCCACCAACATCGAGGCATGAATCGCAAGCCACATCTTAGAGACCATTCACATAATCTACACATCACATTCGAGAGACGCAACTTCCGGCTCAGTACATAGTCCAATCAGGTCAAGATTCAGGATCCAAAACACTGAAAATACCTAAAATAATCGGAGATAGCGGCGGTCGATACAGTGACTAGAATGATCGAGGATAGCGAGGGGGTCGATATAATATATATAGCATCATGAATCCTGGTTACAAATCTCATATAGGGAGGTGGGTAACTACCACTGCGGAAGTACCGCCTGTCATGTCCAAAACATTTTGTGGTAAGGTGAACAGAAAAGTGTATGGTAAAGTCCTGGAAGGGGTGTATATCCCACCCAGCTTCCTCAACTGTGTGAGGTAAATAAAATCCAGGACAGGTTTTCCCCTAGCCTGAAGGATTCCCAGCTGAAGCCAGCTGGGATCATCAAGGGGAAATAAAGCACAGTCCAGGCTGTTAGTCTGGGGAGAGGAATGCCTGGAGAAAGCCTGGGAAGCTGGCTGCCCTGCTGGCTAGAGAAGCCGAGTGCTCTGTGTGACCTGTGTTCAATAGGTGAGCTAGGATCTTCACTGTATTAGCCAGGGCCCAGACGGGCAGGTGTTTATTTCATTTAGATTTTTGTTTTGTGGTGCTGGACCTTCACCTTACCCAGTGAATTATAACTGGGGTTGCCCGTATTGCAGGAGTGTCATAAATAAAGCAGCATTTGGACTTTAACCCTGTGGCCTGTAAGAGAATCTGTCATCGCCGCCCAGCCTGAGAGTGTAACCCCTTACAATTGGTGTCGGATGCGGGCAAGCGTCCCTGCTGAAAAGGCAACAGTCGGTTGCTAAGGGCAACGGCGTGACAGTTAATGATTTAATGTCCTGGGTGAAAGCTGCTGCAGCTTTGCAAAGTTCACCAAATACCATGGAGGAAATGATGAAGATGTTGTTACAGGCCAATCTGGAGGAAAGGAAAAGACATGCTGAGGATAAAAAGAGACACGAAGAAGCCTTACGTGTCCAACAGGCTAATGCGCAGCAACAACAGGCCATGGCACAGCAGCAAGAAACTAATCGTTTGTTGATGGAGCAGATTGCTGCAATAAGAGAGACTGCTGTAACTGCAGCCCCACAAGTGGAGGTAAGCCCCCCAGAGACTTTGAATGTGAGGAGGGTTGTGCAGCGGGCTCTGCAAAAACTGACACTTGATGATGATATTGAGGCCTACCTGACCGTATTTGAGAGGGTGGCGGAAAGAGAGAGGCTGACAATAGCAGAGTGGGCAGAGGTCCTTGCGCCACAAAAGGCCTACTATGACCTCAGGGAGCAGGATGTCCGGGACTATGTCAAATTAAAAATGGAGATCCTGGCTCGTTTGGGTGTTACACCAGTGGTTCGTGCCCAGAGGATCCACACGTGGAGCTACACCATGGACAAGCCTGCCCGATCTCAGATGTTTGATCTCCTCCATCTTGTACGGAAGTGGCTGGAACCTGAGACTTCTACACCAGACCAGATTGTGGAGAAAGTAAGGGTGGATCACTACTTCAAAGCCCTCCCAGCGGAGCTGCATCGGTGGGTCGGACATGGAGACCCCAAAACTGCAGACCAGCTCGTAAACCTGGTGGAAAGGTTCCTGTCGACTGAGGACTACCTCCGTGACGCCCCTACCGCAGCAACACCTCACCGGAATGCCCGACCTGTGTCATCTGTGGGTAAGAGAGTTCCGGCTGTTGGGGGTGTGTGGAAGGGTGCAAGAGGGAATAAGGCTCTAGAGGTTGGGCGTGGGCATAAGGCTGAGTCTCCCGAGCAGTCCGGACCCGGAGAGGTTTTCTCACCTAGAAGACCTGGGGCGACCCAGTGAAGGAGGTGCCGTGAGTGGGGACACATAGCTGCCTATTGCCCTCTGATCTCAGAGCCCATGGAGTGTGCCGGGAGCCGGAGACAGTCGCTGTATATGGTGCCAGTGTGTGCGGCCTCCCCAGGACTAGAGACTGAGCCGCAGATGTGTACCCTGGGTTTAAATGACTGCTCTGTCAGGGCTCTGTTGGACTCCGGTAGTCTGGTCACCTTAGTTCATGCCAGCTTCGTGGGTGGTAATTATGTGCCGGACAAAAGAGTAAGTGTGCTGTGCATCCATGGGGATGCAAAATCATACCCGGTAGCTTGCGTTAAGCTGGAGATTCCGGCTGGGACTGTATCCTATGAAGTCGGTGTCGTAAAAATACTTATGCATGATATGATATTGGGCCGGGACTTCCCCTTGTTTTGGAAGTTGTGGGAGAAGAGAAACATTTCTGCAGAATCTGTGCCGTCTCCTTTAAATAATCATTGCTATGAGGGGCCTATTGAATCCAATGGTTTAAAGGAAAAGACCATTGAAAACAATGGTGCCGATAAGGTGCAAAATGAAGATGTCATGGTAACTGAAATGTCTGATGAAAATATGGGGTTATGTGACGTACCTGATAATGACACTTTTCCATTGCAGGTGTTAGCTGGTGAAGATGAAGCTTCCCCAACTGGGGAAAATGTGTTGGACTTAGGGGTGTCTCGGGGTAACTTTGGTACAGAGCAGTTGAGAGACCCCACTCTCATGAGTGCTCACGAAAATGTTACCGTGATAGATGGTGTACCACAGGTACCAGAAGCTGACCAAAAATTTCCGCATTTTGCCATGAATGGAAACCTGCTGCATCAAGTTAATAAATGCAACAATGAAATTGTGGAGCAGTTTCTGGTGCCAAAACCCTATAGACGTATGGTACTAGATCTTGCACATAACCACGTACTTGGGGGTCATTTGGGTGTTAGCAAAACACAGGAGAGGGTACTACAAAGATTTTTCTGGCCTGTAGTATACAAGGAAGTGGAAATATACTGCAGGTCCTGCCCAACCTGCCAGATAAGTGCCCCGACCTCAAATTTCCAGAGTCCCTTGGTGCCTCTTCCCATCATTGAGGTACCTTTTGAAAGAATTGCCATGGACTTGGTGGTTCCCATTGTTAAGTCAGCTAGGGGGCACCAGTATATCTTGGTTGTGTTGGACTATGCCACACGATACCCGGAAGAGGTACCCTTGCAAAACATGGCGTCCAAAAATATTGCCAGGGAATTATTTTTCATGTTCTCCTGCACGGGGATCCATAAAGAAATTCTCACGGACCAGGGTACCCCCACTATGTTGAAGGTCATGAAAGAGTTGTGCAAGTTGTTCAAAATCACCCAGATACGTACCTCGGTGTACCACCCACAGACAGATGGGTTGGTCGAGAGGTTTAACAAGACGCTGAAACAGATGTTAAAAAAAGTTGTAGAAAAGGATGGTTGGGACTGGGACCGCCTCCTGCCATACCTTATGTTCTCTGTTAGGGAGGTGCCTCAGGCTTCTACAGGGTTCTCACCATTTTAGTTGCTATATGGCCGTCACCCGAGGTGTTTACTCGTTGTAGTTAAAGAAACCTCAAAGGCTGAGGCTACTCCCTATAAGAACGTCATTGAACATGTGGCTGACATGCAAGACAGGATAGCAACAGTAATGCCCATTGTTAAAGAACATCTGCAAAAAGCCCAGGAGGCTCAAAGCAGAATTTATAACAGGTCTGCCAAAGTAAGGGACTCTAATCCCGGGGACAGGGTCCTGATTCTAGTTCCCACTGTAGAAAGTAAGTTTCTGGCAAAGTGGCAGGGTCCCTACGAGGTTGTGGAAAAAGTGGGCGAGGTGAACTATAAGGTGCACCAACCAGGAAGGAGAAAACCCTACCAGATTTACCACGTAAATCTGATTAAGCCATGAAAGATCGGGAGTCATTGGTGGCCGCACAGACCATGAGTAAGGAGGTGTCACCAGTCCACCAATTCCTCCGGTAAAAATTAGTGAGGCATTGTCAGTACCCCAGAAACAAGAAGTAAAGGAGTTTCTACAGAAAACTATGGTGGGGCCCAATGCCGTTCTAAGGATGGTAAGGCCTGAGCAGGTACAGGCATTAGTCAATTGGGTGGCCGACAGTGGATCCAGCACGTTCACATTATCTCCCACCCAGTCTTCTGCAGAAAGCGCACAGATGGCGCCTGAAAACCGACCCCATAAGTCTGTCACATCACCCCCATGCATACCAGGGAAACTGTCTCAGCCTCAAGTTATGCAGCAGTCTCTTATGCTGTTTGAAGACTCCGCTGGCAGGGTTTCCCAAGGGCATCCACCTAGCCCTTCCCCAGCGGTGAAAGACATAGAATGCACTGACGCACAACCACTTATGTTTCCTGATGATGAGGACATGGGAATACCACCTCAGCATGTCTCTGATGATGACGAAACACAGGTGCCAACTGCTGCGTCTTTCTGCAGTGTGCAGACTGAACAGGAGGTCAGGGATCAAGACTGGGTGGAAGACGATGCAGGGGACGAATGAAGGTCGTGCCACTGACTTTCACAGTTCGGAGGAAGAGGCAGTGGTGAGACCGAGCCAATAGCGTAGCAAAAGAGGGAGCAGTGGGCAAAAGCAGAACACCCGCCGCCAAGAGACTCCGCCTGCTACTGACCGCCGCCATCTTGGACCGAGCACCCCAAAGGCAGCTTCAAGGAGTTCCCTGGCATGGCACTTCTTCAAACAATGTGCTGACGACAAGACCCGAGTGGTTTGCACGCTGTGCCATCAGAGCCTGAAGCGAGGCATTAACATTCTGAACCTTAGCACAACCTGCATGACCAGGCACCTGCATGCAAAGCATGAACTGCAGTGGAGTAAACACCTTAAAACCAAGGAAGTCACTCAGGCTCCCCCTGCTACCTCTTCTGCTGCTGCCGCCTCGGCCTCTTCTGCTGCTGCCGCCTCGGCCTCTTCATCCGCCTCTGGAGGAACGTTGGCACCTGCCGCCCAGCAAACAGGGGATGTACCACCAACACCACCACCACCTCCGTCACCAAGCATCTCAACCATGTCACACGGCAGCGTTCAGCTCTCCATCTCACAAACATTTGAGAGAAAGCGTAAATTCCCACCTAGCCACCCTCGATCCCTGGCCCTGAATGCCAGCATTTCTAAACTACTGGCCTATGAAATGCTGTCATTAAGGCTGGTGGACACAGACAGCTTCAAACAGCTCATGTCGCTTGCTGTCCCACAGTATGTTGTTCCCAGCCGCTACTACTTCTCCAAGAGAGCCGTGCCTTCCCTGCACAACCAAGTATCCAATAAAATCAAGTGTGCACTGCGCAACGCCATCTGTGACAAGGTCCACCTAACCACAGATACGTGGACCAGTAAGCACGGCCAGGAACGCTATATCTCCCTAACTGCACACTGGGTAAATGTAGTGGCAGCTGGGCCCCAGGCGGAGAGCTGTTTGGCGCACGTCCTTCCGCCGCCAAGGATCGCAGGGCAACATTCTTTGCCTCCTGTTGCCACCTCCTCCTACTCAGCTTCCTCCTCCTCTTCTTCCACCTGCTCATCCAGTCAGCCACACACCTTCACCACCAACTTCAGCACAGCCCGGGGTAAACGTCAGCTGGCCATTCTGAAACTCATATGTTTGGGGGACAGGCCCCACACCGCACAGGAGTTGTGGCGGGGTATAGAACAACAGACCGACGAGTGGTTGCTGCCGGTGAGCCTCAAGCCCGGCCTGGTGGTGTGCGATAATGGGCGAAATCTCGTTGCAGTTCTGGGACTAGCCGGTTTGACTCACATCCCTTGCTTGGCGCATGTGCTGAATTTGGTGGTGCAGAAGTTCATTCACAACTACCCCGACATTTCAGAGCTGCTGCATAAAGTGCGGGCCGTCTGTGCGCGCTTCCGGCGTTCACATCCTGACGCTGCTCGCCTGTCTGCGCTACAGCGTAACTTCGGCCTTCCCGCTCACCGCCTCATATGCGACGTGCCCACCAGGTGGAACTCCACCTTGCATATGCTGGACAGACTGTGCGAGCAGCAGCAGGCCATAGTGGAGTTTCAGCTGCAGCACGCACGGGTCAGTCGCACTACGGAACAGCACCACTTCACCACCAATGACTGGGCCTCCATGCGAGACCTGTGTGCCCTGTTGCGCTGTTTCGAGTACTCCACCAACATGGCCAGTGGCGATGACGCCGTTATCAGCGTTACAATACCACTTCTATGTCTCCTTGAGAAAACACTTAGGGCGATGATGGAAGAGGAGGTGGCCCAGGAGGAGGAGGAGGAGGAGTAGGAGGAAGAGGGGTCATTTTTAGCACTTTCAGGCCAGTCTCTTCGAAGTGACTCAGAGGGAGGTTTATTTCAACAGCAGAGGCCAGGTACAAATGTGGCCAGCCAGGGCCCACTACTGGAGGACGAGGAGGACGAGGAGATGGAGGAGGATGAGGATGAAGCATGGTCACAGCGGGGTGGCACCCAACGCAGCTCGGGCCCATCATTGGTGCGTGGCTGGGGGGAAAGACAGGACGATGACGATACGCCTCCCACAGAGGACAGCTTGTCCTTACCCCTGGGCAGCCTGGCACACATGAGCGACTACATGCTGCAGTGCCTGCGCAACGACAGCAGAGTTGCCCACATTTTAACGTGTGCGGACTACTGGGTTGCCACCCTGCTGGATCCACGGTACAAAGACAATGTGCCCACCTTACTTCCTGCACTGGAGCGTGATAAGAAGATGCGCGAGTACAAGCACACGTTGGTAGACGCGCTACTGAGAGCATTCCCAAATGTGACAGGGGAATAAGTGGAAGCCCAAGGCCAAGGCAGAGGAGGAGCAAGAGGTCGCCAAGGCAGCTGTGTCACGGCCAGCTCCTCTGAGGGCAGGGTTAGCATGGCAGAGATGTGGAAAACTTTTGTCAACACGCCACAGCTAACTGCACCACCACCTGATACGCAACGTGTTAGCAGGAGGCAACATTTCACTAACATGGTGGAACAGTACGTGTGCACACCTCTCCACGTACTGACTGATGGTTCGGCCCAATTCAACTTCTGGGTCTCTAAATTGTCTACGTGGCCAGAGCTAGCCTTTTATGCCTTGGAGGTGCTGGCCTGCCCAGCGGCCAGCGTTTTGTCTGAACGTGTATTCAGCACGGCAGGGGGCGTCATTACAGACAAATGCAGCCGCCTGTCTACAGCCAATGTGGACAAGCTGACGTTCATAAAAATGAACCAGGCATGGATCCCACAGGACCTGTCCATCCCTTGTGCAGATTAGACATTAACTACCTCCCCTTAACCATATATTATTGTACTCCAGGGCACTTCCTCATTCAATCCTATTTTTATTTTCATTTTGCCATTATATTGCGAGGCTACCCAAAGTTAAATGAACCTCTCCTCTGTCTGGGTGCCGGGGCCTAAATATATGCCAATGGACTGTTCCAATGTTGGGTGACGTGAAGCCTGATTCTCTGCTATGACATGCAGACTGATTCTCTGCCGACATGAACCCAGATTGTCTGTTATGGGACCTCTCTCCTCTGCCTGGGTGCTGGGCCTAAATTTATGAAAATGGACTGTTACAGTGGCTGCTGACGTGAAGCCTGATTCTCTGCTATGACATGAAGACTGATTCTCTGGTGACATGAAGCCAGATTCTCTGTTAAGGGACCTCTCTCCTCTGCCTGGGTGCTGGGCCTAAATATATGACAATGGACTGTTGCAGTGATGGCTGACGTGAAGCCTGATTCTCTGCTATGATATGAAGACTGATTCTCTGCTGACATGAAGCCAGATTGTCTGTTACGGGACCTCTCTCCTCTGCCTTTGTGCTGGGCCTAAATTTATGACAATGGACTGTTACAGTGGTGGGTGACGTGAAGCCTGATTCTCTGCTCTGCGACCTCTCTCCAATTGATTTTGGTTAATTTTTATTTATTTAATTTTTATTTTAATTCATTTCCCTATCCACATTTGTTTGCAGGGGATTTACCTACATGTTGCTGCCTTTTGCAGCCCTCTAGCCCTTTCCTGGGCTGTTTTACAGCCGTTTTAGTGCCGAAAAGTTCGGGTCCCCATTGACTTCAATGGGGTTCGGGTTCGGGATGAAGTTCGGATCGGGTTCGGATCCCGAACCCGAACATTTTCGGGAAGTTCGGCCGAACTTCTCGAACCCGAACATCCAGGTGTCCGCTCAACTCTAGTGGTAAGGTGAACAGAAAAGTGTATAGTAAAGTCCTGGAAGCTTCCTCAACTGGGTGAGGTAATTAAAATCCAGGACAGGTTTTCCCCTAGCCTGAGGGATCCCCAGCTGAAGCCAGCTGGGATCATCAAGGGGAAATAAAGCACAGTCCAGGCTGTCAGTCTGGAGAGAGGAATACCTGGAGAAAGCCTGGGAAGCTGGCTAGAGAAGCCGAGTGCTCTGTGTGACCTGTGTTCAATAGAGATGTCGCAAACATAACATTTTCCGTTCGCGAACGGCGAACGCGAATTTCTACAAATGTTCGCGAACAGGCGAACCGCCGTTGACTTCTATAGGCAGGCGAATTTTAAAACCCACAGGGACTCTTTCTGGCCAAAATAGTGATGGAAAAGTTGTTTCAAGGGGACTAACACCTGGACTGTGGCATGCCGGAGGGGGATCCATGGCAAAACTCCCATGGAAAATTACATAGTTGACTCCCATGGAAAATTTACATAGTTGGATTATAATCCATAAAGGGCATAAATCACCTACCAATTAAATTTTTTTTTGAACAACGTGGTTTAAAACATCCAGTGTGTGTATACGATCAGGTATGATGTTGTATCGATCAGGTAGTGTAAGGGTTACTCCCGCTTCACAGACAATGACAGACCAAACTCCCCTTTTAATGCACCGCAAACAACCGCAAACAGTCCATTGGCCCAACCGCAAACTTCCCATTTACACAAGGTTGGATACCAAGCTAGCCATGTCCCGTTGATGTCATTGAAGGTTTCTTCCTCCACCCAGCCACGTACAACACCAAGGGTCCCGGAAAGGTGAATTAAATTGATTTTTCGAATGGGGAGGTGGTTAAAAAAAACGCTGGCTCCCTCCCCTTTGTTTGAATCCACGGTCACTGCGTCTGTTCCGTGCAATTTACTGTCCCACCCGATATGAGTGCTATTTTCTATAGTTCTCTCTTCTCATCAGTTTAATCCCTGTTACGTCCCCAATCTAAGGTCCATTTCTTAAATGGAATTTTCGAATGGGGAGATGGTTAAAAAAAACGCTGTCTCCCTCCCCTTTGTTTGAATCCACGCCACGGTCACTGCGTCTGCGTCGTGCAATTTACTGTCACACCCGATATGAGTGCTATTTTCTGTAGTACTATTCTCATCAGTTAAATCCCTGTTACGTCCCATATCAGAGTGGGATTGCTATTTGTGAAAAAAATTTAGGCTGGGTACCTTCGACTGCCTTCACAGTGACAGACCAAACTCTGATACACCAAACTGAATTGATTTTAGGAACCGGGAGATGGAAAAAGCAGCTTGGTCGGTCCTCTTACTCCCAAGTTGGGGCACTGCGGTGCACGGAGCAATGTGCTGTGACACCCTATATGAGTGGTGTCTTAACTAGTACTATTCCTATCAGTTTAATCCCTGTTACGTCCCCTATCCGGGGACGTGTGTTGAATTGATTTACCATTGTCGAATTAACAAACCTTTACGACATTCTGGAATAATTTAGTTCTGAGCTTTGTACTTGATTTGTATTGGAATTGATGGGGATTTTTTTTAATTGTCTGCATTATTTCTAATAAACTATTAAGAGACTTTATTATGATTTTTTTATTTTATGTATTAAAAACCCACCCATACAACTTAAAAAAATATAAAATAAAAAAATGTAAGTTTTTTCTATGAAAAAGCATCCAGCCGTCCCGATCGCTTTTGGTCTGATCATAATGAAGGAACGGCCTTATCATCTGGGGTGTGGCAACATTGCCAACACACTCATAGAGGTGCTGATCGCTTCATTGTGATACGCAAGCCCCTTCACCACAACAAGGTGACGATCACGAAAGGGGAATTGACACTTGTATGTGCCTTTTTTTTGTTTTGTTTTTGCAGCCACAGTGCAGCACTGTCCAAGAAAAATTAGGCATGTACACATGCCTGAAAAACAATGTTATTGTTGCAGCCGCTGTTGTAGCAGCCGCCGGAAAAATTGATGTTTTCAAGGCAGAAAGGTGATTAAAACATTGCGGCTTGAACCCTAGTTGGTGGCGGAGAATTCACAAAAGTCATCCGGTATGCAGACATTAAATACAGCAGCGTGGGGACCATTTTGAGGCCAAGGCATGTCATCAGGCCTTTTGTTAGTTAAACGTATCCCCTACTGTCAGTCTCTTCAGGATCCATGCCTTAATCATCTTAATGAAGGTGAGGTAATCAATACTTTTTTGACCGAGGCAACTTCTTTTGTCAGTGACAATGCCTCCTGCTGCACTGAAGGTCCTTTCTGACAGGACACTTGAAGCGGGGCAGGCCAGAAGTTCTATCGCAAACTGGGATAGCTCAGGCCACAGGTCATGCCTGCACACCCAGTAGTCAAGGGGTTCATCGCTCCTCAGAGTGTCGATATCTGCAGTTAAGGCGAGGTAGTCTGCCAGTCGAGTCGTTCTCTAAGGCTGGATCCCGAAGGGCTGTGGCGATGTGTAGGACTGAAAAAGCTCTGCATGTCCTCCATCAACAACACATCTGTAAAGCGTTTTGTCCTGCAGTTAAGGCGAGGTAGTCTGCCAGTCGAGTCGTTCTCTAAGGCTGGATCCCGAAGGGATGTGGCGATGTGTAGGTCTGAAAAAGCTTTGCATGTCCTCCATCAACAACACATCTGTAAAGCGTCCTGTCCTTGCCGCCATGGTCGTGGTAGGAGGAGGATTACTTTCACCTCTTCCCCAGTTAGATTCCCGTTGTGCTGTGACATCCCCCTTATAAGCTGTGTAAAGCATATTTTTTAGTTTGGTTTTGAACTGCTGCATCCTTTCTGACTTCCGATAATTTGGTAACATTTCCGCCACTTTCTGCTTATACCGGGGGTCTAGTAGTGTGGCCACCTAGTACAGGTCGTTCTCCTTCATCCTTTTTATACGAGGATCCCTCAACAGACATGACAGCATGAAAGACCCCATTTGCACAAGGTTGGATGCCGAGCTACTCATTTCCCGTTCCTCCTCCTCACTGATGTCATTGACTGTCTGTTCTTCCCCCCGGCCACGTACAAAACCACAGGTCCCAGATAGGTGACAACAACGAGCACCCTGGGATGCCTGCTGTGGTTGGTATTCGTCCTCCTCAAAGCCACATTCCTCCTCTGACTCCTCTTCCTCATACTCCTCTTGCAGCGTTGCCGCAGGTCCGGCAAGCGATGATGACAAGGCTGTTTCTGGTGGTGATGGTGACCACAACTCTTCCTCTTCACGCTCATCTACAGCCTGATCCAGCACTCTTCGCAGGGCTCGCTCCAGGAAGAAAACAAATGGGATGAGGTCGCTGATGGTGCCTTCGGTGCGACTGACTAGGTTTGTCACCTCTTCAAAAGGACGCATGAGCCTACAGGCATTGCGCATGAGCGTCCAGTAACGTGGCAAAAAAATTCCTAGCTCCGCAGAGGCTGTCTTAGCACCCCGGTCATACAAATACTCGTTGATGGCTTTTTCTTGTTGGAGCAGGCGGTCGAACATTAGGAGTGTTGAATTCCAACGTGTCGGGCTGTCGCAAATGAAGCGCCTCACTGGCATGTTGTTTCGGCGCTGAATGTCTGAAAAGTGTGCCATGGCTGTGTAGGAACGCCTGAAATGGCCACATACCTTCCTGGCCTGCTTGAGGACGTCCTGTAAGTCTGGGTACTTAGACACAAAGTGTTGTATGATGAGATTCAACACATGTGTCATGCACGGCACATGTGACAACTTGCCCAAATTCAATGCCGCCAACAAATTGCTTCCATTGTCACACACCACTTTGCCGATCTCCAGTTGGTGCGGGGTCAGCCACTGATCCACCTGTGCGTTCAGGAGTGCTGGTCCGGTGTGGCTCTCTGCTTTCAGGCACGTCAACCCCAAGACAGCGTGACACTGTCGTATCCGAGATGTGGAATAGCCCCTGGGGCGATTCAGTTGATGTGCAGACAGACGCCGCAGCAGAAGAGGACTCAGCGGAAGAGGATGGAGTAGGAGGAGTAGAGGAGGTGGCAGTAGGCCTGCCTGCAAGTCGTGGCGGTGTCACCAACTCTGCTGCAGAGCCACGCATTCCATGCTTGGCAGCCATCAGCAGGTTGACCAAATGCGCAGTGTAGGTGATATACCTGCCCTGACCGTGCTTTGCAGACCAGGTATCAGTGGTCAGATGTACCCTTGCCCCAACACTGTATGCCAGAGATGCCATGACTTCCTATTCAATCACTGAGTAGAGGTTTGGGATTGCCTTATTAGAAAAAAAAATTTGTCCGGGTACCTTCCACTGTGGTGTCCCAATAGCGACAAATTTTTTGAAGGCCTCAGACGCCACCAGCGGGTATGGTAAAAGCTGGCGGGCTAAGAGTTCCGTCAAGCCAGCTGTCAGACGCCGGGTAAGGGGGTGACTCTGTGACATTGGCTTCTTACGCTCAAACATTTCCTTTACAGCGCCTGACTGTGGGCAGATGAGATGGAACTGCTCAAGGTGAGAGGCGTAGTGGCGGGTGGTTAAGATGGGGCAAGGAGGACAGCAGTGGTTGACGTGGCTGAAGATGCTGGACCAGGAGGAGGATGGTGGCTTTGAGCTTGTGTGTTGCTTCTACTCGTCATCATTAGTGATGAGCGGCAGGTGCCATATTCGATTTCGACGAAATTCGCGAATATTCGATAGAATATTCGTTTTATATTCGTCAAAATCGAATATTCGTCATTATTCTTGTTATCGCGATTAATATGCGATTTAAATAATCGAATTTCGATTTTAACTTAAAGGCTACTCTCCTATTGAAATAGCAATGCGATTAATTCAAGTTATAATAATCGAATTTCGATTTTAACTTAGCACTGCTATATTCCATATTCGTTAATTCTAGCCTAATAGGGAATATAGCAGTGCCAAGTTAAAATCGAAATTTGATTATTATAACTTGAATTAATCGAATTGCGATTTCAACTTGGACCTTTTTTACTATGGTTGGCTTGGTAGAATTAGCGAATATGACGAATATATTCGTTATATTCCACAAAACGAAGATAACAAAGTATTCTGCATCTTCGTTTTAGCTACCTATTCGTCAACTTCGCTAATTCTAGCAATCATATAGGAAAGTTTACTATAGAGACAGCTAAGTTTAATTCGCTATGCGATTATATGACTGCTTTTAAAAAAATAAAAAAATAGAATAATTATAATACCTGATAATTATTATAATTATTCTATTTATAAAAAAAAAGCTAAGTAATATAATCGCATAGCGAATTAAACTTAGCTGTCTCTATAGTAAACTTTCCTATATGATTGCTAGAATTAGCGAAGTTGATGAATAGGTAGCTAAAACGAAGATGCAGAATACTTCGTTATCTTCGTTTTGTGGTATATGACGAATACATTCGTTATATTCGTTTTGTGGAATATGACGAATACATTCGTCATATTCGCTGATTCTACCAAGCCAACCATAGTAAACCAGGTCCAAGTTGAAATCGCAATTCGATTTAATTCAAGTTATAATAATCGAATTTCGATTTTAACTTAGCACTGCTATATTCCATATTAGGGCTAGGTATTAACGAATGTAATTCTCAAATCTGACAGTACATTCTAGTATATGGAGACGTTCCCATGGTGTTGGGGACGCTCCATGAGCACGGAAGTCGGCAGAAGCGGCAACGGGCACTGACTGGAGCAGCCAGGAAGCCAGGAATCCCAAGGAAAGGTAAGAACAACTTTAGGGAAGTGGGAAATAAAAAAGAAAAAAATATAACAATTAAAAAAAAACAAAAAAAATACGAATATTCGAAATTATGAATTTATATCACTATATTCGAAATATTCGCGAATTAGCGAAGTGCTGATATTCACGAAAAAAAATTGATATTCGAATATTCGCGCTCTACACTAGTCATCATGTGTTGATCCCATAGGCGTTTGTGATGTGCGATCATGTGCCTTCGCAAAGCAGTTGTACCTAGGTGGGTGTTGGATTTCCCATGACTCAGTTTCTTTTGGCACAGGTTGCAAATGGCATCGCTGTTGTCAGAGGCAGACACACAAAAAAATGCCACACTGCTGAGCTTTGCAATGACGGCATTCTGGTGGTGGCAACAGCATGCGTTGATTGGCGTGCTGTCTGGCTGACCCCGGGTGCCGATACATGCTGTCTGACTGTGCCACTAGCTCCTTGCGACGACCTCCCCCTGCTTCCAACTCGTCTCCTCCTCTCTGTCTCCCCTTCTGAACTTTCCCCCTCTTCTTCTTCTCTTTGAGCAGGCACCCACGTGGCATCCACGGACACAGCGTCATCATCAACCACTTCACTTGTATCTGACACCTCAGCAAAAGAAGCAGCAGCGGGTACAACATCATCATCATCATCATCATCACACTGTACGTCCATGTGTGTAATGCTGCCTGACTGAGACATATCCCTGTTATCTACATCCCCTGGCAATAATGGTTGCGCATCACTAATTTCATCCAACTGATGTATAAATAACTCCTCTGAGGGATCAAGTGAAGCCGCTGTGGTGGCTGTGGTGGTAGTGGCGGCGGGCGGGAGAGTGGTGACCAAAGCTGAGCTGGAGGAGGATGGTGCGTCAAGGTTCTTAGCGGAAGCTGTTAAAGATTGGGTGTCCTGTGTAAGCCAGTCAACTATTTTCTCAGAATTTTTTGGGTTCAGGGTACGTGGCCTCTGAACACTGGGCATTATTCCAGGGCCAGTGGAAATCACAGCACCACGAACACGACGGCCCCTGCGGCGTGGCCTGCCTCTGCCTGTCATTTTTTATTAGATAAGTGTTACTATGCAGTGGGCAGTGGGCACAGTACAGTCTGTGTGGGCCTGACACACACGGGCTTGCAAATGTGATTAGATCACAGTTAAATTTTAAATAGATTTTTTTTTTTTCTGAAAGGTATTTGGGTGAATGACATCCTGTAACGGTATGAGTGCAGGCCTAGCCAGCCACTAGCCAGTGGCCACAATACAGTATGTGTGGGCGCCTGACACACACGGGCTTGCAAATGTGAGTCTGTGGACACAGAACAATGCCCTAGCTAACGCTTTCCCTATTGAATCAGCAGCAGCTACACTCTCCCTCCTCTCTCTGTGAATGCAGAATCCGAATGAATCTAAAATGGATGCTGTCCTGGAGGTGGGAGGGTCTGGGAGGGAGGGTCTGCTGCTGATTGGCTGGAATGTGTCTGCTGACTGTGAGGTAGAGGGTCAAAGTTTACTCAATGATGATGTATAGGGGGCGGACCGAACATCGCATATGTTCGCCCACAGCGGCGAACAAGCTATGTTCGCCGGGAACTATTCGCCGGCGAAATATTCGGGACATCACTATTGACAGGCTGAATAGGGTGTTAACATAGTGATTTATGACAAATTAATTCATAATAAATCAAATTTCTTCTCAAATTTTGGTGAAACTGCCAAATCGGATTTTTCAAAACTTAGCTCATCTCTAATTATAATCATTGCGTTCTAGAAAAGAGTCATGGCTGCCTGAGAAGACTCCTGGTTATTTCTGACTTCCTGCTCTCTCTGTCACCTGCTGATCATTGGCAGTCTTTTCCTTTGTTTTCTCCCTAGGAGAAGACTTCTTATAACCAGCAGTTGGTGGGGAGAGCAGGAAGTCATGAATAACCATGACTCTTATCAGTCTTTCATGACTTTTTTCCAGGACCAGGCTGCAATGATTTGATGCTTATTTTCAGCAACCACTTAATTTCAGCACATGAATGACACACTGCTGAAATCAGAATTTCTGTCACTTCTTTATGCTGCCCTCAGTGCGGTCAGAATAAAGTTGATGACCAGTTCCCTTTAAAGGCTATGGACATCTTTACTTGTTTAGTACAGTTTATTATTATTGAACAATGGGTGACCATGATGTTTTTAATAGATACACAATACCCAACGGGCTGGTTTCTCACAGATTCCAAATTAACAGTAGAAAATCATTAGCTTCATACAGAACTAAAATTTCACAAGTCGATAATGTTCCATATTAATATTTGGAGTAGTGTAGCGGAAAAATATTCATAATTGTACCTTTCAGAAAGTAATTTCCAGATGCGCTTGTGTGGTTAGGAATTTTCTTTAAAAAATGTATTGTCTTTAAAAATGTGACCACAAATCTAAAGTTGCTTTTGTATAACCTTCCTCAAATACCCCTTATTCCCACTCTTCCTTGTCCTTTTCCTCTTTCTCTTGTATCATTTTCTTCTTTTTATCTTGTGAAAACATAATAGTTGATTTAAAAAAACACAATTCCATCACAGCCAACCTATTATTTTCTTGCTGTGTTAATCCAAATGAAACTAAGCTAAAGTCAAAGTAAGGTAGATGCCAATATATCATAATCCTTCCTCTCTTCAGATGCAACAATCAGACTAAATCCCTGGATCAATTACTCATCTCAAGTAATCTAATACAATTGATATACTTTTTTTTTTCTTTAGAAAGGCACCCAACTCCTTTTAAAATTCAATGAAAAAAAGAGATCCAAGAACAAGCAGGGGGGAATGTAGCAGTAGAAGGAGGTCACTTCGAGAAATGGACATCTAAAGAGTATATGATGGATTCATGTTCACCAGAACAAGACTGTGGTCCTCTGCTCTGGGACAAGTTGTCTTGACTGGCAGACTCCTCTTTTATGATGTCTAAATGACCTATAAAGACAGTTTTAATTAACTTGCCGAGAGCTAATTGGTACTGGTTACCTTCACAACTCTTATCAATTACCATTCTTGATCCAATGTTGAGGGAATTAGATATTCAATTTAACTAGCAGTAGCAATTGGTGAAACAAAATAGAAAAATATGGAGCATTTTTCTAAGATGATAAAAATACAATTTTCCTGACAATATTTTTTTATTGACATCTACATAGATGGCGTCCAATATTTGGACAGCAAATGGATAAGCTGACCACAAACAAAAACAACCTTTATCAGATTTGGTGAAGATTTGGAACTAAAAATTCTGATGTTGAAACAATCAAGTTCAACCGGAATAAATAAATAAAAAAATAGATTCTTTTGGGTAGAATTTTTTACAGAGAGAGATTCCAGGTGTTTAAAGTATTTTCAATTCAGGTAAAATCGATTTGTACCCAAATTTTTTGGCCCATTCAAGCGAATCAGGATTAAATTAAATCTGCTCACCACTATTTCCATATTATTTTACAAAAAACATTAAAATACATTGACAGCAACGTAAATCAGACATCCGGAAAAAAAAAAAAAAACTCTTCAAAATCTATATAGATATCTATATTAGAGACTTTTACCATTTCAATAGACTGGAGATGGGGCCCTAGACTTTCTATCTCCAGCAGCAAGGATAAAGATATGACACTATAACATAGCAAACGGTTTTCGAAGTACAGGTACAGTTTATCAAAAATGTGTTGTGTATATGGTCATCTAAAAAAAAAAAAAATCTTTTTTTCTTGTGGCATTCAATTTTAAATACAGCTGCCTATAGACAATGGACAAAAGTGATTTGCAAATTCATGAACATTTTTTATTATGTTTTATCATTGACTAAAGATATATGTAAACAGAAACATTGGGGGAACTTCATTATTTATGTCTTAAACGAAGAAATTATGAAACTAGATGAGACAGGTAGAAACTGTGCCAAATTTGGCACAGAGGATTAAATTGTGCCATAAATTTGGTACATCTTGCTAGACATGTTAGACATTTATCTTTTTAGTTATTTTCTTTTCCAGCCTGGCATGGGGGATGGGGATTGGGAAGGAGGAATTGCATGTGGACCGTGACACTTTTTGGGGCAGCCCCCAACCATATGGTCATATACATGCCTGTCTGTGCTAGTGGTGGCTGCTCACAAATATTTTTCATTCCAGAGAGGATAGGCACATAGCCATTTCTGGGACCCCACTATAATGGCAGAATGGCAGACTTCTGTATGCCATTCCAAAAAAGAGTGCATGAGGTGGTTATGAGTGTGGTTATCGTCATTGTAGCTTATGAATGTATTTAAACATTTAGCTGTTTCATAAACATGCATGATCTCTTAAAATATATAAACCAAACCATGCAGCTCTGGTGCCAGCAGTGAAGATTAGGCCCCTCAAGGCACACTGCAAGTTTTTTTCTGATATGATCGATCACTGGATTACACAGAACCTGAGCTCCAACATAAGTCAAAGTTCTTATCTTCCTAAAGAGAACAGCTTGACATAGTGAAGTAATGTAAGTCCTCAACCCTAATGCAAACAGCAGTGCATGTATGGCGGGGGGATGCATTGCCAGAATGCATTCCGCCGTACATGCACAGCGGGATAATCAGGCGCACACCGGAGCGTTGAGCGCCCGATCAGTGCAAGGGTCCAGCAGTTCCTGGTAGCCGGGACACTACTGTATCCGCCAACATCACTGTTTACAGCAATGCCGGTGGATTAACCCCTTCTATGCCACAGTCCGCGCTGGCAGCAACATAGAAGTTGCTGTGGTGGGGACTCGATATGTCAAAAGGATCTCCTACGCCAGGGTTCCCCAACTCCAGCCCTCAGGTCCCACTTGCCGGTCAGGATTTAAGAGTATCCCACAGAATGAATACCTGTGGCAAATCCTAATGGATGGACACTAATTCGATCAGCAGCCCAATACTAAGGAAATCCTCAAAACATGACCGGAAGGTGGGCCCTGAGGACTGGAGTTGAGGACCACTGTCCTAGGCAACCTGTTAGTGTATGACTCAGTTTCATAGACTAACAGGCAATGCATTACAATACAGATGCATTGTAATATATTGCAGAGGGGATCAGACCCCCAAAAGTTGAAGCCCCAGAGTGGGACAGAAATAAAGTTAAAAAAAAAAAGTAAAAAAAAAAGTGTTTTAAATAAAAAAAATAAGTTTCAAGTTAAAAAAAAAAACGCCTCTTTCCCCTGATTTTATAAGAAAAAAAAATAAAAAGAAAAAAAATAACATACATATTAGGTATCGCCGCCTCCATAATGACCGGCTCTATAAATATATATCATATGATCCACCCCGTCTAAAGACACCATAAAAAAAATAATTGTCCCCTTACATCACTAAAATTGCAACACCAAGCGGTCAAAAAGGCGTATGCCCCCAAAAATAATACCAAACAGTAACCTCATCCCGCAAAAAATGAGCATATAACAGTCGCCCTACATATAACAGTCGCCTAAAAAATAAAAAAAAATATGACACTGACTATGAAGACACTAAAACATGATTTTTTTTGTTTCAAAAATGCTTCTATTGTGTTAAATGTAAAAATAAAATAAAAAGTATACATATTAGGTATCGCCACATCCGTAACAACCTAATCTATAAAAATACCACATGACCTAACCCCTCAGGTGCACACTGTTAAAAATTTTATCAAAAACAATGTAAAAAAGCCATTTTGTCACCTTACATTACAAAAAGTGTAATAGCAAACGATCAAAAAGTCATATGTACCCCGAAAATTGTACCAATTAGTCATCTCATACTGAAAAAAATTAGCCCCTACATAAGACAGTCACCCAAAATATAAAAAAAAATATGGCTTTCAGAATACGGAGACATTAAAAAAAAATATTATTAAAAAAATGCTTTATTATGTAAAACTGAAACAAACAAAAAAGGAGTCATATTTGGTATTGTCACATCCGTAACAACCTGCTCTAAAAAATTGCTCATAATCTAGCCTGATCAACAAGAGTAAACTGAGATTAAACAGGGTATATCATCAAAAAAAAATCCTTTATTGAATTAATGACACATAAAAACGAGACATGAGACAACAGATAAAAAATGGCTACATCTGAGGAGGCATGTTAACACAAATGAGACATGGGGGTAGGGGTTTTGGAGTATGCAATGTACAAAAGGCTGTAGAAAAAAGGAGTACAATACCTCACTGATTTCTGTATGTATAACTGCAACCACAGATATAAAAATGCAAAAGTGCAAATACTGAGTGGCAAAACACCATATCAAAAAAGTGGTTGCAGATAACACCACGACATATGGATGTCTGATGGTTCCAAGTTGTGGGACCATATAACAGCCAACAGAAGGTTAAAGTGCAAGTGCATAAGAAGTCACTATATCAATGGTCAAATACCACAATTGTTACTGTGATGACAGCTTAAACCTCCAAATACATACAAAGTTAAAGTGCAAGTGCATAGGAAGTCACCATATCAAATGGTCAAATACCACAATTGCAGCTGTGGTGACAGCTTAAACCTCCAAATACATGCAAAACTGGCTCAGGTGCACAGTGAACATCCACCTGTGGATAACCCAAGTGGGTATAGCTGAGCACCTAGAGCCAATGAGCACATCCCTCAAAGTCCACAACAATATAGCATATCTATATACCCATAGATGTGGGGATATACACCTCAGGAGAGCCACGTAACCCCCGACACGCGTTTCGGCGGATGCCTTCCTCTGGGGGTGAGGCTCTCCTTGTGAATGCGCTTCTTATAAAGAGCCCTACACACCTGTATCACATTTCAAATTGATCTAGGAACGCCCCATTGTAATCAGGACATTGGGAGGAGGGAAAGTTAAGGGCGGGCAAAGTAGTGCAGCCGACCAATGGCCAGTTAGCCGGCCGCACCCCCTGCCCCACCCGTATGACGCGTCAGAGCCGCAATGGCCAATCGCTCCTCCGTAAACGCCCACAAGAAGGCAGGGAGGTGGGCGCGGCCCCCTGATGGCCAGTCACGAGGCCGCACACCTCTCTCCGCCCACGTGCTCCGCCGCGTCACAGATGGTAAACCACTCCTCCAGGAAGGTCCTTCAGACAAAGTAGATCATAAATTGTAGCACTTAGCTGGTAAAGCAAATGCATCCATAACATGGGAAACCCTCACAATCAAAGTACTCAGCATATTCAATGTATACTATTATTGCACTAGAATGGCAAATAATTACTATATATAGAGAAATCCTAACAAATTGGAAAATATATAAGAATGTGACATAATACATAATATATAATGTATAACAAATTCTGTCATACATGATTAGATATAAGTGAACAACCAATATATAATGTGTTCTATTATACATGATTAAGTGGGTGAACAAGGAATACATAAGTCAAGCATGAACAAAATGTGTTAAAAAAATAAAGTGCATTCATTTTGGGGTCAAATTGCCAGTAAATCGTGTCCAAAGACGGACAGCATCCCCCCAAGAGAAAACTAATGGGATGGGAGCTAGCCGCTAGTCGGGCACAGTGAATACTGAAAACAAACAAGTGCGTGAATGTGTGACTACTGTAAATTATAATACATAGACAAAATATAATTACATGTGTAGAATGTATGTGACAGTGAGGTCGTGCACAAATATGTGAAGAATATATAATAAAATATACAGTAAATTCTCCAAATTGACAAACGTCTCAATATATCTTATATGCAATACAGAGTTGAGGGACCAAGATTTACATGTCAATGGATGTCCAGAAGGAATTTTCTTCTCCCAATATATCCTGCAGGCTCCATATGGTAGGGGCACAGGTGAGTAGAGCACCAGGTATACTAAAGAATATAAATACACATATATAAGTAATCACAAAATATTGACACACAAACAAGGATGCCAACGCTTAAAAATTATATATTAAGAACCAGGGTATGTGGCACTCAGAGAAAAGGAGCGAAGCCCAGGACCTCATTGAGGCCTTGGGTTGCATGGTGTCCAGGGTCCAGATCCACCTGGTCTCAGGTTGAGCCAGGTTTTGGCTATATTACCACCCCGCATCCCCAAATCCACGTGATCAATGCCACGTACCCTTCAAAAGGGATGTGTTTCCTGAAGTGTTTGGGAATCGGTTTTAAATTAACCAGATCTTCAGTATCTCTTGCTTTCACTATGTCCCAAACATGTTCTCTAACCCTCACTTTTAATTCTCTGGTAGTGAGACCTACATAGATCTTTTGGCACGGGCAGGTTTCATAATATATCACTGCTTTTATAGTGCAGGATATACTGTGCTTGATCTTATATGTTTTTGTCCGGGCTGAATTCAGAAAATCCGCGGCCCTCTCCACATTGCGACACGCCACACATTTACCGCATGGATAGCAGCCCCCTGGAGTATAGTATGATTTTACCAGGTGATCTCTTATATTTCTTGATCTCCTTGCAACCAGTGATGGAGTGGGGGACAAGAATTTTTCCAAAATGAGTCCGTCCTAAGGATGGGCCAGAACCTTTTCAACATTTGGTACATATCCTCATTTGGTGATGTATCTTACCATTTCAGTAGGTTGGTTCTTTGGCTTCGGATGCACCAGGATCTCCCGTGGTGTGTGTCTAGCCCTGTTATACGCCTTCTTGATGGACCTCTTACTATATCCCCTCCCAAGGAACCGGTTTTTCAAAGTGTCTGCTTGTTGTTCAAAATCAGCGTCACTGGAAACAGATCCTTCTTATTCGGATGAATTGACCGGTCGGGATTTCCTTGATGGTCTGTTTGGGGAGTGACGAGGAGGCCTGCAACAGGGCATTCACAGATGTTTTTTTCCTGTGTACATCAGTCTGCAAATAACTAAAGTCATCGACTTTGATTATAACATCCAAAAAGTCCACTGTCTTGGTGTCACACTTGTATGTTAAATGGATATTATATCCATTATTGTTAAGTTCGTCAACGAAAGTTTGAAGTCCATCCGATGATCCATGCCAGATCAAGAGGATGTCGTCGATGTACCGGGTCCAAAAGATGACCCGGTCCATCGACACACCATGATCTGACATGAATAGCTCCCTCTCCCACAGCCCCAGGAACAGGTTGGCATATGAGGGCGCAAAAGCCGCCCCCATAGCCGTGCCCTGGACCTGTAGGTAGAAGGAGCCATTAAATGTAAAGAAGTTGTTTGTTAACACAAACCACAGTAGGTCTGTGAGATATCCTGTCATCACACTATCATTATCACTCATAGACAGAAAATAATATGTAGCTTTTATTACGTCCACATGTCTGATGTTAGTGTAGAGAGACTCTACATCACATGTTACAAGTAACATGTCCGTGTCTAAGTGGACCACATTAATTTTCTCAAGTAAATCAGCGGTGTCTCGTGTGTATGAAGGAAGACAATCAACCATTGGTTTCAATTTGTAATCCAGGAATTTACACACCTTTTCAAATGGTCCCCCACAGCCAGATATAATGGGACTGCCCGGGGGCCTCTTCACACTTTTGTGGACTTTTGGTAGAAGGTACAGAGTCGGTATTGTGGGACCATTCATTGTTAATGCTTCCTGTAGTTATTTGGAGATGATGCCATCGTCAACTGCTCTATTCAGGAGATCCTGCAGAGAGCTGCTGTAGGATAAGAGAGGGTTAAATGTGCGTTTTTTATAGCAGGATACATCTCTAAGTTGGCGGTAGACCTGTGACTCGTACATTTTACGAGGCCAGATAACTATATTGCCACCCTTGTCTGCCGGTTTGAAAACTAGATCCGGGAGGGACTGTAGTTTTCTCAAACTTGCACGTTGTTTAAATGTCAAGTTGTTCTGTATGTTGTTTCGGGGTAGCTTGTGGAGTTCATTAGTGATAGATTTCACAAAGAGATCCTCAGCTGGGCAGACAGTCAAGGGGGGAAATTTTTCCGAGTGTTTCCTTAATGTTATGGGAGTCTCACCTGATGTATCAGTTAGTTGTTCTTGTAAGAGGCTCTCCAAAGCATTGAGGGCCTCCTTCTCAGCTGGTGCATCCGAAGCCAAAGAACCAACCTACTGAAATGGTAAGATACATCACCAAATACCACTCACAGTGGGAGGATATGTACCAAATGTTGAAAAGGTTCTGTCCCATCCTTAGGACGGACCCAATTTTGGAAAAATTATTGTCCCCCACTCCATCACTGGTTGCAAGGAGATCAAGAAATTTGAGAGATCACCTGGTAAAATCATACTATACTCCAGGTGAGGCAGGGGCAATTTTTGGTTCGAGTGGACCCAAAGGGGGCTGCTATCCATGCGGTAAATGTGTGGCGTGTCCCAATGTGGAGAGGGCCACGGATTTTCTAAATTTAGCCCGGACAAAAACATATAAGATCAAGCACAGTATATCCTGCACTAGAAAAGCAGTGATATATTATGCAACCTGCCCGTGCCAAAAGATCTATGTAGGTCTCACTACCAGAGAATTAAAAGTGAGGGTTAGAGAACATGTTCGGGACATAGTGAAAGCAGGAGATACTGAAGATCTGGTTAATTTAAAACCGATTCCCAAACACTTCAGGAAACACCACAAGGGCAACCCATCCGTTTTGAGGGTACGTGGCATTGATCACGTGGATTTGGGGATGCGGGGTGGTAATATAGCCAAAACCCTGGCTCAACGTGAGACCAGGTGGATCTGGACCCTGGACACCATGCAACCCAAGGGCCTTAATGAGGTCCTGGGCTTCGCTCCTTTTCTCTGAGTGCCACACACTCTTGTTCTTAATATATAATTTTTAAGCGTTGGCATCCTTGTTGTTTGCGTGTCAATTATTTTGTGATTACTTATATATGTGTTTTTATATTCTTTAGTATACCTGGTGCTCTACTCACCTGTGCCCCTCACCATATGGAGCCTGCAGGATATATTGGGATGAGAAAATGCCTTCTGGATATCCATTGAAATGGAAATCTCGGTCCCTCAACTCTGTATTGCATATAAGATATATTGAGACTAGACTTGAGCGAACACCTGGATGTTCGGGTTCGAGAAGTTCGGCCGAACTTCCCGGAAATGTTCGGGTTCGGGATCCGAACCTGATCCGAACTTCGTCCCGAACCCGAACCCCATTGAAGTCAATGGGGACCCGAACTTTTCGGTACTAAAAAGGCTGTAAAACAGCCCAGGAAAGGGCTAGAGGACTGCAAAAGGCAGCAACATGTAGGTAAATCCCCTGCAAACAAATGTGGATAGGGAAATGAATTAAAATAAAAATTAAATAAATAAAAATTAACCAAAATCAATTGGAGAGAGGTCCCATAGCAGAGAATCTGGCTTCACGTCACCCACCACTGGAAGTCCATTCTCAGATATTTAGGCCCCGGCACCCAGGCAGAGGAGAGAGGTCCCGTAACAGAGAATCTGTCTTCATGTCAGCAAAGAATCAGTCTGCATGTCATAGCAGAGAATCAGGCTTCACGTCAGCCACCACTGCAACAGTCCATTGTCATAAATTTAGGCCCAGCACCCAGGCAGAGGAGAGAGGTCCCGTAACAGACAATCTGGCTTCATGTCAGCAGAGAATCAGTCTTCATATCATAGCAGAGAATCAGGCTTCACGTCAGCCACCACTGCAACAGTCCATTGTAATAAATTTAGGCCAAGCACCCAGGCAGAGGAGAGAGGGAGGTCCCGTAACAGAGAATCTGGCTTCATGTCAGCAGAGAATCAGTCTTCATATCATAGCAGAGAATCAGGCTTCACGTCAGCCACCACTGCAACAGTCCATTGTCATAAATTTAGGCCCAGCACCCAGGCAGAGGAGAGAGTTCCCGTAACAGACAATCTGGCTTCATGTCAGCAGAGAATCAGTCTTCATATCATAGCAGAGAATCAGGATTCACGTCAGCCACCAATGCAACAGTCCATTGTCAGATATTTAGGCCCAGCACCCAGGCAGAGGAGAGAGGTCCCGTAACAGACAATCAGGCTTCACGTCAGCCACCAGTGCAACAGTCCATTGGCATATATTTAGGCCCAGCACCCAGGCAGAGGAGAGAGGTCCCGTAACAGACAATCTGTCTTAATGTCAGCAGAGAATCAGTCTTCATGTCATAGCAGAGAATCAGGCTTCACGTCAGCCACCACTGCAACAGTCCATTGTCATAAATCTAGGCCCAGCACCCAGGCAGAGGAGAGAGGTCCCGTAACAGACAATCTGGCTTCATGTCAGCAGAGAATCAGTCTGCATGTCATAGCAGGGAAACAGGCTTCACGTCAGCCACCACTGCAACAGTCCATTTTCATAAATTTAGGCCCAGCACCCAGGCAGAGGAGAGAGGTCCCGTAACAGACAATCTGGCTTCATGTCAGCAGAGAATCAGTCTGCATGTCATAGCAGAGAATCAGGCTTCACGTCACCCACCACTGGAAGTGTCCATTTTCATAAATTTAGGCCAAGCACCCAGGCAGAGGAGAGAGGTCCCGTAACAGACAATCTGGCTTCATGTCAGCAGAGAATCAGTCTTCATATCATAGCAGAGAATCAGGCTTCACGTCAGCCACCAATGCAACAGTCCATTGTCAGATATTTAGGCCCAGCACCCAGGCAGAGGAGAGAGGTCCCGTAACAGACAATCTGGCTTCATGTCAGCAGAGAATCAGTCTTCATATCATAGCAGAGAGTCAGGCTTCACGTCACCCAACATTGGAACAATCCATTGGCATATATTTAGGCCCAGCACCCAGGCAGAGGAGAGAGGTCCCGTAACAGACAATCTGGCTTCATGTCAGCAGAGAATCAGTCTTCATATCATAGCAGAGAATCAGGCTTCACGTCACCCAACATTGGAACAGTCCATTGGCATATATTTAGGCCCCGGCACCCAGACAGAGGAGAGGTTCATTCAAATTTGGGTTGCCTCGCAATATAATGGTAAAATGAAAATAAAAATAGGATTGAATGAGGAAGTGCCCTGGAGTACAATAATATATGGTTAAGGGGAGGTAGTTAATGTCTAATCTGGACAAGGGATGGACAGGTCCTGTGGGATCCATGCCTGGTTCATTTTTATGAACGTCAGCTTGTCCACATTGGCTGTAGACAGGCGGCTGCGTTTGTCTGTAATGACACCCCCTGCCGTGCTGAATACACGTTCAGACAAAACGCTGGCCGCCGGGCAGGCCAGCACCTCCAAGGCATAAAAGGCTAGCTCTGGCCACGTGGACAATTTAGAGACCCAGTAGTTGAATGGGGCCGAACCATCAGTCAGTACGTGGAGGGGTGTGCACACGTACTGTTCCACCATGTTAGTGAAATGTTGCCTCCTGCTAACACGTTGCGTATCAGGTGGTGGTGCAGTTAGCTGTGGCGTGTTGACAAAACCTTTTCCACATCTCTGCCATGCTAACCCTGCCCTCAGAGGAGCTGGCCGTGACACAGCTGCCTTGGCGACCTCTTGCTCCTCCTCTGCCTTGGCCTTGGGCTTCCACTTGTTCCCCTGTGACATTTGGGAATGCTCTCAGTAGCGCGTCTACCAACGTGCGCTTGTACTCGCGCATCTTCCTATCACGCTCCAGTGCAGGAAGTAAGGTGGGCACATTGTCTTTGTAGCGTGGATCCAGCAGGGTGGCAACCCAGTAGTCCGCACACGTTAAAATGTGGGCAACTCTGCTGTCGTTGCGCAGGCACTGCAGCATGTAGTCGCTCATGTGTGCCAGGCTGCCCAGGGGTAAGGACAAGCTGTCCTCTGTGGGAGGCGTATCGTCATCGTCCTGCCTTTCCCCCCAGCCACGCACCAGTGATGGACCCGAGCTGCGTTGGGTGCCACCCCGCTGTGACCATGCTTCATCCTCATCCTCCTCCACCTCCTCCTCATCCTCGTCCTCCTCGTCCTCCAGTAGTGGGCCCTGGCTGGCCACATTTGTACCTGGCCTCTGCTGTTGCCAAAAACCTCCCTCTGAGTCACTTCGAAGAGACTGGCCTGAAAGTGCTAAAAATGACCCCTCTTTCCCCTCTCCTCCTCCTCCTCCTCCTCCTGGGCCACCTCCTCTTCCATCATCGCCCTAAGTGTTTTCTCAAGGAGACATAGAAGTGGTATTGTAACGCTGATAACGGCGTCATCGCCACTGGCCATGTTGGTGGAGTACTCGAAACAGCGCAACAGGGCACACAGGTCTCGCATGGAGGCCCAGTCATTGGTGGTGAAGTGGTGCTGTTCTGTAGTGCGACTGACCCGTGCGTGCTGCAGCTGAAACTCCACTATGGCCTGCTGCTGCTCGCACAGTCTGTCCAGCATGTGCAAGGTGGAGTTCCACCTGGTGGGCACGTCGCATATGAGGCGGTGAGCGGGAAGGCCGAAGTTACGCTGTAGCGCAGACAGGCGAGCAGCAGCAGGATGTGAACGCCGGAAGCGCGAACAGACGGCCCGCACTTTATGCAGCAGCTCTGACATGTCGGGGTAGTTGTGAATGAACTTCTGCACCACCAAATTCAGCACATGCGCCAAGCAAGGGATGTGCGTCAAACTGGCTAGTCCCAGAGCTGCAACGAGATTTCGCACATTATCACACACCACCAGGCCGGGCTTGAGACTCACCGGCAGCAACCACTCGTCGGTCTGTTGTTCTATACCCTGCCACAACTCCTGTGCGGTGTGGGGCCTGTCCCCCAAACATATGAGTTTCAGAATGGCCTGCTGACGTTTACCCCGGGCTGTGCTGAAGTTGGTGGTGAAGGTGTGTGGCTGACTAGATGAGCAGGTGGAAGAAGAGGAGGAGGAAGTCGAGTAGGAGGAGGTGGCAACAGGAGGCAAAGAATGTTGCCCTGTGATCCTTGGCGGCGGAAGGACGTGCGCCAAACAGCTCTCCGCCTGGGGCCCAGCTGCCACTACATTTACCCAGTGTGCAGTTAGGGAGATATAGCGTCCCTGGCCGTGCTTACTGGTCCACGTATCTGTGGTTAGGTGGACCTTGCCACAGATGGCGTTGCGCAGTGCACACTTGATTTTATCGGATACTTGGTTGTGCAGGGAAGGCACGGCTCTCTTGGAGAAGTAGTGCCTGCTGGGAACAACATACTGTGGGACAGCAAGCGACATGAGCTGTTTGAAGCTGTCTGTGTCCACCAGCCTAAATGACAGCATTTCATAGGCCAGTAGTTTAGAAATGCTGGCATTCAGGGCCAGGGATCGAGGGTGGCTAGGTGGGAATTTACGCTTTCTCTCAAATGTTTGTGAGATGGAGAGCTGAACGCTGCCGTGTGACATGGTTGACATGCTTGGTGACGGAGGTGGTGGTGGTGTTGGTGGTACATCCCCTGTTTGCTGGGCGGCAGGTGCCAACGTTCCTCCAGAGGCGGAGGAAGAGGCCGAGGCGGCAGCAGCAGAAGAGGCCGAGGCGGCAGCAGCAGAAGAGGCCGAGGCGGCAGCAGCAGAAGAGGCCGAGGCGGCAGCAGCAGAAGAGGTAGCAGGGGGAGCCTGAGTGACTTCCTTGGTTTTAAGGTGTTTACTCCACTGCAGTTTATGCTTTGCATGCAGGTGCCTGGTTATGCAGGTTGTGCTAAGGTTCAGAACGTTCAGGCTCTGATGGCACAGCGTGCAAACCACTCGGGTCTTGTCGTCAGCACATTGTTTGAAGAAGTGCCATGCCAGGGAACTCCTTGAAGCTGCCTTTGGGGTGCTCGGTCCAAGATGGCGGCGGTCAGTAGCAGGCGGAGTCTCTTGGCGGCGGGTGTTCTGCTTTTGCCCACTGATCCCTCTTTTGCTACGCTGTTGGCTCGGTCTCACCACTGCCTCTTCCTCCGAACTGTGAAAGTCAGTGGCACGACCTTCATTCCATGTGGGGTCTAGGACCTCATCGTCCCCTGCATCGTCTTCCACCCAGTCTTGATCCCTGACCTCCTGTTCAGTCTGCACACTGCAGAAAGACGCAGCAGTTGGCACCTGTGTTTCGTCATCATCAGAGACATGCTGAGGTGGTATTCCCATGTCCTCATCATCAGGAAACATAAGTGGTTGTGCGTCAGTGCATTCTATGTCTTTCACCGCTGGGGAAGGGCTAGGTGGATGCCCTTGGGAAACCCTGCCAGCGGAGTCTTCAAACAGCATAAGAGACTGCTGCATAACTTGAGGCTGAGACAGTTTCCCTGGTATGCATGGGGTTGATGTGACAGACTGATGGGGTTGGTTTTCAGGCGCCATCTGTGCGCTTTCTGCAGAAGACTGGGTGGGAGATAATGTGAACGTGCTGGATCCACTGTCGGCCACCCAATTGACTAATGCCTGTACCTGCTCAGGCCTTACCATCCTTAGAACGGCATTGGGCCCCACCATATATCGCTGTAAATTCTGGCGGCTACTGGGACCTGAGGTAGTTGGTACACTAGGACGTGTGGATGTGGCAGAACGGCCACGTTCTCTCCCAGCACCAGAGGGTCCACTAACACCACCACGACCATGTCCACGTCCGCGTCCCTTACTAGATGTTTTCCTCATTGTTATCGTTCACCACAACAACAAAAATATTATTTGGCCTAATGTATTGTATTCAAATTCAGCTGAATATAAATTTGAGGCCTAGTATTTAGGCGCTGGGTGACGGGTATGGATTTAGTGACAGAATTAGACTTGGAAATGCACAGTAGCGTGTGTGAAGTTATTCTGAATGACCCTATGTGCACCTTAAATATTATATACCCTTTTAGGGATAGATTTCAAATAGCTCTGATACAGCAGAAACCACTAAATTAGGAAATTGCTAAATTGGGAATTGTATTTCAACCCAGAACAAAAAATGTGCTTTGACGGACACTAAATAACTTGCCCAGCCAGAACAGTACAGCAGTAACGACAGATTTAGTGGGATATAAATTTGAGGCCTAGTATTTAGGCGCTGGGTGACCGGTATGGATTTACTGACAGAATTAGACTTGGAAATGCACAGTAGCGTGTGTGTGAAGTTATTCTGAATGACCTATGTGCACCTTGAATATTATATACCCTTTTAGGGATAGATTTTCAAATAGCTCTGATACAGCAGAAACCACTAAATTATGAAATTGCTAAATTGGGAATTGTATTTCAACCCAGAACAAAAAATGTGCTTTGACGGACACTAAATAACTTGCCCAGCCAGAACAGTACAGCGGTAACGACAGATTTAGCGGGATATAAATTTGAGGCCTAGTATTTAGGCGCTGGGTGACCGGTATGGATTTACTGACAGAATTAGACTTGGAAATGCACAGTAGCGTGTGTGTGAAGTTATTCTGAATGACCCTATGTGCACCTTGAATATTATATACCCTTTTAGGGATAGATTTTAAATAGCTCTGATACAGCAGAAACCACTAAATTATGAAATTGCTAAATTGGGAATTGTATTTCAACCCAGAACAAAAAATGTGCTTTGACGGACACTAAATAACATGCCCAGCCAGAACAGTACAGCGGTAACGACAGATTTAGCGGGATATAAATTTGAGGCCTAGTATTTAGGCGCTGGGTGACCGGTGTGAATTTACTGACAGAATTAGACTGGGATATGGCCAAAAAATAACCACACTATTGCTGGTTAAATGCACTTGGTGTGACAGCTTGACCAACCACACTACTGAGGGTTAAATGCACTTGGTGACGGGCGCAGCTTGCCCCATATGAAGTATATGGCCAAAAAATGAACAGACTATTGCTGGTTAAATGCACTTGGTGTGACAGCTTGACCAACCACACTACTGAGGGTTAAATGCACTTGGTGATGGGCGCAGCTTGCCCCTGATGAAGTATATGGCCAAAAAATGAACAGACTATTGCTGGTTAAATGCACTTGGTGTGACAGCTTCACCCTGATGTAGGCTTTAGCCAAAAAACAACCACATCATTGAGGGTTAAATGCACTTGGTGACGGGCGCAGCTTGCCCCTGATGTAGTATATGGCCAAAAAATGAACAGACTATTGCTGGTTAAATGCACTTGGTGTGACAGCTTCACCCTGATGTAGGCTTTAGCCAAAAAACAACCACACCATTGAGGGTTAAATGCACTTGGTGACAGGCGCAGCTTGCCCCTGATGTAGTATATGGCCAAAAAATGAACAGACTATTGCTGGTTAAATGCACTTGGTGTGACAGCTTCACCCTGATGTAGGCTTTGGCCAAAAAAAAAAACACACCATTGAGGGTTAAATGCACTTGGTGACAGGCGCAGCTTGCCCCTGATGTAGTATATGGCCAAAAAATAAACAGACTATTGCTGGTTAAATGCACTTGGTGTGACAGCTTCACCCTGATGTAGGCTTTAGCCAAAAAACAACCACACCATTGAGGGTTAAATGCACTTGGTCGCAGCTTGGATGCACTTGGTCGCAGCACCGCACAAGACACAAAATGGCCGCCGATCACCCCAGAAAAAAGTGACTGACAAACGGTCTGGGCAGCCTAAAAACAGTGAGCAATTGAATTTCAGCAGCTCAATGATGCACAGCTGCAGATCGATCGATTAATCAAGTCCTTTGGAGGAGTTAATCTGCCTAATCTCGCCCTACTTTCGCAGCCGCAACCTCTCCCTACGCTAATCAGAGCAGAGTGACGGGCGGCGCTATGTGACTCCAGCTTAAATAGAGGCTGGGTCACATGGTGCTCTGGCCAATCACAGCCATGCCAATAGTAGGCATGGCTGTGACGGCCTCTTGGGGCAAGTAGTATGACGCTTGTTGATTAGCTGCTTTGCAGCCTTTCAAAAAGCGCCAAGAAAGCGTCACAAAAGCGCCAAGAAAGCGACGAACACCGAACCCGAACCCGGACTTTTACGAAAATGTCCGGGTTCGGGTCCGTGTAACGGACACCCCAAAATTCGGTACGAACCCGAACTATACAGTTCGAGTTCGCTCATCCCTAATTGAGACGTTTGTCAATTTGGAGAATTTACTGTATTTTATTATATATTCTTCACGTATTTGTGCACGACCTCACTGTCACATACTTTCTACACATGTAATTATATTTTGTCTATGTATTATAATTTACAGTAATCACACATTCACGCACTTGTTTGTTTTCAGTATTCACTGTGCCCGATCGCGGCTAACTCCCATCCCATTAGTTTGACCCCAAAATGAATGCACTTTATTTTTTTAACACATTTTGTTCATGCTTGACTTATGTATTCCTTGTTCACCCACTTAATCATGTATAATAGAACACATTATATATTGGTTGTTCACTTATATCTAATCATGTATGACAGAATTTGTTATACATTATATATTATGTATTATGTCACATTCTTATATATTTTCCACTTTGTTAGGATTTCTCTATATATAGTAATTATTTGCCATTCTAGTGCAATAATAGTATACATTGAATATGCTGAGTACTTTGATTGTGAGTAGGGATGAGCGAACCCGAACTGTATAGTTCGGGTTCGTACCGAATTTTGGGGTGTCCGTGACACGGACCCGAACACGGACATTTTCGTAAAAGTCCGGGTTCGGGTTCGGTGTTCGTCGCTTTCTTGGCGCTTTTTGAAAGGCTGCAAAGCAGCCAATCAACAAGCGTCATACTACTTGCCCCAAGAGGCCGTCACAGCCATGCCTACTATTGGCATGGCTGTGATTGGCCAGAGCACCATGTGACCCAGCCTCTATTTAAGCTGGAGTCACGTAGCGCCGCACGTCACTCTGCTCTGATCAGCATAGGGAGAGGTTGCAGCCTGCGACGTTAGGGCGAGATTAGGCAGTGATTAACTCCTCCAAAATACTTCAATCAGAGATCGATCTGCAGCTGTGGTTGATTGAACTGCTGCTATTGAATTGCTCACTGTTTTTAGGCTGCCCAGAGCGTTTTTCAGTCACTTTTTCTGGGGTGATCGGCGGCCATTTTGTGTCTTGTGGTGCGCCAGCACAAGCTGCCACCAAGTGCATTTAACCCTCAATAGTGTGGTTGTTTTTTGGCTAAATCCTACATCAGGGTCAAGCTGTCACACCAAGTGCATTTAACCAGCAATAGTGTGGTTATTTTTTGGCCATATACTACATCAGGGGCAAGCTGAGCCTGTCACCAAGTGCATTTAACCCTCAATGGTGTGGTTGTTTTTTGGCTAAATCCTACATCAAGGTCAAGCTGTCACACCAAGTGCATTTAACCATCAATAGTCTGGCTATTTTTTGGCCATATCCTACATAAGGGGCAAGCTGTCACGAAGTGCATTTAACCCTCAATGGTGTGGTTGTTTTTTGGCTAAATCCTACATCAGGGTCAAGCTGTCACACCAAGTGCATTTAACCATCAATAGTCTGGTTATTTTTTGGCCATATACTACATCAAGGGCAATCTTAGCCTGTCACCAAGTGCATTTAACCCTCAATAGTGTGGTTGGTCAAGCTGTCACACCAAGTGCATTTAACCATCAATAGTGTGGTTATTTTTTGGCCATATCCCAGTCTAATTCTGTCAGTAAACGTATACCTGTCACCCAGCGCCTAAATACTAGGCCTCAAATTATATCCAGCTAAATCTGTCGTTACTGCTGTGGCTGGTCAAGTTATTTAGTGTCCGTCAAAGCACATTTTTTGTTCTGGGTTGAAATACAATTCCCAATTTAGCAATTTCCTAATTTAGTGGTTTCTGCTGTATCAGAGCTATTTTAAATCTATCCCTAAAAGGGTATATCAGATTCAAGGTGCACATAGGGTCATTCTGAATAACTTCACACACACGCTACTGTGCATTTCCAAGTCTAATTCTGTCAGTAAACCTATACCTGTCACCCAGCGCCTAAATACTAGGCCTCAAATTTATATCCAGCTAAATCTGTCGTTACTGCTGTGGCTGGTCAAGTTATTTAGTGTCCGTCAAAGCACATTTTTGTTCTGGGTTGAAATACAATTCCCAATTTAGCAATTTCCTAATTTAGTGGTTTCTGCTGTATCAGAGCTATTTTAAATCTATCCCTAAAAGGGTATATCAGATTCAAGGTGCACATAGGGTCATTCTGAATAACTTCACACACACGCTACTGTGCATTTCCAAGTCTAATTCTGTCAGTAAACCTATACCTGTCACCCAGCGCCTAAATACTAGGCCTCAAATTTATATCCAGCTAAATCTGTCGTTACTGCTGTGGCTGGTCAAGTTATTTAGTGTCCGTCAAAGCACATTTTTTGTTCTGGGTTGAAATACAATTCCCAATTTAGCAATTTCCTAATTTAGTGGTTTCTGCTGTATCAGGCCTACTTTAAATTTATCCCTAAAAGGGTATATTAGGTTCAAGGTGCAAATAGGGTCATTCTCAATAACTTCACACACATGCTACTGTGCATATCCCAGTCTAATTCTGTCTGTAAACGTATACCTGTCACCCAGCACCTAAATAATAGGCCTCAAATTTATATTCAGCTAAATCTGTCGTTACTGCTGTGCCTGTATTAGTGTAATACGGTACCTAAATAGATAGCCAGATAGTGTTAGTTGTCTTTAAAAAAAGGCCTGAATTTGAATTCAATACATTGGGTCAAATAATATTTTTGTTGTTGTGGTGAACGATAACAATGAGGAAAACATCTAGTAAAGGACGCGGACATGGTCGTGGTGGTGTTAGTGGACCCTCTGGTGCTGGGAGAGGACGTGGCCGTTCTGCCACAGCCACACGTCCTAGTGTACCAACTACCTCAGGTCCCAGTAGCCGCCATAATTTACAGCGATATTTGGTGGGGCCCAATGCCGTTCTAAGGATGGTAAGGCCTGAGCAGGTACAGGCATTAGTCAATTGGGTGGCCGACAGTGGATCCAGCACGTTCACATTATCTCCCACCCAGTCTTCTGCAGAAAGCGCACAGATGGCGCCTGAAAACCAAGCCCATCAGTCTGTCACATCACCCCCATGCATACCAGGGAAACTGTCTGAGCCTCAAGTTATGCAGCAGTCTCTTATGCTGTTTGAAGACTCCGCTGGCAGGGTTTCCCAAGGGCATCCACCCTAGCCCTTCCCCAGCGGTGGAAGACATAGAATGCACTGACGCACAACCACTTATGTTTCCTGATGATGAGGACATGGGAATACCACCTCAGCATGTCTCTGATGATGACGAAACACAGGTGCCAACTGCTGCGTCTTTCTGCAGTGTGCAGACTGAACAGGAGGTCAGGGATCAAGACTGGGTGGAAGACGATGCAGGGGACGATGAGGTCCTAGACCCCACATGGAATGAAGGTCGTGCCACTGACTTTCACAGTTCGGAGGAAGAGGCAGTGGTGAGACCGAGCCAACAGCGTAGCAAAAGAGGGAGCAGTGGGCAAAAGCAGAACACCCGCCGCCAAGAGACTCCGCCTGCTACTGACCGCCGCCATCTGGGACCGAGCACCCCAAAGGCAGCTTCAAGGAGTTCCCTGGCATGGCACTTCTTCAAACAATGTGCTGACGACAAGACCCGAGTGGTTTGCACGCTGTGCCATCAGAGCCTGAAGCGAGGCATTAACGTTCTGAACCTTAGCACAACCTGCATGACCAGGCACCTGCATGCAAAGCATGAACTGCAGTGGAGTAAACACCTTAAAAACAAGGAAGTCACTCAGGCTCCCCCTGCTACCTCTTCTGCTGCTGCCGCCTCGGCCTCTTCTGCTGCTGCCGCCTCGGCCTCTTCCTCCGCCTCTGGAGGAACGTTGGCACCTGCCGCCCAGCAAACAGGGGATGTACCACCAACACCACCACCTCCGTCACCAAGCATCTCAACCATGTCACACGGCAGCGTTCAGCTCTCCATCTCACAAACATTTGAGAGAAAGCGTAAATTCCCACCTAGCCACCCTCGATCCCTGGCCCTGAATGCCAGCATTTCTAAACTACTGGCCTATGAAATGCTGTCATTTAGGCTGGTGGACACAGACAGCTTCAAACAGCTCATGTCGCTTGCTGTCCCACAGTATGTTGTTCCTAGCCGGCACTACTTCTCCAAGAGAGCCGTGCCTTCCCTGCACAACCAAGTATCCGATAAAATCAAGTGTGCACTGCGCAACGCCATCTGTGGCAAGGTCCACCTAACCACAGATACGTGGACCAGTAAGCACGGCCAGGGACGCTATATCTCCCTAACTGCACACTGGGTAAATGTAGTGGCAGCTGGGCCCCAGGCGGAGAGCTGTTTGGCGCACGTCCTTCCGCCGCCAAGGATCGCAGGGCAACATTCTTTGCCTCCTGTTGCCACCTCCTCCTACTCGGCTTCCTCCTCCTCTTCTTCCACCTGCTCATCCAGTCAGCCACACACCTTCACCACCAACTTCAGCACAGCCCGGGGTAAACGTCAGCAGGCCATTCTGAAACTCATATGTTTGGGGGACAGGCCCCACACCGCACAGGAGTTGTGGCGGGGTATAGAACAACAGACCGACGAGTGGTTGCTGCCGGTGAGCCTCAAGCCCGGCCTGGTGGTGTGCGATAATGGGCGAAATCTCGTTGCAGCTCTGGGACTAGCCGGTTTGACGCACATCCCTTGCTTGGCGCATGTGCTGAATTTGGTGGTGCAGAAGTTCATTCACAACTACCCCGACATGTCAGAGCTGCTGCATAAAGTGCGGGCCGTCTGTTCGCGCTTCCGGCGTTCACATCCTGCCGCTGCTCGCCTGTCTGCGCTACAGCGTAACTTCGGCCTTCCCGCTCACCGCCTCATATGCGACGTGCCCACCAGGTGGAACTCCACCTTGCACATGCTGGACAGACTGTGCGAGCAGCAGCAGGCCATAGTGGAGTTTCAGCTGCAGCACGCACGGGTCAGTCGCACTACGGAACAGCACCACTTCACCACCAATGACTGGGCCTCCATGCGAGACCTGTGTGCCCTGTTGCGCTGTTTCGAGTACTCCACCAACATGGCCAGTGGCGATGACGCCGTTATCAGCGTTACAATACCACTTCTATGTCTCCTTGAGAAAACACTTAGGGCGATGATGGAAGAGGAGGTGGCCCAGGAGGAGGAGGAGGAAGAGGGGTCATTTTTAGCACTTTCAGGCCAGTCTCTTCGAAGTGACTCAGAGGGAGGTTTTTTGCAACAGCAGAGGCCAGGTACAAATGTGGCCAGCCAGGGCCCACTACTGGAGGACGAGGAGGACGAGGATGAGGAGGAGGTGGAGGAGGATGAGGATGAAGCATGGTCACAGCGGGGTGGCACCCAACGCAGCTCGGGCCCATCACTGGTGCGTGGCTGGGGGGAAAGGCAGGACGATGACGATACGCCTCCCACAGAGGACAGCTTGTCCTTACCCCTGGGCAGCCTGGCACACATGAGCGACTACATGCTGCAGTGCCTGCGCAACGACAGCAGAGTTGCCCACATTTTAACGTGTGCGGACTACTGGGTTGCCACCCTGCTGGATCCACGCTACAAAGACAATGTGCCCACCTTACTTCCTGCACTGGAGCGTGATAGGAAGATGCGCGAGTACAAGCGCACGTTGGTAGACGCGCTACTGAGAGCATTCCCAAATGTCACAGGGGAACAAGTGGAAGCCCAAGGCCAAGGCAGAGGAGGAGCAAGAGGTCGCCAAGGCAGCTGTGTCACGGCCAGCTCCTCTGAGGGCAGGGTTAGCATGGCAGAGATGTGGAAAAGTTTTGTCAACACGCCACAGCTAACTGCACCACCACCTGATACGCAACGTGTTAGCAGGAGGCAACATTTCACTAACATGGTGGAACAGTACGTGTGCACACCCCTCCACGTACTGACTGATGGTTCGGCCCCATTCAACTTCTGGGTCTCTAAATTGTCCACGTGGCCAGAGCTAGCCTTTTATGCCTTGGAGGTGCTGGCCTGCCCGGCGGCCAGCGTTTTGTCTGAACGTGTATTCAGCACGGCAGGGGGCGTCATTACAGACAAACGCAGCCGCCTGTCTACAGCCAATGTGGACAAGCTGACGTTCATAAAAATGAACCAGGCATGGATCCCACAGGACCTGTCCATCCCTTGTGCAGATTAGACATTAACTACCTCCCCTTAACCATATATTATTGTACTCCAGGGCACTTCCTCATTCAATCCTATTTTTATTTTCATTTTACCATTATATTGCGAGGCTAACCCAAAGTTGAATGAACCTCTCCTCTGTCTGGGTGCCGGGGCCTAAATATATGCCAATGGACTGTTCCAATGTTGGGTGACATGAAGCCTGATTCTCTGCTATGACATGCAGACTGATTCTCTGCTGACATGAAGCCAGATTCTCTGTTACGGGACCTCTCTCCTCTGCCTGGGTGCTGGGCCTAAATATATGACAATGGACTGTTGCAGTGGTGGCTGACGTGAAGCCTGATTCTCTGCTATGACATGCAGACTGATTCTCTGCTGACATGAAGCCAGATTCTCTGTTACGGGACCTCTCTCCTCTGCCTGGGTGCTGGGCCTAAATATATGACAATGGACTGTTGCAGTGGTGGCTGACGTGAAGCCTGATTCTCTGCTATGACATGCAGACTGATTCTCTGCTGACATGAAGCCAGATTCTCTGTTACGGGACCTCTCTCCTCTGCCTGGGTGCTGGGCCTAAATATATGACAATGGACTGTTGCAGTGGTGGCTGACGTGAAGCCTGATTCTCTGCTATGACATGCAGACTGATTCTCTGCTGACATGAAGCCAGATTCTCTGTTACGGGACCTCTCTCCTCTGCCTGGGTGCTGGGCCTAAATATATGACAATGGACTGTTGCAGTGGTGGCTGACGTGAAGCCTGATTCTCTGCTATGACATGCAGACTGATTCTCTGCTGACATGAAGCCAGATTCTCTGTTACGGGACCTCTCTCCTCTGCCTGGGTGCTGGGCCTAAATATATGACAATGGACTGTTGCAGTGGTGGCTGACGTGAAGCCTGATTCTCTGCTATGACATGCAGACTGATTCTCTGCTGACATGAAGCCAGATTCTCTGTTACGGGACCTCTCTCCTCTGCCTGGGTGCTGGGCCTAAATATATGACAATGGACTGTTGCAGTGGTGGCTGACGTGAAGCCTGATTCTCTGCTATGACATGCAGACTGATTCTCTGCTGACATGAAGCCAGATTCTCTGTTACGGGACCTCTCTCCTCTGCCTGGGTGCTGGGCCTAAATATATGACAATGGACTGTTGCAGTGGTGGCTGACGTGAAGCCTGATTCTCTGCTATGACATGCAGACTGATTCTCTGCTGACATGAAGCCAGATTCTCTGTTACGGGACCTCTCTCCTCTGCCTGGGTGCTGGGCCTAAATATATGACAATGGACTGTTGCAGTGGTGGCTGACGTGAAGCCTGATTCTCTGCTATGACATGCAGACTGATTCTCTGCTGACATGAAGCCAGATTCTCTGTTACGGGACCTCTCTCCTCTGCCTGGGTGCCTGGGCCTAAATATATGACAATGGACTGTTGCAGTGGTGGCTGACGTGAAGCCTGATTCTCTGCTATGACATGCAGACTGATTCTCTGCTGACATGAAGCCAGATTCTCTGTTACGGGACCTCTCTCCTCTGCCTGGGTGCTGGGCCTAAATATATGCCAATGGACTGTTCCAAGTGGTGGCTGACGTGAAGCCTGATTCTCTGCTATGACATGCAGACTGATTCTCTGCTGACATGAAGCCAGATTCTCTGTTACGGGACCTCTCTCCTCTGCCTGGGTGCTGGGCCTAAATATATGACAATGGACTGTTGCAGTGGTGGCTGACGTGAAGCCTGATTCTCTGCTATGACATGCAGACTGATTCTCTGCTGACATGAAGCCAGATTCTCTGTTACGGGACCTCTCTCCTCTGCCTGGGTGCTGGGCCTAAATATATGACAATGGACTGTTGCAGTGGTGGCTGACGTGAAGCCTGATTCTCTGCTATGACATGCAGACTGATTCTCTGCTGACATGAAGCCAGATTCTCTGTTACGGGACCTCTCTCCTCTGCCTGGGTGCTGGGCCTAAATATATGACAATGGACTGTTGCAGTGGTGGCTGACGTGAAGCCTGATTCTCTGCTATGACATGCAGACTGATTCTCTGCTGACATGAAGCCAGATTCTCTGTTACGGGACCTCTCTCCTCTGCCTGGGTGCCTGGGCCTAAATATATGCCAATGGACTGTTCCAAGTGGTGGGCTGACGTGAAGCCTGATTCTCTGCTATGACATGCAGACTGATTCTCTGCTGACATGAAGCCAGATTCTCTGTTACGGGACCTCTCTCCTCTGCCTGGGTGCTGGGCCTAAATATATGACAATGGACTGTTACAGTGGTGGCTGACGTGAAGCCTGATTCTCTGCTATGACATGCAGACTGATTCTCTGCTGACATGAAGCCAGATTCTCTGTTACGGGACCTCTCTCCTCTGCCTGGGTGCTGGGCCTAAATATATGACAATGGACTGTTGCAGTGGTGGCTGACGTGAAGCCTGATTCTCTGCTATGACATGCAGACTGATTCTCTGCTGACATGATAGCCAGATTCTCTGTTACGGGACCTCTCTCCTCTGCCTGGGTGCTGGGCCTAAATATATGACAATGGACTGTTACAGTGGTGGCTGACGTGAAGCCTGATTCTCTGCTATGACATGCAGACTGATTCTCTGCTGACATGAAGCCAGATTCTCTGTTACGGGACCTCTCTCCTCTGGCTGGGTGCCTGGGCCTAAGTATATGCCAATGGACTGTTCCAATGTTGGGTGACGTGAAGCCTGATTCTCTGCTATGACATGCAGACTAATTCTCTGCTGACATGAAGCCAGATTCTCTGTTACGGGACCTCTCTCCTCTGCCTGGGTGCTGGGCCTAAATTTATGACAATGGACTGTTGCAGTGGTGGCTGACGTGAAGCCTGATTCTCTGCTATGACATGCAGACTGATTCTCTGCTGACATGAAGCCAGATTCTCTGTTACGGGACCTCTCTCCTCTGCCTGGGTGCTGGGCTTAAATAAATGCCAATGGACTGTTGCAGTGGTGGCTGACGTGAAGCCTGATTCTCTGCTATGACATGCAGACTGATTCTCTGCTGACATGAAGCCAGATTCTCTGTTACGGGACCTCTCTCCTCTGCCTGGGTGCCTGGGCCTAAATATATGCCAATGGACTGTTCCAATGTTGGGTGACGTGTAGCCTGATTCTCTGCTATGACATGCAGACTGATTCTCTGCTGACATGAAGCCAGATTCTCTGTTACGGGACCTCTCTCCTCTGCCTGGGTGCCTGGGCCTAAATATATGCCAATGGACTGTTCCAATGTTGGGTGACGTGAAGCCTGATTCTCTACTATAACATGCAGACTGTTTCTCTGCTGACATGAAGCCAGATTCTCTGTTACGGGACCTCTCTCCTCTGCCTGGGTGCTGGGCCTAAATATATGACAATGTACTGTTGCAGTGGTGGCTGACGTGAAGACTGATTCTCTGCTATGACATGCAGACTGATTCTCTGCTGACATGAAGCCAGATTCTCTGTTACGGGACCTCTCTCGTCTGCCTGGGTGCTGGGCCTAAATATATGACAATGGACTGTTGCAGTGGTGGCTGACGTGAAGCCTGATTCTCTTCTATGACATGCAGACTGATTCTCTGCTGACTTGAAGCCAGATTCTCTGTTACGGGACCTTTCTCCTCTGCCTGGGTGCTGGGCCTAAATATATGACAATGGACTGTTGCAGTGTTGGCTGACGTGAAGCCTGATTCTCTTCTGTGACATGCAGACTGATTCTCTGCTGACATGAAGCCAGATTCTCTGTTACGGGACCTCTCTCCTCTGCCTGGGTGCCTGGGCCTAAATATATGCCAATGGACTGTTCCAATGTTGGGTGACGTGAAGCCTGATTCTCTGCTATGACATGCAGACTGATTCTCTGCTGACATGAAGCCAGATTCTCTGTTACGGGACCTCTCTCCTCTGCCTGGGTGCTGGGCCTAAATATATGACAATGGACTGTTACAGTGGTGGCTGACGTGAAGCCTGATTCTCTGCTATGACATGCAGACTGATTCTCTGCTGACATGAAGCCAGATTCTCTGTTACGGGACCTCTCTCCTCTGCCTGGGTGCTGGGCCTAAATATATGACAATGGACTGTTGCAGTGGTGGCTGACGTGAAGCCTGATTCTCTGCTATGACATGCAGACTGATTCTCTGCTGACCTGATACCAGATTCTCTGTTACGGGACCTCTCTCCTCTGCCTGGGTGCTGGGCCTAAATATATGACAATGGACTGTTACAGTGGTGGCTGACGTGAAGCCTGATTCTCTGCTATGACATGCAGACTGATTCTCTGCTGACATGAAGCCAGATTCTCTGTTACGGGACCTCTCTCCTCTGGCTGGGTGCCTGGGCCTAAGTATATGCCAATGGACTGTTCCAATGTTGGGTGACGTGAAGCCTGATTCTCTGCTATGACATGCAGACTAATTCTCTGCTGACATGAAGCCAGATTCTCTGTTACGGGACCTCTCTCCTCTGCCTGGGTGCTGGGCCTAAATTTATGACAATGGACTGTTGCAGTGGTGGCTGACGTGAAGCCTGATTCTCTGCTATGACATGCAGACTGATTCTCTGCTGACATGAAGCCAGATTCTCTGTTACGGGACCTCTCTCCTCTGCCTGGGTGCTGGGCTTAAATAAATGCCAATGGACTGTTGCAGTGGTGGCTGACGTGAAGCCTGATTCTCTGCTATGACATGCAGACTGATTCTCTGCTGACATGAAGCCAGATTCTCTGTTACGGGACCTCTCTCCTCTGCCTGGGTGCCTGGGCCTAAATATATGCCAATGGACTGTTCCAATGTTGGGTGACGTGAAGCCTGATTCTCTGCTATGACATGCAGACTGATTCTCTGCTGACATGAAGCCAGATTCTCTGTTACGGGACCTCTCTCCTCTGCCTGGGTGCTGGGCCTAAATATATGACAATGGACTGTTGCAGTGGTGGCTGACGTGAAGCCTGATTCTCTGCTATGACATGCAGACTGATTCTCTGCTGACATGATACCAGATTCTCTGTTACGGGACCTCTCTCCTCTGCCTGGGTGCTGGGCCTAAATATATGACAATGAACTGTTACAGTGGTGGCTGACGTGAAGCCTGATTCTCTGCTATGACATGCAGACTGATTCTCTGCTGACATGAAGCCAGATTCTCTGTTACGGGACCTCTCTCCTCTAGGCTGGGTGCCTGGGCCTAAGTATATGCCAATGGACTGTTCCAATGTTGGGTGACGTGAAGCCTGATTCTCTGCTATGACATGCAGACTAATTCTCTGCTGACATGAAGCCAGATTCTCTGTTACGGGACCTCTCTCCTCTGCCTGGGTGCTGGGCCTAAATATATGACAATGGACTGTTGCAGTGGTGGCTGACGTGAAGCCTGATTCTCTGCTATGACATGCAGACTGATTCTCTGCTGACATAAAGCCAGATTCTCTGTTACGGGACCTCTCTCCTCTGCCTGGGCCTAAATATATGCCAATGGACTGTTCCAATGTTGGGTGACGTGAAGCCTGATTCTCTGCTATGACATGCAGACTGATTCTCTGCTGACATGAAGCCAGATTCTCTGTTACGGGACCTCTCTCCTCTGCCTGGGTGCTGGGCCTAAATATATGACAATGGACTGTTGCAGTGGTGGCTGACGTGAAGCCTGATTCTCTGCTATGACATGCTGACTGATTCTCTGCTGACATGAAGCCAGATTCTCTGTTACGGGACCTCTCTCCTCTGCCTGGGTGCTGGGCCTAAATATATGACAATGGACTGTTGCAGTGGTGGCTGACGTGAAGCCTGATTCTCTGCTATGACATGGAGACTGATTCTCTGCTGACATGAAGCCAGATTCTCTGTTACGGGACCTCTCTCCTCTGGCTGGGTGCCTGGGCCTAAATATATGACAATGGACTGTTACAGTGGTGGCTGACGTGAAGCCTGATTCTCTGCTATCACATGCAGACTGTTTCTCTGCTGACATGAAGCCAGATTCTCTGTTACGGGACCTCTCTCCTCTGCCTGGGTGCTGGGCCTAAATATATGACAATGGACTGTTGCAGTGGTGGCTGACGTGAAGCCTGATTCTCTTCTATGGAACCTCTCTCCAATTGATATTGGTTAATTTTTATTTATTTTATTTTTATTTTTATTCATTTCCCTATCCACATTTGTTTGCAAGGGATTTACCTACATGTTGCTGCCTTTTGCAGCCTTCTAGCTCTTTCCTGGGCTGTTTTACAGCCTTTTTAGTGCCGAAAAGTTCGGGTCCCCATTGACTTCAATGGGGTTCGGGTTCGGCACGAAGTTCGGATCGGGTTCGGATCCCGAACCCGAACATTTCCGGGAAGTTCGGCCGAACTTCTCGAATCCGAACATCCAGGTGTCCGCTCAACTCTAATTGCTACAATTTATGATCTACTTTGTCTGAAGGACCTTCCTGGAGGAGTGGTTTACCATCTGTGACGCGGCGGAGCACGTGACTGTCCGTCACATGACCGACGCATCACGTGGGCGGAGAGAGGTGTGCGGCCTCGTGACTGGCCATCAGGGGGCCGCGCCCACCTCCCTGCCTTCTTGTGGGCGTTTACGGAGGCGCGATTGGCCATTGTGGCTGTGATGCGTCATACGGGTGGTGCAGGGGGTGTGCGGCCGGCTAACTGACCACTGGCCTGCTGCACTACTTTGCCCGCCCTTAACTTTCCCTCCTCCCAATGTCCTGATTACAATGGGGCGTTCCTAGATCAATTTGATATGTGATACTGGTGTGTAGGGCTCTTTATAAGAAGCGCATTCACAAGGAGAGCTTCACCCCCAGAGGAAGGCATCCGCCGAAATGCACGTCGGGATTACGTGGCTCTCCTGAGGTGTATATCCCCACATCTATGGGTATGTAGATATGCTATATTGTTGTGGACTTTGAGGGATGTGCTCATTGGCTCTAGGTGCTCAGCTATACCCACTTGGGTTATCCACAGGTGGATGTTCACTGTGCATCTGAGCAGTTTTGCATGTATTTGGAGGTTTAAGCTGTCACCACAGCTGCAATTGTGGTATTTGACCATTTGATATGGTGACTTCTTATGCACTTGCACTTTAACCTTCTGTTGTCTATTATATGGTCCCACAACTTGGAACCATCAGACATCCATATGTCGTGGTGTTATCTGCAACCACTTTTTTGATATGGTGTTTTGCCACTCAGTATTTGCACTTTTACATTTTTTTTATCTGTGGTTGCAGTTATACATACAGAAATCAGTGAGGTATTGTACTCCTTTTTTCTACCGCCTTTTGTACATTGCATACTCCAAAACCCCTCCCCCCCCCATGTCTGATTTGTGTTAACATGCCTCCTCAGATGTAGCCATTTTTTATCTGTTGTCTCATGTGTCATTTTTATGTGTCATTAATTCAATAAAGGATTTATTTTTGATGATATACGCGTTTAATCTCAGTTTATTATTGTTGGTTGGTGAATTCATGTACACTGAGTGGGTTTTTACTTACTCTTTCTGGGTTAATTTAACATAGTATATTTAATTACTGTTTATGTGTATGTCTATGTTTTGTGTAACCTACTTGTAATAGTCATAATCTAGCCTGACAGCTATTTTTTTCTACTTTGCCTCACAAAAAGTGTAGTAGTTTCTACTCTAGGAGTGCATCAGGGGTCTTAAAATGTGACATGGCAAGTTAAAATTATCCCAATTTAAATCTGCCCTTCAAAAACCATAAGGCGTTTCTTTACTTGTGTGCCCGTACAGCAGTTTACTACCATATATGGGGTGTTTCTATAAACTACAAAATCAGGGCAATAAATATTGATTTTAGTTTAGCTGTTAATCCTGGCTTTGTTAGCGGAAAAAAAAATTATATATTAAAATGGAAACCTGCCCAAAAAGTGAAATTCTGAAATTTCATATGCATTTTCAATTAATTCTTGTGGAACACCTAAAGGGTTAACGACGTTTTTAAAATCAGTTTTGAATACCGTGAGGGGTGTAGTTTCTAAAATGGGGTCACTTTTTGGAGTTTCTACTCTAGGGGTGCATCAGGATGGCTTCAAATGGGACATGATATCAAAAAACCAGTTTATCAAAATCTGCCTTCCAAAAACCATATGGCATTCCTTGCCTTCTGCTCCCTGCTGTGTGGCCATACAGCAGTTTACGACCACATATAGGGTGTTTCTAACAAAAAAAATGGAGTGCAACCACAACGATTTTCTAAGAGTAAAAATTTATATTTATTTATATCTTAATAAAACATATATTATAATACATAAATATGTATGAGCAGGGACAAATCACAGTCGTACATCACCCTGCCAACAGACCCATAGCACTGATGTTGCTAAGATATACCTCCTTGCACTATACTACATGGAAAAATCCTAACAAATTAGATCCGAATGAAGGGATATATACTATAACAATCAAGTCAAATACACGCATGCCTCCTATATGAATGTGTGCCTCACTATTACAGCTCAAATCCCGAGGATCAATAAAGCCGAAAGGTGCACAACATGGATGTAAAACATACCGAAATTGCAGGGGCTGCGGGCAGGGTGAAGACACTCCTCAACGCGCGTTTCGCGTATAGTTTGCTTCCTCAGGAAGACAGTCTCAGAATGGCTTGGATAAGTAAAAGCGTTTTAAAGTTATCACCACATAAATTGACACATGTCAGATTTGCAAAAATCTGTCTGGTTCTTAAGGTGAAAAATGGCCTGGTCCTTAAGGGGTTAACTCATCCATTTTTATTTTTTTGTGTACTTACAGGATTCCAAGTAAATGAAATAATTGACTATATTTTATATGACTGTTTTACTTGGAATCCTGTAAGTACAATAAAAAGGTCAAGCTGCGGTAAGGATACAGAGGGATGGTAACCCCCAACTGGGTACCCTTACTGCAGACTGCTAGCAATTCATTCATAACATCTAGTAGAAATAATATAAAAAGGGCACAACATAGAGCCATAAGAATATATGCTCCAGTATTACAAGGGGAATGCATGTAGCTATTAAAACAGGCATTTCAGCAGCGGTGACAGGTCCTTCTTTAAATGGATCCTCAGTGTTGCACATATTGATGACCTATTATCAGTATAGGTTATCAATATCAGATGGGTGGGGGTCTGACACCCAGCACCCCCACTGATCTGTTTGGGGCTTCTGCAGTGCCAGAAACTATAAAGTGTGTGCAGCTAGAGGCAGACCACTCCATTCACTGTGCAGTGGCTGAGTTGGGGTACTGCAGCTCAGATTCCGTTAACGTTGTATGGAGATGCTCTGCACTCTGTTAGTTTCCGGAGCAGCGACTGCCCACAACAGCTGATCAGTGGGGGTTCTGGGTATCAGCATGATCTTTTTGGTTGTTCTTAATGAAACTTACTGTACCATAGATCCTGGGTTCAGGGATTAGGTTTACTGTACAGACAGATAAGCACAGGTCCATATACATATTTCCTTGAGGTTTTACTGTACTTAGTTTGGTTCTGTCAGGTTATATACACGTTCCATTGTACAACTTGCTTAAAGGGGTTGGTCACTTTTTGGCTACTGTTGCTCAATGTGTATAAACGATGACTATATGGCACTTACTAACAGACTTTGTTGATATTCTGTGCTGTGTGTTTCATAAGCCATGATCCCTTGTTAGGCACATCTTCTGTGTTGTCCATAATGATAGCGGATGATGGCCGATCATGTGACCAGACAAATCACTCAGTCTCCTCTATTATAAATCCTCAACAGTTCTAGTGCAAGTGGCAGGTGCAGTGTATCTGAAAGAAGGAGACATCACATGGAGGTGATTTGCCTGGTCACATGACCCTCCATCCTCCAGCCATTTTATGGACAAGACCGCATAAAAAACTTAGTTAAAAGGGGAGCATACCTTAGAAAATATAATATCAACAGAAGCTATATTACTAAGTGCCACATAGTCATCTTACATACACATTGGTCAGCAGTAACTGGAAAGTGGCCAACCCCTTTAATATACCTTGAATTAAACAGAAAATTGAAAGTAAAAAAGCCATTTTCTTTCTATCTAGTGGTATCTAGTATAGAATAATGCTTTTCTGTTAGAGGAAACAGGTTAATGTACATTTATATATATTAGGATTTACCCAATCAATATACAAGACAAACAGGACAAGATGCTCATTTCATTGATTACTTCAGCCATTTTTCTTTTCTTTGATCCATCTGCAGACACTGATAAGGACGGCAATTTGGCATTGATCATTTAAGTAAAGAAGTGATGTACCCTTCCCATACAACTCCTATATAGTAGGAGCTAAATGCTCTAAATGCTCTAAATGCTCTAAATATGCAATTACTGTCAACAGTGGTGGGTGTATATCTGATAAGTCCACATCCCGAAGAGATAAAACTGCTTGAAAACACTTGTCACTTGTGTACTCAACTGGGATTAAATACCAGCAATTTTCCTCTCTGAAGGGACATATTATCTTTAAAGCATGCTGATATGTACTTTGCCAACCATGGAGCATTCTGAGTACAAATGTGTCTACAATAAAAAGTACTTTGGATAGCAATGCATAGCCCATATGTATGGATAATAGCCCTACATTAGTGGCGTTGCAATACCGATTCTTTTATGAAAACACAAAAAATGGCCCCTAGTAAAGTGCAAAATGTAAAATAAAAAATGTAATTCATATTAAATTTGCTTTAATTAGTAAGAGCAGTCTTTATATACTGTACTTATTTTGGACACTGTTGGGTATAAAGGTTTTTCTTTTGCTGTCATACTAGATCAACTCATTACCTTAGATCAGGGCTGGCCAACCTGCGGCTCTCGAGCTGTTGTAAAACTACAACTCCCACAATGCCCTGCTGTAAGCTGATAGCTGTTGGCAGTCTGGGCATGATGGGAGTTGTAGTTTGGAGTTGTAGTTGCAGCTGGAGAGCCTCAGGTTGGCCATCCCTGCCTTAGATCTAAGAAAGACTTAGGGTCCGTTCACACATCCACAAAATGAGTCCACATCTGTTCCGCAATTCCCATTTGGATCCACAGACAAGAAATGGCATTTCTATTATAGTGCCGGATCTGCAATTTGTGCACCGCAAAGCAGTTGCAGATGTGTGAATGGACCCTTACTGTAAAGGGCATCTGTCAAATTTGTACCTACTGTATGAATCTCCTCTTCTCTTATCTGTTCATCACACAATCGACTACAAGATTTCTCATGTGCCACTCCCTTACTCTGGAAATCACTACCCCAACTCATCAGGCTCTCCCCCAACATCCAAATCTCCAAGAGTAACCTGAAAACCAACCTCTTTCAGGAAAGCCTACCATCTGCAATGAGAATGCTGCCACCACACAGCTACATGAGCAGCCTATACCCTCACCTACTGTGAGGCCGGGAAGAGCTATACTCACCTTTTCCTTCTTGGTCCTCGGCGCTCCAATGTGAAGGCTGCACACAGTGTGAGGCCGCGCTGTGACCTCACACTCTGCGCGCTCACACAGCAGACTATACAAGAGGATTACCGAGTGGTGAAGAGCGGCAGCATCCGGAGCAAGAACGGTAAGTATTTATTTATTTGGGGGCTGAAAAGAGGGGCACTGGGGAAGAAGAAAAATAAATTGGCTGACCTGTTACAGTCATGTGAAAAAATTAGGACACCCTTTGAAAGCATGTGGTTTTTTGTAACATTTTTAATAAAAGGTTATTTCATCTCCGTTTCAACAATACAGAGAGATTAAAGTAATCCGACTAAACAAAGAAAACTGAAGAAAAGTCTTTTCAAGATCTTCTGTAAATGTCATTCTACAAAAATGCCTATTCTAACTGAGGAAAAAGATAGGACACCCTTGCCCCTAATAGCGAGTGTTACCTCCTGGCTGAAATAACTGCAGTGAGACGGTTCTTGTAGCCATCTACCAGTCTTCGACATCGGTCTGAGGAAATTTTACCCCACTCCTCAATGCAGAACTTTTTCAGCTGTGAGATGTTTGAGGGGTTTCTTGCACGTACAGCCCTTTTCAAGTCACCCCACAGCATCTCAATGGGATTCAAATCTGGACTTTGACTTGGCCATTCCAGGACTCTCCATTTCTTCTTTTTCAGCCAATCTTTGGTTGATTTACTAGTATGTTTTGGGTCATTGTCATGTTGCATGGTCCAGTTCCGCTTCAGCTTTAATTTTCTAACTGATGGTCTCACATGTTCTTCAAGCACCTTCTGATACACAGTAGAATTCATCGTGGATTCTATGATGGTGAGCTGACCAGGTCCTGCTGCAGCAAAGCAGCCCCAAACCATGACACTTCCACCTCCATGCTTCACAGTTGGTATGAGGTTCTTTTCTTGGAATGCTGTGTTTGGTTTACGCCAAACATGTCCTCTGCTGTTGTGTCCAAATAATTCAATTTTGGACTCATCTGTCCAAAGAACATTATTCCAGAAGTCCTGGTCTTTGTCAACTTTATCTTTGGCAAATGTCAGTCTGGCCTCGATGTTTCTCTTGGAAAGCAAAGGTTTCCTCCTTGCACACCTCCCATGCAAGTTAAACTTGTACAGTCTCTTTCTGATTGTAGAGGCATGTACTTCTACATCAACAGTAGCCAGAGCCTGCTGTAGTTCTCGAGATGACACTTTAGGGTTTTTGGAGACCTCTTTTAGCATCTTGCGGTCTGCTCTTGGGGTGAACTTGCTGGGGCGACCAGTCCTGGGCATGTTGGCAGTTGTTTTGAAAGCCCTCCACTTGTAGACTATCTTCCGGACAGTGGAATGGCTGATTTCAAAATCTTTTGAGATCTTTTTAAATCCCTTCCCAGACTCATAGGCTGCTACAATCTTTTTTCTGAAGTCCTCTGACAGCTCTTTTGCTCTCACCATGGGGCTCACTCTCACTTCAACAGTCAGGAGCACACCAAACTAAATGTCTGAGGTTTAAATAGGGCAAGCCTCATTCAACATGCAGAGTAACGATCTACTAATTATGTGCACCTGGTGTGATATACCTGTGTGAGATCTGAGCCAATTTAAGAGGGTGAGGGTGTCCTATCTTTTTCCTCAGTTAGAATAGGCATTTTTGTAGAATGACATTTACAGAAGATCTTGAAAAGACTTTTCTTCAGTTTTCTTTGTTTAGTTGGATTACTTTAATCTCTCTGTATTGTTGAAACGGAGATGAAATAACCTTTTATTAAAAATGTTACAAAAAACCACATGCTTTCAAAGGGTGTCCTAATTTTTTCACATGACTGTACATGTGCACTTGACAGCTGAAGGCATCTGTGTTGGTCTCATGTTCATAAGTGCCTGCATTGCTGAGGAAAATTAAATTTAAATGTATGCCAATTAGCCTATAGAAGCATTGTCGTTACTCCTATAGGCTCTGCTCTCTCTGCAACTACCATATCCTCTCCACTTTAACCCATACAGGACCTTCACCATACATGTACGGCGCTGGTGGACGTGGCTCAAAGACCAGCGCCGTACATGTACAGGAGCTGCACCTGCCAGATCAGCGGCACGGACCTGGCAGTTACTGACAGCCGGTCCCATGCTGCATTCACTAATGTCGGCGTATTAACCCCTTGTATTAAACCCGTGAACGCAGCATGCAGAGGGTTCGAGGAGGATACGTTGCCCTCCGCTTCCCCATCGGGTCCCCGCGCTGCGGTGACAGGGACCTTATAGATTGTTTACATAGCGCTCTAGCATAGCAGTCTATGATTCTAATGGTACCTTCGATGTTTTCTTGTGAAGTTCCCCCAAGGCAAAAATGGACTTTTATTCATATGTAAATTAGGGCAAGTGCCCAGGGGCGGCGTTCACCTGGTTGGTGTTCAAGCTGTTCTGCCTCTTTTCGTCATATCCCCACCCCAGCCTCTTCCTCTGCCCGCCCTGCTCTTCCTTTGCATCCTCCTTCTCACGTTCTCTGCAGCGAGATCCCGCGCCTGCACTCTCCATTGCTTGGCCGGGGCATGCGCAGTAGCTACTGCGATGCCGTGCCCACAATGGGCATCGCAGTGCACATGCCCCGGCAAAGCTATGGATAGCGCTGGCGCGGGATCTCGCTGCAGAGAAGGAGGACGCAAAGGAAGAGCGGGGCGGGCAGAGGAAGAGGCTGGGGTGGGGATATGACGAAAAGAGGCAGAACAGCCTGGGCACCAACGAGGTGAACGCCACCTCTGGGCACTTGTGAGCCCTAATTTACATATGAATAAAAGTCAGTTTTTGCCTTGGGGGAACTTCACAAGAAAACATCAAAGGTACCATTAGAATTATAGACTGCTATGCTAGAGCGTTATGTAAGCGGGCTATAAGTTCAAAATCTCCCTTTAAAAATAAAAAAAAGTGTTTTCATAATAAAAAAAAATACGTTTTAAAGCAAAAAAAATAAACCCAAAATAAAACATAAAATTGTAAAAAAAAAATGAAAAAGAGAGAATAAAAAAATATCATATGGGGGGGCGGAGCCTGGACGTTGGTGTGGATGGCGGTGTGAGAGACCTGCTCCTCCTCGTACTAGCATCTACAGCCTAATTAACAGCGGTGACCAGACCAGAAATGGTCAAATATGGCAGAGATAGGGGCCTAGACCCCCCTGATACCCCTAGATCACATAAAGGTCAGCAAGACATGCAGAAGTTTCTGAAAAAGAGAAGCGCTCACTCACCGGGAGCTGGCGCCAAAATGGCGGCGGTGCGCATGAAAGAAACTGAAGCTGAAGACTCAGGGGAAGACAGTGAGCATGGCGGCATATCGGAAGAGCGGGATCCGGCACCCGTGTCTAAGTCCTGCCTCACTAAGGTGCTTAGCCAAGCTCTAGACAGAGCACTTAAACCGGTCCTGGCGGAGCTTGCGGACATTAAAACAGAGATCTCCCAGGTGGGGAACAGAGTAGAAGCTCTGGAGCAGGAGACGCAAGATTTAAGATCACACGCGACTGGAGTGGCCGAGTGTCTCACTGGCCACGCTGAAGAGCTTAACCGAGCGTTTTCGATGTTGGAGGATCAGGAAAACCGTAGCAGACGGCGCAACATACGAATAAAAGGCCTACCTGAGAGCTGGGCAGCTGAATCGCTGCGCAAGGTAGCTATGGAGATTTTTGCAGACATCCTGGATCCTGACTCGGCTGCGTCGATCATCATAGAACGCATCCATAGGGCGTTAAGACCCCAGCCGAAGCCGAATGAGAGGCCTAGAGACGTGGTCTGCGGCCTACTGTCCTTTGTAGACACCGCACGGATAATGGAAGCAGCCCGCGCCAAGAGTCGGATCACATATGGAGATGTTAAAATTGCCTTGTACCAGGACATTGCGCCGTCAACTCTGGCTAAAAGACGCGTTCTGAAACCCCTACTTGATGCACTCAGAGGAAAGAAAATCCCGTATACTTGGATGTACCCCTTTGGACTTTCCATTAACAAGAATGGGAAACGTATCATCATACATACACCAGACGACCTAGAGAAAGCATGGGAACATATCGGCATCCAGCCCATTGATATACCCACATGGCTACCTGTGAACTACCCGACGGCGCTTCCAGATTTATCGCAACAAGAGCTCCGGAAAAGAAGTCTGGGAAACTGCCGAAGCGACCGAACGAAGTCATGGACTTTCCTCCTTGAGTTTCCCCTGTCAGCTCCGGGTCTAGTATTACTGTAACATGGAGGGTTGTAGTAGTGATCCTATCATGTTATCACTGTTTAACGTCTAGTTGTACTTGTACGTAATGTTCACTGTTAACCGCACATTAAGGAATATTATGTTTCGCTTCCCACATAACACAAGTCATGAGACTATTAAGGCATCTACATCATGAGGTACAGATTAGACTTAGTCTCAGTCGATGGTATTAGATCCTGTCTCTACCAGTTATATAGCAAATGTTACTTGACCTGCTAGCATGCGCCTAAGTACGCAGGAAGTTAGGGAGACAGGGCATTCCTGTTACTGTTAGATATGTTATTACCAGAAGGGATGAGCAGAGTTCTGCAGGAGATATATTCAAGATTGGTCTCGTATACTGGTTCCTATGGCGCTAAACTCACTGGGGGCACTGGGTGCTATACGTAACGCCAAAATATGCAGATTTATTACCCGTGTGGGGGGAGATAGAGCGAGGTCATATTCACTGTAAACGCTATTGGACATAACTTGATTAGGGAGCGTATTGGATAGAGGCCATTAGTTACCAACCTCCCCTTTCCTTCCCCCCCCCCTCCCCCTGGTTTTAATGTGCCTTGAGTACTAGCTCATGAGAACCCTTAGCTTTCAGGCGAGACCCACTTGGTGGATTATATATGGAACCAGTCTGCTCGACTATGATAAACCCCATAGTTCTATGCTACCCTTCTCTATTCTTATCCCAATATGGTTGTTCTGTTCTGCTTCTTATTTGGATGTAAAGCACTTTAAACGTGCACTCCGTCTTCATGTTTGACCATGAGTTCTAGACGCTAAATAGAAGAATAAGGTCACCAAATGTTGTAATAAATCCTGTGGCTGTGATGTCTATGTATTCACGTACAGGCTAGTTCTATATTTGTGTTCTCCCCCTTGCTATCTGCAAACATAACTATTTGTTCAGGTTTTGATAGCATACTTTCCGGTTTTAATTCCGGTACCTATTAGAACACTGATTACTCTTTCTCCTTCTCTCTCTTTACTTTTTATTTTTATTTCTTCTTCTTCTTTCTTTTCTCTCCCCCCCCCCCCAATCCTCCCCTAAGACCTTCCCACCACCTCCTCTAGTGGATATCTCTCTCAGGTCTATAAAGTTATTATAAGGAGACCTTGAAGTTTGCAATCCTATTTTGGCGGCGGATTGCTCATTCAGTAAGATGTCTAACATTAAGGTTACGACATTCAATGTCAAAGGCTTAAACTTGCCACAGAAACGGGGCCAGGTCATGTTAGCTCTCAGAAAATTGGGGTCTCAGATAGTGTTCCTGCAGGAAACTCACCTTCGCCAGAAGAAAATGCCAAGGATGCCTAAACGTCCTTTTGCCCATTGGTTTCATAGTGTCCAACCAGCCTCGGCCTCTAAAGGAGTAGCGATAGCAATTCACCAATCCATTCCATTCACATTGTCGAAACAACACACCGATAATGAGGGGCGCCTTCTTTTTGTCAAAGGCTTCATAGCAGGTAGAAAATTCACATTAGCAAACTTATATGTTCCAAATAAGTCTCCTGTACAATGGCTTCTACAGGCTTTGGATACACTCAAACTCTTCGCTGAGGGTGAGATAATTTTAGGAGCAGACCTAAACTTAGTTCTAAATCCGGCCATTGACTCATCTTCAGCTAAATCTCAAGTGTCACAAAGGCTTCTCAGCAAGCTCCATAAGAAACTGCATGACTTACGTTTGATTGATGTTTGGAGAAGCCTCCATGCAACTGGTAGAGACTTTTCTTTTTACTCGACTCCACATAAAACGTACCAGCGTCTAGATCACGTCTTAACCTCTGCATCTCTCCTTCCCTCTCTCAGGAAAGCGGAAATGGGCAACATCACCTTGTCCGACCATGCTCCATGCTGTGCGACCTTCGCCCTCGCCTCTCTGCCAAAAAGGGATTGGAACTGGAAACTAAATGAATCCTTGCTGTACAGTCAACTCCACTTGGATCAGGTCAGAGCTCAACTTACAGAGTACTTTGCGCTTAACTCTCCCACACACAGCTCGCAACCCATTGTCTGGAAGGCCCACAAGGCTTTTATCAGAGGGTGTTTTATCTCCCTAGGAACTAGGGTAAAAAAGGAACAGCAAAAAAGTGTTGACACATTATTGGCAGAAATAGCGATAATAGAGAAAAAAACATAAAGCTTCACTATGTAATGACCATCTAAAGACCCTGACGGAACTCAGACTTAAACTTCGAGACTTGCTTGGGCATAGAGTAGCGAAACAAATGATGAAATTTCAGCATAGGGTTTATGCACATGGAGAGAAGGGGGAAAAATTGATGACATCTTTACTTAAGAAAGCTAGAAGTGTCACGCACATCACCTCCATTACACAGCCAAACGGTAGCATAACTAGCGATACCCCAGAAATAGCTAGTGCCTTCCAGGAGTTTTACTCAAAACTATATAACTTGAATCAAGAGGGTGCCCCCGAAGAGATTTCTCAGAAAGAGAAACGCATGAAAGCTTTCTTGGAGTCCCTTCACCTCCCGACTATAACACCAGAAGACTCAAGCTATTTAGTCAGGCCGATATCAGTGGAAGAAGTAAGTAGCATCCTCAATACTTTTCCCCCGGGGAAAAGCCCGGGACCTGACGGCCTCCCCCTACTATACTATAAAAAGTTTCAAGACATTCTTATTCCCAAGTTTACAGAGGTGTGTAATGCACTCTTGCAGGGACGCTCCCTACCCAAGCAGACACTCGAATCTTACGTTACTCTGATACCCAAAGAGGGTAAGGACCCCTTGAATTGCGGCAGTTATAGGCCAATTTCCCTCTTGAACCTGGACTTGAAATTATGGGCTAAGATTTTGGCATGCAGATTGAGCAAGTTTCTACCTAACCTGATAGGACATGAACAATCCGGATTTGTCCAGGGCCGAGAGGGAAAGGATAACACGCGTAGGATATTCCACGCTATACACATGGCACATAGACATAAGATTCCCTTGACTCTGTTAAGTGTAGACGCTGAAAAAGCGTTTGACAGAGTCAACTGGCTATATATGAAACAGACGCTGCAACGTTTCGCTTTTCCTGAAGTTTTCATATCGGCAATATTCACCCTATATAAAAACCCATACGCCAGGTTAAAAGGTAAACGGGACGCTTTCTCCTTCCTTTAACATTACAAATGGAACCAGGCAGGGATGTCCTCTGTCCCCCTCACTGTTTATCTTAGTAGCAGAATCACTCCTGCAACTAGTCAGGCAAACACCAGAAATCTTGGGAATCAAATATGGCAAGAGAGAATTGAAATGTACTGCATTTGCAGACGACTTATTGTTTCTAGTCAGGGACCCGGAGAAGGGACTACATCCACTGATTAAGAAAATAGATGAATACAGCTCTTTATCGGATTTCAAAGTAAATCACTCTAAATCGGAGATAATGAATGTCTCTCTGCCTAAGTCTAAAATCGCCCCCTTGAAGGCTAGTCTCCCATTTAAATGGACCAAAGGACCAATTAAATATCTAGGGATCTTGATCCCCAGTAGCACTCATGACCTGTATCAACACAACTACATCTCGTTAATGAAGGACACTCAGGGTTTGTTACACACTTATAGCCTACCCTATCTCTCTTGGATGGGAAGGAAAAACGTACTCAAAGCATACGTAATGCCGAAAGTCCTGTATACCATGCAGTTAGTACCGATCTGGCTTCCTAAATCCTTTTTACGGAGTATGAGAAGTATGTTCTCGAGGTTCTTGTGGAATGGTAGGAGGTCTAGGATATCACATGACATTCTAACTAGACACAAGGACAGTGGAGGCCTGGGCCTGCCGGACATATCCAGATACTATAGAGCGATACAACTTAATAGATGGCTTGAGATGGTGGACCCCAAAAGACAGCCAGATGTCCAAGCAATTTGTAGCTATAGTGTGGGTAAGTGTTTTCAGAAACACTTGTGGCTACCAGATAAAACCACCTATAACGACAAAACAATAGATCCCTTGATGTATAGTCTCAGTAAAACGTGGGAAGAATTGAAAGAGAAACTTGCCCCTGACCCATCCCCTCTACTACCGGTAAATCTGCTACCGGACCTTCTTGAACATAGCACCTTAGACAAACCTCAGATATGGAACTTTCTAACATCGACAAAGTTAGGTGAAGCCACTCCAAATATAGAAACTTCCATCTTGGCAGCCCTCCCGTCCTCAATTACTGACTCCCCAGGCTTCTTCCTAGCAAAATCACATATCAAAGCTGTGTGTGGGGAGTTGACGGCGAAGTATTCTCTCCAGAGACCCTTAACGGAGTTTGAGAAATTAATGGCGTCGCCTCTTTCTGCCACAAGGAAGGTGGCGGCGTTATACCCAGTGGCAGGAGGCGAGGGCGAACAGTTGAGACCTCCATACATCAAAGAGTGGGAAAAGGAACTGAACAGAGTGTTAACTGACACAGAGGTAAAAAGGATATTAAGAAGCTCGCATGGCTTCTCCCGTTGCACCAGGCTACAGGAGAATCACTATAAGCTTCTGTCAAGGTGGTACAAAACACCTGATTTTCTATACAAAAGAGGCCTTGCACCTACTAGAGAATGCTGGAGATGTGGCAATGAGGTTGGAACCCTCTCGCACATCTGGTGGAACTGTAGGAAAATTAAGACTTACTGGAGTGAAGTAGAATCACTAATTAAGAAGCTCACAGCACCCAATTTTGACCTTACCATAGAAATGGTGGTACTTGCACTCCCGGCATCCCAATACTCCCCTTCTAAAAATAATTTGGTCTCGCATATTATAGCGGCGGCAAAAGCATTGATCCCCCTGCATTGGCTTGATGTCAACCCCCCTTCTACACAGGAGATGATAGCCAAGGTAACCCAGATTTGCAGGTTTGAAGAGATGTCTAGCTGGATTGGACGGACACACGACAAGTTCGCAAAACTATGGAACCCATGGAGATCTCTGGTGAGCCTTGTGCCCTGAGTCTGAACTGTTCTTGTTTTAGCTTCGGGCCTTGAATTGGCGATATCCCCCCCCTTTCCCCCCCCCCCCCCTAACCTCAAGTTCTTCCTCCCATACCTCATTTTTACTTGCCTTAACTCTTACTCTTCTTTCTTTTCTACCCTGAACTGTTTCTAGTGTTAATCCGCTGTATATATGGGGTTTAAAATAGGTGGCATCTTAGATACTCTGGAAGGGAAAATATTTGCGCTTGTTACTCTACAATAGAGTGTTATAGGGAGCCAACCTCTGATAATTGTTAAGACCCCTTGGTTTTTTGTATGTACTTAAAATAACATGCGTGTTGACAGAGACACAATTGTGTAATGCGAATCTTACATGCATCTTTTCTTATGTCATATTAATGCATATATGTTGTTTTTCTTTATGAAAATGGAAAATAAAGAATTTATTAAAAAAAAAATATATATCATATGATCCACCCCCTCACCTGAAAACCGTAGAAAAAATAAAATAAAAACTGTGCTAAAAAAATAATTTTTTTGTAACCTTACATCACAAAAAGTACAATACCAAGCAGTCAAAAAGGTGTATGCCCACCAAAATAGTACCTCATCCCTACAAAGTTGGCATTTGACCAAGATATTTATCTCACCCAGCATGGGTATATGTAAAATGACACCCCAAAACACATTCCCCAACTTCTCCTGTACGGCGATACCAGATGTGTGACACTTTTTTGCAGCCTAGATGCGCAAAGCGGCCCAAATTCCTTTTAGGAGGGCATTTTTAGACATTTGGATCCCAGACTTCTTCTCACGCTTTCGGGCCCCTAACATGCCAGGACTCAATATGCCCCTCACGGAATACCTTGGGGTGTCTTCTTTCCAAAATGGGGTCACATGTGGGGTATTTATACTGCCCTGGCATTTTAGGGGCCCTAAAGCGTGAGAAGAAGTCTGGAATATAAATGTCTAAAAAAATTTACGCATTTGGATTCCGTGAGGGGTATGGTGAGTTCATGTGAGATTTTATTTTTTGACACAAGTTAGTGGAATATGAGACTTAGTAAGAAAAAAACAAAAACAAAAAGAAACAAAAAATTTCCGCTAACTTGTGCCCAAAAAAATGTCTGAATGGAGCCTTACAGGGGGTGATCAATGACAGGGGGGTGATCAGGGAGTCTATATGGGGTGATCACCCCCCTGTCATTGATCACCCCCCTGTCATTGATAACCCCCCTGTAAGGCTCCATTCAGACGTCCGTATGATTTTTTACGGATCCACGGATACATGGATCGGATCCGCAAAACGCATACGGACGTCTGAATGGAGCCGTACAGGGGGGTGATCAATGACAGGGGGGTGATCAGGGAGTCTATATGGGTGATCACCCCCCTGTAAGGCTCCAGTCAGACGTCCGTATGATTTTTTACGGATCCACGGATACATGGATCGGATCCGCAAAACGCATACGGACGTCTGAATGGAGCCTTACAGGGGGGTGATCAATGACAGGGGGGTGATCAGGGAGTCTATATGGGTGATCACCCCCCTGTCATTGATCACCCCCCTGTAAGGCTCCATTCAGACGTCCGTATGTGTTTTGCGGATCCGATCCATGTATCCGTGGATCCGTAAAAATCATACGGACGTCTGAATGGAGCCTTACAGGGGGGTGATCAATGACAGGGGGGTGATCAATGACAGGGAAGTGATCAGGAAGTCTATATGCGTGATCACCCCCTTGTCATTGATCACCCCACTGTAAGGCTCCATTCAGATGTCCGCATGTGTTTTGCGGATCCGATCCATGTATCAGTGGATCCGTAAAAATCATACGGACGTCTGAATGGAGCCTTACAGGGGGGTGATCAATGACGGAGGTGATCAGGGAGTCTATATGGGTGATTACCCCCCTGTAAGACTCCATTCAGACGTCCGCATGTGTTTTGCGGATCCGATCCATGTATCCGTGGATCCGTAAAAATCATTCAGACCTCTGAATGGAGCCTTACAGGGGGGTGATCAATGACAGGGGGGTGATCAATGACAGGGGGGTGATCAGGGAGTCTATATGGGGTGATCAGTGGTTCATAAAGGGTTAATAAGTGACAGGGGGGTGTTGTGTAGTGTAGTGGTGTTTGGTGCTACTTTAGTGAGCTGCCTGTTTCCTCTGGTGGTCGATCCAAACAAAAGGGACCACCAGAGGACCAGGTAGCAGGTATATTAGACGCTGTTATCAAAACAGCGTCTAATATACCTGTTAGGGGTTAAAAAAATCACATCTCCAGCCTGCCAGCGAGCGATCGCCGCTGGCAGGCTGGAGATCCACTCTCTTACCTTCCGTTCCTGTGAGCGCGCGCGCGCCTGTGTGAACGCGTTCACAGGAAATCTCGCGTCTCGCGAGATGACTCATATATGCATCGCTGAGCGCAGGGCTGCCACCTCCGGACCGCAGATCTGCGTTAGGCGGTCCGGAGGTGGTTAAATGTCCCCCAGAGGTCTTGTATGACCTTATGGGGGAAGAAAAGTGTAAAATAAAATAAAAAGTGTTAAAAAAATAAAATTAAAAAAAGATTTCACATGTAAAAAAAAATCCGTATGGAATAAAAAAAAATGTTCAAAAATAGAAAAAATAAAATAAAATAGACATATTTAGTATTGCCGTGTCCGTGACAGTCGGCTCTATAATTATATCACATGATCGACCCAGTCCCATAAACACCATAAGAAAAATAAATAAATAACTGTAAAAAAAGCCATTTTTGTCACCTTGCATCACAAAAAGTGCAACACCAAGTGATCAAAAAAGTGTATGTCCCACAAAATGGTACCAATAAAACAGTCAACTCATCCCGCAAATAATGAGCCCCTACATAATAAAATCTCAAAAAATAAAAATAAAATAGAGCTCTCAGAACATGGACACATTAAAACATAATTTTTTGGGTTTCAAAAATGCTATTATTGTGTTAAAGTGAAATAAATAAAAAAGTATACATATTAGGTCATGCCGCGTCCATAACAACCAGCTCTATAAAAATTTCACATGACCTAACCCCTCTGGTGAACACTGTAAAAAAAAAAACAAAAAAAAAAAACTGTCAAAACAAGCAATTTTTGTCATTTTACATCACAAAAAGTGCAACATCTGGGTAATAAATATTGAGTTTTGTTTGGCTGTTAACCATCAATTAAAAAATTTGATCTCCATTTTCCTTTAATTCTTGTGGAACGCTTAAAGGGTTAACAAAGATTGTAAAATCGGTTTTAAGTAACTTGAGGGGTGTTGTTTCTACAATGGGGTCATTTATGGGGGTATCCACTATGTAGGACCCACAAAGTGACTTCAGACCTGAACTGGGCCTTAAAGTGGGTTTTGGCAATTTTCTTAAAAATTTTAAGAATTGCTCCTAAAATCCTAAGCCTTCTAATGTCTTAAAAAAATAAAAGGACATTTCCAAAATGATGCCAACATAAAGTATGGGAAATGTGTCACGAGAAAGCAATCTCTGAATGACTTGGATAAGTAAAGGTGTTCCAAAGTTATTACCACATAAAGTGAGATATGTCAGATTTGCAAAATTAGGCCTGGTCAGGAAGGGAGCAAATGGCCCAGATGGGAAGTGGTTAAAAATATCCCAGTGGAATCTGCCCTCTAAAAACCATACAGCGTTCCTTTCCTTCTGCGCCCTGCCCTGTGCCTGTACAATGGGGCATTTCTGTAAACTACAGACAGAATTAGGGTAAAAAATATTGAGTTTTGTTTGGCAGTTAACTCTTGCTTTGTTACTGGAAAAAATTGATTAAAATGTAAAATCTGCCAAAAAAATGAAATTCTGAAATTCTTCTACATTTTCCTTTTAATTCTTGTGGTACACCTAAAGGGTTAACAAAGTCAGTGAAATCAGATTTGAATACATTGAGGGGTGTAGTTTCTAAAATGGGTTTCATTTTTGGGTGGTTTCTATTATGCAAGCCCCACAAAGTGCCTTCAGACCTGAACTGGTCCTTAAAAAGTCGGTTTTGGAACTTTTCTGAAAATTTTCAAGATTTTCTTCTAAACTTCTAAGGCCTCTTTCACACAGGCGTCACATGTGAGGACCAGATAAGATGCTGGTGTGTTGGGGGAAAATATGCGCTTTTTCCACGCAAATGCAAAGCATTTTATTTCGTTTTCCAAGAGTGTGAGGAAAAATCAGCATGTTTGGTACCCGAACCCGGACTTCTTCACAGAAGTTCGGGTTTGGGTTAGGTGTTGTGTAGATTTTATTATTTTCCCTTATAACATTGTTATAATGGAAAAAAAAATGCATTCTCAATACAGAATGCTAAGTAAAATAGTAATGGAGGGGTTAAAAAAAATTAAACCCACCTCATCCACTTGTTCGCACAGCCCAGTTTCTCTGCTTACTACTTTGATGAGCTGGTAGAAAAGGACCTTTAGTGACATCACTGCGCTCATCACATGGTCCATCACATGATCCATCACCATGGAATTTTTTTTATTTACTTTTTTACATGTAAAACCTTTTTTATTTTTATTTTAAAACAGTTTATTGTTTTATTTATTTTACACTTTGCGTCCCAGAGAGGCTGTACAGCAGAACACAACACTGTACAGCCTCAGTGCAGGGTTGATCGAGGTCTGTAAAAGACCCTACAGCTCCTGCACTCTCCCGACCCTGGCAGTCACATGACCATCGGGCCAGGACAGGAAGCGCATAGCGCTTGCTGATCTGTATACACAGTGCTTGCTGAGTGCTGTGTATACAGCCATCTAAAAGGCAGGGACATCTGGGAACTGTCCCTGCCTTCTCTCTGAGTTGCCCTGCTGACAGCGGCCCCCACTCAGCAGCTGCACGATTAGCGTGCAGCTGCGATCTCTAAATAGACGTTCCAGAACGTCCATTCAGAGATAAACATCCACCCATAGGACGTTTATATCCTATGGGCGGATGTAAAGTATTTAAGTTATAAAAAAAAAAAATATTAAATAGAAAAAAATATATAGACATACAGTATTTGGTATTGCCGCGTTCATAACGACCTGATCTATAAATATATCACATGATCCACTACGATAAACACTATGAAAATAAAAAATAAACACTGTGTCAAAAAAGTGCAACTCCAAGTGATCAAAAAGATGTATGTCCCAAAAAATGGTAACAATAAAATTATCACCTAATCCCAAAAAAATTTGCCCCTACATAAGAAAATCTCTCAAAAAATAAAAACACTATAGCTCTTAGTACATGGAGACATTAAAACATAATTTTATTGTTTCAAAAATGCTATTATTGTGTTGAAGCAAAATAAAAAAATTAAGTATGCATATTAGTTATTGCCGCATCCATAACAACCAGCTCTATAAAAATATCACATGATCTAACCCCTCAGGTGAAAACTGTAAAAAAAATATATATAATTGCCAAAAAAGCTATTTTTGTCACCTTACATCACAAATATTGCAACACCAAGCGATCAAAAAGGTGTATGCCCCCCAAAATAGTACTAATCAAATTGTCACCTCATCCCACAAAAAAATTTGACCTTACCTAAGACAATAGGTCCAAAAAATAAAAAAACTATAACTCTCAGACAATGGAGACACTAAAATATTTTACTAATATTGTGTTAAAATTAAATAAATAAAAAACAGTTGTCATATTAGGTATTGCTGCATCCGTAAAAAACAGCTCTATAAAAATATCACATGACCTAACCCCTCAGGTGAACACCATAAAATAAAAAAAAAACAATGCCAAAAAAAAAATATTTTTTGTCACCTAACATCACATAAAGTGCAACACCAAGCGATCAAAAAGGCATATGCCCCCCAAAATAGTAGCAATCAAAACGTCACCTCATCCTGCAAAAACTGAGCCTCTACCTAAGACAATCGGTCAACAAATAAAAAATTGATGGCTCTCAGACTATGGAGACACATTTTTTTTTTGTTTGTCTCAAAAATGCTATTGTGTAAAACTTAAATAAATAAGAAAAAGTATACATATTAGGTATTGCCACATCCGTAACAATCTGCTCTATAAAAATATCACATGACCTAACCCCTCAGATGACCGCTGTAAAAATAAAAAAATAAAAACTGTGCTAAAACAACCAATTGTTTTGTCACCTTGCCCCATAAAGTGAAATAATACATGATCAAAAAATCATATGTACCCAGAAATGGTACCAATAAAAAAAATCAACAGAAAACGAGCCCCTGCACCAGATGATAGTAAGAAGAATAAAAAAAATATGGTGTTCAGAAAACAGAGACACAAAAACATTTTTTTTTTCAAAAATGCTTTATTATGTAAAACTGAAACAAACCAAGAAAGTAGACATATTTGATATCATTGTGCCCGTAACTACTTGTTCCATAAAAATAGCACATGATCTACCCGGTCAGATGAATGTTGTAAAAGATAGAAACAGTGCCAAAACAGCCATTTTTTGTTACCTTGCCTCGCAAAAAAATTTATATAGCTCAATTAAAAGTATATGTACCCCAAAATAGTACCAATAAAACTGGCACCTTATCCTCTAGTTTCCAAAATGGGGTCACTTTTTGGGAGTTTATACTGTAAGACAAAAACTCACTGAAAAAAGTGGTCTAAACGGGTGGAAATGCTCCAAACCCAGACACTGTGGCGTGTCTATATCCAGGGTAGCAATTCATCCGCATGCGGTCCGCAGATAACGGCAATCCCCAGCAAAAAATGTGTACAATAGAGGATGCTGGGGCGAACCACATGCACCAAAAGGACATCTTACACAAAATGATACATTGTGCAGAAGAAAAAATATATATACATACACAAATCACTGCAAAAAATGCACCAAAATGATACGCAAGTGACAATACTAGCTAATTCCTCAAGCCGATGTTAAAAGCTGAGAACTCAGGAACATATCGGAGAATTTTTTACAGTGATTTGTTTATAATGTAAGGGTGCATCAGGGGCTTCAAATGGGACGTGGCATCTAAAAACCAGTTCAGGTAAATCTGCATTCCAAAAGCATATGGTGCTCCTTTTCTTCTGTGCCCTGCCGTGTGCCCTTACATCGGTTTACGACCACATGTGGGGTGTTTCTGTAAACCGCAGAATCAGGGTAATAAATATTGAGTTTTATTTGTCTGTTAACCCTTAATGTGTTAAAGAAAAAAATTGCCATTTCACTGCCAAAAAGAAATTCCTAACATATGTGATGCTGAAGGGAAGATATTCATGAAGCTGCATTTTTCAGCAAATTTTACCTTTCTGTTCATTCACGACTCTATTCAGCCCTTAGCAACCATATTTATCTGTGCCTCTATTTCAGCAACGTCCTAAGATGACCTCTGCTGCTCTTCCTATGATGATTTTTGCTCTTCCTCGATGCCATCCTGTATTTCCCTCACTTCCCATAAGCCCTTGCCCTCCTCACATGAACTAGCAGGACCAATCAGAATGCAGATAACTTCCCACAGTACTCAGAGCAGTGTGTATCCTCACATACAGCTAACCAGAGACAAGCCCTGCAATTACATTAAATCAGTAAGCATTTCTTTTAACCTTTTAATAGCCAGCTGTCCCTCATTTTATTCCTGACTGACAGGGAGGGGGTGGCTGATTTTGCTGCTTATATCTCTGGTTTTCTACCAGCTAGAAATATGGGCTTTGTATTGTCTGAAAGCTGACATTCCAAGCTTTCAATACCAAGCAGACAATACCAGAATGACATAAATCTGTTCAGTACAGGGGAAGATATCAATGATATAAATCGGGATGCTGTGAATGAAGCTGAAATTAAAAGCTGACTTTACCCGCAATTATTCATGACTCTATTTCTAACAGTGATTTCTCCTCTGTTGCTTGGAGTAGAGCTGTCAGCTTTCAAACAAGACAAGTTGCATATTAGCTGCTACCATTGAGACAATATCACCATCTAAAGCAGCCCACCCCCTCCACTTTCTGCCTCAGCCCAGCTCCAGGCTGTCAGGGCTGAGCTCCTCCTCCCAGAGCTCATCCATCTATTGTTATAATACTGAGAAGACGGACTGCACACGGCAACACTGTCAGATGAGAGCGTCTGAATAGAAAAGTAGCATGCATCACAAAAGCACTTATACAGCAGGGTGTAGGCAATAAAAAATTAAACAGCAGTTACACTTTAATTCTTGTGGAACACTTAAAGGGTTAACAAAGTTTCTAAAATCAGTTTTTAATAACTTGAGAGGTGTAGTTTCTACAATGGAGTCATTTATGGGGGGTTTCCACTATGTAAGCCACACAAAATGACTTCAGACCTGAACAGGTCCTTAAAAAGTGAGTTTTGGAATTTAAAAAAATAAAATAAAATTAAGAATTGCTTAACCCCTATGTTTCTATGTTCTGGTTCTGATCAATGGTTAGATAGGTTGATACACTGCTCTAAATTAGATAGATAGATACGTGCATGCACGGCGAGAGAAATAACACTGACGCTAGATAAGGTCAAAGCATAACTCAAATTTATTAGGTAGGGGCTTCACATTATATACCCTCCATATAAGTGGGAGGAGTGGGCTCACATGATTAGTCTTTTAGCAAGAAGGAATGTAAACAGGAAATAAGTTTAAGGCATATGTATGATAGACTCAGAGGAATTCCTGACAGTTTCAAGTCTTTGCTGCAAATAGTTTCAATCATAGAATGCATACTGGGGGTTGTCTCTCGGACAGACACCATTTTGTAAGTGACAAGCAAGTGTCCATTATATTCCATAACATCTACATTCCAGTCCAATGAATGGCTTCAGCGGCAATGTGACCATAAGAAGCACATCACCACTGAAGCCAATCATTGACTGTAGATGCATATGCAGGGGCGGACTGACCGGTCGGGCACTTCGGACGTGGTCCGAGGGCCCGGCCAGGATAGGGGCCCTCCGCAGCTGTGCTAAAGAGCTATTTTTCACTGCCTATTTCGCGTCCCCTCGTCACGTGACCTATTCCTCCCAGGAGCCCATACATTAGAAGATGATGATGCGGTGTGCCAGTGTGATGATGCGGTGACGTCATCACTAGTGTTGAGCGAATAGAAGCAAAACAAACTGACCTCAATCCGAATTTCAGGAAAATTTTTATTTGCTGCAAAGCCGAATTCTTACATGCTTTGTGTTAAATAATCTATTTTCCTGAAATGGCAGTAAAAAATTTTTTAAAATAATAATTTTTTATATATATATATATATATATATATATATATATATAGAAAAGGAAAGTCCGCAGCACTCCTTTAAGTAAAAAAGTGAAATTTATTCACACATGTCAGACAACGTTTCGGTCCTTTCACAGGACCTTTTTCAAGTCAAGTGAACAAAAAAGTGCATAGTGCCGAAGTAAATACAACTCTACAGCATGACACAATCCATTATCAGCCAATAGAGTACTAGTGCACTCCCATTCATGGGTGGACTACAATTCATATGATTAACTCCATCTGTTACCGTACATACCAACTTCAGTCGGAGTATATCAGTGATACATTCAATAATAATTCATCATCATATGTGTACATAAGTGTATATAATAAAGTGAACCGTGCAAATTTAAAAACAAAGTCCTTGACTATATTACCTTGCCTCAGGCCTGATGGAGAACCGAGAGAGTTTGTGGAGAAGGCGTCTCTACTTGTGTCGGAACACGCCACTCATCCGCGTCCTCTGCTCCTTACTGCGCATGTATTCAGCCCCCTTCTATTCACGCAGCTTCTAATACTCCTACGTCGCCTCTACGGTGGAAACCAGCGTGATGACGTACGGTCGATCACGTCCAGGCGCCGCGCACAGACAAGTCTGCGTCAGCGTATAGACAGATCGTCCGCGCCCCATCACGAGTCCATATCCACCATCTTACTTCAGGCAATGTTTTTGGGCAATAATCTCATGCCTCCATAACTCCCATATTTATCTCGTCTCCATCCAAACCAGGCCCGGCACTGGCAAAAAGTCAGTATACATATATATCTTTAGTTCAGACAAATCATTGTAGCTTCCATTTAATTCACCGCATATAGAGAGCAGACAACATCAGAGTATAGGCCATGTAAGATGGATATCTAGCTAACCATTCCTCCTGTCACCCTAAATTCTACATTTAACCCTTTGGGTTTTAGGGTATCAAGCCGAAAAATCCACCTTAATTCAGTTTTTTTTAATTTGCTTAATCGATCACCTCCTCTTTCCAATGGTTTAACATGGTCTATAATCATAAATTTCAAGTCACTTTCTTTATGATTTTTTTCGGCAAAATGCTTTGATACAGGCAAATCTCTTCTTTTATTCCTGATGGATTGCCTATGGTTATTTAACCTAGTCTTTAGATCACAAGTGGTTTCACCAACATATCATTTTTTACAAGGGCACCATAGTACATATATCACCCATGACGAATCACAGGTGAGATAATGCCCTATATCAAAGGTCTCGCCCGTGTCTGGATGTGTGAACGTCGATCCCTTGACCATCTGTTTACAGTTCACACATCCCAGACACGGGAAAGAGCCCGTGCGCCTTGTTTTAAGAAATGTCTGTCTAAATTGTCCTTTGTCTGGTACTTTGGAGTGTACTACCCTATCCCTGATGTTGCCTGCTCTTCTATATGCCATCATCGGCACACTTTTAAATGCAGCAACATTTGGGTGTCCACTGCTCAATAAACTCCAATGTCGCCTTACAATTTTTTCAATTTCGGGACTCAACTCATTATATGATGATACAAACGGCAATCTATCATTCGTTTTTCTATTTTTCGGGGTCAATAACTCATCTCTGGGGATTTTTTTAGCCCTTTCTGCATGTCTTTTCACTAACTTTCTAGGGTATCCCCTATCTATAAAAGATTGTTCCATATTTTTCATTGCTGAGCACATATTCTCATCTTTATCGACAATTCTCCGCACCCGGAGCATTTGGCTAAACGGCAGAGAATCTACCATCCTTCTTGGATGCCCACTAGTGAAATGCAACAATGTATTCTTATCTGTGGCCTTAATGTTTAAATCCATATGTAGCTGTTCATCCTCAATATATACTTGTGTATCCAAGTATTGCACCCGGTCAGTCGATGCCGTTAACGTAAACTGGATCTCCCGATCAAGGGAGTTCAAGTGTACGTGAAAATCCATCAACTGATCCATGGTGCCACCCCAAATGAGGAAAATGTCATCTATGTATCTCCACCACGACAAAACTTGATTGAAGTGGGGAGATACATAGACGAGACGTTCCTCAAATGACCGCACAAAAATATTTGCATAAGTGGGCGCGGCATTAGAGCCCATCGCCGCGCCCATCTTTTGCAAGAAAAATTGTCCCTGGAATACGAAATAATTGTTCCTCAAGGACAATTCCAACAATGTCAATATAAATTTTCGTACTGGAGCGGGATGCTCTGAACGTAAGGGCTAAAAGGGCTAAAAAAATCCCCAGAGATGAGTTATTGACCCCGAAAAATAGAAAAACTAATGATAGATTGCCGTTTGTATCATCATATAATGAGTTGAGTCCCGAAATTGAAAAAATTGTAAGGCGACATTGGAGTTTATTGAGCAGTGGACACCCAAATGTTGCTGCATTTAAAAGTGTGCCGATGATGGCATATAGAAGAGCAGGCAACATCAGGGATAGGGTAGTACACTCCAAAGTACCAGACAAAGGACAATTTAGACAGACATTTCTTAAAACAAGGCGCACGGGCTCTTTCCCGTGTCTGGGATGTGTGAACTGTAAACAGATGGTCAAGGGATCGACGTTCACACATCCAGACACGGGCGAGACCTTTGATATAGGGCATTATCTCACCTGTGATTCGTCATGGGTGATATATGTACTATGGTGCCCTTGTAAAAAATGATATGTTGGTGAAACCACTTGTGATCTAAAGACTAGGTTAAATAACCATAGGCAATCCATCAGGAATAAAAGAAGAGATTTGCCTGTATCAAAGCATTTTGCCGAAAAAAATCATAAAGAAAGTGACTTGAAATTTATGATTATAGACCATGTTAAACCATTGGAAAGAGGAGGTGATCGATTAAGCAAATTAAAAAAAACTGAATTAAGGTGGATTTTTCGGCTTGATACCCTAAAACCCAAAGGGTTAAATGTAGAATTTAGGGTGACAGGAGGAATGGTTAGCTAGATATCCATCTTACATGGCCTATACTCTGATGTTGTCTGCTCTCTATATGCGGTGAATTAAATGGAAGCTACAATGATTTGTCTGAACTAAAGATATATATGTATACTGACTTTTTGCCAGTGCCGGGCCTGGTTTGGATGGAGACGAGATAAATATGGGAGTTATGGAGGCATGAGATTATTGCCCAAAAACATTGCCTGAAGTAAGATGGTGGATATGGACTCGTGATGGGGCGCGGACGATCTGTCTATACGCTGACGCAGACTTGTCTGTGCGCGGCGCCTGGACGTGATCGACCGTACGTCATCACGCTGGTTTCCACCGTAGAGGCGACGTAGGAGTATTAGAAGCTGCGTGAATAGAAGGGGGCTGAATACATGCGCAGTAAGGAGCAGAGGACGCGGATGAGTGGCGTGTTCCGACACAAGTAGAGACGCCTTCTCCACAAACTATCTCGGTTCTCCATCAGGCCTGAGGCAAGGTAATATAGTCAAGGACTTTGTTTTTAAATTTGCACGGTTCACTTTATTATATACACTTATGTACACATATGATGATGAATTATTATTGAATGTATCACTGATATACTCCGACTGAAGTTGGTATGTACGGTAACAGATGGAGTTAATCATATGAATTGTAGTCCACCCATGAATGGGAGTGCACTAGTACTCTATTGGCTGATAATGGATTGCGTCATGCTGTAGAGTTGTATTTACTTCCGCACTATGCACTTTTTTGTTCACTTGACTTGAAAAAGGTCCTGTGAGAGGACCGAAACGTTGTCTGACATGTGTGAATAAATTTCACTTTTTTACTTAAAGGAGTGCTGCGGACTTTCCTTTTCTACTGAATTTGTCCCATATCGAGGGACCACCGCGGGCACCTGCACTATTATATTTGCACTGAAGGGAGTGCTGCCTGAATCTTTCTATGGATCTATATATATATATAAAAAGATGGATGTAATATTCCGCGATCACTCAAAAACGCAACCATCAATTTCAATGAAACTTGGTATACACACCCCTTGCTACCTGGAAAGAAATCTTGTGGTGGTCACAGTTCTCTAGCACGTACTGTTTCTGAGATATTCCCCAAAAAATGCAAATATGGCACATCACATGACGTACATTAGTCAACAGAAGCCTACAGGTCTTTTTCTTCATATCCCAACTGCCATACACAGGGTCACATGTTCCCTTATCAGCCAATAAAAGCTTGCAGGTCCTTAGTCTCCACATACACACAGTTTTACACCAGGTTTCCAGCCCAGCCCAGCCATTTTTCTTCACTGTTGTAGTTCAGCTTTAAAGGGGTGGGGTACTGTAGATGTCACTGTTATAGTGGATACTATCAATATCTTTTAATGACATACACAAACATTAAATGAAATAGATGAAATATAGCCGGGTCCTTTTGCTAGTGTATATACAGTTGTGTTCAAAATGATAACAGTCAGACATCACTAACCTGATCAATCACAATTTTTTTATAGAAATTATATTTCTACATGGGAAATAGTTTACTAGCAGGTGTAGTAGAGTAATAGAAATCCAGCATACCCAGCAGTCATGACATGCATGCTGCTGATTCTGTGTAATTGACTCACTAATTGAATGGGGCATGTTCAAAATATTAGCAGTGTAGAGTTCAATGAGTGAGGTCATTCATTCTTTGAAAAACAGGTGGCAATTACTGCCCTTACTTAAGGAAGGCAGAAATTTTTATACATGCTGGTTACAGTGCATTTCTCTCTGAAATTCTGAGGAGAATAGGTTGTTCCAGACATTGTTCAGAAGAACAGTGTACCTTAAATAAAAAGTTGATTATAGAGTGGAAAACATATAATGAAGTGCAGAAAATGATAGGCTGCTCAGCTAAAATGATCGCAAATGCTTTAGAATGGCAACCAAAAGCTCAAACATGTGGAAGAAAGCGAAAAACTACCATTCAAATGGATACAATAGCCAAAATGGCAAGGACTCCCAATCAGCTCCAGGTAGATCGAAAAAGGTCTAAAGTTACCTGTGAGTACTGTCTCAAATAGAAGACGCCTATGTGAAGCCAAGCTATCTGAAAGAAACCCCCGCAAAGTCCCACTGTTAAAAAAAAAAAACATGTGCTGAAGAGGTTACAATTTGCCAAAGAGCACATTGACTGGCCTAAAGAAAAATGGCGCAACATTTTGCGGACTGATAAAAGTAAGATTGTTCTTTTTTGGGGCCTAGTGGCCGGAGACAGTTTGTCAGACGACCCCCAAACACTGAATTCAAGCCACAGTACACTGAAGACAGTGAAGCATGGTGGCGCAAGTATCATAATATGGGGTTATTTCTCATACTACGGTGTTGGGCCTATTTATCGCATACCAGGGATCATGGATCAGTTTGAATACATCAGAATACTTGAAGAGGTCGTGCTGCCTTATGCTGAAGAGGAAATGCCCTTGAAATGGGTGTTCCAACAAGACAACGACCCCAAACACACCAGTAAACGTGCAACATCTTGGTTCCAGACCAACAAGATTGACGTTATGGAGTGGTCAGCCCAATCCCCGGATCTTAATCTAATAGAAAACTTGTGGGGTGACATAAAAAATGCAGTTACTGAGGCAAAACTAAGAAATAAAGAAGAACTGTGGAATGTAGTCCAATCATCCTGGGCTGGAATACCTGTTCACAGGTGCCAGAAGTCGGTTGAGCCCATGCAACACAGATGTACAGCAGTTCTCAGAAACAGTGGATATACAACTAAATATTGGTTAAGTGATTCAAAGGAAAGCAAAATCTTCAAACATTTTACAGTTTATATAGTGAAAGTTTGAGTTTGTAAAGAAGAATACAAACACTGCTATTTTTTCTTACATTTTTTTAGAGGAACAAAACACATTTGATATATTTTTCTTCATGTTTTGATTTGGAATAGAATGTGTAGTGTTCCCAATGCATTTGAGCGTATGGAAATAAAAGTTATTAGAAGGATTTTGAGCTTTATTCACTTTTTTAAACACACTGCTATTATTTTGAAAACAACTGTAGATGCAGTAGAAAGGAGGCAGCAGAAGTTGTGTGTCCTGGCTCATCGAAGACTCTCTGGAAGTTCTCCAAAAACACACTTAGATTGTTTCTTTTTCACAGAAGGCCAGCACCTTTCCACAGCAATGGGACATCATAAAGACCACCTTGGAGCAGTCGGTTAGGAAATTATAACAAAGCAGCTCAAAGAGCAGGGTACATTCATGGTTTATGATCTCCATCATATCGAGGAGTAACCGATAAGTGAGAACCAGAGCATGCAATGGAAGCAGTCTGTGATGCAGGTGGGGGCATTAAAGCTGCTGCAGAAGGCTGCAATACCGCTACAGTAGTTGTCAGAGTATTCAGAAAATAATTAACATTATACAAGTATGATAGTACTACTTCCTCTTGCCGTTCCCGTCGCTGAACCATTTCATGCAATAGTTCAGTAATAGAGTTGAGCAGACACCTGGATGTTCGGGTGAACTTCACAAAAAAGTTTGAGTTTGACCCCAAACCCCATTGAAGTCAATGGGGACCCGAACTTTTGAGCACTAAAATGGCTGTAAAAATGTCATGGAAAGGGCTAGAGGGCTGCAAATGGCATCAAAATGTGGATAAGAGCACGGCAAGTGCTCTGAAAACAAATGTGGATAGGGAAATTACTTTAAATAACATAAAATACATAAAAATACAAAATCATAATCTTGATCTAGGAGGACGAGGTTGATGGAGTAGGAGGTTGAGGAGGCGGTAGATATGGCAGTGTAGGTGGAAGCGGCAGTGGAGGAGGAGGTAGCCTATACTGCCTTTTGGTTTTAAATTTATTTTAATTTTTTAAAATTAGAGTACGCCCTAAAACATTGGCAAATATAACCTGTGATAACCACCCTCAGTCGTGCAAAACTCACGTCCAGACTACACTGGCTGCAGGGTAGGCCAGCACCTCCAAGGGGTAAAGGGCAAGCTCCGGCCATGTGCCCAATTTGGAGACCCAGAAGTTGCAGGAGCTGACCCCTCTCAGTCTGTCCATGTAGGCGTGTGCACACTTACTGCCCCACCATGTCGCACGTTCCCGTGATGTTTACGATACAATTTGATATCTGCTCTATCAACTTTCGATGTTCTTTTATGTGCCTACGATGGTGATCATGTAACTGAAATTTTTATTTTTACCGGTCTAATAGTTATAGCAGTGGTACATCACACCCAAAAATTGATGAATTTCACCAGAAAATTTAACTGACAAAGTAGTGAAATTACATAAAATAAAGTACATACAAATAAATAAAAAAATAAAAAAAAACTGATTTATGAGGTGGAGTTCCATATGGAGTAGGAGTTTGAGGAGGCAGTGGACCTAATGGTGTAGGTGGAAGCTGCGGTGGAGGAGGACGAGGTAGCCAACACTGGTTTGTGGTTTTAATTTTTTTTTTTTTTTAATTAGGGTACACTCAAAAAGAGTGTGAAATATCCAAAATACAAGAATGAGCAATTGCGCTGCAGTATAACAATGGCTGGTTAAGGCCGGTATACATGTCTATTCTGCACAAGATACGAACAAGTCCTGTGGGATCCATGCCTGGTTCATTTTAATGAATGTGAGCTTGTCCACATTGGCTGTGGACAGGCGGCTGCGCTTGTCTGTGATGACGCCCCCTGCCGTGCTAAAAACACATTCAGATAATACACTGGGCAGGCCAGCACCTCCAAGGTGTAAAGGGCAAGTTCAGACCATGTGCCCAATTTGGAGACCCAGAAGTTGAAGGGGGCAGACCCGTCATTCAGTACGTGTAGGCGTGTGCACATATACTGGTCCACCATGTTGGTGAAATGCTACCTCCTGCTAAGACGTTCCATATCAGCTGGTGTTGCTGGTTGTTGTATCGTGATGACAAAGCTTTTCCACATTTCGGCCATGCTAACACTGCCTTCTGAGGTGCTGGTGGTGCCCCAACTGCGTTGGCGACCTCTTCCTCATCCTCTGCCTTCACCTTGTGCTTCCACTGTGCCCCCGCTGTCAGGTTTGCCACCAGCAGCGCGTCTACCAGCGTGCGCTTGTACTCGCGTATCTAATGATAACGCTCCATTGACGGAATTAAGGATGGCACATTGTCCTTGTAACGGGGATCCAGCAGCGTGGCCACCCATTAATCAGCACAAGTTAGAATGTGGGCAACTCGGCGGTCGTTGCAGAGACACTGCAGCATATAATCGCTCATGTGTGCCAGGCTGCCAAGAGGCAACGAAAAGCTGTCCTCTGTGGGAGGTGTATCGTCTGTGTCCTCTGTATCCCCCTAACCACGCACCAGTGATGGCCAGGAGATGGTCTGGGTGCCACCCTGCTGTGAACATGGTTCCTCCTCCTCCATCTCCTCCTCCTCATCCTCCACCTTGTCATCATCCAGAACTGTGCCCTGGCTGGACAATTGTGTGCCTGGCGTTTGTGGGTGCAGGAACCCACCCTCGGAGCAACTTGTAAATGACTGGCCGGAAACCCTACAAAATGATCCATCTTCCTACTCCTCCTCCTCCTCCTGTGCCACATCCTCTTCCATCATCGCCAGCAGCGTTTTTTCAAAGAGGCATAGAAGTGGGATAGTTACGCTGAGACCAGCGTTATCGGCACTGGCCATGTTGGTGGAGTACTCGAAACAGCGCAACAAAGAACACAGGTCTCGCATAAAGGCGAAGTGGTGCTGTTCCACAGAGCGACTTACCCGTGCGTGCTGCAGCTAAAACTCCACTATCGCCTGCTGCTCGCACAGTCTGGCCAGTATGTGCAAGGTGGAGTTCCACCTTGTGGGCACGTTGCATATGAGGCGGTGAGCTGGAAGGCCGAAGTTACGCTGCAGCGCTGACAGGCAAGCAGCAGGGTGAGAATGCTGAAAGCGCGCACAGACGGCCCGCACTTTATGCAGCAGCTCTAAAACATATCGGGGAAATTTTTAAGGAATCTCTGCACCACCAAATTCAGCACATGTGCCAGGCAAGGGATGTGCGTCAAACCGGCTAGTCCCAGAGCTGCTATAAGTCGGCTTGAGGCTGACTGTCACAAATTACTCATCGGTCTGTTGTTCAAGGCACGTCCACAGCTCCTGCGCGGTGTGGGGTTTGTCCCCAAAACAGATACGTTTTAAAACTGCCTGCTTTCGTTTACCCCTGGCTGTGCTGAAGTTGGTGGTGAAGGTGTTACGCTGACCAGATGAGCAGCTGGTAGAGGATGAAGAAGAAGAGTAGGAGGAGGAAGCAACAGGAGGCAAACTGCAGCGCCCTGCAATCCTCGGTGGTGGAAGGACATGCACTAAACTGCTATCCACCTCAGGCCCAGCCGCCACTGCGTTTACCCAGTGTGCTGTTATGGAGATATAACGTCCCTGACCTTGCTTACTAGTCCATGTATCCGTAGTCAGGTGCACCTTGCCACAGATGGCGTTGCACAGTGCACACCTGATTTTGTCCCCTACTTGGTTGTGCAGGGAAGGGATGGCTTGCCTGGAAAAGTAGTGGTGGCTGGGCACGACGTACTGTGGGACAGCCACTGCCATAAGGCCTGTAAAACTATCCATCTCCACCAGAAGGAATGACAGCATTTCAAAGGCCAGTAATTTAGAAATGCTGGCATTCAGGGCTAGGGATCGCAGGTGGTTTCTCTTCCTCTCCAGTGTTTGGGAGATGGAGAGCTGAACGCTTCCGTGGGACATTGTGGAGATGCTTGGTGACCCAGGTGGTGGTGTTGCTGGAAGATCCTCTGTTTGCGGGGTGGCAGGTGGCACTGTCACTCCAGAGGTGGATAAAGAGGCCGAGACTGCAGCAGAAGAGGAAGCTGGAGGATCCAGAGACCTTTCTTGATTTTTGAGGTGTCTACTCCATTGCAGCTCGTGCTTAGCACTTAAATGCCTGGTCATGCAGGTTGTGCTCAGGTTGAGAATGTTTATGCCTCGCTGGTGTCTTGTCGTCAGCACATTGTCTGAAGAACTGCCACGCCAGGTTACTCCCTGGAGCTGGCTTTGGTGTGTTCGGTCCCTTGCTGCGGTGGGCAGTAGCAGGCGTACTGTCTAGAGAACGGCCGCTCCGCTTTTGCACCCTGCTCCCTCTTCTGCTGTACTGGTGGCTCTGTGCGACCACCTCCTCTTCCTAATAAATACATAGGTCACTCGCATGACCTTGATTCCATGTGGGGTTGAGGACCTCATCGTCCTCCACATCATCTTCCACTCAGTCTTCACCCCTGTCCTCCTTGTCAGTCTGCACACTTTCGAAAGCCCCAGCAGTTGGCACCTGTGTTTCGTCATCATCCAAGACGTGCTGCGATAGTCCTCCCTCATCTTAAAAGATAAGTGGTTGGGCATTGGTGCACTCAATCTCTTACACTTCTGGGGCAGGGCTAGGTGGATGGCACTGGGAAACCCTGCTAACAGAGTCATCAAAAAGCAGAAGAGACTGCTGCATGACTTGGTGCTCAGACTGGTTGGCTGATTTGCAAGGGGGTGAGGTGAAAGACTGATGGACATCGGCTGCAGGTGCCAACTCTGATCTTTTAGCAGAAGACTGGGTAGGAGACAATGTGAATGAACTGGAGCCACTGTCAGCAACCCAATCTACTATCGCCTGTACTTCAGGGCTCGGGGCTCACCATTCGTAGAGCCGCATTAGGCCCGAACAAATACCGCTGCAGGTTCTGTCACCTACTCGCACCTGAGGAAGGGTTTTCACTTGTGCGTGTAGCTGGCACAGATAGACCACGTCCTCTCCCTGCAACAGGAGCTTCACCAGCAGCACCAGGACCTGGGCCACGTCCCTTATTTGACGCTCTCCTCATATTTCTCGAATTTAGGATCTTGCCTTAAATGTGTGTTTAATTAATAGATCTACAGTATGTACAGGGTGTATTTCACAAGCCCTGAACCAGACTAGGCCTCAATTAAATTAGTTTGCCCAAAATTGCTGTATTTAAAATACCTAAATAGAACCCCTGTATTCAAAGGGTGTATCTCACATGCCCTGACAAATACTAGGCCACAATTAAATATTTGTGTCCAAAATGAATGTATTTCAAATACCTGAATAGAAGCCCTGTATATACAGGGTGTATCTGACACGCCCTGACCCACACTAGACCGCAATTAAAGATTTGTGCCCAAAATGGCTGTATTTCAAATACCTGAATATAACCCAAATAAATAAATGGTGTGTCTCACAATGACATCTGCAGAAAAGGCTGCCAAATCAATTTTTTAAGCCCAAACGGGGGTTTGTTTAATCACCTCAGCTCCCTAGCTTAAACACCCTAAATGACCAGACCACTTTTTACAATTCTGCACTACACTATTTTCACCGTTTATTGCTCGGTCATGCAACTTACCACCCAAATGAATTTTACCTCCTTTTCTTCTCACTAATAGAGCCTTCATTTGGTGGTATTTCATTGCTGCTGACATTTTTACTTTTTTTGTTATTAATCCAAATTTATCGAAATGTTTGCAAAAAAATGAAATTTTTCACTTTCAGTTGTAATTTTTTTTTTTAAAAATGACATCTATATATAAATTTTTCTCTAAATTTATTGTTCTACATGTCTTTGATACAAAAAAATGTTTGGGTAAAAAAAAAATGGTTTGGGTAAAAGTTATAGCGTTTACAAACTATGGTACAAAAATGTGAATTTCCGCTTTTTGAAGCAGCTCTGACTTTCTGAGCACCTGTCATGTTTCCTGAGGTTCTACAATGCCCAAACAGTAGAAAAACCCCACAAATGACCCAATTTCGGAAAGTAGACACCCTAAGGTATTCACTGATGGGCATAGTGAGTTCATGGAACTTTTTATTTTTTGTCACAAGTTAGTGGAATATGAGACTTTGTAAGAAAAAAAAAAATCATCATTTTCTGCTAACTTGTGACAAAAAATAAAAAATTCTAGGAACTCATCATGCCGCTCACGGAATACCTTGGGGTGTCTTCTTTCCAAAATGGGGTCACTTGTGGGGTAGTTATACTGCCCTGGCATTTTAGGGGCCCTAATGTGTGAGAAGTAGTTTGAAATCAAAATGTGTAAAAAATGCCCTGTGAAATCCTAAAGGTGCTCTTTGGAATGTGGGCCCCTTTGCCCACCTAGGCTGCAAAAAAATGTCACACATGTGGTATCGCTGTACTCAGAAGAAGTAGGGCAATGTGTTTTGGGGTGTCTTTTTACATATACCCATGCTGGGTGAGAGAAATATCTCGGCAAAAGACAACTTTTCCCATTTTTTTATACAAAGTTGGCATTTGACCAAGATATTTATCTCATCCAGCATGGGTATATGTAAAATGACACCCCAAAACACATTGCCCAACTTCTCCTGAGTACGGCGATACCACATGTGTGACACTTTTTTGCAGCCAAGGTGGGCAAAGGGTCCCACATTCCAAAGAGCACCTTTAGGATTTCACACGGCATTTTTTACACATTTTGATTTCAAACTACTTCTCACGCATTAGGGCCCCTAAAATGCCAGGGCAGTATAACTAACCCACAAGTGACCCCATTTTGGAAAGAAGACACCCCAAGGTATTTCGTGATGAGAAGTAGTTTGAAATCAAAATGTGTAAAAAATGCCCTGTGAAATTCTAAAGGTGCTCTTTGGAATGTGGGCCCCTTTTCCCACCAAGGCTGCAAAAAAGTGTCACACATGTGGTATCGCCGTACTCAGGAGAAGTTGGGCAATGTGTTTTGGGGTGTCATTTTACATATACCCATGCTGGGTGAGATAAATATCTTGGCCAAATGCCAACTTTGTATAAAAAAATGGGAAAAGTTGTCTTTTGCCGAGATATTTCTCTCACCCAGCATGGGTATATGTAAAATGACACCCCAAAACACATTGCCCTACTTCTTCTGAGTACAGCGATACCACATGTGTGACACTTTTTTGCAGCCTAGATGCGCAAAGGGGCCCAAATTCCTTTTAGGAGGGCATTTTTAGACATTTGGATCCCAGACTTCTTCTCATGCTTTAGGGCCCCTAAAATGACAGGGCAGTCTTTTTTCCAAAAAAGGGTCATTTGTGGGGTGTTTGTACTGCCCTGGCATTTAAGGGTCTCCACAATCATTACATGTATGGCCAGCATTAGGAGTTTCTGCTATTCTCCTTATATTGAGCATACGGGTAATGAGATTTTTTATTTCCGTTCAGCCTCTGGGCTGAAAGAAAAAATGAACGGCACAGTTTTTTTCATTCGCATCGATCAATGTTAATGAAAAAATCTCTGCAAAAAAAAAAAAGGAGGGGAAAGGCGTCTGCCAGGACATAGGAGCTCCGCCCAACATCCAAACCCACTTAGCTCGTATGCCCTGGCAAACCCGATTTCTCCATTCACATCAATCGATGTGGATGAATAAATCATTGCCGGGATTTATATATTTTTTTATATACAAAGTGTTTGCCAAAGCATATGAACACCGCCGCCCCCTCAGCTCATATGCCTCGGCAAACGTATCTTTTACTGCAGAGGAGAATTCACATCTTGCAGCGCCGCATACACCGACTTTTGTGTAATCTGACAGCAGCGCAATGCTTCTGTCAGAATGCACATCAGTGCTGCAGCTAGTCGATCGGTTGGTCCACCAGGAAGGTAAAAAAAAAAAAGGAAAAAACCAGGCCGCAACGCAATAAATTTATTAACTTTATAATAACATTTGAACGAAACATATATACTTTATTTAACCTTTTGAACAGAACGTTAACTTTTTTGCTTACCGGTGATTATTTTATTAATTTTTTTACCTTTATAGGACAAATCTCTTCTTCCCCATGGGACAATGTGCAAAGCGCAAATCGCCCAAAGATGTGCCGAAGTACATTATGCACTTTGTCCCAGGTGAAAGGAGAGGTTTGCAGCAGCTGTAAGTGAAAGGGCCCTAATAGCCCTGTGTGCCTGTCCTGTGTAACGCAATCCCTATGCTAAGTGTACCTGTGTGTGGTACTTCCGGAAACACTCCCCAAAGCATAGGGCAGGGTGGTCAGGGCAGTCAGGACAAAAATAGCGGGTGTCACGCCTTATTCCACTCCTGCTACAGACACGACATCTTTTTCAGGGTGACGGTTGGGTTGAGGTACCAGCAACGACACTGAGGAAATGTCGCTCATGTAGACGGCTCACTACACTGGTGGATGGGGCCAGGAGGTTCTCGATGATCTCTTCCTGAAATTTGAGGAAGGATCCTGTTCTCCCAGCCTTACTGTAGAGAACAAAACTATTATATACAGCCAATTGAATCAAATAAACATACACCTTCTTATACCAGCGTCTGGTGCGTCGGGAAACTAAATAAGGAGCAAACATCTGGTCATTAAAGTCCACCCCTCCCATGAGCGAATTATAGTCGTGGACCGAGAGGGGCTTTTCAATGACACTGGTTGCTCGTTCTATTTGTAATGTTGTGTCTGCGTGAATGGAGGAGAGCATGTAAACGCCACGCTTGTCTCTCCATTTCACCGCGAGCAGTTCTTGGTTACACAAGGCAGACCTCTCCCCCCTTGCAAGACGGGTGGTAACTAGCCGTTGGGGGAAGCCCCGGCGACTAGGTCGCGCGGTGCCACAGCAGCCAATCTGTTCTAGGAACAAATGCCTGAAGAGGGGTACACTTGTGTAGAAATTGTCCACATAAAGATGGTACCCCTTGCCAAATAAGGGTGACACCAAGTCCTAGACTGTCTTCCCACTGCTCCCCAGGTAGTCAGGGCAACCGACCGGCTCCAGGCCTGTGGCCCTTTCACAGAGCTTATACAATTTGACCCCATACCGGGCGCACTTGCTTAGGATGTATTGTTTGAAGCCAAGGCGCCCGGTAAAATGTATAAGAGACTCGTCTACGCAGATGTTTTGCTCAGGGGTATACAAATCTGCAAATTTGGTGTTGAAGTGGTCTATGAGGGGCCGAATTTTGTGGAGCCGGTCAAAAGCTGGGTGGCCTCTGGGACGAGAGGTGCTGTTGTCGCTAAAGTGCAGGAAACGCAGGATGGCCTCAAATCGTGCCCTGGACATGGCAGCAGAGAACATGGGCATGTGATGAATTGGGTTTGTGGACCAATATGGCTGTATTTCAAATATCTGAATAAAACCCAAATATATAAAGGTTGTGTCTCACAATGACATCTGCAGCAAAGGCTGCCAAATAAATATTTTAAGCCCAAACGTCTGTTTGTTTAATAACTGAATATAACAGCAGTATATAACCTTGGAATTTCAAACGTCTTGATGCTGCAAGGGTGCAACAATTGTGTTTTTTGCCTAAAAAAGGGCGTTTTATTAATAGAAGAATAAAACCCCTGTATATAAAGAGTGTATCTCAGACGCCCTGACCCACATTAGGCCACAATTAAAGATTTGTGCACAAAATGGCGGTATTTCAAATACCTGAATAGAAGCCTTGTATTTTAAGGGTGTATCTCACATCCCCTGACCCACACTAGTCCGCAATTAAAGACTTCTGCCCAAAATGGCTGTATTTCAAATACCTGAATACAACCCCTGTATATACAGGGTGTATCTCACACGCCCTGACCCACACTAGGCCGCAATTAAAGATTTGTGCACAAAATGTTACTGGGCTTAGGGCAGGATAAAAAAAATGTGCCCTGCACCCACACAACAAAATGTATGTAGATCGCTGAGTTAGATTCATGTTTTGAACAAAGATTCTCTCCTATTCTCTCCCTGAAATCACCAGCCGCATTCTCTCCCTACACTAGTAACACTAGTGATGGCTTCTAAGGGCACATAGTTAAACGCTTGTTGATTGGCTGCTCTGCAGCCTTTCAAAAAGCGCCAAGAAAGCGCCGAACACCGAACCCGAACGTTTACTGAAATGTTCGGGTTTGGGTCTGGGGTCTAAAAATCCTTAAGGGTTCACTCAACCCTATTCAGTAAAGCTTCTCTGGTTTTGACCTGACATTACTGTTACAGTTAGTGGGTTGGACCCACAGTGCCAACTAACCACTTTGGCTTTTGGCTATACCTAAAGACATTGTCCTGGCGATTCCTTGGTATTAACCCTATAACCCCTCTACAGGAGCTGGACAGGGACAGGAGGAAGGGATTGACTCTTACACTGCTGAAAGCAATTCACTGAGCACTAGCCCCAGTACACACAAGAAGAATAGAGCAATGCCTGTGCTTGCCCGTGACAGCAGGACAGTGGCAGATATGACCCGCCATCCTAACATCTACCATGACAACCTTTAAAAGAAATCTGTAAGTCCACCTCAGACATGCCTACAAACATACATACAGTGACCCTGCCGCCAATATACCACCATATGAGCATCTTCTACCCTTACCTACTGTATCCATTTCCTATCCAATTGTAAGCCTTCACGGACAGGGTCATCTTTACAGTACTTCTGTACCAGTTTGTAACTTGTCTTGCTCATGCTTATTGTACTTGTTTTGCTTTATGTATGTGAACCACTTTTGGAGTAAAAGCTGCTTTAATAATAATTAGTGTTGAGCGCGAATATTCGAATTGCGAATATTTTTCGCGAATATCGCAATTTCGAGATTTCGCGAATATTTAGAATATCGTTCTATATATTCACGAAATCGAATATTCGTTTTTTTTTAAATTGTTATATTTTTTTATTTCCCACTTCCCTAAGTTGTTCTTACCTGTCCTTTGGATTCCTGGCTTCCTGGCTGCTCCAGTCAGTGCCCGTTGCCGCTTCTTAGCACTGCTATATTCCATATTAACTAAATTACAATCTATATGTGTATTTTACGAAATTTCGTAATATTGCTCTAACTTCGTCTAGTCCTGAGAGCGATAAACTACCCACCTGAACCCGAGCTGAATTTCAGTGACTATCGGTCACTAGAAGATCTATATGCTGGTCTGGACGCTAGTGAAATAGAAGCTAGCCCAAGTTATCGCGAGACTACGCGACTCTAGCTGAGTGCTTCCTGGAAAGCGAGACGCTACCACACCACGTGGAACGCTGAGACTAGAGAGCACGAAACAGCGTACAAAAAGTATCGGATCAAGTTATACAAAAGAACACAGCAAGCGCTGGAACGGCAACTTTATAAGTCAGCTACACTCTGAAGACAAGGTAAGAGGGTTGAGGAAGAGGGGGACGCCCCATTCACTAAACCCGATCTTTAGTTACAAACTAACCCATACCTTGTAGTACTGTGAGTGTGGACTCTGCACGCTGGTGCAATTGGAGGATTTGCAATACTATAGCAGCGCTATTGGATACAGCTTGTATGCAAAAACTAACCACTCTATAAGAAGATATCAAATTATTGCAAGATCTTTTCACAAGTCTTTATCACAAGTTTACTTTCCTTTACAAATTCTTTGCAGGAGGACTTCTGTACAGGAGAACTGCACTTTCCCCACAGAACACATATATATATCATTATTTTACAGTCACTCGACACTGTATTTTTAGGTTATAGCACATCGTATATGATTTTAATTCTTGCACAGTTTGATCTCTATACATCTCTATACAACCCATTGTTATCCATCTATGAAGTTGTATATGTAATTGGATCCCGGACCTCAGTATAATTTTTACATTGTTTAGTATTTTAAGATATATATTATATGTTTTATATGTGATTTTTAATGAGCATAAACTATCTACTATAGACATACCAGCTGGTGAGTGCCTGTTTTTAATTACATTTACTTGCCTTTTATATTGGATGAATAGGTGATTCATCCAAAAAACTGTGCACCTTCACCATATTGGCAGATACGGGTGAGCCACGATATAAATTTAATTAAACTATATTAGCTAAATCACAATCTATATGTGTATTTTACGAAATTTCGTAATATTGCTCTAACTTCGTCTTTTAGAATATTCGTAATATTCTAAAAGACGAAGTTAGAGCAATATTACGAAATTTCGTAAAATACACATATTAGCCTAGCCATAGTCAATTAGTCATAGGAACGTTGCCTTATACCAGGAGTAGGCAACCTCCGGCTCCCAGCTGTTGTGAAACTACAATTCCCAGCATGCTCCATTCATTTCTATGAGAGTTCTTAGAAGAGCAGAGCAAGTATGCATACTGGGAGTTGTAGTTTCACAACAGCTGGGAGCCGGAGGTTGCCTACCCCTGCCTTATACTATCAAAGAAAAAATTTGCAATACGTGATTGAATAAATCGCATATTATTCGCGATAATTGGAATAATATGCGAATATTCGATTTCGACAAATATAACACGAATATTTAATTGAATATTCGCGAAATATCGCAAAATCGAATATGGCACCTCCCGCTCATCACTAATAATAATAATACATATCTCCACTTACATGTGCTATTATGGAAAACTCTGGAGGCCCCATACGCATTAAATGTTAGGCCAGTGTGGCAGACATTCTTCTAATAAGCATTCAATATCTGATCGTCAGGAGTCCGACAACCCCCAGCTGTTTAAGAGTTGTTTCAAACCAGAAGTCTGTGCAGAAACCAAACGAGTCCATCCATTTGGTTCAATGGAAGTTGTGCTACACTAATCTACTCCATCCAACACACAGTGGACAGAGCTGTGTCTTTTCAGTACTGACTTCCAGAACTGGAGCTGCTGCAGAACAGCTGATTGGCAGGGGTGTGGGTTGTTAGACCCCCATGATTAGATTTTGATGACCTATAAAATACTGGCACCTCTTTTAGGAAACTATCTGGACATGTTCCATTGAATGGTGTTCCTCTCATAACTATATTCTGGATCTCTTTTATCCAGACTGGCCATTGGGCATCCTATTGTTGATGTATTTATTTATCATGATTTCTCTACAGTGTTGTGCATTTTTTTATTCCTTAAAAACTACCTTACTTTTTATAGTACAAAAGAAAGTATTTTGATCTCACAGAGTCTAAATAATATAGCAAGACAGCACAAAAGTAATTTTGAAAAGTTCAACAAAAAGAAAAAAATGCTAATAATGTGAGATGTATACAGTATGTAATAACAGAAGGATTCAAAAGCCTGTAACAAGCAATATCAAAATGTAATCAAGCAGGATCATGCTGCTAGGACTGCTTGAATACAGAAACTTAGAGAGAATTTTAACTATGATATGGTTTTCTGTGGTATTTAAATATTTATCACATCTATACATTTTACCAGCAGGACATACAAGTAAATAATTAAAGGGTAGCAATATTAACAGAAATAAAACTATTTCATACCAATCTTCCTTTACTGTTCTACAACTGATCTACATAGACAAAACTAATTTTCCAGAATGTATTGATTTATTGTAAATTAAAGTTTATGCGACTGTTAGAAAAGAACTATAAATTGTCTTACCTTCGATATTAGGTGGTACTTTTAATTCATTATTCAGGAGCTATCTACTGTACCTTATTTCATTATATAAGAGATAAAATGTAACCTTTGAAGAATCTGTCTCTAGCCAACTTGTGTATCCATCATAAAAAACTGGATGAGTTTTTAACGTATTATACCATGTACTTAACTCTGATTAATAGTGATGACATGGTATGCTGTAGGTTATTAGAACAAGACCCTTAAAAAATGTGTACTTGGAAAGTATTATACTAGACATTAAGCCCGTTACAATAACGGGCGCTAGAATAGTAATGCATAAACATTAGTAGAAACAGTCTATATTAAATGGCAAGGGAACCTGACCACACTGGTGGCTGAGACTGGTGGCTGTGACTGGTGGCCGAGACTGGCGGCTGTAGCTGAGACTGCTGGCACTGACTGGAGGCTGTGGCTGAGACTGCTGGCATTGACTGGTGGCTGAGACAGGTGGCTATGGCTGAAATTTCTGGTTGTGGCTGGCGGCTGAGACTGCTGGTACTTAGTGCTGACTGCGGCTGGTGCCTGAGACTGCTGGCACTGACTGGTGGCTGTGGCTGAGGCTGCTGGCTGCGGTTGAGACTGATGGCATTGATTGGTGGCTGTGGCTGTGGCTGCTGGCACTGACTGCTGGCTGTCGCTGATATTGCTGGCACTGACTGGTTGCTGAGACTGGTGGCTGTGGCTTGTGACAGAGACTGGTGGCTGCGGCTGAGATTGCTGGCATTGACTGGTGGCTGTGGCTAAGACTACTGTCTGTGGCTTTTGGCTGAGACTGTTGGCATGCTGGCACTGACTGGTGGCTGAGACTGGTGGCTGTGGCTGGTGGCACTGACTGATGGTTGAGATGGCTGGCACTGACTGGTGGCTGACACTGCTGGCACTGTGACTGGCACTGACTGCTGGTACTGAGTAGTGTTGAGCGCAAATATTCATATTGCGAATTTTTATCACAAATGTCGGCACTTCGCAAATATTAGAATATAGGTCTTGCACACATGATCCCTCCCTGCTTCTAGCTTGTGGGCCAATTAGAAGGCTGCAATATTTTTGTCAGAGCTTAGCAAACATCCCTAGCATCCAATAGTAAAGGTGCCTACCCCTTACTATATAAGAACCTCCCTATCAGTAATTTCCTGCTGTTTTTTGCAGTTTTGAGAGAGAGAGAGAGAGAGAGGAGTGTTGTGCTTTGCTGTGTCATCGTACATTACATAAGATAGCTAATATATATTATCTAATACAGATAGTTAGTTAGTGGGAGATACTCAGTGTAGCTTAGTTAGTGATTAGTGTAGCTGATAGGTTCAAGTGCATTGTGTTAGGGACATTATGTAGTTAGTTAGCTCAAATAGATAAGTTAGATAGTTAGTTAGCAGGAGATGTCATGTTGGTGGAGTACTCGAAACAGCGCAATAAGGAACACTGGTCTCGAATGGAGACCCAGTCATTGGTGGTGAAGTGGTGCTGTTCCACACAGCGACTCACCCGTGCGTGCTGCAGCTGAAACTCCACTATCGTCTGCTGCTGCTCGCACAGTCTGGCTAGCATGTGCAAGGTGGAGTTCCACCTTGTGGGCACGTCACATATGAGGTGGTGAGTGGGAAGGCCGAAGTTACGCTGCAGCGCTGACAGGCGAGCAGCAGCAGGGTGAGAACGCCGAAAGCGAGCACAGACGGCTTGCACTTTATGCAGCCGCTCTGACATATCGGGGTAATTTTTAAGGAATCTCTGCACCACCAAATTCAGCACATATGCCACGCAAGGGATGTGCATCAAACCGGCTAGTCCCAGAGCTGCTACGAGATTATCGCACACCACCAGCCCGGGCTTCAGGCTGACTGGCACAAACCACTCATCGGTCTGTTGTTCAAAGCATGTCCACAGCTCCTGCGCGGTGTGGGGTTTGTCCCCAAAACAGATACGTTTTAAAACTGCCTGCTGTTGTTTACCCCTGGCTGTGCTGAAGTTAGTGGTGAAGGTGTTACACTAACCGGATGAGGAGCTGGTAGAGGATGATGAAGCAGAGTAGGAGGAGGAAGCAACAGGAGGCAAACTGAAGCGCCCTGCAATCCTCGGCGGTGGAAGGACATATGCCAAACTGTTATCTGCCTCAGGCCCAGCCGCCACTGCATTTACCCAGTGTGTTAAGGATATATAATGTCCCTGACCGTGCCTACTGGTCCATGTATCCGTAGTCAGGTGCACCTTGCCACAGATGGTGTTGCGCAGTGCACACCTGATTTTGTCCCCTACTTGGTTGTGCAGGGAAGGGATGGCTCTCGTGGAAAAGTAGTGGCGGCTGGGCACAACGTACTGTGGGACAGCCACTGCCATAAGGCCTTTAAAACTATCTGTCTCCACCAGACGGAATGACAGCATTTCAAAGGCCAGTAATTTAGAAATTCTGGCATTCAGGGCAAGGGATCGCGGGTGGGTATGGGGGTACTTCCTCTTCCTCTACAGCGTTTGGGAGATGGAGAGCTGAACGCTTCCGTGAGACATTGTGGAGATGCTTGGTGACCAAGGTGTTGGTGTTGCTGGCAGATCCTCTGTTTGCGGGTTGGCAGGTGGCACTTTCACTCCAGAGGTGGATGAAGAGGCCAAGATTGCAGCAGAAGAGGAAGCAGGAGGAGCCAGAGACCTTTCTTGATTTTTGAGGTGTCTACTCCACTGCAGATCGTGCTTTGCACTTAAATGCCTAGTCATGCAGGTTGTGCTTAGGTTGAGAACGTTTATGCCTTGCTTCAGGCTCTGATTGCACAGCGTACAAATTTCTTGTGTCTTGTTGTCCGCACATTGTCTGAAGAACTGCCACACCAGTAAACTCCTTGGAGCTGGCTTTGGTGTGCTCGGTCCCTTGCTGCGATGGGCAGTAGCAGGCGTACTGTCTAGAGGACGGCCGCTCCGCTTTTGCACCCTGCTCCCTCTTCTGCTGTGCTGGTGGCTCTGTGCAACCACTGCCTCTTCCTCCAAAACTACATAGGTCAATCGCATGACCTTGATTCCATGTGGGGTCGAGGACCTGAGTAAGGGTTTTCACTTGTGCGTGTAGCTGGTAAAGATCGACCACGTCATCTCCCTGAAACAGAAGCTTCACCAGCAGCACCACGAACTGGGCCACATCCCTTATTTGACGCTCTCTTCCTATTTCTCGAATTTAGGATCTTGCCCTAAATGGGTGTTTAATTAATAGTAGAATGAAACGACAGTATGTAAAGGGTGTATCTCACACGGCCTGAACCAGACTAGACCTCAATTAAAGATTTGTTTCCCCAAAATGGCTGTATTTCAAATACCTGAAACAAACCCCTGTATTTAAAGGGTGTATCTCACACGGCCTGAACAAGACTAGGCCTCAATTAAAGATTTGTTTGCCCAAAATGGCTGTATTTTAAATACCTGAATCAAACCCTTGTATGTAAAGGGTGTATTTCACAGGGCCTGAACCAGACTAGGCCTCAATTAAAGATTTGTTTGCCAAAAATGGCTGTATTTCAAATACCTGAATCAAACCCCTGTATTTAAAGGGTGTATCTCACATGGCCTGACCCACAGTAGGCCTGAATTAAAGATTTGTGCACAAAATGGCGGTATTTCAAGTATCTAACTATAACCCCTGTATATACAGGGTGTATCTCACACGCCCTCATCCACACTAGGCTGCAATTAAATTTGTTGGCCCAAAATGGCTGTATTTCAAATACCTGAATCAAACCCCTGTATTTAAAGGGTGTATCTCACACGGCCTGACCCACAGTAGGCCTGAATTAAAGATTTGTGCACCAAATGGCGGTATTTCAAATATCTGAATATAACCCAAATGTATAAAGGGTGTATCTCACAATGACATATGAAGAAAAGGCTGCCAAAAACTTTTTTTGCCCAAACGGGTGTTTGTTTAATAACTGAATATGGCAGCAGTATATAACCCTGGAATTTCAAACGTCAAGATGCTGCAATGCCTGAAATATTGTGTATTTTGCCACAAAAAGGGTGTTTTATTAATGAAAGAATATAAGCCGTGTATATACAGGGTGTATCTCACACGGCCAGACGCACAGTAGGACTCAATTAAAGATTTGTGCACCAAATGGCGGTATTTCAAGTATCTAAATATAACCCCTGTATATACAGGGTGTATCCCACACGCCTTCATCCACACTAGGCTGCAATTAAATTTGTCGGCCCAAAATGGCTGTAATTTCAAATACCTGAATAGAACCCCTGTATTTAAAGGGTGTATCTCACACGCCCTGATCCACACTAGGACGCTATTAAGAATTGTGCCCAAAATGGCTTTATTTCAAATAACTGAATAGAAAGACATTTTGTATAGATAAGACGTGGCACTCGTGTCTCTTGAGATCGTGGTGCTGGTTGTGTTGGCTTCCCAGCCACACTAACACATTGAACGGAATAACAACCGCACTCAACTTGAGTTCTGATTTGTTTATTTTTATTTTTATGGCAACTTCACCAATTTGTGACGTTTCGGTCATAGGACCTTTATCAAACACTGTGATAATAAGAAAATATTTCTATAAGTATACATTATAATGGCAACATCAAAATAAATATACATCCATTGTACCTTATTTCATCATATAGTACTAACACTTTACACAATGGGAAATAATCGAATGCAGGTACCAAGAAAATCAAAAAAATCCAGAAAGAAATAAAAATAAAAATAAATAAAAAATAAATAAAAAATATAAAGAATGACAAAAGGAAAAAAGACGGATACAGCAATACAAACATTCCATATACATGAATTGTCAGGAAACAGGCATCGAATCGTAGCACTCCATATCTTGTAAATCGACATTCAGGATAATTATTCTATTTGAAAATCGTGAAATAGATATTTGTAAATATATTGATATGCATAGAGGAATAAATCTGCGATCCTTTGACATAGGCAGCTTTTACTACAGTAGAAGGAACGACCTCTGTCCCAGACTAACATTGACAGAGTAAAAAAACGAAAATTTGAAAACAAACAGATGCAATTATGGCTATTTCTAGTAGAACCGGTGCCCCCATATAGACAAAACAACACTTACCGAGAAGAAATAACGTAGGGAAAGTAGAGCTGATGGTGTATCCACACCCATATGAACGCTAAGGCTAAGTGGTTCATGTGCTGTAATATAACCGGCCCGGAAGGAAATAGCCGTAACCGGAAGTGCCTATGCGTTCCAAGCTGGAACGCATATCGCCTCACATCCTCAAATTAATGTAACCTCTACGTTTGTCCAGGGGGGTATTATGTATAGTCAATTATGTTTTGGAAAAAGAACCATTAATGCAGGGGACATGACTGCAAATAATGTAATCTCCACAGAGATCGCGAACCGGAAGTACGTTCCAGCCGCGACCGGAAGTAGCCGATGCGTTCCAGCTTGGAACGCACCGGATCCGATCATCCTGTTAAGCATTGGCCAATATCTATTATCCAAAAGATGGACATTTAGGTCTCTAGACAGTGTGGAGTAAATTGTTATGGGGAATGTACTAATTTGGGAAATAAATCTACAACTATAGTAGGAAAATAACAGAATTAAATGTGGGAAAAAATTTTTTATATAAAATAAAAAGGGGGAAAGGGAGAGAAAAGGAAAAAAGAGATGATAAAACAGGAAAAGAGGAAAAAAGGGAAAAAGAGAGAGAGAGAGTGGGAAAAGAGAGAAATTAAGAACAATAAGGATCAGAAAAAGGACCAACACCTAGAAAAGGATACACGAAAGGGTGGCAAACATGGTGGGGGTCCGGTTCTTAGTGCATCTGAAAAAAATAATAAAAAAAATAGAAAGACAGTATGTAAAGGCAGTATCTCATAATGACATATGCAGCAAAGGCTTCCAACTAAATTTTTTTTTCCCAAACGGGTGTTTGTTTAATAACTGAATTGGACAGCAGTATATAACGCTGGAATTTCACACGTGCTGATGCTGCAAGGCCTGAAAATAGTGGAATCTGGCAAAAAAGTGTTTTTAAAAATCAAGAAAATGATGGCTGTATTTCTAGCTTAAATTGCACACTGACTAATCCAGATGTTGTATATTGCCAAAAATGTGTTTTTTTTGGTAACAGAATATGAAAGCTGTGTATATTTAACTTGAATTTAATACTTGCAGATCAGGAAAATTGTTGTTTTTGGCAAAAAAGTGTGTTTTTAAAAACCCAGAAAATGATTGCTGTATTTCTAGCTTAAATTGCACACTGACTAATCCAGATGTTGTATATTGCCCAAAAATAGTTTTTTTGGTAACATAATATGAAAGCTGTATATATTTAACTTGAATTTAACACTTGCAGATCAGGAAAATAGTTTTTTTGGCAAAATGTGTTTTTCGAAAACCTTAAAATGATGGCTGTATTTCTAGCTTAAATTGCACACTGACTAATCCAGATGTTGTATATTGCCCAAAAAGTTTTTTTTTGGTAACATAATATGAAAGCTGTATATAGTTAACTTAAAATAGTGGTTTTTGGAACAAAAAATGTATTTTTAAAAAACCCAGAAAATGATGGCTGTATTTCTAGCTTAAATTGCACACTGAGTAAGTCTGCAAATGCACCAGATTTTGTAAATTGCCCCAAAAAATTGGATTTTCAATGTCCCAAAATCTCAGATGCAGTGCTAGTGCACTGAGCTTGCATAAAATGGCTGCTGCCGCCGCCCGCCTACCTGACTTATTAAAGTTATTTTTTTTCGGTCACTGGGCTCAGGGCAGGATAAAAAAATTGTGCCATGCACCCACAAAACTCAATGCATGTAGATCGCTGAGTTAGATTCAGATTTTGAGCAAAGATTCAGTCCTATTCTCTTCCTGAAATCACCAGCAGCATCCTCTCCCTACACTAAGCACAGCAGAGTGACGTGCAGCGCTACGTGACTCCAGCTTATATAGAGGCTGGGTCACATGCTACACTGGCCAATACCAGCCATGCCATTAGAAGGCATGGCTGTAATGGCTTCTAAGGTCAGACAGTTAACCGCTTGTTAATTGGCTGCTCTGCAGCCTTTCAAAAAGCGCCAAGAAAGCGCCGAACACCGAACCCGAACTTTTACCGAAACTTTTACTGAAAATCCTAAAGTTCGGTACGAACCCGAACTTTACAGTTCGGGTTCGCTCAACCATAATCGTCGTTCACCTGTGGGAAAAAAAACAAAACAGCATTTTGCTTGGTGTTTTAATGTCATTGTCTTAGGGTTTTGTGTGCTAGGGAGGGATTATTGTCATTGTCGTTCGTATGTGAAAGAAACTAAAAAAAACAAATTAAAATGTAATTTGCTTGTTGTTTTAGTGTCATTGTCTTAGGGTTTTGTGTGTTAGGGAGAGATTATTGTTATAGTCGTTCGTCTATGAAAAAAACTAATAAACAACAAAAAAAGTGTTTTGCTTGTTGTTTTATTGTCATTGTCTTAGGGTTTTGTGTGCAAAGTAGGGATTATTGTCATTGTCGTTCGTCTGTGAAAAAAACAAAAAAAATAATACAAAAAGTATTTTGCTTGGTATTTTAGTGTAATTGTCTTAGGGTTTCATGTGCTAGGGAGGGATTATTGTTATCGTAGTTCGTCTGTGAAAAAAAATAATTTTGCTGTCTGGTTTTCTGTCATTGTCTTAGGGTTTCATGTCGATTTTATTTTACTTTTGCCCTATTTTCCCAAACCCAATAAAGTTAGCTCAAATTCCATCTTCATTTTCTTTATATATTTTATTGCTATTTAAAAGCACAGTGTTTGCAGAATCGATCATGAGTGGACGTGGGCGTACCGGCAGCCGTGGTCGTGGTAGGGGAGTTGGTTTCAGTGCTGGAAAGCTGCCAGCACGCGGCCACTCCTCTACCATGGAGGGGCGGGCGCAGCTGGCAGGGGCATCCACCTCATCAGAGATGTTTTTGGGCGTGGCAGCCGCCCTATTTCATCTCAGGATGCCATGCCAGTTGTGTCATTCATGACACAAGCCAGTGGTACGGAGTCCTCTGCCCCTGCTCTGATTAGCAGCAGCTCTTCGCCTCCTGCAGGACCAGCCCCCAGCCCCCAAGAGTTAGTGCTGTTTGACAGCGACAGTGAGAGGGACATCTTGGGGAGGTATTTCAGGAGAGTGAGCTGCAGCTTGGTTCGGATGCGCAGAACATTTTGGAAAGGATGAAGGAGGAGGAGGGAGTACTGCCCATCATTACCCCAGTGACATCCCTTCTAACTTGTACGGGTGGTTTCAGCCACAGAACCCCCGCACCAAGTCAGGCTCAGTTGTCAGCCATGGAACAGCGGAGCCAGGTCAGGGGCTCCATGTATGCTGTTACCCTCAGTCCACCACTGGTCGACCTTGGGTCTGACAATGCAGGCGACAAAGAGGAGGATGACCAAGAAAGCGTGCCACCTCCCTTGTCAGGTGACAGCAGCACTGATGAAGAAGGTAGGCACCCAAAGTAAACAGTGTGCACAGAGGCAGGGGCTCCACTGGTAATGGCAGCAGGAGGCGGCGGCAGCAGTAGCAGCAAGCTCCACCTGTGCGCACCGAGCCTGAGCAGGCGCAAACCAGCACCACCCCATCTGACAGGAGGTCGGTGCGTAAGACGCCTGTTTGGGCTTACTTCACCATGGCAGAAGACAATTGCAACCTGTCAGCTATGCCATGCCAGGGTGAGATGAGGGAGGTCTGTTGCTCGGCTGGGTACCACTGCCCTTACCCTGCACCTGAGAGTCAAACACTGGCGGGAGTGGGACCAGATGCAGGGTGGTCGCACCAGCGCCAGCAGCAGTGTGCAGGGGACAGCAGCTCCTGCCACTGTCCTGCAGCCACCCCACCCCCTTCCAACAATGCATTCCCACTTCCCAACTCCTTCTCCTAGAGGTACTGGTACCGGCAGCCAGATATCTGCACCCTCCTCTGTCACCTGCACTGACGTCCGGTGCCAGCAGTCGGTCGCCGAGGCATTTGAACAAACCGATGGGTGCGGTCACTCAATGGGCTCCTGGCTAAGGTTAAGGTTATCGCCCAACATCTGCTGCCCTTCAATATTGTGGACTGCAATCCATTCCGGAAGATGTTGGAGCAGGCCCAACCCAGATGGTGTGTCCATAGCCACCATTACATAGGGACACTATATCAGCTTCACAGTGCATTGGGTGTCCCTCCGTGGCGCCGGCGAGGGATCATCCGATGTGGCGGCATCTCAGTTTGTGGTGCCGCTCTTGGGTGTCCAGGGGAGAACTGCTGCTCTCCCTCAAGCCACTGTCTGCACTGCTGATGAGCCCCCCAGCAAGCATCCCTGTAGCTACACAAGTGTGGAGCACATTTGCTGCCAGGCCTTGCTCCAGCTTGTGAGCATAGGGGAACGAAGATGCCCTAGACCTGATGTTCTAGCCGCCCTCCAGACTCAGGTCCACAAGTGGCTGACACCCGAAGGCTCCAGTAAGGTATGGTTGTCTGTGACAACAGCAGTAGCCTCACCGTCCTCCATGCTGGCAGTCTAACACACATGCCCTGCATGGCACATGTCCTCAATCTTGTGGTACAGAAGTTTCTACGCACATACCTAAGGTTGAGTGACATGGTTCAAAGGGTACGGAGGATTGCCAGCCACTTCAGAGGCTCCCGAACCGCCACCGCGTCCCTGTCCAAACTGCAGCAGGACAACAGCCTGACACCTCACAGGCTGATTGTGGACAGTGTGACATGGTGGAACTCCACCCTCCACATGCTGAAGAGGTTGTGGTAACAGTGACGGGCGGTGAAAGAGTACCTGTTGGACCAAGGCACTTCTAGGCAATCACACCCACTCCCCTATATCACCAATGCAGAGTGAGGGAAGATACACCAGGTATGCCACGTGTTGGCCCCATTTGAGCAGGCAACCAAGATGGTCAGCGGGAAGCAAGTCGGCCTCAATAACTTGCTCCCCATAGTGTTCCTGCTGGACAGGACACTATAACACCTGCTCGAAGCTGGAGTGAGTGCCTTGGTGGAGCAAGAAGAGGCAACACTGCTCCACCAAGACCAGGCCCAGGACAAGGAAGAGGAGGAAGATTTTTTTGAGGAGGTTGTTGACATCCAGGAGTCAGTTCCTGGTCAGGAGGGAGAGCCAGTGCTGGGCCACCGTTAGTCCGGGGGTGGGGCAACTCCCAGAGGGAGCAGCAGCAGCAGGAGCAGCAGGAGAACCAAGACGTCTCGGGCAGCCAAGAAGAGTCACAGCGGGCTGTTCTCTTCCCCATGGCTGCCCACATGCTGCAATGTCTCAGGAGGGACCTCCGGATCAGGAAAATTAAGGAGAGGGATGATTTTTGGTTGGCCACCCTTTTAGACCCTTGCTGCAGGGGGAAACTGGAGCAGTTCATCCTAGCCAGCCGGCGGGATGCCAGTATGCAACACCTGCGGGCCTGTCTTCTCCTCCAGCTGGAGCAGGCCAACTCTCTGCCTCATGCTTCAGTTCTCCCCGCTCATTTCACCCAGCAGGTGGCTGGCATAAGCACCTCCAGCCAAGCAGGTGATCTTATGGGTGAGATGAGGCTGTTCTACCGGCCTGCACGATCCAGTAGCAGCAGCAGAAACCCCCAACGGCTGGCCCGCATGGTGGCTGACTACATGGGGTCCGTCGGTGCTTCCGACAGCATGATCACCGACGACCCCATGAGTACTGGGTTGCGAGGCTGGACACCTGCCGTGAGCTCGCTCAGTATACGCTGGAAGTACTGTCTTGCCCCCCCTCCAGCATACTTTCTGAGCGGACATTCAGCGCAGCAGGTGCGGTGGTCACCGACAAGCGAACCCATCTGTCCACAGACTCCGTAGATAGACTGACATTTATCAAAATGAATGAGTCCTGTATTTGGCCCCCGCCATCGGTTCAGGGCGCTGAAGGGTCCCTTGTCCATCTCTCCCTTCAAAACATCATTGTTTTTAACTTCATATATATTTCTGGATGATTTTATTTATTTATTTAGGGATTAATTTTTTTATGTATTTATTTAATGATGACTATATTTATATATTTCTGTATAGATTAATTTATTTATGTATTTATTTATTGATGACTTTATTTATATATTTCTCTATTGATGAATTCCTTTATGTATTGATTTGGCAAAGATTATTATAATTTTTATTTTTTTTAATAAATCTATTTTTCCATTAATTTATTAAACCTCCTATTTATTTATTCATTCAATTCACTTATTATTGAATATATATATATATATATATATATATATATATATATACAACACTATTTCCAACAAGTGTGAACAGCACAGCAGTATAATCTGGTGGTGGGTGCCAGCGGCTGATGAAGCGATAAAAGACTTCAAAATAACAATAATCCAAGAGATTCCACAGCACTTCCTGGCATAAAAGCGTGTAATTTATTCACCAAACAGCAACGTTTCGGTTTGCACACTGGAACCTTTTTCAAGCAGTGATACAAAAAGGAGATTTGCACATAGTGTATATATGGCATGTTGCATATCAATTAATTTGGACATAAAAGGACTCTAAGTCACATTTCATAATAATTAAAACAGTCATCAATACCTAGGTGATTGTATGCATACATAATTAAAAACAATAGTTGAACGTTTGTGACCTGATGCGGATCCGAGCAACACATGTAGATCTGGCGTGGTGCCTCGACAACTCCGCCTGCGCGATGCTGTTGCGCATTCGTCAGTAGTATAAGTCATCTTCCATGGACACATGTATCACCTGATCTCCAGGTCAGCTGATCCAAAAGTCAGGTGATCGGAGTGTTGAAGTCACATGCAGGACTGTTTGTAAGCGTTGCTGCGGAAACAATCACATGTCTCGGGTCCTGCAGTTTCAGGTAAAACTTTGGCAGGATCTATATCATAGTTTACTTTATAGGACGATGAAGCCAGCTTCATAAAATATAAAGCTAGCTTCCATCGCCCCAAGTTAGTGACCTCTGTCCACAACTGCAAATTCCCAGACATCAGAGAAAGATCTCAATTAGGAGTAATACATGCCGACAGAGCATAAGAGGCAGATCACAATTCTGCATTAAAGGGGTGCCCACAGGCTGATCACCTTGGAATTACATCTGAAAACATTAAGTGAGTATTATAAGGTTGACCGCATCCCAAGAGGATTGTGTACCCATTGTCAACCAACTATGTACATGCAGGACAATGAATTCCGCTCCAAATATTAGTTAATTGCGAACAAATTTTTATCAGATCTCATATTACTTAATATGGAGATTCTCCAGCGGTATCTGATGGATACCATTAAACAGTGGGATACAGCAGAAACCGTTTTGAAATCATTGCTGCCTGGTGAAGATTTTGACGCTTATTTATCCAAATTTACTCCTCATCTAGAGAAGTTATATAAGGAAACTCAGGATATCAAACGCAACAAGTGGCAAAGAGATATGAGAGACTACAGTGCTGTTGCAGTATACAACTGGACTGGTTTAAAGAACTTACCACAATATAACAACAATATGGATAAAAGAATCCAAAAGAAAATGTATGCCAGAGAAAGGAAAGATATACATTTGCCATCTATTTTTTTAGGGGTGAATTCAACTCCGGATTTAGGAAACCAACCAGGAGAGGTGGAAGAAGGAGACACAGAAAATGGAAAAAACAGAAGCAAGAGACAAATAAAAAAGAAGAATGTAAACAACAGATAGTGGTAAATATCTCCTCTCACATTTAATCAGATGAACAGTTACATATATTATCAAAAGGTCTTAGCTTCTGTCCCAGTCAAAGGATGGACTGGATGCAATTGGAAATTGATTTGCACCAGTTCTTCAGGAGACTGAAGCTTAAAGGGAACCTGTCATGTGGATATTTGATTATAATCTTACTAAATTATATACAATCATTAACTACTAAAAAGTACCTTAGATGTATTCACTTACTGGTGCGACAGATGGTTACCTCATAATATACACACAAAGATGCCACATGCTAATGAGCTGATTTGAGTCCAGCGTGATGTCATTGAGTCCAGCGTATAGTTAATTCAGAGCTATAGCCACTCCCCTGCCCAACTGCTGCTGATTCATATGGAAAAACCTGTCAATCAGCAGCAGGTGGGCGGGGAGAGTCAGGAGCTCATAAATATTCATCACTCATCATTATCAGCTGGAGATTTTTAAAACAAGATGTTGGCAGATTGACTGGGTCAATTAAAGAACGTGACCCAGCATTTTGCTAAGCGAATCAGTCACTTATTTATGTTGCCCTTAGTTAGGACACCATAAAACTGGTGACAGGTTCCCTTTAAGACCTGGTTTACTACACACAAGAAAAATGTGGACTGCACTGTAAGATCTGAATTGCAATTATCTGATTTTGACTTATTTACTAAAAGTGATTTTTCTCTTCCCACTCCTGTTGGTGCTATTGATGTGTTCATGGAATCAGTTATGAATGACATTGATGCCTTGAAAAAAGCAGATACTGGGCATTTGCAACACCCCAATGTAACTGTTGTTGAAAGAGAGGCAGTGGTTGCCCTCGCCTGTGAGCACGACCTCACCGTCAAGTCAGCTGACAAGGGTGGTGCGGTCGTGGTCATGGACACGAGGAAATATATTGAGGAAGCTATGAAACAGCTTAATGACCTTTCTGTGTATAAAAAATTATCTCAAGACCCAAAATGGGAAATACAGAGAAGTATCAAAAGATTACTTGATGCGGGCCAACAAGGTGGTCTAATAGATGAGAAATTGAAGACTTTTTTGACAGTGCTGTATCCTAGGAAACCAATCCTGTGTTTGTTGCCTAAGATACATAAAGATCTTTTTAATCCTCCCAGGAGACCAACAGTAATATATTGATTTTTCTGTACAAAGTGTTCCGCATACATGCAATCTCTGCCAAGTCTTATATTTACCCAGTGGCGCATTCTTGGTGTCCTTGGATATAGTTAGTCTCTACACCAGCATTAGACATGAATTGGGTTTGGAGGCCACCAGGGATGCACTAAAAAACTCGGAATATACACCTGAATGTCAGGAGTTCCTTTTGGGATTACTCCATGCTGTATTAACCAATAATTATTTCCTTTTTGGTGATGACTTCTACTTGCAAATGAGAGGTACGGCAATGGGGTCTAACGTGACGCCCACTTACGCCAATATCACTGTGGCCTATCTGGAGGAGGCGTTTGTCTATGTGTCCCACCACTTCAGCTTTGTTCTGGGGTGGTGGAGATACATAGGCGACATCTTCTTCATTTGGACGGGTAAGGAGATACAGCTGGCTGAGTTCTTTACATATTTGAATTCAGTGGATCGGGATGTCAAGTTCACCATTACTCATTCCAGTGACAAAATGGTGTTTCTTGACACTTTGATTACTGTCCAGGAGTATGGTATAGACAGCAAAATACACATCAAACCCACAGATAGGAACACACTGAAACATTACACTAGTGCACACCCTAGATCCATGGTGAAAACTTTACAGATGTGTCAATTTCTAAGGGCTAAGAGAATAGTGAGTAACCTAGTACTTTGAAACAAACCTTGACCAACATGAGGGATATATTTAAACAACGTGGGTTCCCAGGAAGGAGCCTTGATACACAGATGAAAAAAAGTGGAAGAAATGAGTAGGGAGCAACTGCTGACTACCAACAGAAATAAGGCACATGGAACCAATAGAATCCCACTGGTCACTACGTATACAGAGGATAGCTATCAGATTAGAAATATCCTCAATAAATACTGCCCCCTTCTAAAATATGGCTTTGATGAGATGGAGGAGTTTAAAAGTGCACCCCTGACGTCCTACAGGCGACCTAGGAACTTGAAGGACAGATTAGTCCATGCGGATGTGGGCCCCATTAAAAAAGTGGGACAGACCTTGATAATAACACCTAAGAAGGGATGTTTTCCATGCCTGAACTGCATTAATTGCAAACAGATTCAAAAGGGAGGTAGCTTTACACATCCAACAACTAAGGTCACATATAAATTTTTTATTTGACATGTGATTAATCTTTTGTGATATATGTGCTGTGGTGCCCGTGTTCGCTACTATATGTAGGAGAAACAACATTGGAGTTTAAGACACGTTTTAATTATCACTGCTACACCATCCGCAAAAAGCGGCTGGATTTACCGGTATCTAAACACTGCACAGAAGTGGGCCATAACGAGAGAGATATAAAATGGATGCTTATTGATCATGTCCCACTGTCACGAAGAGGTGGGAATAGAGGCCTACTACTCAAAGAGAGAAATCCTCTGGATTATGAAATTAAATACATTGAGACAGATAAGTTTGAATGTTGACTTCAGACCTTGGATATGTACCTAGATGGTTGCTGTCCTCTGGATGTTATCCTTGTCCTGCTATGTATACCTGCTAGCTATATATGGGGTGCTATTTATAGTTTCTAAATGGTTTCCTTTGTTTTAACTTGCAGATTATGCACAGTTGAACGTTTCGAGGATAAGAAGTATTGATTTGGATCCCTGTAACACATGAAGGTGCTGGACAATTGTTAAATGGAAATATATTGATAATTGTGTACTATTGATGAGACTATACACATGATACCACTTTCATATATGTGTGTTCTTTCCTCACTTGGAATTCTTGGACCTAGTTTGGTACGGCTTGTACCTGATTCTGACTGGGAGGAGTGGCAGATAATTACTATAGCATAGAGTGGGATGTAATTGAAGTGAGCTGGAGATCCTAGGAACGGGAGCATTGGACACTCCTAATAATCCCCTTTGGACAGTTTGAGATAAGGCCACCTGATATCCTCTCCGAACATGGTTTGAAGAGATATGTATGGGGGCAAATCCGTTCTGTCTTTACAGTTTTAATCAGCATTTTTTTGGGGGGGAGGGGGGAGGTTGGCAGGCACGATGATACCTGCACTTGGGGACTGCAGGACCTGAGACATATGATTGTTTCCGCAGCAACGCTTACAAACAGTCCACATGTAACTTCAACACTCCGGTCACCTGACTTTTGGATCAGCTGACCTGGAGATCAGGTGATACATGTGTCCGTGGAAGATGGCTTATACTACTGACGAATGCGCAACAGCATCGCTCAGGCGCAGTTGTCGAGGCACCACGCCAGAGCTCCATGTGTTGCTCGGATCCGCATCAGGTCACAAACGTTCAACTATTGTTTTTAATTATGTATGCATACAATCACCTGGGTATTGATGAATGTTTTAATTATTATATTTTATGTCCAAAACACTTTTGGGATAGATATTTTTGTCATGTACAGATTGAACATATGCCACACTTGCTTTTAAATCATGTTTATTTGGATTTTGATACATGAATTTAAGAAGTTTATCATGTTTTATACTTAATGATGTTATTGATTAATTGATATGCAACACGCTATATATACACTATGTGCACCTTTCCTTTTTGTATCACTGCTTGAAAAAGGTTCCAGTGTGCGAACCGAAACGTTGCTGTTTGGTGAATAAATTACACGCTTTTACGCAAGGAAGTGCTGTGGATTCTCTTGGATTATATATATATTTATTACACATTGAACCCGTTAGTCAGGCGCTAGAACAGTAAAGCATAAACATTAGTAGGAACAGTCTATATTAAATGGCAATGGCACTTAAACACATTGGCTTTTTGTGTTAAATTACTTGATATATGGCACAATATAAAATAGATCCGTCCCCCATTGACTTTTAATGGTGTTCATGACGGATCCGTTTTGGCTATGTTAAAGATAATACAAACGGATCCGTTCTGAACTGATTCATGCGGTTGTATTATCTGAACTGATGCGTTTGTGCAGATCCATGACGGATTTGCACCAAACGTGAGTGTGAAAGTAGCCTTAGCTGGTCAATCACCAGTGATCATGGGCGGAGACTTTAATTGTGCCCTAAGAGAGGAGTACAGAACTGGTAAGCAAGTAAGAAAGGACAAAACAGCACAGCAACCTTAAAATATTATTTTGGACTTTAATTTAATTAACATTTGGAGTAATGTAAAGGACAATGACCCAGGATAGACATAAAGTCCTGAAGTATGTCACAATGTACCTGGAGGGTAATATCTTCTCTGATCATAAGAGGCTTCTAGCGCAAATTCAAGTAACTGAAGGTGAAAAAGGCAAAGGCATATGGAGGCTAAATGTGGATCTATTGAATGATGAAGATGCAAAGAAAGTATTCGTTCAAAATTACAAAAAATGGATTTGTTGTAAAGAAAAGTTCACGTCAATATTGCTATGGTAGGAATATGTAAAAGTCAAAACTAAAGAATATTTCCTCAAAATTAGAATTCAAAAAGCAAAAGAGAAAAAACTGTGGTTCAAAAATCTTAATACCAAACAACAGACTTTAGTAAATAAAGAATACTCAAGGTCAGGAAGTCTATAGTCGTGGCCCAGTGTATTATGACTCAGAGGTGTCTATAAATATAATTATTGCGCTGAGTGTACCTATATTATAGTTATTTTAAAACATAACTTTTATTTTGTCGATATTTAGAATATAAAGACACTTATATTGAAACAATGTTTGTGTTACACTGCTTTCTTAGGGGAGTGTGTCAGGTGTGACAAAGAGATACCGATTTTTTCTAGCAGCGGTATTTTAGACCGGGGTCACTTTTGAAACAATTATTCAGGTGGGCTGCTATGCCTGAGTTTTATCCCTACATATACTAGTCGTGATGAGTGGGGAGAATCCTATCTGGCTGTATTCCGGGCTCCCGCCCTTAAAAGGGCGACCCACAACCGCTGGAACCTCGGATCTATCACTGTTTCACCCTAGCAACTAAATTCCCTCTAAACTGTCCAGGGATAAAACTCAGGCATAGCAGCCCACCTGAATAATTGTTTCAAAAGCGACCCCGGTCTAAAAAAACGCTGCTAGAAAAAAATCGGTATCTCTTTGTCACGCCTGACACACTCCCCTAAGAAAGCAGTGTAACACAAACATGGTTTCAATATAAGTGTCTTTATATTCTAAATATCGACAAAATAAAAGTTATGGTTCAAACAACAGACTTACCTGAAGCTGAAAAGGGAGGCATCGATGTCTCAGACCTGACAGAGAAAACAAAAGGAGAAATTAAAAAGGCAATTTAACAGAAGGGCAAAGAAATAATATTTAATACCAAAGTGAAGCAGCTGGAAGCTGATGAAAAATGTACAAGATTCTTCTTAAAAAAAAAAAACAACTGGCCAAAAAACTGTAATATCAAATATCAGTGGTGAAACAAAGCAATAAGAAATGCTTAAAAAAGTCAATCAATTCTTTCAAGAACTGTTTAATAAAAACAAATAGATAAAGCCTTTGTTGAAGATGCCTTAATCTCTTCAGAAAACAAGCTGGAGAAAGAGGAGCAAGAAATGCTCTGCAAGCACATCTCGATAGAAGAATTGCATGCCGTCTTTAAAGGGTCTGATGGACTTACAGTAAAATTTTATTTAACATTCTGGAATGCATTGAAAGGAGACCTGATGGATATCTTCAAAGAAGCTGTAAATACAGAAGTGTTGCCAGAATCTTGGAGGAAAGGTATTGTGACATTACTATACAAAAAAGGCGACAAATCACAATTAGAAAATTGGAGACCAATTACACTCCTAACTACAGATTACAAAGTTATGGCCAAGTTGCTTGTGAACTGGATTAAAAAGGTAATTGGCAAAGTAATACATAAAGACCAAGTATGTGCAGTCCCAGGTAGAGGAGTATGGGGAAATCTCAACATAATAAGAGACTGTATCTGGTTTCAGAATGAGAGAAAACAAGATCTAGCCATACTATCCTTGAACTTTCTCAAATCATATGACAAAGTGTCACATGAGTTTCTGTGGTTGGTGCTGAAGCAAATGAACTTTCCAGATTTTGTAATAAAACAGATATCATTGCTCTACAAAGAATCCTTCAGCCAAATTCTTATTAATGGTTTTCTTTCTGGAAAAGTCACTTTGTTTTCCGGAGTCAAGCAAGGTTACCCCTTGTCACCCATTCTGTTTATTTGAGTTTTGGAGCCACTACTCTCACTACTTTGAAAAGACAATTAATCAAGGGTGTCTTTATACTTGGTGGTAATGGACTTACTGTTAAACAGGGGCCTATATGGATGATGTCACAATCTTGTGTACAACAATACCTGCATTGAGGAAAGCTGTCCATATTACGGAATTCTTTTGCCAAGCTTCTGCCTTTCGTCTTAATAGAACGAAGTGTGATTGCTTTGTAATAGGAGATTGGAGGAAAGCAAATAGCCCGGATCTAAAAATTCTAAAAGAGCAGATAAAAATACTTGGAGTAATTTTTGATGACAATAACAACGGTCAAAAGAGTTGGGAGGAAGTTAAAGCAAAAGTCCAAAAGAATGTGGAGTTTTGGAAGCTGCACAAATTAACAATAGGAGGGAAAATTTGATCTTTAAAGCCCTAATAATCCCAATTCTTCTGTATTTGAATGTGCTCTTCCCTCCAAGTGATCAGTGTCTGAAATATCTTTAGAGAGTAATCTTTCAGTTTATTTGGAGCTCAAAAATGGAGAAGGTAAACAGGGAGACAATGTATAAACAAAAAAAGTTCAGAGGCAAAGGAATACCTAATATTCAGAAAATCCCGTACCTGCATTTCTTTCCCCTGTGTTTCAGGATGATTAAAAAAAACTGTAAATACCTGGTATTTTTTCCTAAAGTATGCAGAAGGACATTTGTTCCGGAAACACCAATGGATAGAAATTCCTTTAACAGTACCAGTGTTACTTTTTCCAACAATTTTTTTTTTAGAATATTCATCATATTTTTCATATTCTAAAACAAGAATATATAGCAATATAGCGAATATTCGTAAAATATTCATATAGACTGCAATTTAGCTAATATAGTGCTTTAGTATTTTTTTTTTAATAGTGTAAATTTTTTTCAAATCTGAAGTTCAGAAGAGACCAATTTTACAAATATTCTAAAAAACGAAGTTATAGCAATATAGCGAATATTCGTAAAATACACATATTAGCCATAGCAATAGCTAACATATAGGAAAGTTGCCTTATACAGTTAAAATCGCTAGACGCAAATAATTAAATAGCATATTATTCGCAATAAATAGAATAATGCTGAATATTCGATTTTGACGAATATAAGTGAATTTTCAATCGAATATTCGTGAAATATCGCTAAATCGATTATGGCACCTCCCGCTCATCACTATTGCTGAAGCATACTTGTGATTTGGGCTTCTTGAATCATGAACTAGTAATGTATGGACTTTGTACTGTGCCGCAGACAGGTAAGAAGCAGGTATTATGGACTATGGTGAACTGCTTGAAAAATGCATTATGGAAAGTTTGTAATACTTTGTTGTTCAGGAGAGACTTGATTGATGAAAAAGAATCACACTTGTTTTAAGTGAGATTTATGCTTTCTATTTACGTGACAGTAAACGTTTAGGTATTAGAGCTGCTACATTGTGGAATATTAACATGTGAAATGTGCTTCTTGAGTAACTTTTGATGAAATTGTTTGTTTTGTAAGTTTTTTCGTTTTATAAGAAAAATGTAAAGCTGGTCTGGCCTAGCTGATTGCTTCTTGGCCCTTTGGATAAGATCAAGTGTAGAATCTATTCTGGTATTGCCTTGGTCTTGGCCGGAGGTGCTCAGGATACCTGTACCCTCGGCCTTGGGTGCAAGCCACAGTTTATAGCTGTGGTTGGATCCTATGCTGCTATAGGGGGCATGGCTTAGTCCCTGGGCAACGGGAGGCACTTACCATACCTGCCTGCTACTTAGGTGGTAGGTGAGGTTTTCAAAGTTCCTGTGACATATCGATTGAGGGGATAGCCGAGATGGAGGTCCAGAGTCATGATCTAGGAGAGGTGCCTGACTATCAAAACGTCAAGAATGGAATCCGTTTTTTGTTGATGGATCCAGAGAAAAGAGAAAAAGGATTAACTGTTCTGGTGGAAGAGATCCTATATTGAGTAATTGGTATCCGGAAATAATTTGTTTTGTCTATGTTGGAGTCCCCAAGGCGCGGATTATACAACGTGGTGTTTGTCACTGAGGAGATCTGTGTTATGGTTCTAAAGAGACTGGAACAAGATGGACTTAATCCAATACTAAATGGAGTTAAAGTACTGGTGCATTACCCAAGGAAAGAGAGGTTGGTGACAGTGCGGATGTTTAGTCCATATGTAACAGAAGAGGGCATTTGTGTTTTCCTGATAAGATACTGAGAAAAAATGACTTTGTATGGGAAGGTATATAATAAGTTTGGTTTTTGGACCACAACATGGAAATTTTATGTTGGGAGAAGTTTTTTGCCACCTGGACGATTTAGTATTGGGGCTATAAATGGAGTACTGTTTTTCAATGAAATAGGTGATTTTTGCAAATACGGTAAAAAATATGATCATTTAAAAAATGAATTTACTGATTAGTGGTGTTCTAAATGTGAAGAAATAGGACATTTAGCAGAAATGTGTGAAAAAGCAAGATAACGTGGTAACATTGGTCATGCTTATGATTCTTGTCCAAAATATATATTTTTTGTGTTAAAAAGAAAGAAGGAATAAAAAAAAAAGAAAGAAGATTGAAGAAAAGGATGAAGGTGAAATAATGGGAAAAAATGGCAGTTATTGATAAAGAGATGATGGTTAATAAAAAACAGCAGGTTGAAAAAATAGAAAGAGGAATACAGGAAGAGGAGATTTTAGGAGTTAAAGGGTTTCTACCACTTGCTTCTGACACATTTGGTTTTCAGACACTAGCGATCCGCTAGTGTCTGATGTACCATACAAGCTAATTATTATATTAATCCGTTCGGCCGTTTGGTTAAAAAAAGGACTTTTATATTCATGCAAATGAGCCTCTAGGTGCTATGCGGGCGTTTTTCCAGCAGCTAGAGGCTCCGTCTACCTTGCTAAACTGCCGCCCAGCTCCTCGCTCCAGCACGCCCATCTTCAACTCAAATCGATCCTCCCCCTGCTTCTGCCTTCCGTCATCGGCGCAGGCGCAGTGGAAATGTCTGAGCACGGAGCGGTCAGACATTGACTGCGCCTGCGCCGAATGCCTCCGAATGCCGCGACGAACGGCGCAGGCGCGAGATTTCGGAAGGCAGAAGCAGGGGGAGGATCGATTTGAGTTGAAGATGGGCGTGCTGGAGCGAGGAGCTGGGCGGCAGTTTAGCAAGGTAGACGGAGCCTCTAGGTGCTGGAAAAACGCCCGCATAGCACCTAGAGGCTCATTTGCATGAATATAAAAGTCCTTTTTTTAACCAAACGGCCGAACGGATTAATATAATAATTAGCTTGTATGGTACATCAGACACTAGCGGATCGCTAGTGTCTGAAAACCAAATGTGTCAGAAGCAAGTGGTAGAAACCCTTTAAGTTGCCTAGTCTACAGGAAGTAGAAAAAAGGGAAGAACGGGAAGAAAGGGAAGAGATGGACTTGACAGATCAGAAGAAAGGTCAAATAGTGGACCAGTCATGAAGTGGGGAGGGTGGGAACAGCATACACCCACAGAGTAGACCTATCAAATAGTGGTGCGGTGGAAGCAGCATGAGGAGACCACAGAGTGGCCCAGAGAGAGAGGATTGCAGCACACAGGTTCTTCTTCTGCAATTTATATCATTTGTTAGTTTTACATCATCATATATGAATCAAGATCCAGTCAAATTGTTGAATATCATAGCCACTTTTGATAATCGTGCCGACCAGACATTTCGATCCTAAATGGACCTTCTTCAATGGTCTAGTTATCTATGGTGTAATGATAATATAGATCCCATTAGAAACCAGATATACATGATCAAAATATGGTGTGGAATAACATAGAAATAGAGGCCGGTGCAGGCGGCGCAATGACATCATTGCGCCGCCTGAGCCATACAGCGCGGTACACAGGTCGGAAGAGGTCTGCATTGCATTGCTGCCAGCCTGATGGAGGTAAATATAAGTGTTTATTTTGGTACTACTACTGGCACATGATTGGGGGGCATCTATGGGGGCACCTGTTACTGCCACATTATTGAGGGGCATCTATGGGGGCACTTGTTACTGGCACATAATTAGAGGGAATCTATGGGGGCACTTGTTACTGGCACATTATAGGGGGAATATATGGGGGCACTTGTTACTGGGACATGATTGGGGGCATCTATGGGGGCACTTTTTACTGGCACACTATTGGGTGGCACTATGGGGGCATCTATAGGGGCACTTCTTACTGGCACATTATTGGGGGCATCTACTGAGGCCACAAAGTAGGGGTATTTTATATGGGGGAAGCGGGGAGAGGAACACTATGGGGGCTTCTACTGAGGCCACAAAGAAGGGGTATTTTATATGGGGGGGATCTGTATAGGGACATTTTATGGTGGGTACTATGGGGAAGGGGAGAGATAAGTACTATGCGCTCATCTATGGGGGACACTAAGAATAGGTATTTTATACTAGCAAATTATGGGGGACACTGAGGATATCTACTGGCGCACTATATATTGGGCATTTTATACTGGTACATTATGGGGGCCCTAGGAAGAAGGGGAGAGGAGCACTATGGGGGAATTTACTGGGGTCACTATAGAGTGGTATTTTATACTGGCACATTATGCGGGCCCTATGGGGATATTAGCTCAACTGGGGGCAATAAAAATAGGTATTTTTTGCACTGGCACATTATAGGGAGAATTATTACTACTGGGGGGCATTCTGATGGGCTTTATTACTACTGGGGGTCTATGGGGAACATGATTATTAGTATGGGCACTATGGGAGCATTATTACATCTCAGGCACAGTGGGGACATGTTGGGGGCACTGTAGGAGCCCTATTACCATTAAGTGTTCTCTAGCAGAGAATTATTCCTATTGGTGGGATTTTTTGGGGATTTTCAGCTTACCACAATTATTTTTAGGGGACGTTATGTTTACACTATTAGCGTCAGGGGCACTATTTGCTGGGCGCAGATATTTTAGTGCACTGTGTGCCAATAATAATTTTTGAAGGGCACTATCTGCATGGTACTACTATTATCAGTGGGTTTCTGCAGTATAGTATTGGGGAGTAGAGATGGCCTTTTAGTTCGCCCGGCAGTCGTTTGGCGGCAAACTTTAGTCATTTGCGGTTTGACAAAAAGGCAAACATATGGAGATGTCCTGCGGCGCCATATTCTTTTGCATTGTGCCGAACCTTGACACATGACACATCCATCAGGTGGGACAAGACAGCCAATTGAGACGTTTCAGCACATGGACATACCCCCTACCCTATATATAAACCCAATATGGCCACCATTTTACATTCAGTCTTTTGCCAGTGTTGGGAAAGGTTGCTGTGTGGAGCAGGGACAGACTGTTAGAGACACCAAACGCTAGCTAATAGGGCCACAAAAGTCATTTTAATGACTGGTATAGGTGTGCTATCAATAGGTGTGACATACTGAGGGGTGTGATATAATATAATTTCTAACATAGAAAGTATATTATAATGTATTTGTATTGTGCAGCAGTTGTGTGTGGTTCTGCTGAAATACCGCAGCTATACAGATTGACAAACGGTATTGGAACAACTAATTGCAACTGGTGTGCTATACCAATTGCCCCCCCAAAAAACAGATTGAGGCAGGGGTGTGATATACCTATAATATAATTTATATGTAGTGCATGTGCAGCATTTGTGTGCGGATCTGCTGAGATACCGCAGCTATACAGAGGACCAAACGCTACTGGAACAACTAATTTCAACTGGTGTGATATACCAGTTGCACCCCAAAAAAATGATTGAGGCAGGGGTGTGATATACCTATAATATAATTTCTATATAGTGCATTTGTATTGTGCAGTATTTGAGTGCGGTTCTGCTGAGATACTGTAGCTATGCAGAGGGACAAACGCTATTGGAAAAACTAATTGCAACTGTTGTGATATACCAGTTGCCCCCCAAAAAAAACCTGATTGAGGCAGGGGTGTGATATACCTATAATATGATTTATATATAGTGCATTTGTATTGTGCAGCAGTTGTGTTCAGTTCAGCTGAGATACCACAGCTATACAGAGGGATAATCGCTACTGGAACAACTAATTGCAACTGATGTGATATACCGATTGCCCCGCAGAAAAACTGATTGAGGCAGGGGTGTTATATACCTACAGTATATTATAATTTATATATAGTACATTTGTATTGTGTAGCATTTGTTTTCGGTTCTGCTAAGATACCGCAGCTATACAAAAGGGACAAACGTTATTTGAACAACTAATTGCAACTGTTGTGATATACCAGTTTCCACCGCCAAAAAAACTGATTGAGGCAGGGGTGTGATATACCTATAATATAATTTATATATAGTGCATGTGCAGCATTTGTGTGCAGTTCTGCTGAGATACCACAGCTATACAAAGGGACAAATGCTACTGGATCAACTAATTTCAACTGGTGTGATATACCAGTTGCCCCCTAAAAAAAATGATTGAGGCAGGGGTGTTATATACCGATAATATAACTTCTATATAGTGCATTTGTATTGTGCAGCATTTGTGTGCGGTTATGCTGAGATACTGCAGCTATACAAAAGGGACAAATGCTATTGGAACAACTAATTGCAGCTGGTTTGATATACCTGCTGTGGCTCCAAAATAAACAGATTAGGGGTTTGATATACCTGCTTCTAGCAAATACTTCATAAGGGGTTCAATATACCTGCTTCCACAAATACTGCTCTTCTATAGGGACTTTGTCACAGGGTTAGGGATGAGCGAACTCGAACTGTATAGTTCGGGTTCGTACCGAATTTTGGGGTGTCCGTGACACGGACCCGAACCCGGACATTTTCGTAAAAGTCCGGGTTCGGGTTCGGTGTTCGTCGCTTTCTTCGCGCTTTTGTGACGCTTTCTTGGCGCTTTTTGAAAGGCTGCAAAGCAGCCAATCAACAAGCGTCATACTACTTGCCCCAAGAGGCCATCACAGCCATGCCTACTATTGGCATGGCTGTGATTGGCCAGAGCACCATGTGACCCAGCCTCTATTTAAGCTGGAGTCACATAGCGCCGCCCGTCACTCTGCTCTGATTAGCGTAGGGAGAGGTTGCGGCTGCGACAGTAGGGCGAGATTAGGCAGATTAACTCCTCCAAAGGACTTGATTAACTGATCGATCTGCAGCTGTGGATCATTGAGCTGCTGATCCTCAATTGCTCACTGTTTTTAGGCTGCCCAGACCGTTTGTCAGTCACATTTTTCTGGGGTGATCGGCGGCCATTTTGTGTCTTGTGGTGCGCCAGCACAAGCTGCGACCAAGTGCATTTAACCCTCAATGGTGTGGTTGTTTTTTGGCTAAAGCCTACATCAGGGTGAAGCTGTCACACCAAGTGCATTTAACCAGCAATAGTCTGTTCATTTTTTGGCCATATACAAAATCAGGGGCAAGCTGCGCCTGTCACCAAGTGCATTTAACCCTCAATGGTGTGGTTGTTTTTTGGCTAAAGCCTACATCAGGGTGAAGCTGTCACACCAAGTGCATTTAACCAGCAATAGTCTGTTCATTTTTTGGCCATATACTAAATCAGGGGCAAGCTGCGCCTGTCACCAAGTGCATTTAACCCTCAATGGTGTGGTTGTTTTTTGGCTAAAGCCTACATCAGGGTGAAGCTGTCACACCAAGTGCATTTAACCAGCAATAGTCTGTTTATTTTTTGGCCATATCCCAGTCTAATTCTGTCACTAAATCCATACCGGTCACCCAGCGCCTAAATACTAGGCCTCAAATTTATATCCCGCTAAATCTCTCGTTACCGCTGTCCTGTTGTGGCTGGGAAAGTTATTTAGTGTCCGTCAAAGCACATTTTTTGTTCTGGGTTGAAATACAATTCCCAATTTAGCAATTTCATAATTTAGTCGTTTCTGCTATATCAGAGCTATTTGAAATCTATCCCTAAAAGGGTAGATCATATTGAAGGTGCACATAGGGTCATTCAGAATAACTTCACACACACGCTTCTGTGCATTTCCAAGTCTAATTCTGTCACTAAATCCATACCGGTCACCCAGCGCCTAAATACTAGGCCTCAAATTTATATCCCGCTGAATTTGAATACAATACATTGGGCCAAATAATATATTTGTTGTTGTGGTGAACCATAACAATGAGAAAAACATCTAGTAAGGGACGCGGACGTGGACATGGTCGTGGTGGTGTTAGTGGACCCTCTGGTGCTGGGAGAGGACGTGGCCGTTCTGCCACATCCACACGTCCTAGTGTACCAACTACCTCAGGTCCCAGTAGCCGCCAGAATTTACAGCGATATATGGTGGGGCCCAATGCCGTTCTAAGGATGGTAAGGCCTGAGCAGGTACAGGCATTAGTCAATTGGGTGGCCGACAGTGGATCCAGCACGTTCACATTATCTCCCACCCAGTCTTCTGCAGAAAGCGCACAGATGGCGCCTGAAAACCAACCCCATCAGTCTGTCACATCACCCCCATGCATACCAGGGAAACTGTCTCAGCCTCAAGTTATGCAGCAGTCTCTTATGCTGTTTGAAGACTCCGCTGGCAGGGTTTCCCAAGGGCATCCACCTAGCCCTTCCCCAGCGGTGAAAGACATAGAATGCACTGACGCACAACCACTTATGTTTCCTGATGATGAGACATGGGAATACCACCTCAGCATGTCTCTGATGATGACGAAACACAGGTGCCAACTGCTGCGTCTTTCTGCAGTGTGCAGACTGAACAGGAGGTCAGGGATCAAGACTGGGTGGAAGACGATGCAGGGGACGATGAGGTCCTAGACCCCACATGGAATGAAGGTCGTGCCACTGACTTTCACAGTTCGGAGGAAGAGGCAGTGGTGAGACCGAGCCAACAGCGTAGCAAAAGAGGGAGCAGTGGGCAAAAGCAGAACACCCGCCGCCAAGAGACTCCGCCTGCTACTGACCGCCGCCATCTGGGACCGAGCACCCCAAAGGCAGCTTCAAGGAGTTCCCTGGCATGGCACTTCTTCAAACAATGTGCTGACGACAAGACCCGAGTGGTTTGCACGCTGTGCCATCAGAGCCTGAAGCGAGGCATTAACGTTCTGAACCTGAGCACAACCTGCATGACCAGGCACCTGCATGCAAAGCATGAACTGCAGTGGAGTAAACACCTTAAAACCAAGGAAGTCACTCAGGCTCCCCCTGCTACCTCTTCTGCTGCTGCCGCCTCGGCCTATTCTGCTGCTGCCGCCTCGGCCTCTTCCTCCGCCTCTGGAGGAACGTTGGCACCTGCCGCCCAGCAAACAGGGGATGTACCACCAACACCACCACCACCACCTCCGTCACCAAGCGTCTCAACCATGTCACACGCCAGCGTTCAGCTCTCCATCTCACAAACATTTGATAGAAAGCGTAAATTCCCACCTAGCCACCCTCGATCCCTGGCCCTGAATGCCAGCATTTCTAAACTACTGGCCTATGAAATGCTGTCATTTAGGCTGGTGGACACAGACAGCTTCAAACAGCTCATGTCGCTTGCTGTCCCACAGTATGTTGTTCCCAGCCGGCACTACTTCTCCAAGAGAGCCGTGCCTTCCCTGCACAACCAAGTATCCGATAAAATCAAGTGTGCACTGCGCAACGCCATCTGTGGCAAGGTCCACCTAACCACAGATACGTGGACCAGTAAGCACGGCCAGGGACGCTATATCTCCCTAACTGCACACTGGGTAAATGTAGTGGCAGCTGGGCCCCAGGCGGAGAGCTGTTTGGCGCACGTCCTTCCGCCGCCAAGGATCGCAGGGCAACATTCTTTGCCTCCTGTTGCCACCTCCTCCTTCTCGGCTTCCTCCTCCTCTTCTTCCACCTGCTCATCCAGTCAGCCACACACCTTCACCACCAACTTCAGCACAGCCCGGGGTAAACGTCAGCAGGCCATTCTGAAACTCATATGTTTGGGGGACAGGCCCCACACCGCACAGGAGTTGTGGCGGGGTATAGAACAACAGACCGACGAGTGGTTGCTGCCGGTGAGCCTCAAGCCCGGCCTGGTGGTGTGTGATAATGGGCGAAATCTCGTTGCAGCTCTGGGACTAGCCAATTTGACGCACATCCCTTGCTTGGCGCATGTGCTGAATTTGGTGGTGCAGAAGTTCATTCACAACTACCCCGACATGTCAGAGCTGCTGCATAAAGTGCGGGCCGTCTGTTCGCGCTTCCGGCGTTCACATCCTGCTGCTGCTCGCCTGTCTGCGCTACAGCGTAACTTCGGCCTTCCCGCTCACCGCCTCATATGCGACGTGCCCACCAGGTGGAACTCCACCTTGCACATGCTGGACAGACTGTGCGAGCAGCAGCAGGCCATAGTGGAGTTTCAGCTGCAGCACGCACGGGTCAGTCGCACTACAGAACAGCACCACTTCACCACCAATGACTGGGCCTCCATGCGAGACCTGTGTGCCCTGTTGCGCTGTTTCGAGTACTCCACCAACATGGCCAGTGGCGATGACACCGTTATCAGCGTTACAATACCACTTCTATGTCTCCTTGAGAAAACACTTAGGGCGATGATGGAAGAGGAGGTGGCCCAGGAGGAGGAGGAGGAGGAGGAGGAAGAGGGGTCATTTTTAGCACTTTCAGGCCAGTCTCTTCGAAGTGACTCAGAGGGAGGTTTTTGGCAACAGCAGAGGCCAGGTACAAATGTGGCCAGCCAGGGCCCACTACTGGAGGACGAGGAGGACGAGGATGAGGAGGAGGTGGAGGAGGATGAGGATGAAGCATGGTCACAGCGGGGTGGCACCCAACGCAGCTCGGGTCCATCACTGGTGCGTGGCTGGGGGGAAAGGCAGGACGATGACGATACGCCTCCCACAGAGGACAGCTTGTCCTTATCCCTGGGCAGCCTGGCACACATGAGCGACTACATGCTGCAGTGCCTGCGCAACGACAGCAGAGTTGCCCACATTTTAACCTGTGCGGACTACTGGGTTGCCACCCTGCTGGATCCACGCTACAAAGACAATGTGCCCACCTTACTTCCTGCACTGGAGCGTGATAGGAAGATGCGCGAGTACAAGCGCACGTTGGTAGACGCGCTACTGAGAGCATTCCCAAATGTCACAGGGGAACAAGTGGAAGCCCAAGGCCAAGGCAGAGGAGGAGCAAGAGGTCGCCAAGGCAGCTGTGTCACGGCCAGCTCCTCTGAGGGCAGGGTTAGCATGGCAGAGATGTGGAAAACTTTTGTCAACACGCCACAGCTAACTGCACCACCACCTGATACGCAACGTGTTAGCAGGAGGCAACATTTCACTAACATGGTGGAACAGTACGTGTGCACACCCCTCCACGTACTGACTGATGGTTCGGCCCCATTCAACTTCTGGGTCTCTAAATTGTCCACGTGGCCAGAGCTAGCCTTTTATGCCTTGGAGGTGCTGGCCTGCCCGGCAGCCAGCGTTTTGTCTGAACGTGTATTCAGCACGGCAGGGGGCGTCATTACAGACAAACGCAGCCGCCTGTCTACAGCCAATGTGGACAAGCTGACGTTCATAAAAATGAACCAGGCATGGATCCCACAGGACCTGTCCGTCCCTTGTCCAGATTAGACATTAACTACCTCCCCATAACCATATATTATTGGACTCCAGGGCACTTCCTCATTCAATCCTATTTTTATTTTCATTTTACCATTATATTGCGAGGCTACCCAAAGTTGAATGAACCTCTCCTCTGCCTGTGTGCTAGGCCTAAATATATGCCAATGGACTGTTGCAGTGGTGGCTGACATGAAGCCTGATTCTCTGCTATGACATGCAGACTAATTCTCTGCTGACATGAAGCCAGATTGTCTGTTACGGGACCTCTCTCCTCTGCCTGGGTGCTGGGCCTAAATTTATGACAATGGACTGTTGCAGTGGTGGCTGACGTGAAGCCTGATTCTCTGCTATGACATGCAGACTGATTCTCTGCTGACATGAAGCCAGATTGTCTGTTACGGGACCTCTCTGCTCTGCCTGTGTGCTAGGCCTAAATATATGCCAATGGACTGTTGCAGTGGTGGGTGACGTGAAGCCTCATTCTCTGCTATGACATGCAGACTGATTCTCTGCTGACATGAAGCCAGATTGTCTGTTACGGGACCTCTCTCCTCTGCCTGTGTGCTAGGCCTAAATATATGCCAATGGACTGTTGCAGTGGTGGGTGACGTGAAGCCTCATTCTCTGCTATGACATGCAGACTGATTCTCTGCTGTCATGAAGCCAGATTGTCTGTTACGGGACCTCTCTGCTCTGCCTGTGTGCTAGGCCTAAATATATGCCAATGGACTGTTGCAGTGGTGGGTGACGTGAAGCCTCATTCTCTGCTATGACATGCAGACTAATTCTCTGCTGACATGAAGACAGATTCTCTGTTACGGGACCTCTCTCCTCTGCCTGTGTGTGTGCTGGGCCTAAATATATGCCAATGGACTGTTGCAGTGGTGGCTGACGTGAAGCCTCATTCTCTGCTATGACATGCAGACTGATTCTCTGCTGACATGAAGCCAGATTCTCTGTTACGGGACCTCTCTCCTCTGCCTGTGTGTGTGCTGGGCCTAAATATATGCCAATGGACTGTTGCAGTGGTGGCTGACGTGAAGCCTCATTCTCTGCTATGACATGCAGACTGATTCTCTGCTGACATGAAGCCAGATTCTCTGTTACGGGACCTCTCTCCTCTGCCTGTGTGTGTGCTGGGCCTAAATATATGCCAATGGACTGTTGCAGTGGTGGCTGACGTGAAGCCTCATTCTCTGCTATGACATGCAGACTGATTCTCTGCTGACATGAAGCCAGATTCTCTGTTACGGGACCTCTCTCCTCTGCCTGTGTGTGTGCTGGGCCTAAATATATGCCAATGGACTGTTGCAGTGGTGGCTGACGTGAAGCCTCATTCTCTGCTATGACATGCAGACTGATTCTCTGCTGACATGAAGCCAGATTCTCTGTTACGGGACCTCTCTCCTCTGCCTGTGTGTGTGCTGGGCCTAAATATATGCCAATGGACTGTTGCAGTGGTGGCTGACGTGAAGCCTCATTCTCTGCTATGACATGCAGACTGATTCTCTGCTGACATGAAGCCAGATTCTCTGTTACGGGACCTCTCTCCTCTGCCTGTGTGTGTGCTGGGCCTAAATATATGCCAATGGACTGTTGCAGTGGTGGCTGACGTGAAGCCTGATTCTCTGCTATGACATGCAGACTGATTCTCTGCTGACATGAAGCCAGATTCTCTGTTACGGGACCTCTCTCCTCTGCCTGTGTGTGTGCTGGGCCTAAATATATGCCAATGGACTGTTGCAGTGGTGGCTGACGTGAAGCCTCATTCTCTGCTATGACATGCAGACTAATTCTCTGCTGACATGAAGACAGATTCTCTGTTACGGGACCTCCCTCCTCTGCCTGGGTGCTGGGCCTAAATATATGCCAATGGACTGTTGCAGTGGTGGCTGACGTGAAGCCTCATTCTCTGCTATGACATGCAGACTGATTCTCTGCTGACATGAAGACAGATTCTCTGTTACGGGACCTCTCTCCTCTGCCTGTGTGTGTGCTGGGCCTAAATATATGCCAATGGACTGTTGCAGTGGTGGGTGACGTGAAGCCTCATTCTCTGCTATGACATGCAGACTGATTCTCTGCTGACATGAAGACAGATTCTCTGTTACGGGACCTCTCTCCTCTGCCTGTGTGTGTGCTGGGCCTAAATATATGCCAATGGACTCTTACAGTGGTGGCTGACGTGAAGCCTGATTCTCTGCTATGATATGAAGACTGATTCTCTGCTGACATGAAGCCAGATTGTCTGTTACGGGACCTCCCTCCTCTGCCTGGGTGCTGGGCCTAAATATATGCCAATGGACTGTTGCAGTGGTGGCTGACGTGAAGCCTCATTCTCTGCTATGACATGCAGACTGATTCTCTGCTGACATGAAGCCAGATTGTCTGTTACGGGACCTCCCTCCTCTGCCTGGGTGCTGGGCCTAAATATATGCCAATGGACTGTTGCAGTGGTGGCTGACGTGAAGCCTCATTCTCTGCTATGACATGCAGACTGATTCTCTGCTGACATGAAGCCAGATTGTCTGTTACGGGACCTCTCTCCTCTGCCTGGGTGCTGGGTAGTGTTGAGCGCGAATATTCGAAAAGCAAAATTTTCGCGAATATCGCAACTTCGCGATTTCGCGAATATTTCGAATATAGTGCTATATATTCGTAAAAACGAATATTCGTTTTTTGTTTTTTCCCCCCCCCCCACAAAATTACAGTACACATATAATTGATTGTTTCCCAAAGGTCCAACAGCTCAGATCTTACTCACATTGCCTAGAAAGTGATTGAGGCGCGAATCTTCGTAAGGCGATTTTATTAGCGCACATGCGAATATCGGCACGTCCCAGAACAGAGGCAAAGGGCTTTGCATTCATACATTAGTGAATTGAGTTGCGAATCTTCGTAAGGCGATTTTATTAGCGCACATGCGAATATCTACACTTGTCCCAGAACAGAGGCAAAGGGCTTTGCATTCATACATTAGTGATTGAATTGAGCTGCGAATCTTCGTAAGGCGATTTTATTAACGCAAATGCAAATATCTACACTTGTCCCCAGAACAGAGAGGCAAAGGCCTGTGCATGTGCATTCATATAGTATAGCACCATATTCGCGAATACGTAGAACTTCGTAAAATTCGATTTACGAATATTCGTATTTTTTATTTTACTTTCCACCTTACAGATTACATTGATCTGTACTCTGTCAACTACTGTCATCACCCCCCACTGTATCTCGATTGATTCCCAAAAGTCTCACATTCCCTAGAAAGTGATTGAGGTGCGAATCTTCGTAAGGCGATTTTATTAGCGCACATGCGAATATCTACACTTGTCCCAGAACAGAGGCAAAGGGCATTGCATTCATACATTAGTGATTGAATTGAGTTGCGAATCTTCGTAAGGCGATTTCATTAGCGCACATGTGAATTTTGCATAGCATATGTATTATGCGATGCGAAAATTCGAATTATCGCATATGCGAAATAATAACGAATTTGAATAATCGCGAATATTTTACGAATATTCTTTCGAATATTCACAAAATTTCGCGAATTCGAATATGGGACATGCCGCTCAACACTAGTGCTGGGCCTAAATTTATGACAATGGACTGTTGCAGTGGTGGGTGACGTGAAGCCTGATTCTCTGCTATGACATGCAGACTGATTCTCTGCTGACATGAAGCCAGATTGTCTGTTACGGGACCTCTCTCCTCTGCCTGGGTGCTGGGCCTAAATATATGCCAATGGACTGTTGCAGTGGTGGCTGACGTGAAGCCTCATTCTCTGCTATGACATGCAGACTAATTCTCTGCTGACATGAAGCCAGATTCTCTGTTACGGGACCTCTCTCCTCTGCCTGGGTGCCGGGGCCTAAATATCTGAGAATGGACTGTTCCAGTGGTGGGTGACGGGAAGCCAGATTCTCTGCTATGGAACCTCTCTCCAATTGATTTTGGTTAATTTTTATTTATTTAATTTTTATTTTAATTCATTTCCCTATCCACATTTGTTTGCAGGGGATTTACCTACATGTTGCTGCCTTTTGCAGCCCTCTAGCTCTTTCCTGGGCTGTTTTACAGCCTTTTTAGTGCCGAAAAGTTCGGGTCCCCATTGACTTCAATGGGGTTCGGGTTCGGGACGAAGTTCGGATCGGGTTCGGATCCCGAACCCGAACATTTCCGGGATGTTCGGCCGAACTTCTCGAACCCGAACATCCAGGTGTTCGCTCAACTCTACACAGGGTCATTTTGAAAATGACAGGCAGAGGAAGAGGCAGCTCATTCCGCAGGGGTGGTAGGTGTCAGGTGGGTGTAGCAGGCTGGAGCCTAAGAGGGAATTTGGAGAAGGTGCGTGCGATTATGTCAAAGGATGAATCAGAGTTGGTTGAGTGGCTCACTCAGCCTTCCGCTTTTGCACCCTCCTCATCCTTTGTATCAAAACCCTCCTTACTATCTTCTGTGTGCACCACCAAAGACTCCACCACCATAGCCCCTCCACTCAAGTTAGAGGAATTATTATTTTTTTGCATCAATTTCCAGACCTTACCGATGCTCAGCCATTCTTGGTATCGGATGAGGAAGAGTAGGTAGCAACAGCCGCAACCCAGCGGTCTGATGACAGTACCCAGATCAGCCCAAGGAGGGTGGTCCCCGCTGTTGCTGCCTACTCCGAGATCTCTAATGTCAGTGTTGGTGAAGGTGGCAATGATGACGTGTTGATTGACATCACTTGGGTACATACAAGAGAGGAAGAGGAGGGAGTTCAGAGGGAGAGACGAAGCAGCAGATAGAGAAGAGAAGCAGGCAGAACTCGCAGTGCACAATAGGCAAAAAGCAGACCACAAATGTGTCTGGAGCGAGCCATCCACCATGCACGGTCACATCTAGTGCTCCCAGAACGGCGGTACATGGATCCGCAGTGTGGGCTTTTTTTTTTAATGTGTGAGCTGCTGACAGTAGTGTTGCCACCTGCAGCCTGTGCTGTCAACGCATTCACCTAGGGATGACCGTCTTAAGAAGGCACCTGGCCTCCCATCACCGAGCACAGTGGGAGCAACACCGTCAGAACCCACAAGGCCACACTCCCGGCGCTCCACATTCTGCCTCTTCTCCTTCTCCTCTCTCCTCCCATTTCTCTTCCCCTCCACCTTCCACCACACCGTCGTCGCGTTCAACTGGCAAAAGGCAGGTATCCGTGGACCAAATGTTCGAACTTAAAAAGTTGATGACGCTGGATAACCCTCTTGCCCAATGGCTGACCGCCGACTTGTCAAAACTGCTAGCCTGCCAACTACTGCCATATAAACTGGTAGACTCTGAGGCCTTTAGAAAATGTATGGCCATTGGCACACCGCAATGGAAGGTCCCCAGAAGGAAATATTTCTCCCAGAAGGGCATCCCAGAGCTATATGGCCATGTTCAGCAACAAGTGAATATATCTATGGCACACAGTGTCGGTGGCAAGATACATTTGACCCCAGACACGTGATCTAGCAAACACGGGCAGGGAAGGTACATACATTTTTCTGGCAACTGGGTGAACCTTCTGACGGCCCTCAAGCATGTAACCCGTGGCACCTGTGTGGATTTAGTGTTAACGCCACAAATTGCATGCAGGCCTGCCTCTTCTTCTCCTCCTCCTACTCCATCCTCCGTCTCCTCCTCGACTGACTCCTCCATTTCCACTGCTACCGCGTCTTCCGCTGCACCCCTCAGAACCTATTCGACGTGCATGGTGAGACATTGCCATGCTGTGCTGCGGCTGTTGTGCCTGGAAGGTAAGAGCCACACCGGTCCTGAATTCATTTCAGGTCTGCAGTCACAGGCTGATCAATGACTAACCCAGCTCAATTTGACTGTTGGTAAAGTGGTGTGCGGCAACGGTGCCAATCTGCGCGCTGAAACAGGGCAAAATGACACACGTTCCGTGCATGGCACATGTCCTGAACTTAGTCATGCAGCAATTTGTTGCCAAATACCCTGGGGTCCAGGACGTCTTGCAGCAGGCCAGGAAAATCTCTGGCCATTTTAGAAGATCTTACACGGCCATGGATCGCCTTGCTGACGTTCAGCGGCGACACCACTTGCCCGTCAGATGTCTGATTTGTGACTGCCCGACGCGCTGGAACTCCACATTGTATATGCTTGATAGGCTGCTCGAGCAGAAACGACTACCTGTACAAACTCTGCGGCAGGACAGGTTCTGGGGATCTTGTTTTTTTTCCCACCGCACCAGTGGCGACGCATGCAGACTTCTGCGGCAATTTGATGAGATCAGCAAACTGGTCAGTCACAGCCAGGGCACCATCAGTGACATTGTACCTTGCGCCTTCTTTCTGGAGTGTGCATTGCGACGTGTCATTGATCAAGCTGTCAAGGAGAGGGAAGATGAGAAAGTCACAATGCTGAATTCGAATTCCCAGGGGGGTGCTAAGTCAAATCAGCAGGAGTCTGAAGAGGAGTCAGAGGAGGATGGTGCCTGGGGAATTCAGCTTTGCGCTGCGATTGGCCAGCACTACAGCCTGGGAGAAGGAGATGCCCAGGAGAACAAGGGCAGTCTCCTCCTACTATAACCAAGTGACCGAACATACCGGAGGGCATAGCAGGAGAACAGGGCTGCGCCCAGGGATAATAGTAAGTGCAGTGAGATCCCTGGGCGCCACTCTACAGATCATGACACTTAGTTCACAATGTTTTGCCAGATGAAAGGTCCTCTTTAAGTGGTAAAATTTTACCAGTAAAACATATCTTTATTAAAAAACTTGAAAATGAAACTATGAAAATTTAAAAAAATTGGCATATTTTTCTATTTTCAACTGCAATATTTCGCATACATACATAAATACTATTCAATATTTTTATAAGAAATATATTTCCTCATCTTTACTTTATTTTGGCTGCACTTTTCCTTTTTTATAAATTTAGGTTATACATATTTTTTCCTGCAACAAGCCAAGTTTGATGAGGCCTATAAGTGTCAAAATAATAGAACCCCCCTAAAAGTGACCCATTTTGAAAACTAGACCCCTTAATGTATTCATCTATGGGTGTAGTGAGTTTTTTTACCCCTGGTATTTTAAATAAATTAATGCTAAAAAGGTGAATATAAATAAAAATTTTATTTTTTACACAAAAGAGTCAATTTAAAGACAGGTTTTTTTTCTCTACAAAGCTCATGGAAATTTAAGAAATACACCCCAAAATGTATCACCCCATTTCTCTTGTCTTCAGAAATCTCCCCATTGTGGAACTAATCTTATGTCTTGACACACGGCAGGGCACAAACACAAAGCACCCAGTGGCTTTCGGAACACCAAATTTGCTTGAAAATGTTTTAGGCCCCATTGCCCACTTGTAATGGCGTTGAGCTGCAAAAGCAATAGAAAACTATGCCATTTTGAAAACTACGGATAAGGTGACAGTTTTATTGATACTATTCTGGGTTAAATATACGTTTTTTGTTAGGCAAGGTTACCAAAAATGGCCGTTCTGGCACATTTATTATTATTATTATTATTTTTGTAGGCTGAAGTGCCGCCGTAAAAAGGCGGTGCTCCAGACAAAATCCCCTTTGTGACTGCCGTAAAAACACATATGGGTGGTCACTAAGGGGTTAAACTGTATGGGCTAATCGGAGTGGCGATCACGTGACCGGAACTTTACATGATGCGGGAGGCGCGAACTTGCGTTCCACTGCCGTGTCATGTGACCTCAGAAGTTGCGATCCATGTTCCACAAAGATTGCTTCTAGTTTGCAGGGGGAAGGAGAGACTGTAATATAATAGTAGCCGGTAATATAGGGTGGTATATATGGTGAAATAGTGGTACTGAAGGAGATACACACAAGGTGTCATAAGTGGAATATATGCAATATGTGCATCAAAATGTCATGAAGGGATAACTCACATATACAGTTGTGTTCAAAATAATAGCAGTCTGTTTAAAAAGTGAATAAAGCTCAAAATCCTTCTAATAGCTTTTATTTCCATACACACAAATGCATTGGGAACACTACACATTCTATTCCAAATCAAAACATGAAGAAAAATATATCAAATTTGTGTTGTTTCAGTGTTTGTATTCTTCTTTACAAACTCAAACATTCACTATATAAACTGAAAAATGTTTGAAGATTTTGCTTTCCTTTGAATCACTTCACTAATATTTAGTTGTATATCCACTGTTTCTGAGAACTGCTGTACATCTGTGTTGCATGGGCTCAACCAACTTCTGGCATCTGTGAACAGGTATTCCAGCCCAGGATGACTGGACTACATTCCACAGTTCTTCTCTATTTCTTGGTTTTGACTCAGAAACTGCATTTTTGATGTCATCCCACAAGTTTTCTATTGGATTAAGATCTGGGGATTTGGCTGGCCACTCCATAACGTCAATCTTGTTGGTCTGGAACCAAGATGTTGCACGTTTACTGGTGTGTTTGGGGTTGTTGTCTTGTTGGAACACCCATTTCAAGGGCATTTCCTCTTCAGCATAAGGCAGCATGACCTCTTCAAGTATTCTGATGTATTCAAACTGATCTGGTATGTGATAAATAGGCCCAACACCGTAGTATGAGAACATCCCCATATCATGATGCTTGCGCATCAGATGACCCCTAAACACTGAATTCAAGCCATAGTGCACTGTGAAGACAGTGAACCATGGTGGCGCAAGCATCATGCGCCACCATGGTTCACTGTCTTTACAGTGTACTGTGGCTTGAATTCAGTGTTTGGGGGTCATCTGACAAACTGTCTCTGGTTACTAGACCCAAAAAGAACAATCTTACTTTCATTGATCCACAAAATGTCTCTTTAGGCCAGTCAATGTGCTCTTTGGCAAATTGTAACCTCTTCAGCACATGTCTTTTTTTCAACAGTGGGACTTTGCGGGGGCTTCTTGCAGATAGCTCGGCTTCACATAGGAGTCTTCTAATTGTAACAGTACTCACAGGTAACTTTAGACCTTCTCTGATCTTTCTGGAGCTGATTGTTGGCTGAGTCCTTGACATTTTGGCTATTCTTCTAATACATTCGAATGGTAGTTTTTCGCTTTCTTCAAAGTCTTTCAGCTTTTGGTTGCCATTTTAAAGCATTTGCGATCATTTTAGCTGAGCAGCCTATCATTTTCTGCACTTCTTTATATGTTTTTCCCTCTTCAATCAACTTTTTAATCAAGGTACACTGTCCTGAACAATATCTGGAATGACCCATTCTCCTCAGAATTTCAGAGAGAAATGCACTGTAACCAGCATGTACAACATTTGCTGCCTTCCTTCCTTAAATATGGGCAATAAGTACCACCTGTTTTTCAAATAATTTATCACCTCACTCATTGAACTCCACACTGCAATTATTTTGAACATGCCCCTTTCAATTAGTGAATCAATTACACAAAATCAGCAACATGCATGTCATGACTGTTGGGTATGTTGGATTTCTATTATTTTTCTACACCTGCTATTAAATAATTTGCCATGTAGAAATATAATTTCTATCAAAAACAGTGATTGATCAGGTAAATGATGTCTGACTGCTATTATTTTGAACACAACTGTATGTTAGCACTAGTGATAATTGTGCACCAAAGTATTCAGGTGTTTGGGTGTTCGGCCGGAACACATTGCTATATTCGTGTGCTCGGCCGAGCACCCGAGTATAATGGAAATCCATGGGAGACAACCAGGCACCCCCTGCTCTGAAGAGGGGAGGGTGCCTGGTGCATTGGAAAAGGTCAGAAAATGACAGAAACCCCACCAAAATGGATCGGGAACAGCATGGGGACGATGTCTGGATGCATCTTGGACTCCCAGGTCGCTGCTGGGAATGATGTTGTCCGAGTTGTACGCCACTTTTACAGACTGACAAAAATACGCACAAAACCCCCCCAAAAAAAATTATTGGAAAAATTGTTAGGAAACATTCTTTCCTGTATATTCAATTGTATATAAAGTGCAAGTATGGCAAAAAATTACAAGCAAGAGGCACTCTGTATATCACATAAAGGAGGGCCTCATTCACATTGTGGTACAATTGTTGAGGTAGTAGGACTCCTACACTCATAAAGCCTATGCACTAAGTGAAAGCGCTGCCAAAAATTACAAGGAATCGGCACTCCAAAAAACCCTTTGTTAAATATAAAAGGAGGGCATCATACACACCCTTGAAAAATTATGATTGATGGCCTGCTGGTGACCCTCAAAAACATTTGGAGCAAGGGCCTAGTGATCTGACCATCTAAAACCTTATGGGCGAGGGACTGCTGCCGCATTGGCGACTCTAAATAACCTCTGGGCGATTGCACATCCCCATGACAGCGACAATCCATTTGGATGAATCAAAAGAAAAAATAAATAAATCACCAAGTGGTGCCCTACTGCTAATAGAATATTGTATTCAACTGGATCAACACAACCTTGTATTAGCAAGGGTGTACCTCCTAAATATATATCAACAAAAGAGAATCGGTACTAAATATTACCCAATAAAATATACATTTTTATGACATAAAAACATACAGACATATACATAGATGTAGAGACCGTACATAGTGCCTCAAGGGGCAGTCCACAATAATACCACTGTCAGCAGATATTCAATCACTTCATTACCTCAATATCAGTGTGGGGATGCTGTGAATAGAAGATCTAGATCAGCATCTACATATCAAAGCTGTATCTAGCCGTGAAATCACAGTTACCTCACCTATAAAACACATCTGGCAGGAATATACAACGAGTGTAGATGGCATCCATATATTCTGACCTATACCATACAAACATTTCAGTGCATCATGGTGATGCCGTGGTGGATGTATCAAACTGGTCTGAGTCTCTTTCTTACCCGATATCCAGTGGCATGTATGTGGGCTGTCTCTATCTGGCGTGGTCCTCAACGTACGTTTCGCTAATGCTTCATCAGGAGGATTGTGTATAATTCCATAAAATGTACACCGATAGTAGGAGTTATAGATGAATATATATATAATATATATATATATATATATATATATATATATATACACACTACGAGCAGAATTATTAGGCAAATGAGTATTTTGACCACATCATCCTCTTTATGCATGTTGTCTTACTCCAAGCTGTATAGGCTCGAAAGCCTACTACCAATTAAGCATATTAGGTGATGTGCATCTCTGTAATGAGAAGGGGTGTGGTCTAATGACATCAACACCCTATATCAGGTGTGCATAATTATTAGGCAACTTCCTTTCCTTTGGCAAAATGGGTCAAAAGAAGGACTTGACAGGCTCAGAAAAGTCAAAAATAGTGAGATATCTTGCAGAGGGATGCAGCACTCTTAAAATTGCAAAGCTTCTGAAGCGTGATCATCGAACAATCAAGCGTTTCATTCAAAATAGTCAACAGGGTCGCAAGAAGCGTGTGGAAAAACCAAGGCGCAAAATAACTGCCCATGAACTGAGAAAAGTCAAGCGTGCAGCTGCCAAGATGCCACTTGCCACCAATTTGGCCATATTTCAGAGCTGCAACATCACTGGAGTGCCCAAAAGCACAAGGTGTGCAATACTCAGAGACATGGCCAAGGTAAGAAAGGCTGAAAGACGACCACCACTGAACAAGACACACAAGCTGAAACGTCAAGACTGGGCCAAGAAATATCTCAAGACTGATTTTTCTAAGGTTTTATGGACTGATGAACAGAGAGTGAGTCTTGATGGGCCAGATGGATGGATTGGTAAAGGGCAGAGAGCTCCAGTCCGACTAAGACGCCAGCAAGGTGGAGGTGGAGTACTGGTTTGGGCTGGTATCATCAAAGATGAGCTTGTGGGGCCTTTTTGGGTTGAGGATGGAGTCAAGCTCAACTCCCAGTCCTACTGCCAGTTTCTGGAAGACACCTTCTTCAAGCAGTGGTACAGGAAGAAGTCTGCAAGGTAAGAAAAACATGATTTTCATGCAGGACAATGCTCCATCACACGCGTCCAAGTACTCCACAACGTGGCTGGCAAGAAAGGGTATAAAAGAAGAAAATCTAATGACATGGCCTCCTTGTTCACCTGATCTGAACCCCATTGAGAACCTGTGGTCCATCATTAAATGTGAGATTTACAAGGAGGGAAAACAGTACACCTCTCTGAACAGTGTCTGGGAGGCTGTGGTTGCTGCTGCACGCAATGTTGATGGTGAACAGATCAAAACACTGACAAAATCCATGGATGGCAGGCTTTTGAGTGTCCTTGCAAAGAAAGGTGGCTATATTGGTCACTGATTTGTTTTTGTTTTGTTTTTGAATGTCATAAATGTATATTTGTGAATGTTGAGATGTTATATTGGTTTCACTGGTAAAAATAAATAATTGAAATGGGTATATATTTGTTTTTTGTTAAGTTGCCTAATAATTATGTACAGTAATAGTCACCTGCACACACAGATATCCCCCTAAAATAGCTAAAACTAAAAACAAACTAAAAACTACTTCCAAAAATATTCAGCTTTGATATTAATGAGTTTTTTGGGTTCATTGAGAACATGGTTGTTGTTCAATAATAAAATTAATCCTCAAAAATACAACTTGCCTAATAATTCTGCACTCCCTGTATATATATATAAAAAAATAGATATAAAATTAAATATAAATAGGTATAAGCCTATTACTTGCTCTGCTCCTGAGGAAGGGGTTTGTCTATCCCCGAAACACGTTGAGCCCACCTGACCTATTTACCTATTAAAGGATTATACCACAAGTTCCTAGTTGTGGACTGCCGTATCTTCCAGCCATTCTACAAGCGAGCCAGGCAAGGGAGGTGGTTGTTTTGGGTGTCTTGAGTTTTATCCCTTTACACGCCTTCCTGGTGAAGTGAGTTTCAGTGTTTATCACCTTTTATATGTTTTTACGTGTTCCATCTGATGTTATACACCAGCAGTTTTATGGTTTTAACATATGATCACTGAGCACTGTAGCGCCCCCCTCCTTTTGATTGGTAAGGGGCTCCTATTTCTATTTATTTTTATATCTATATATATATATATATATATATATATATATATTATATATCTATAGGGATACCACATTGAAGGGAGATCAATGGCTGAAATCTGATTGGCTGTAGTTGCCTTGCCCCTTTTTTTCCTAATTGTGAACCACCTAGAGAGATTGGGACAAGCTATTAAAGCTCAAGCATCCAAGGAAGGCAGCAGGCGCACGGCAATTACCCACTTCCGACTCGGGGAGGTAGTGATGATAAATAACAATACAGCACTCCTTAGCAGCCCTGTTATTGGAATGAGTACACTTTCCGTTAACAAGGATCTATAGGAGGGCAAGTCTGGTGCCGGCAGCCAACTTGATCCCGGTCTCCACAACAGTCCAGTGTGCCATTATGGTGAGGCTTGTGTTGACCAAATACTTTACTACTGAGACTGGACTTGTAGGTGAGAGACTGCTGCCGCTTTGTTGACTCTAGATAACTTCTAGGTGATCGCATGTCCCCGTGATGGCGACAATCTATTTGGATGTCTGCCTTATCAACTTTGGAGCAACTTTTCAACAAGCACCTTCTGGTATAGCACCGTTTTGCTTGTCCTCTCCATCAGAGGAATGAGAGATGAGAAGTTCTCTTTGTAACGGGGGGGGGGGGGTCGAGAAGGGTGAACAACAAGTAATCTGTGTTGTCTAAAATGCGTTTATCACGCGTGTCGTGGGAAAGGCAGCCTAACATGAAGTCAGCCATGTGTGCCAGAGTACCAACAGGCAAGACTTTTCTGTCGTCATCAAAAGGAGAGCTGACCCTGTAAAACACTTTATGTGAGGGCCTGCAGTTGAGCTGACCCTGTAAAAGATTTTAGGTGAGGGCCTGCAGGTGAACTGTCCCTGTAAAAGATTATATGCAAGGGCCTGCAGTTGAGCTGACCCTGTAAAACATTATATGCGAGGGCCTGCAGTTGATCTGACCCTGTAAAAAATTATATGTAAGATTTGGCAGTTGAGCTGACACTGTAAAACATTATATGCAAGGGCCTGCCGCTGAGCTGACCTCTAAAACATTAGGTGTGATTGCCTGCTGGTGAGCTGACCCTGTAAAACATTATTTGCGAGTGCCTGCTGCTGAGCTGACCCTGTAAAACATTATATGCCATGGCCTGCAATTGAGCTGACCCTGTAAAACATTATATACGAGGGCCTGCTGGTGAGCTGACCCTCTAAAACATTAGGGGTGAAGGCCTGCTGGTGAGCTGATGCTTTAAAACATTATATGCAAGTGCCTGCTGGTGAGCTGATGCTCTAAAACATTATAAGCAAGTGCATGCTGTTCAAATTACACTCTAAAACATCATATGCGAGTGCATGCTGTACAGCTAATGCTATAAAACATTATTTTCAAGTGCATGTTGTTCAGCTGACGCTCTAAAACATTATTTGCGAGTGCCTTCAGGTGAGCTGACGCTCTAAAACATTATATGCAAGTACCTGCTGTACAGCTGACACTCTAAAACATTATATGTGCGTGAATGCTGTTCAGCTGACCCTATAAAAAAATTTAAGTTGATGGCCTGCAGTTGAGCTGACCCTATTAAAAAATTTGAGTGGAGGGAATATATACAATCTGGATGAGGAGGAGGAGGAGGAGGAGGAGAAGAAAACAACATTCAACTATATACTCTTATTTTGTGGTGGAAAAGCTCTGCTCTCCTCTGTTGGAGTTGAGCCAGGGGAAATCCAGGCCTTGTTCATTTTTATCTGAGTCAACCTGTCAGCATTGCCAGTGGACAAGCGGATACGCTTATCTGTTAAAATTAGAGTTAAGCAGACACCTGGATGTCCGGGTTCGACGGGTTCGGCCGAACTTCACCAAAAGATTTTAGTTCTTTTCTGGGCCTACCATGTTGATCATGGTTTTCGGCGAATCAGGGTTCTACGCCGGAGAGGGAGCGTGAGAAAGGGATACCACATCCAAGGGAGGTCAAAGGCTGCAATGTGATCGAGCTGAAATGTGCGACAAGTTATTAAAGCGGTAGGATCGAATGAAAGGGCCAATTAAAGACGAATTTTACAATTTAATTCCCTGTCACCTATGCAGCGCAGGGGTTTTTCATCGCCTGAAATGGGTTACCCACCAATGTAACAGATGATTTTTAAAAATTTTGGTCCCTGTCACAGAGCAGGTATTTATTCACGGCAAAAATGGTAAAATGTCACCCAAGAATGTAACAGAAAAATTTGTGAAATTTATTAACCTGTCTACTAGGTAGAGCAGGGGTATATCACACCCACAATTTGGTGAATTACACCCAAAAATGTAACAGACAAATTAGTGGAATGTTTTTACCTGTCTACTAGGTAGAGCAGGGGTATATCACACCCAAAAATTGGTGAATTTCACGAGAAAATGTAACAGATAAATTAATGAAATTACAAAATAAAATGAAATATGTACAAATAAAAAAAAATAAACTTGATTTATGAGGTGGAGGTCCACATGGAGTAGGAATTTGAGGAGATGGTGGACGTAGCGGTGTAGGTGGAAGCGGCGGTGGAGGAGTACGAGGTAGCCAACACTGGTTTTTGGTTTTAATTTTATTTTGGTAGTTTGCAACCTGTGCCGTACCAAAATGAGCCAGGGCATGAACACCAGCAACCTCCCCACCACCAGCATGATCCGCCACATGGCATCCAAGCACCCTAATAAGTGGGCCGAACACCTGGGTCCTCAATCTGGGTCTGCGGTTCACTCCACTGCCTCCTCTTCCCCTGTGTTATGCACTGCTGGCCAATCCCCTGTCGAAGGCGCAGGCCCGGATGCCCCTCGCCCTGCCCCTGGACCTTTGCATGAACCATAAGCAACAACATCCACTTCCCTGTCCCAGCGCAGCGTCCAAATGTCCATAACACAGTCATTTGGTTGCAGGACTTCTGCAGCTTTATGTCTGCAGCTGTCCCTCGGTATGCAGTCCCTAGACACCACTATTTCTCACGGTGTGCCGTGTCTGCCTTACACCAACATGTGTCACAGAACATAACCCGTGCCCTGAACAACTCAGTTACTGGGAAGGTGCACTTATCCACGGACACATGGACAAGTGCTTGTGGCCAGGGATGCTACATTTCCCTGATCACACACTGGGTTAATGTTGTGGAGGCGGGGAGTGAGCCGTACCTTGGGAGGACACAGGTGCTACCCACGCCCAGGATTGCAGGCCCTGCGTCCATCAGGGTCTCAGACAGCAGCTATGTTACTGGCTCCAACTCCAACTTCTCCTCCTCTGCCGCCTTCTCCTCCACTTCCACCTCCAGCAGCAGTCAGCCATCAGTCGTTAGCTAGAAGCAGTGTATCACTGCTGTGGGTAAGCGTCAACAGGCCATGCTGAAGTTGATCTGCTTAGGGGACAAACAGGGTATAAGGGGTATAAGCGACTAGACTGAGCTGTAGCTCTCACGACTCAACCTACAACCAGGGATGGTTGTGTCTGACAATGGACGTAACTTGGTGGCAGATTTGGAGCTCGGCAACATGACACACATCCCATGCCTAGCCCACGTCTTAAACTTAGTGGTTCAGCAATTTATAAAATCCTACCCCAATTTGCAAGAGCTACTAGTGAAGGCACGCCACGTGTGTGCCCATTTCCACAAGTCGTCCACAGCTTCAGCCGGTCTGTCAATGCTGCAGCAGCGCTTGTGGCTTCCAGCTCACCAACTGTTGAGCGACGTGAGAACGTGCTGGAACTCTACGTTCCACATGTTGGCCAGGCTTTGTGAGCAGCAGAGGGCAGTTGTGGAATACCAGCTGCAACATGGTCGTCGCCTTTAGAGTCAACTGCCACTATTCAGAAGCGAGGAGTGGGCATTGATGTCAGACCTCTGTGAAGTTTTAAAAAACTTTGATGAATCCACACAGATCATTAGTGGCGATAACGCTATTATCAGCATAACCATCCCACTGCTGTGTCTACTCAAACGATTGCTGCTCACAATTAAGGACAACGCTCTGAATGTAGCAGGAAATGGGGGAGGACATTACACTGGGTGATAGCCAGACCACCCACAGTTCATCTTCTCAGCGCAAATTGGACCATGAAGAGGAGGAGGAAGAGGAGTTGCCTCTGCTACAGAGGGTAGTACCCATGGAATGGGCAGAAGAGGAGGATGAGGATGAGGAGATGGAGAATCATCCTGATGTTAACATCAACATCTTGCATGTTATTACTTTGGCACACATGGCTGAATTCATGCTAGGCTGCCTTTCCCGCGACCCTCGCGCTATACGCATTTTAGATAACATGGATTACTGGGTGTTCACCCTTCTTTATCCCCACTACAAAGAACTTCTCATCTCTCATTCCTGTGGTGGGGAGGACGAGTAAAACGGTGCAATGTCAGAAGGTACTTGTTGACAGCTTGCTCCAAAATTTTCCATCTGACAACGCGGCCGGCAGAGTTCGTAATTAGTGATGGACAAATATCTGCCGGGGTGGTTAGCAAACGCGATCAAATGTTTGCAAACCGCAAGTTTGCGGCGGGTCCCATTCATTTTAATGGCAGGCGAACCTGAAAAACCTTCAGCTCATATTTGCAGCCAAGAAATAATTACGAAAAGTGCACAAATAGTCCCACAACATGGACAGTGACATACCAGATGTATTATTCGAATTTGCGATCTCCATTCATTTTTGTTTTCAATGCAAAATATTGGCAATATAATTTCCGCGTACGCGCATGCGCAAATGCACTATAACATAGTAACATAGTAACATAGTACATAAGGCCGAAAAAAGACATTTGTCCATCCAGTTCGGCCTGTCATCCTGCAAGTTGATCCAGAGGAAGGCAAAAAAACCCTGTGAGGTAGAAGCCAATTTTACTCACTTTAGGGGAATAAAAATTCCTTCCCGACTCCAATCAGGCAATCAGAATAAATCCCTGGATCAACGATCTCTCTCTAGTAGCTATATCCTGTAATATTATTACACTCCAGAAATACATCCAGGCCCCTCTTGAATTCCTTTATTGTACTCACCATCACCACCTCCTCAGGCAGAGAGTTCCATAGTCTCACTGCTCTTACCGTAAAGAATCATCTTCTATGTTTGTGTACAAACCTTCTTTCCTCCAGACGCAGAGGATGTCCCCTCGTCACAGTCACAGTCCTGGGAATGAATAGATGATGGGATAGATCTCTGTACTGACCCCTGATATATTTATACATATTAATTAGATCTCCTCTCAGTCGTCTTTTTTCTAAAGTGAATAACCCTAATTTTGATAATCTTTCAGGGTACTGTAGTTGCCCCATTCCAGTTATTACTTTAGTTGCCCTCCTCTGGACCCTCTCCAGCTCTGCTATGTCTGCTTTGTTCACTGGAGCCCAGAATTGTACACAGTACTCCATGTGTGGTCTGACTAGTGATTTGCAAAGTGGTATCACTATGTTCTTATCACGGGCATCTATGCCCCTTTTGATGCAACCCATTATCTTATTTGCCTTGGCAGCAGCTGCCTGACACTGGTTTTTGCAGCTTAGTTTGCTGTTTATTAAAATTCCTAGATCCTTTTCCATGTCAGTGTTACCGAGTGTTTTACCATTTAATAAGTACGGGTGACTTGCATTATTCCTTCCCATGTGCATAACTTTACATTTGTCAGTGTTAAACCTCATCTGCCATTTATCTGCCCAAGCCTCCAATCTATCCAGATCCCTCTGTAGTAGTATACTGTCCTCTTCAGTGTTAATTACTTTACACAGTTTAGTGTCATCTGCGAAAATTGATATTTTACTATGCAAGCCTTCTACAAGATCATTAATAAATATATTGAAGAGAATAGGGCCCAATACTGACCCCTGAGGTACCCCACTAGTGACAGTGACCCAATCTGAGTGTGTACTGTTAATAACCACCCTCTGTTTTCTATCACTGAGCCAGTTACTTACCCACATACAGACATTTTCTCCCAGTCCGAGCATTCTCATTTTATATACTAACCTTTTATGTGGTACAGTGTCAAATGCTTTGGAGAAGTCCAGATACACGACATCCATTGATTCACCGCGGTCAAGTCTAGAACTTACCTCCTCATAGAAACTGATTAAATTAGTTTGACATGACCGATCCCTCACGGAGCCATGCTGATATGGCGTTATTTGCTTATTTCCGTTAAGATGCTCTAACATAGCATCTCTCAGAAAACCTTCAAACAGTTTACCCACAACAGATGTTAAACTTACCGGCCTATAGTTTCCAGGCTCTGTTTTTGGACCCTTTTTAAATATTGGCACCACATTTGCCATGCGCCAATCCTGTGGGACATTCCCTGTCAATATAGAATCTGCAAATATCAGAAATAAGGGTCTGGCTATGACATTACTTAATTCCCTTAGGATACGGGGGTGTATGCCATCCGGTCCTGGCGATTTGTCTATTTTAATATTTTTAAGTCGCTGTTGTACTTCTTCCTGGGTCAGGCAGGACACTTAATGGGGAATTTATTTCAACATTTGGCATGTCATCTGACAGTTTATTTTCCTCAGTGAATACATTGGAGAAAAAAATATTTAACAACTTTGCTTTCTCCTCGTCGCTCTCTGCGACTCCCCCCTCATTTCTCTTTAACGGGCCGACACCTTCAGATTTATACTTTTTAACATTTATATAATTGAAGAACATTTTAGGGTTAGTTTTACTCTCTTTAGCAATTAATCTCTCGGTCTCTAGTTTGGCCGCTTTTATTTGTTTTTTACATGTTCTATTTTTTTCCTTATAGTTTTTCAGTGCTTCCGTGCTACCTTCCTGTTTTAGTGTTTTATATGCTTTCTTTTTGTCATTTATTGCTTTCTTTACAGTTCTGTTTATCCACATTGGTTTCTTTTTGTTCCTTAACCTTTTATTCCCATATACGGTATGTACCTCTTACAATTAGATTTTAGGATGCTTTTAAAGATATCCCATTTTGTGGCTGTATTTTTATTTGTGAGGACTTTATCCCATTTAGTTAGGCCTATGGTCTCTCTTAGTTGGCTAAATTTAGCTTTTTTGAAGTTTGGTATTTTTGTTCCTCCCTGTAAAAACGCTCTCTTGAATGATAATTGGAAGGTTATTACTTTGTGGTCACTATTTCCCAGGTGTCCCCCAACCTGCACGTCTGTTGTTCTGTCAGGCCTATTGGTTAATACTAAGTCCAGTATGGCCGTCCCTCTAGTCGTGTCCTGAACCAGTTAGGAGAGGTAATTGTCTTTGGTTATTGCCAAGAACCTGTTTCCTTTATGAGATATACAAGTTTCAGTTTACCAGTCTATATCTGGGTAGTTGAAGTCCCCCATAATAACCACCTCATTATGATGTGCCGCCTCGTCTATCTCATTTAGTAGTAGATTTTCTGTGGACTCTGGTATATTAGGGGGTTTATAGTAAACTCCTATTAGTAATTTATTATTGTTTTTAGCGCCATGTATCTCTACCCACAGTGACTCCACATGTTCATGTCCCTCCCTTATATCTTCACGGAGTGTGGGCTTTAGACCGGACTTTACATAAAGGCAGACCCCTCCCCCTCTCCGGTTTTGACGATCCTTTCAAAACAGACTGTAAGGCCTCATGCACACGACCGTTGTGTGCATCCGTGGCCATTGTGCCGTTTCCAGTTTTTTTTCGCGGACCCATTGACTTTCAATGGGTCCGTGGGAAAAAAAAAAAAATCGGAAAATGCACCGTTTTGCAGCCGAGACCGTGATCCGTGTATCCTGTCCGTCAAAAAAATATGACCTGTCCTATTTTTTTGATGGACAACGGTTCACGGACCCATTCAAGTCAATGGGTCCGTGAAAGAACACGGATGCACACAAGATTGGCATCCGTGTCCGTGATCCGTGGCCGTGGGTTACTTTCATACAGACGGATCCGAAGATCCGTCTGCATAAAAGCTTTTTCAGAGCTGACTTTTCACTTCGTGAAAACTCAGATCCGACAGTATATTCTAACACAGTGGCGTTCCCATAGTGATGGGGACGCTTCAGGTTAGAATATACTGAAAGAACTGTGTACATGACTGCCCCCTGCTCCCACCCTGTAGTTAACACATTGGTGGCCAGTGCGGCCGCCCCCCCCTCCCTCCCCTGTAGTTAACTCATTGATAGCCAGTGGGCCCCCCTCCCTCCCCTGTAGTTAACTCGTTGGTGGCCAGCCCCCCCCTCCTTCCCCTGTAGTTAACTCATTGGTAGCCAGTGGGCCCCCCCTCCCTCCCCTGTAGTTAACTCGTTGATGGCCAGCCCCTCCCCTCCCTCCCCTGTAGTTAACTCATTGGTGGCCAGTGGGCCCCCCCTCCCTTTCCTGTAGTTAACTCGTTGGTGGCCAGTGGGCCCCCCCCCTCCCTCCCCTGTAGTTAATTCATTGATGCCAGTGGGCCCTCTCCCCTCCCTCCCCCTCCTAATTAAAATCTCCCCCCTATCAGTGGTGGCAGTGGAGAGTACCGATCAGAGTCCCAGTTTAATCGCTGGGGCTCCAGGCTCCGATCGGTAACCATGGCAACCGGGACGCTACTGCAGTCCCGGTTGCCATGGTTACTTAGCAATTTGTAGAAGCATCATATTTACCTGCGAGCTGCGATGTCTGTGTCCGGCCGGGAGCTCCTCCTACTGGTAAGTGACAGGTCTGTGCCGTGCATTGCCTAATGATCTGTCACTTACCAGTAGGAGGAGCTCCCGGCCGGACACAGACATCGCAGCTCGCAGGTAAGTATGATGCTTCTACAAATTGCTAAGTAACCATGGCAACCGGGACTACAGTAGCGTCCTGGTTGCCATGGTTACCGATCGGAGCCCCAGCGATTAAACTGGGACTCCGTTCGGTACTCTCCACTGCCACCAATGATAGGGGGGAGATTTTAATTAGGAGGGGGAGGGAGGGGAGAGGGCCCACTGGCCACCAACGAGTTAACTACAGGGGAGGGAGGGGGGGGCCCACTGGCCACCAACGAGTTAACTACAGGGGAGGGAGGGGGGGGCCCACTGGCCACCAACAAGTTAACTACAGGGGAGGGAGGGTGGGGGGGGCCCACTGGCCACCAACGAGTTAACTACAGGGGAGGGAGGGGGGGGCTGGCCACCAACGAGTTAACTACAGGGGAGGGAGGGGGGGGCCCACTGGCTACAAATGAGTTAACTACAGGGGAGGGTGGGGGGGCTGGCTACCAATGAGTTAACTACAGGGGAGGGAGGGGGGGCCCACTGGCCACCAATGAGTTAACTACAGGGGGGAGGGGGGGCCTGCCGCACTGGCCACCAATGAGTTAAAAACAGGGGGGGGTTTAGTATATTCTAACCTGAAGCGTCCCCAACACCATGGGAACGCCTCTGCGTTAGAATATACTGTCGGATCTGAGTTTCACGATGTAACTCATATCCGACAGTATATTCTAACATAGAGGCGTTCCCATGGTGATGGGGACGCTTCAAGTTAAAATATACCATCGGATTGGAGAAAACTCCGATCTGATGGTATAAAGGGACTCCTGACTTTACATTAAAAGTCAATGGGGGACGGATCCGTTTGCAATTGCACCATATTATGTCAACGTCAAACCGATCTGTCCCCATTGACTTGTATTGTATTTCAGGACGGATCCGTTTGGCTCTGCACGGCCAGGCGGACACCAAAAATCAAGGAAGACCCACGGAAGGAAAAACGGTCACGGATCACGGACCTACGGACCCCGTTTTTGCGGACCGTGAAAAAATACTGTTGTGTGCATGAGGCCTTACCCTGTACATTAACTGCCCAGTCATAGCTATCATCCAGCCATGTCTCAGTTATTCCCACTATGTCATAGTCCTCCTCACACATCACTAATTCCAGTTCACCAGTTTTATTAGTCAGGCTTCTGGCATTAGTATACATACATTTGAGAATATTTATTAATGATCTTGTAGAAGGCTTGCATAGTAAAATATCAATTTTCGCAGATGACACTAAACTGTGTAAAGTAATTAACACTGAAGAGGACAGTATACTACTACAGAGGGATCTGGATAGATTGGAGGCTTGGGCAGATAAGTGGCAGATGAGGTTTAACACTGACAAATGTAAAGTTATGCACATGGGAAGGAATAATGCAAGTCACCCGTACTTATTAAATGGTAAAACACTCGGTAACACTGACATGGAAAAAGATCTAGGAATTTTAATAAACAGCAAACTAAGCTGCAAAAACCAGTGTCAGGCAGCTGCTGCCAAGGCCAATAAGATAATGGGTTGCATCAAAAGGGGCATAGATGCCCGTGATGAGAACATAGTCCTACCACTTTACAAATCACTAGTCAGACCACACATGGAGTACTGTGTACAGTTCTGGGCTCCAGTGAACAAGGCAGACATAGCAGAGCTGGAGAGGGTCCAGAGGAGGGCAACTAAAGTAATAAATAAAGTAACGACTGAGAGGAGATCTAATTAATATGTATAAATATATCAGGGGTCAGTACAGAGATCTATCCCATCATCTATTCATTCCCAGGACGGTGACTGTGACGAGGGGACATCCTCTGCGTCTGGAGGAAAGAAGGTTTCTACACAAACATAGAAGAGGATTCTTTACGGTAAGAGCAGTGAGACTATGGAACTCTCTGCCTGAGGAGGTGGTGATGGTGAGTACAATAAAGGAATTCAAGAGGGGCCTGGATGAATTTCTGGAGCGTAATAATATTACAGGCTATAGCTACTAGAGAGGGGTCGTTGATCCAGGGAGTTATTCTGATTGCCTGATTGGAGTCGGGAAGGAATTTTTATTCCCCTAAAGTGAGGAAAATTGGCTTCTACCTCACAGGGTTTTTTTGCCTTCCTCTGGATCAACTTGCAGGATAACAGGCCGAACTGGATGGACAAATGTATTTTTTCGGCCTTATGTACTATGTTACTATGTAAAGTATATTGGTATATAACACCCCGCTTCAATCAGTTTTTTGGGGGGACGACTGGTATATCACACCAGTAGAAATTATTTGTTCCAATAACACTTGTCCCTCTATATACCTGCAGTATCGCAGCAGAACCGCACACAACTGCCGCACAATACAAATGCACTATAATATACTTTCTAACATAGGAAGTAATTTATAACATTGTATAAGGAAGGCAATCCATTAGAATATACATAAAGATAAAACGTAACCTTTAATAATTTTACTATGAGGGTCCATTCACACGTCCGTAAGTCCGCAATGTGCATTCCGCAATTTGTGGACCGCACATCGCCGGCACTATAATAAAAAATGCATAATCTTGTCTGCAATTGCAGACAAGAATAGGACATGTTCTATTTTTTTGCAGAAACGGAGGCACAGATGCGGAAGTGCGTATCCGCGGATGCAAACAGCACATTCCGGCCCCATTGAAAATGAATGGGGCTGCACCCGTTCCGCAAAATTGCGGAACGGATGCGGACCCATTTTGCGGACGTGTGAATTTAAAAGATATCCCTCATAATGAAAATAAATGAAATTATTAAAAGTTAACCAAAAAGCATAGATGTGGTAGGCAATAAGTGCTCAACGGCACTAAATCAGGTGCTCGGCGGCACCAAATCAGAAACCATATGTCCTACCACAATTCGGGGGGTTCCAATGCTCATCGATGAATCCAGGAGGAAAAGCAAAAAAACATCCATCCCTGGGCTGGATGATGATGTGGTATTGAAGGACAGGGTGGACAAAGAACTGTCCCTGATTTTGCCCTACAGGGGGGTGCTATTCTGGCCCTGATAGCCTAACCACAGACAACCCGCCCTGATAAAAGCGACCCAGTCCGGAACCTTATCCTATATAAAAATGGCCCCTAGGCCCCTGACTTCCAGGTCATCACTATATAGATCTATGTGTTTTTGACTCATTATAAAAGTATATTGCACCCCTCTGTGTATCACACATATCAATAGCACACCTATACTAGTGCTTAAAATGACTTTTGTGGCCCTACTAGCTAGCGTTTGGTGTCCCTAACAGCCTGTCCCTGCTCCACACAGCAACCTCTCCCTACACTGGCAAAACACTGAATGTAAAATGGTGGCCAGACCAGGTTTATTTATAAGGTAGGGGGTATGTCCATGTGCTGAAATGTCTCAATTGGCTGTCCTGTACCACCTGATGGATGTGTCATGGGTCAAAGTTCTTCACAATGTTAAAGAATATGGCGGGCGCAAATTTCTCCATATGTTCGATGAATCGCGAACAAGCAAAGTTCGCCGCGAAACGACCGCCGGCGAACCGCAAGGCCATCTCTATCCGTACTTCTGCCCATACTAGTCAACCGAGGAGCGGAGACAAGGGGAACACATAGCAGTTCCAACAAAGGCAGGGCAACACTCTCCAAGGCATTGTACACTTTCATGACACCCCGCCAGTTACCTCATCCTGAAGCGCGACCTAGTGGTACAAGGAGGGAAACGTTTTGGAAGATGGTGAAGAAATACATAGCAGACTGTGTCAGCATCCTAAATGATCCCTCAGTGTCTTACAACTACTGGATGTCCAAGCTGGACACATGGCACGAACTTGCACTCTTTGCCTTGGAGGTGCTCGCCTACCCTACCGCCAGCATTTTGTCTGAGCGTGTACTTAGTGCTGCTGGTGGAATTATAACAGATACGTGTTTCCGCTTGTCCACTAGCAATGCTGACAGGTTGAACAAGGCCTGGATTGCACCTCACTTCTCAACTCCACCAGAGGAGAGCTGAGCTGATGATGAACATAAAGGCAATTTAAATCTATTATTCATAATGTACTCAATCTTCTGTAGTGTATTCTATGCACCTTTTCCACCACAAAAAGAGTATATGGTTGAATCTTATTTTCTCCTCCCCCTCCTCCTCCAGATTGTATATATTCCCTCCACTCAAATTTTTCAACCACCTCCCGACCGCTGTACGCACATATGCGTCCGGGAGGTGGTTGCTTTACTCCTCCTGGACGCATATACGCGTCATCTCGCGAGACGCGAGATTTCCTGTGAACGCGCGCGCACAGGCGCGCGCGCTCACAGGAACGGAAGGTAAGCGAGTGGATCTCCAGCCTGCCAGCGGCGATCGTTCGCTGGCAGGCTGGAGATCCGAATTTTTTAACCCCTAACAGGTATATTAGACGCTGTTTTCATAACAGCGTCTAATATACCTCCTACCTGGTCCTCTGGTGGTCCCTTTTGTTAGGATCGACCACCAGAGGACTCAGGTAGGTCAGTACAGTCCCACCAAACACCACACTACACTACACCCCCCCCCCCGTCACTTATTAACCCCTTATAAACCCCTGATCACCCATGATCACCCCATATAAACTCCCTGATCACCCCCCTGTCATTGATCACCGCCCTGTCATTGATCACCCCCCTGTCAGGCTCCGTTCAGACGTCCGTATGATTTTTACGGATCCACGGATACATGGATCGGATCCGCAAAAAGCATACGGACGTCTGAATGGAGCCTTACAGGGGGGTGATCAATGACAGGCGGGTGATCACCCATATACACTCCCTGATCACCCCCCTGTCACTGATCACCCCCCCTGTAAGGCTCCATTCAGACGTCCGCATGATTTTTACGGATCCGATCCATGTATCCATGGATCCGTAAAAATCATGCGGACGTCTGAATGGAGCCTTACAGGGGGGGTGATCAGTGACAGGGGGGTGATCACCCTGATCACCCCTGTCATTGATAACCCCCCTGTAAGGCTCCATTCAGACGTCCGCATGCGTTCTGTGGATCCGATCCATGTATCCATGGATCCGTAAAAAATCATGCGGATGTCTGAATGGAGCCTTACAGGGGGGGTGATCAGTGACAGGGGGGTGATCACCCTGATTACCCTGATCACCCACTGTCATTGATAACCCCCCTGTAAGGCTCCATTCAGACGTCCGCATGCGTTCTGTGGATCCGATCCATGTATCCATGGATCCGTAAAAAATCATGCGGATGTCTGAATGGAGCCTTACAGGGGGGGGGTGATCAGTGACAGGGGGGTGATCACCCTGATTACCCTGATCACCCCCTGTCATTGATAACCCCCCTGTAAGGCTCCATTCAGACGTCCGCATGCGTTCTGTGGATCCGATCCATGTATCCATGGATCCGTAAAAAATCATGCGGATGTCTGAATGGAGCCTTACAGGGGGGGGGTGATCAGTGACAGGGGGGTGATCACCCTGATCACCCCCTGTCATTGATAACCCCCCTGTAAGGCTCCATTCAGACGTCCGCATGCGTTCTGTGGATCCGATACATGTATCCATGGATCCGTAAAAAATCATGCGGATGTCTGAATGGAGCCTTACAGGGGGGGTGATCAGTGACAGGGGGGTGATCACCCTGATTACCCTGATCACCCCCTGTCATTGATAACCCCCCTGTAAGGCTCCATTCAGACGTCCGCATGCGTTCTGTGGATCCGATCCATGTATCCATGGATCCGTAAAAAATCATGCGGATGTCTGAATGGAGCCTTACAGGGGGGGTGATCAGTGACAGGGGGGTGATCACCCTGATTACCCTGATCACCCCCTGTCATTGATAACCCCCCTGTAAGGCTCCATTCAGACGTCCGCATGCGTTCTGTGGATCCGATACATGTATCCATGGATCCGTAAAAAATCATGCGGATGTCTGAATGGAGCCTTACAGGGGGGGTGATCAGTGACAGGGGGGTGATCACCCTGATTACCCTGATCACCCCCTGTCATTGATAACCCCCCTGTAAGGCTCCATTCAGACGTCCGCATGCGTTCTGTGGATCCGATCCATGTATCCATGGATCCGTAAAAAATCATGCGGATGTCTGAATGGAGCCTTACAGGGGGGGTGATCAGTGACAGGGGGGTGATCACCCTGATTACCCTGATCACCCCCTGTCATTGATAACCCCCCTGTAAGGCTCCATTCAGACGTCCGCATGCGTTCTGTGGATCCGATCCATGGATCCATGGATCCGTAAAAAATCATGCGGATGTCTGAATGGAGCCTTACAGGGGGGGTGATCAGTGACAGGGGGGTGATCACCCTGATTACCCTGATCACCCCCTGTCATTGATAACCCCCCTGTAAGGCTCCATTCAGACGTCCGCATGCGTTCTGTGGATCCGATCCATGGATCCGTAAAAAATCATGCGGATGTCTGAATGGAGCCTTACAGGGGGGGTGATCAATGACAGGGGGGTGATCAGGGAGTCTATATGGGTGATCACCCCCCCTGTCATTGATCACCCCCCTGTCATTGATCACCCCCCTGTCATTGATCACCCCCCCGGTAAGGCTCCATTCAGACATTTTTTTTGGCACAAGTTAGCGGAAATTTTTTGTTTGTTTTTGTTTTTGTTTTTTCTTACAAAGTCTCATATTCTACTAACTTGTGTCAAAAAATAAAATCTCCCATGAACTCACCATACCCCTCACGGAATCCAAATGCGTAAACATTTTTAGACATTTATATTCCAGACTTCTTCTCACGCTTTAGGGCCCCTAAAAAGCCAGGGCAGTATAAATACCCCACATGTGACCCCATTTCGGAAAGAAGACACCCCAAGGTATTCCGTGAGGGGCATATTGAGTCCATGAAAGATTGAAATTTTTGTCCTAAGTTAGCGGAAAGTGAGACTTTGTGAGAAAAAAACTAAAAAAAATCAATATCCGCTAACTTATGCAAAAAAAAAAAAATTCTAGGAACTCGCCATGCCCCTCATTGAATACCTTGGGGTGTCTTCTTTCCAAAGTGGGGTCACATGTGGGGTATTTATACTGCCCTGGCTTTTTAGGGGCCCAAAAGTGTGAGAAGAAGTCTGGGATCCAAATGTCTAAAAATGCCCTCCTAAAAGGAATTTGGGCACCTTTGCGCATCTAGGCTGCAAAAAAGTGTCACACATGTGGTATCGCCGTACTCAGGAGAAGTTGGGGAATGTGTTTTGGGGTGTCATTTTACATATACCCATGCTGGGTGAGAAAAATATCTTGGTCAAATGCCAACTTTGTATAAAAAAATGGGAAAAGTTGTCTTTTGCCAAGATATTTCTCTCACCCAGCATGGGTATATGTAAAATGACCCCCCAAAACACATTGCCCAACTTCTCCTGAGTACGGCGATACCAGATGTGTGACACTTTTTTGCAGCCAAGGTGGGCAAAGGGGCACCTTTCGGATTTCGCAGGCCATTTTTTACACATTTTGATTGCAAGGTACTTCTTACACATTTGGGCCCCTAAATTGCCAGGGCAGTATAACTACGCCACAAGTGACCCCATTTTGGAAAGAAGACACCCCAAGGTATTCCGTGGGGGGCATGGCGAGTTCCTAGAATTTTTTTTTTTTGTCACAATTTAGCGGAAAATTATGATTTTTCTTTTTTTTTCTTTTTTCCTTACAAAGTCTCATATTCCACTAACTTGCGACAAAAAATAAAAAATTCTAGGAACTCGCCATGCCCCTCACAGAATACCTTGGGGTGTCTTCTTTCCAAAATGGGGTCACTTGTGGGGTAGTTATACTGCCCTGGCAATTTAGGGGCCCAAATGTGTAAGAAGTACCTTGCAATCAAAATGTGTAAAAAATGCCCTGCAAAATCCGAAAGGTGCACTTTTGAATATGTGCCCCTTTGCCCACCTTGGCAGCAAAAAAGTGTGACACATCTGGTATCGCCGTACTCAGGAGAAGTTGGGCAATGTGTTTTGCGGTGTCATTTTACATATACCCATGCTGGGTGAGAAAAATATCTTGGTCAAATGCCAACTTTGTATAAAAAAATGGGAAAAGTTGTCTTTTGCCAAGATATTTTTCTCACCCAGCATGGGTATATGTAAAATGACACCCCAAATCACATTCCCCAACTTCTCCTGAGTACGGCGATACCAGATGTGTGACACTTTTTTGATGCCAAGGTGGGCAAAGGGGCACATATTCCAAAGTGCACCTTTCGGATTTCACCGGTCATTTTTTACAGATTTTGATTGCAAAGTACTTCTCACACATATGGGCCCCTAAATTGCCAGGGCAGTATAACTACCCCACAAGTGACCCCATTTTGGAAAGAAGACACCCCAAGGTATTCCGTGAGGGGCATGGCGAGTTCCTAGAATTTTTTATTTTTTGTCGCAAGTTAGTGGAATATGAGACTTTGTAAGGAAAAAAGAGAAAAAAAAAAAAAAATCATCATTTTCCGCTAACTTGTGACAAAAAATAAAAAATTCTAGGAACTCGCCGTGCCCCTCACGGAATACCTTGGGGTGTCTTCTTTCCAAAATGGGGTCACTTGTGGCGTAGTTATACTGCCCTGGCAATTTAGGGGCCCAAATGAGTAAGAAGTACCTTGCAATCAAAATGTGTAAAAAATGGCCTGCAAAATCTGAAAGGTGCACTTTGGAATATGTGCCCCTTTGCCCACCTTGGCTGCAAAAAAGTGTCACACATCTGGTATCGCCGTACTCAGGAGAAGTTGGGGAATGTGTTTTGGGGTGTCATTTTACATATAACCATGCTGGGTGAGAGAAATATCTTGGCAAAAGACAACTTTTCCCATTTTTTTATACAAAGTTGGCATTTGACCAAGATATTTTTCTCACCCAGCATGGGTATATGTAAAATGACACCCCAAAACACATTCCCCAACTTCTCCTGAGTACGGCGATACCAGATGTGTCACACATTTTTGCTGCCAAGGTGGGCAAAGGGGCGCATATTCCAAAGTGCACCTTTCGGACTTCACAGGCCATTTTTTACACATTTTGATTGCAAAGTTCTTCTCACACATTTGGGCCCCTAAATTGCCAGGGCAGTATAACTACGCCACAAGTGACCCCATTTTGGAAAGAAGACACCCCAAGGTATTCTGTGAGGGGCATGGTGAGTTCCTAGAATTTTTTATTTTTTGTCGCAAGTTAGTGGAATATGAGACTTTGTAAGAAAAAAAAAAAAATAATAAATCATCATCATTTTCCGCTAACTTGTGACAAAAAATAAAAAGTTCTATGAACTCACTATGCCCATCAGCGAATACCTTAGGGTGTCTACTTTCCGAAATGGGGTCATTTGTGGGGGTTTTCTACTGTTTGGGCATTGTAGAACCTCAGGAATCATGACAGGTGCTCAGAAAGTCAGAGCTGCTTCAAAAAGCGGAAATTCACATTTTTGTACCATAGTTTGTAAATGCTATAACTTTTACCCAAACCATTTTTTTTTTGCCCAAACATTTTTTTTTTATCAAAGACATGTAGAACAATAAATGTGGCGAAAAATTTATATATGGATGTCGTTTTTTTTGCAAAATTTTACAGCTGAAAGTGAAAAATGTCATTTTTTTGCAAAAAAATCGTTACATTTTGATTAATAACAAAAAAAGTAAAAATGCCAGCAGCAATGAAATACCACCAAATGAAAGCTCTATTAGTGAGAAGAAAAGGAGGTAAAATTCATTTGGGTGGTAAGTTGCATGACCGAGCGATAAACGGTGAAAGGAGTGTAGTGCCGAAGTGTAAAAAGTGGCCTGGTCATGAAGGGGGTTTCACCTAGCGGGGCTGAAGTGGTTAATTAGGGTCAGCTCAACTTCAGGCCCTTAACTCAATTTTTTTTTTTTAGGGTTAGCTGAACAGCATGCACTCACATAAAATGTTTTAGTGCGTCATTTGAACAGCATGCACTCGCATATAATGTTTTAGAGCATCATTTGAACAGCATGCACTCGCATATAATGTTTTAGAGCATCAGCTGTACAGCATGCACTCGCATATAATGTTTTAGAGCGTCATTTGAACAGCATGCACTCGCATATAATGTTTTAGAGCATCAGCTGCACAGCATGCACTCGCATATAATGTTTTAGAGCGTCAGCTGAACAACATGCACTTGAAAATAATATTTTAGAGCGTCAGCTGTACAGCATGCACTCGCATATAATGTTTTAGAGCATCAGCTCACCTGCAGGCACTCACATATAATGTTTTAGAGCATCAGCTGAACAGCACGCACTTGCATATAATGTTTTAGAGTGTTAGCTCACCAGCAGGCACTCACATATAATGTTTTAGAGGGTCAGCTCAGCAGCAGGCCCTCACCCCTGATGTTTTGGATGGTCAGATCAGCAACCCTTGCTCTAAATGTTTTTGAGGGTTACCAGCAGGCCACCAATCATAATTTTTCAATAGTGAGTATGATGCCCTCCTTTATGTGTAACAAAGGGTGCTTTGGAGTGTAATTGAGGCCCTCCTTTATATGTATATGGTTGAATCTTCCTTTTCTCATCCTCCTCCTCCATCATATCAACATGCTTATTCATCGCATATAATGCCATCGCATATATGCCCTCACATATAATGTTTCACAGGGTCAGCTCAACTGCAGGCCCTCGCATATAATGTTTTACAGGGTCAGCTCAACTGCAGGCCCTCGCATGTAATGTTTTACAGGGTCAGCTCACCTGCAGGCGCTCGCATATAATGTTTTACAGGGTCAGCTCACCTTCTGATGATGACAGCAAAGTCTTCCCTGTTGGTACTCTGGCACACATGGCTGACTTCATGTTAGGCTGCCTTTCCCACGACCCAAACTTTATACTTTTAAACAACACGTATTACTGGTTGTTCACCCTTCTCGACCCCCACCACAAAGAGAACTTCTCATCTCTCATTCCTATGGTGGAGAGAACAAGCAAAATGTTGCTATACCAGAAGGTCCTTGTTGAAAAATTGTTCCAAAGTTGATAGGGTAGACATCCAAATGAATTTTCGCCATCATGGGGACGTGCAATCGCCCAGAGGCTATCTAGTGTCACCAATGCGGCAGTAGGCCCTCGTCCCTAAGGTTTTAGATAGTCAGATCAGTAGTCCCTTGCGCCAAATGTTTTTGAGGGTCACCAGCAGGCCATCAATAATAATTTTTCAAGGGTGTGTATGATGCCCTCCTTTATGTGTAACCAATATATAAAACAAGACAGGAAGCCGCACCTCATGTGTGTGGCTGTATAACAGTTGAATCGCACTATATACAGTACAGACCAAAAGTTTGGACACACCTTCTCATTCAAAAAGTTTTCTTTATTTTCATGACTATGAAAATTGTAGATTCACACTGAAGGCATCAAAACTATGAATTAACACATGTGGAATTATATACATAACAAACATGTGTGAAACAACTGAAAATATGTAATATTCTAGGTTCTTCAAAGTGGCCACCTTTTGCTTTGATTACTGCTTTGCACACTCTTGGCATTCTCTTGATGAGCTTCAAGAGGTAGTCCCCTGAAATGGTTTTCACTTCACAGGTGTGCCCTGTCATGTTTAATAAGTGGGATTTCTTGCCTTATAGATGGGGTTGGGACCATCAGTGGCGTTGAGGAGAAGTCAGGTGGATACACAGCTAATAGTCCTACTGATTAGACTGTTAGAATTTGTATTATGGCAAGAAAAAAGCAGCTAAGTAAAGAAAAACGAAAGGCAATCATTACTTTAAGAAATAAAGGTCAGTCAGTCAGCTGAAAAATTTGGAAAACTTTGCAAGTAAGGGCTATTTAACCATGAAGCAGAGTGATGGGGTGCTACGCCAGATGACCTGGCCTCCACAGTCACCGTACCTGAGCCCAATCGAGATGGTTTGGGGTGAGCTGGACCGCAGAGTGAAGGCAAAAGGGCCAACAAGTGCTAAGCATCTCTGGGAACTCCTTCAAGACTGTTGGAAGACCATTTCAGGGGACTACCTCTTGAAGCTCATCAAGAGAATGCCAAGCGTGTGCAAAGCAGTAATAAAGCAAAAGGTGGCTACTTTGAAGAACCTAGAATATGACATATTCTCAGTTGTTTCACACTTGTTTGTTATGTATATAATTCCACATGTGTTAATTCATAGTTTTGATGCCTTCATAGTCATGAAAATAAAGAAAACTCTTTGAATGAGAAGGTGTGTCCAAACTTTTGGTCTGTACTGTATAAGAAGTGCTTACCATTTATTGCTGTGATGAGTCACAACAACTGCAGATATCTTTGCTGGTATTTGCCCATCCACCATGCGGGATCCTGTACTGCTGCCAAGGTCCTTTTTTCTGCCGCAGATGTAGCAATAGAAATAAAAAACTTAAAGTAATAAAAACGGGGGGATTTTGAACCTTTTGTAGCGGCACTGTAAATGGGAAACTACTAGGGATGAGCGAACTCGAACTGTATAGTTCGGGTTCGTACCGAATTTTGGGGTGTCCGTGACACGGACCCGAACCCGGACATTTTCGTAAAAGTCCGGGTTCGGGTTCGGTGTTCGTCGCTTTCTTCGCGCTTTTGTGACGCTTTCTTGGCGCTTTTTGAAAGGCTGCAAAGCAGCCAATCAACAAGCGTCATACTACTTGCCCCAAGAGGCCATCACAGCCATGCCTACTATTGGCATGGCTGTGATTGGCCAGAGCACCATGTGACCCAGCCTCTATTTAAGCTGGAGTCACATAGCGCCGCCCGTCACTCTGCTCTGATTAGCGTAGGGAGAGGTTGCGGCTGCGACAGTAGGGCGAGATTAGGCAGATTAACTCCTCCAAAGGACTTGATTAACTGATCGATCTGCAGCTGTGGATCATTGAGCTGCTGATCCTCAATTGCTCACTGTTTTTAGGCTGCCCAGACCGTTTGTCAGTCACATTTTTCTGGGGTGATCGGCGGCCATTTTGTGTCTTGTGGTGCGCCAGCACAAGCTGCGACCAAGTGCATTTAACCCTCAATGGTGTGGTTGTTTTTTGGCTAAAGCCTACATCAGGGTGAAGCTGTCACACCAAGTGCATTTAACCAGCAATAGTCTGTTCATTTTTTGGCCATATACAAAATCAGGGGCAAGCTGCGCCTGTCACCAAGTGCATTTAACCCTCAATGGTGTGGTTGTTTTTTGGCTAAAGCCTACATCAGGGTGAAGCTGTCACACCAAGTGCATTTAACCAGCAATAGTCTGTTCATTTTTTGGCCATATACTAAATCAGGGGCAAGCTGCGCCTGTCACCAAGTGCATTTAACCCTCAATGGTGTGGTTGTTTTTTGGCTAAAGCCTACATCAGGGTGAAGCTGTCACACCAAGTGCATTTAACCAGCAATAGTCTGTTTATTTTTTGGCCATATCCCAGTCTAATTCTGTCACTAAATCCATACCGGTCACCCAGCGCCTAAATACTAGGCCTCAAATTTATATCCCGCTAAATCTGTCCTTAGTGCTGTAGCTGGGCGAGTTATTTAGTGTCCGTTCAAGCACATTTCTTGTTCTGGGTTGAAATACAATTCCCAATTTAGCAATTTCATAATTTAGTGGTTTCTGCTATATCAGAGCTATTTGAAATCTATCCCTAAAAGGGTATATAATATTCAAGGTGCACATTGGGTCATTCAGAATAACTTCACACACACCCGCTACTGTGTATTTCCAAGTCTAATTCTGGCACTAAACCCATACCTGTCACCCAGCGCCTAAATACTAGGCCTCAAATTTATATCCAGCTAAATCTGTCCCTAGTGCTGTAGCTGGGCGAGTTATTTAGTGTCCGTTCAAGCACATTTCTTGTTCTGGGTTGAAATACAATTCCCAATTTAGCAATTTCATAATTTAGTGGTTTCTGCTATATCAGAGCTATTTGAAATCTATCCCTAAAAGGGTATATAATATTCAAGGTGCACATTGGGTCATTCAGAATAACTTCACACACACCCGCTACTGTGTATTTCCAAGTCTAATTCTGGCACTAAACCCATACCTGTCACCCAGCGCCTAAATACTAGGCCTCAAATTTATATCCCGCTAAATCTGTCCCTAGTGCTGTAGCTGGGCGAGTTATTTAGTGTCCGTTCAAGCACATTTCTTGTTCTGGGTTGAAATACAATTCCCAATTTAGCAATTTCATAATTTAGTGGTTTCTGCTATATCAGAGCTATTTGAAATCTATCCCTAAAAGGGTATATAATATTCAAGGTGCACATTGGGTCATTCAGAATAACTTCACACACACCCGCTACTGTGTATTTCCAAGTCTAATTCTGGCACTAAACCCATACCTGTCACCCAGCGCCTAAATACTAGGCCTCAAATTTATATCCCGCTAAATCTGTCCTTAGTGCTGTAGCTGGGCGAGTTATTTAGTGTCCGTTCAAGCACATTTCTTGTTCTGGGTTGAAATACAATTCCCAATTTAGCAATTTCATAATTTAGTGGTTTCTGCTATATCAGAGCTATTTGAAATCTATCCCTAAAAGGGTATATAATATTCAAGGTGCACATTGGGTCATTCAGAATAACTTCACACACACCCGCTACTGTGTATTTCCAAGTCTAATTCTGGCACTAAACCCATACCTGTCACCCAGCGCCTAAATACTAGGCCTCAAATTTATATCCCGCTAAATCTGTCCCTAGTGCTGTAGCTGGGCGAGTTATTTAGTGTCCGTTCAAGCACATTTCTTGTTCTGGGTTGAAATACAATTCCCAATTTAGCAATTTCATAATTTAGTGGTTTCTGCTATATCAGAGCTATTTGAAATCTATCCCTAAAAGGGTATATAATATTCAAGGTGCACATTGGGTCATTCAGAATAACTTCACACACACCCGCTACTGTGTATTTCCAAGTCTAATTCTGGCACTAAACCCATACCTGTCACCCAGCGCCTAAATACTAGGCCTCAAATTTATATCCCGCTAAATCTGTCCTTAGTGCTGTAGCTGGGCGAGTTATTTAGTGTCCGTTCAAGCACATTTCTTGTTCTGGGTTGAAATACAATTCCCAATTTAGCAATTTCATAATTTAGTGGTTTCTGCTATATCAGAGCTATTTGAAATCTATCCCTAAAAGGGTATATAATATTCAAGGTGCACATTGGGTCATTCAGAATAACTTCACACACACCCGCTACTGTGTATTTCCAAGTCTAATTCTGGCACTAAACCCATACCTGTCACCCAGCGCCTAAATACTAGGCCTCAAATTTATATCCCGCTAAATCTGTCCTTAGTGCTGTAGCTGGGCGAGTTATTTAGTGTCCGTTCAAGCACATTTCTTGTTCTGGGTTGAAATACAATTCCCAATTTAGCAATTTCATAATTTAGTGGTTTCTGCTATATCAGAGCTATTTGAAATCTATCCCTAAAAGGGTATATAATATTCAAGGTGCACATTGGGTCATTCAGAATAACTTCACACACACCCGCTACTGTGTATTTCCAAGTCTAATTCTGGCACTAAACCCATACCTGTCACCCAGCGCCTAAATACTAGGCCTCAAATTTATATCCCGCTAAATCTGTCCCTAGTGCTGTAGCTGGGCGAGTTATTTAGTGTCCGTTCAAGCACATTTCTTGTTCTGGGTTGAAATACAATTCCCAATTTAGCAATTTCATAATTTAGTGGTTTCTGCTATATCAGAGCTATTTGAAATCTATCCCTAAAAGGGTATATAATATTCAAGGTGCACATAGGGTCATTCAGAATAACTTCACACACCCGCTACTGTGCATTTCCAAATCTAATTCTGTCACTAAACCCATACCTGTCACCCAGCGCCTAAATACTAGGCCTCAAATTTATATCCCGCTAAATCTCTCGTTACCGCTGTCCTGTTGTGGCTGGGAAAGTTATTTAGTGTCCGTCAAAGCACATTTTTTGTTCTGGGTTGAAATACAATTCCCAATTTAGCAATTTCATAATTTAGTCGTTTCTGCTATATCAGAGCTATTTGAAATCTATCCCTAAAAGGGTAGATCATATTGAAGGTGCACATAGGGTCATTCAGAATAACTTCACACACACGCTTCTGTGCATTTCCAAGTCTAATTCTGTCACTAAATCCATACCGGTCACCCAGCGCCTAAATACTAGGCCTCAAATTTATATCCCGCTGAATTTGAATACAATACATTGGGCCAAATAATATATTTGTTGTTGTGGTGAACCATAACAATGAGAAAAACATCTAGTAAGGGACGCGGACGTGGACATGGTCGTGGTGGTGTTAGTGGACCCTCTGGTGCTGGGAGAGGACGTGGCCGTTCTGCCACATCCACACGTCCTAGTGTACCAACTACCTCAGGTCCCAGTAGCCGCCAGAATTTACAGCGATATATGGTGGGGCCCAATGCCGTTCTAAGGATGGTAAGGCCTGAGCAGGTACAGGCATTAGTCAATTGGGTGGCCGACAGTGGATCCAGCACGTTCACATTATCTCCCACCCAGTCTTCTGCAGAAAGCGCACAGATGGCGCCTGAAAACCAACCCCATCAGTCTGTCACATCACCCCCATGCATACCAGGGAAACTGTCTCAGCCTCAAGTTATGCAGCAGTCTCTTATGCTGTTTGAAGACTCCGCTGGCAGGGTTTCCCAAGGGCATCCACCTAGCCCTTCCCCAGCGGTGAAAGACATAGAATGCACTGACGCACAACCACTTATGTTTCCTGATGATGAGGACATGGGAATACCACCTCAGCATGTCTCTGATGATGACGAAACACAGGTGCCAACTGCTGCGTCTTTCTGCAGTGTGCAGACTGAACAGGAGGTCAGGGATCAAGACTGGGTGGAAGACGATGCAGGGGACGATGAGGTCCTAGACCCCACATGGAATGAAGGTCGTGCCACTGACTTTCACAGTTCGGAGGAAGAGGCAGTGGTGAGACCGAGCCAACAGCGTAGCAAAAGAGGGAGCAGTGGGCAAAAGCAGAACACCCGCCGCCAAGAGACTCCGCCTGCTACTGACCGCCGCCATCTGGGACCGAGCACCCCAAAGGCAGCTTCAAGGAGTTCCCTGGCATGGCACTTCTTCAAACAATGTGCTGACGACAAGACCCGAGTGGTTTGCACGCTGTGCCATCAGAGCCTGAAGCGAGGCATTAACGTTCTGAACCTGAGCACAACCTGCATGACCAGGCACCTGCATGCAAAGCATGAACTGCAGTGGAGTAAACACCTTAAAACCAAGGAAGTCACTCAGGCTCCCCCTGCTACCTCTTCTGCTGCTGCCGCCTCGGCCTATTCTGCTGCTGCCGCCTCGGCCTCTTCCTCCGCCTCTGGAGGAACGTTGGCACCTGCCGCCCAGCAAACAGGGGATGTACCACCAACACCACCACCACCACCTCCGTCACCAAGCGTCTCAACCATGTCACACGCCAGCGTTCAGCTCTCCATCTCACAAACATTTGATAGAAAGCGTAAATTCCCACCTAGCCACCCTCGATCCCTGGCCCTGAATGCCAGCATTTCTAAACTACTGGCCTATGAAATGCTGTCATTTAGGCTGGTGGACACAGACAGCTTCAAACAGCTCATGTCGCTTGCTGTCCCACAGTATGTTGTTCCCAGCCGGCACTACTTCTCCAAGAGAGCCGTGCCTTCCCTGCACAACCAAGTATCCCATAAAATCAAGTGTGCACTGCGCAACGCCATCTGTGGCAAGGTCCACCTAACCACAGATACGTGGACCAGTAAGCACGGCCAGGGACGCTATATCTCCCTAACTGCACACTGGGTAAATGTAGTGGCAGCTGGGCCCCAGGCGGAGAGCTGTTTGGCGCACGTCCTTCCGCCGCCAAGGATCGCAGGGCAACATTCTTTGCCTCCTGTTGCCACCTCCTCCTTCTCGGCTTCCTCCTCCTCTTCTTCCACCTGCTCATCCAGTCAGCCACACACCTTCACCACCAACTTCAGCACAGCCCGGGGTAAACGTCAGCAGGCCATTCTGAAACTCATATGTTTGGGGGACAGGCCCCACACCGCACAGGAGTTGTGGCGGGGTATAGAACAACAGACCGACGAGTGGTTGCTGCCGGTGAGCCTCAAGCCCGGCCTGGTGGTGTGTGATAATGGGCGAAATCTCGTTGCAGCTCTGGGACTAGCCAATTTGACGCACATCCCTTGCTTGGCGCATGTGCTGAATTTGGTGGTGCAGAAGTTCATTCACAACTACCCCGACATGTCAGAGCTGCTGCATAAAGTGCGGGCCGTCTGTTCGCGCTTCCGGCGTTCACATCCTGCTGCTGCTCGCCTGTCTGCGCTACAGCGTAACTTCGGCCTTCCCGCTCACCGCCTCATATGCGACGTGCCCACCAGGTGGAACTCCACCTTGCACATGCTGGACAGACTGTGCGAGCAGCAGCAGGCCATAGTGGAGTTTCAGCTGCAGCACGCACGGCTCAGTCGCACTACAGAACAGCACCACTTCACCACCAATGACTGGGCCTCCATGCGAGACCTGTGTGCCCTGTTGCGCTGTTTCGAGTACTCCACCAACATGGCCAGTGGCGATGACACCGTTATCAGCGTTACAATACCACTTCTATGTCTCCTTGAGAAAACACTTAGGGCGATGATGGAAGAGGAGGTGGCCCAGGAGGAGGAGGAGGAGGAGGAGGAAGAGGGGTCATTTTTAGCACTTTCAGGCCAGTCTCTTCGAAGTGACTCAGAGGGAGGTTTTTGGCAACAGCAGAGGCCAGGTACAAATGTGGCCAGCCAGGGCCCACTACTGGAGGACGAGGAGGACGAGGATGAGGAGGAGGTGGAGGAGGATGAGGATGAAGCATGGTCACAGCGGGCTGGCACCCAACGCAGCTCGGGTCCATCACTGGTGCGTGGCTGGGGGGAAAGGCAGGACGATGACGATACGCCTCCCACAGAGGACAGCTTGTCCTTATCCCTGGGCAGCCTGGCACACATGAGCGACTACATGCTGCAGTGCCTGCGCAACGACAGCAGAGTTGCCCACATTTTAACCTGTGCGGACTACTGGGTTGCCACCCTGCTGGATCCACGCTACAAAGACAATGTGCCCACCTTACTTCCTGCACTGGAGCGTGATAGGAAGATGCGCGAGTACAAGCGCACGTTGGTAGACGCGCTACTGAGAGCATTCCCAAATGTCACAGGGGAACAAGTGGAAGCCCAAGGCCAAGGCAGAGGAGGAGCAAGAGGTCGCCAAGGCAGCTGTGTCACGGCCAGCTCCTCTGAGGGCAGGGTTAGCATGGCAGAGATGTGGAAAACTTTTGTCAACACGCCACAGCTAACTGCACCACCACCTGATACGCAACGTGTTAGCAGGAGGCAACATTTCACTAACATGGTGGAACAGTACGTGTGCACACCCCTCCACGTACTGACTGATGGTTCGGCCCCATTCAACTTCTGGGTCTCTAAATTGTCCACGTGGCCAGAGCTAGCCTTTTATGCCTTGGAGGTGCTGGCCTGCCCGGCAGCCAGCGTTTTGTCTGAACGTGTATTCAGCACGGCAGGGGGCGTCATTACAGACAAACGCAGCCGCCTGTCTACAGCCAATGTGGACAAGCTGACGTTCATAAAAATGAACCAGGCATGGATCCCACAGGACCTGTCCGTCCCTTGTCCAGATTAGACATTAACTACCTCCCCATAACCATATATTATTGGACTCCAGGGCACTTCCTCATTCAATCCTATTTTTATTTTCATTTTACCATTATATTGCGAGGCTACCCAAAGTTGAATGAACCTCTCCTCTGCCTGTGTGCTAGGCCTAAATATATGCCAATGGACTGTTGCAGTGGTGGCTGACATGAAGCCTGATTCTCTGCTATGACATGCAGACTAATTCTCTGCTGACATGAAGCCAGATTGTCTGTTACGGGACCTCTCTCCTCTGCCTGGGTGCTGGGCCTAAATTTATGACAATGGACTGTTGCAGTGGTGGCTGACGTGAAGCCTCATTCTCTGCTATGACATGCAGACTGATTCTCTGCTGACATGAAGCCAGATTGTCTGTTACGGGACCTCTCTGCTCTGCCTGTGTGCTAGGCCTAAATATATGCCAATGGACTGTTGCAGTGGTGGCTGACATGAAGCCTGATTCTCTGCTATGACATGCAGACTAATTCTCTGCTGACATGAAGCCAGATTGTCTGTTACGGGACCTCTCTCCTCTGCCTGGGTGCTGGGCCTAAATTTATGACAATGGACTGTTGCAGTGGTGGCTGACGTGAAGCCTCATTCTCTGCTATGACATGCAGACTGATTCTCTGCTGACATGAAGCCAGATTGTCTGTTACGGGACCTCTCTGCTCTGCCTGTGTGCTAGGCCTAAATATATGCCAATGGACTGTTGCAGTGGTGGCTGACATGAAGCCTGATTCTCTGCTATGACATGCAGACTAATTCTCTGCTGACATGAAGCCAGATTGTCTGTTACGGGACCTCTCTCCTCTGCCTGGGTGCTGGGCCTAAATTTATGACAATGGACTGTTGCAGTGGTGGCTGACGTGAAGCCTCATTCTCTGCTATGACATGCAGACTGATTCTCTGCTGTCATGAAGCCAGATTGTCTGTTACGGGACCTCTCTGCTCTGCCTGTGTGCTAGGCCTAAATATATGCCAATGGACTGTTGCAGTGGTGGCTGACATGAAGCCTGATTCTCTGCTATGACATGCAGACTAATTCTCTGCTGACATGAAGCCAGATCCTCTTTTACGGGACCTCTCTCCTCTGCCTGGGTGCTGGGCCTAAATTTATGACAATGGACTGTTGCAGTGGTGGCTGACGTGAAGCCTCATTCTCTGCTATGACATGCAGACTGATTCTCTTCTGACATGAAGCCAGATCCTCTGTTACGGGACCTCTCTCCTCTGCCTGGGTGCTGGGCCTAAATTTATGACAATGGACTGTTGCAGTGGTGGCTGACGTGAAGCCTGATTCTCTGCTATGACATGCAGACTGATTCTCTGCTGTCATGAAGCCAGATTGTCTGTTACGGGACCTCTCTGCTCTGCCTGTGTGCTAGGCCTAAATATATGCCAATGGACTGTTGCAGTGGTGGGTGACGTGAAGCCTGATTCTCTGCTATGATATGAAGACTGATTCTCTGCTGACATGAAGCCAGATTGTCTGTTACGGGACCTTTCTCCTCTGCCTGGGTTCTGGGCCTAAATTTATGAAAATTGACTCTTACAGTGGTGGGTGACGTGAAGCCTGATTCTCTGCTATGATATGAAGACTGATTCTCTGCTGACATGAAGCCAGATTCTCTGTTACGGGACCTCTCTCCTCTGCCTGGGTGCTGGGCCTAAATTTATGACAATGGACTGTTGCAGTGGTGGCTGACGTGAAGCCTGATTCTCTGCTATGACATGCAGACTGATTCTCTGCTGACATGAAGCCAGATTCTCTGTTACGGGACCTCTCTCCTCTGCCTGTGTGTGTGCTGGGCCTAAATATATGCCAATGGACTGTTGCAGTGGTGGCTGACGTGAAGCCTCATTCTCTGCTATGACATGCAGACTAATTCTCTGCTGACATGAAGACAGATTCTCTGTTACGGGACCTCCCTCCTCTGCCTGGGTGCTGGGCCTAAATATATGCCAATGGACTGTTGCAGTGGTGGCTGACGTGAAGCCTCATTCTCTGCTATGACATGCAGACTAATTCTCTGCTGACATGAAGACAGATTCTCTGTTACGGGACCTCCCTCCTCTGCCTGGGTGCTGGGCCTAAATATATGCCAATGGACTGTTGCAGTGGTGGCTGACGTGAAGCCTCATTCTCTGCTATGACATGCAGACTGATTCTCTGCTGACATGAAGCCAGATTCTCTGTTACGGGACCTCTCTCCTCTGCCTGTGTGTGTGCTGGGCCTAAATATATGCCAATGGACTGTTGCAGTGGTGGCTGACGTGAAGCCTCATTCTCTGCTATGACATGTAGACTGATTCTCTGCTGACATGAAGCCAGATTCTCTGTTACGGGACCTCTCTCCTCTGCCTGTGTGTGCTGGGCCTAAATATATGCCAATGGACTGTTGCAGTGGTGGCTGACGTGAAGCCTCATTCTCTGCTATGACATGCAGACTAATTCTCTGCTGACATGAAGACAGATTCTCTGTTACGGGACCTCTCTCCTCTGCCTGGGTGCCGGGGCCTAAATATCTGAGAATGGACTGTTCCAGTGGTGGGTGACGGGAAGCCAGATTCTCTGCTATGGAACCTCTCTCCAATTGATTTTGGTTAATTTTTATTTATTTAATTTTTATTTTAATTCATTTCCCTATCCACATTTGTTTGCAGGGGATTTACCTACATGTTGCTGCCTTTTGCAGCCCTCTAGCTCTTTCCTGGGCTGTTTTACAGCCTTTTTAGTGCCGAAAAGTTCGGGTCCCCATTGACTTCAATGGGGTTCGGGTTCGGGACGAAGTTCGGATCGGGTTCGGATCCCGAACCCGAACATTTCCGGGATGTTCGGCCGAACTTCTCGAACCCGAACATCCAGGTGTTCGCTCAACTCTAGAAACTACGTGCCAGGTAATATGGTGTTCGCTCAACTCTAGAAACTACGTGCCAGGTAATATTATTAAAAGAAAGATGGATTTTTATTCTATGGTCAACGTGTTTCGAGAACGTACAGTCCTCTTCATCAGGACAATAATAGCGTAAACAGAGTGGTAACAACAATGACTATTTAAACAGTATTTTGGTGTGCAGGCCAATGGTTGTGGGCGGCACGCGGATGTGAATGACATTGCAGGCAATGTCAGGCAGCTCCGCCCCTGTGTACGTGACTAACATCGGAGTGACAGGAGATTCACTGGTTGCATTTACTCCAAAGTGTTGTACACACTGGGGCACTGGGGCTCTATCAGAGCAGGCGTGGTGACAGCAAGAGCAGAGGTCTCAAAGAGGTCACACTGCTCCCCGTCCTCAATACCCCATGCTATTACCTGCTCTGCGCTCTCCTCGCTGTCTGTGGATGACGGATGGGATCCCACTGACAGCTGGGCGTTTGGCTGTGCGTAAGGATGGGGAGCAGTGTGAACTCTTTGAGGCCTCTGCTCTTGCTGTAATCACGCAAGCTCTGATAGAAGAGTCCTTTGAAGACGCCTAATAAAACAAAGCAATAGATCGCGCTTACAATAATAGTACTGCCCATTTGTTACGGACTTCTCTCTCCTGCTCACACAACAAGCGCTACCTGTCTTGCTGTACAAATATAATCTTGTCCTGCCCCAGTGTGTACAACACTTTGGAGTAAATAGAACCTGTGAATCTCCTGTCACTCCGATGTTAGTCACGTACACAGGGGCGGAGCTACCTGACATTACCTGCAATGTCATTCACATCCGCGTGCTGCCCACAACCATCGGCCTGCGCGCCAAAATACTGTTTAAATAGTCATTGTTGTTACAACTCTGTATCTGCTATTATTGTCCTGATAAAGAGAACTTTACATACTCGCAACGCGTTGACCATAGAATAAAAATCCATCTATATTTTAATAACATTACCTGGCACATAGTCTCCTGTTTACAGCGCCGCTACAAAATGTTCAAAATCCCCACTTTTTTATTACTTTATGTGTAACAAAGGGTGTTTTGGAGTGCCAGTTCCTTGTAATTTTTGGCAGCCCTTTCACTTAGTGCATAGGCTTTATGAGTGTGGGAGTCCCACTACCTGAACAATTGTACCACAATGTGAATGAGGCCCTCCTTTGTGATATACAGGCTGTTTCGGAGTGCCTCTTGCTTGCAATTTTTTGCAGCACTTTATACACAATTGAATATACAGGAAAGAATGTTTCCTAACAATTTTTCCTGTAAAATTGTTTTTTTTTTGGGGGGGGGGGGGGGGTTTGTGTGTATTTTTGTAGGTCTGTAAAAGTGGCGTACAGCTCGGACAACATGGTTCACAGCAGCGACTTTGGAGTCTAAGATGGATCCAGACATCATCCCCATGCTGTTCCTAATCCATTTTGGTGGTGTTTCTGTCACTTTCTGACCTTTTCCAAATAGACCAGGCACCCTCCGCTCTTCAGAGCAGGGGGTGCCTGGTTGTCTCCCATTGACTTCCATTATACTCGGGTGCTCGGTCGAGCACACGAATATAGCAATGTGTTCGGGCTGAACACCTGAATACTTTACTGCTCGATCATTACTGCTCATTATAGATATGCTATTATTTTTCTATAGAAACTCCAAGCTGCTAAAGAAGGTCCCTATGGACTGAAACGTCCAGCTCACATATGGATAGTGGTTATGCGACATTTATTTTCCTATAAACTGGATCATGAACCTTTTATTGCGAAAATCACTATATAAAATTACCTTTAATTTGCAAAGAAGATTCAGTGTGCTGCATATTTATACTACTCTGCAGTAACCAGGCATGGCCATCACATTGTGGATGGAGCTATGTAGTTCCAGTGTGTAGTTCTAGCACTGCAACTAGTAAAAACAGCTGATCATGGTGTTGACAGGAGATGGAATCCTGCTCTTCTTATATTGGTAATCTATTCTAAGGATAGGGCATTAACATGAAGTCATAAAAACTAGTGTTGAGCGAGCATGCTCGGTCGAACTGCTGTTCAGCAACACAAAGGCTATATGGCAAAAGCCAGGTGTGTGCAAGCCATCAATCTATCCATGAGACAGATGACAGGCTTAGTCAGAATACCTTACAATGGCAGCCTTGTGCACCATAAGACATTCCAAACCAGCTCTCATCTGACTGAGAGTCAAAGTTACTTCAGATCTGTTGGATGGCTTGGGTGGATCTGCGCACCTAAATCAATATCATTAGGGAGACAAAAAAAAATCTGATTGTCCTAAAATAATATTCAATAACCTTTCTATACAGTTTTGTCATGTAAAAACGTATTTGCATAAACATAGGAATATGGGAAAGACATGCAAATGAGCAGAATCTGCCTTGTTTTTCAACTGAAAAACCATTTGCATGGAAAATTCACGATCTACACTACACATGAACAGCGCCATCTATTGGTTTCATAGTCTTAAGACAATAATATTACTCTAGTCATAAGACTATGAAACCAATAGATGGTGCTGTTCATCTTGTTGGGGCTCTAGTAAGGGGGCACACTGCTCAACAGAGTCCACACAGTGTAGCACTCAGCCTATAATAGCCTGCGCTAACACTGAGGTGTACATCGGATTGCTGCTATCATTCACACATCTTCTACCACTTTATCTGTAATAATATAAGCTTGCTAGGGTGTATCTGAGGACTATTGCCCTGCTTGTAATGAATCATGAACTGCAGCATCTATTGGTTTCATAGTCATAAGACTATGAAACCAATAGATGTCGCTGTTTATGAGTCATGTAGATTGCAAATATTCTATTTTATCGCAAATTTTCCATGCAAAAGGCTACACTAATAATCTTGTCAAAAGATAAAAAATAAAAAAATTACGATCTACACTACACATGAACAGCGCCATCTATTGGTTTCATAGTCTTATGACAAGATTATTACTCTTGTCATAAGACTATGAAACCAATAGATGGCGCTGTTCATGAGTAGTGTAGATCGTGAATTTTCCATGCAAATGGTTTTTCAGTTGAAAAACAAGACAGATTCTGCTCATTTGCATATGCCCATGTTTATGCAAATTAGCTCTTAAATAACAAAACTGTATAGAAAGTTTATTGAATATTATGTTAGGACAATCAGAAACCTTTTTGTCAACCTAATGATATTGATCTAGGTGTGCAGGTCCACCCACGCCATCAAACAGATCTGAAGTAACTTTGAGGCTTACTGGCTCTCAGTCAGATGAGAGCTGGTTTGGAATGTCTTATGGTGCACAAGGCTGCCATTGTAAGGTATGCTGACTAAGCCTGTTATCTGTCTCATGGATAGATTGTTGGTTTGCACATACCTGGCTTTTGGCATATAGCCTTTGTGTGGTTGTGTATAGATAATAGGAGTCCAAGATGTAGCTAGCCATCCTCTTAATGCTGTTTCCAACCAATTTTTATGGGGTTTCCATCAATTTCTAACCTTTTTTTGTGAACCAGACACCCTCTTCTCTTCCGAGCAGGGGGTGCCTGGGGTTCTCCCCCTGACTTCCATTGTGCTTGGGTGCTTGGTAGAGTACACAAGCATACTGATGTGTTTGGCCAGAGCACCCGAGCACACAAGCACGGTGCTCGATCAAAAGTAATAAAAACCCTTTAAAGGGTTTCTGTCACCAGAATTAACCCTATTAAAATAGCTGACATTAGCGATGTGCTAATATCAGCTAAACCTAACTAGCATATTCCTACTTTACGCCAGAAATCTAGGCTAGTTAGGTTCAGCTGACATTAGCACATCGCTAATGTCAATTAGTTTAATTGGGGTAATTCTGATGACAGAAAGCCTTTAAAGTGTTTATCCTGGAAAATATGATGATGACTTCATCATTATCACATCAGTTGGTGTCTAGGTCCCTGCATCACCGTCAATTAGCTGTTTGAGGTGCAGTCAGCAAACCTTGGTGAGTGATGCAAGCTCCTGGCAGCTTTCTAAGGACAGCGCTGCACATAGTATAGTGGCAGTGCTTGGTATTGCAGCTCAGCCCCATTGACTTGAATGGAGCTGAGCTGCAACTAGGCCATGTGACCGATGTACAGTGATGTCAATGGCCTACGAAGAGACTGCGGCGAGTGGCCTCTTTTAACAGCTAATTGTCAGGGGTCCAAGGTGTTGCACCCTCACAGATCTGATACTGAAAATGTATCCTGAGGAGAAGTGATAGCTCCCTTTTCTTGGATAACCCCATTAATAATTTAGAAAATGCATATTTTTTTAAATTTAATTTAAAAGATGTAATTGATTTAAAACTTATAATAAGCATAAAAGCCCTTTGTCCCACATGCCAGAAGGCAGTCAAAAGTGCTCCCAGTCACTTTGCAACCTGTTACTATGTGCCTGGTTTATTAATATGTTATTTACCAATTATGGTATATATTTTCTAGTACCTTCATTCATGTTTACCTCATGCATTTCTCCTTTTAAATGTATATCTAATACTGGGTTACTTTAACAGAAAGACCACTGTCAGAATTTAAATTCGGGCACCAAGAGTGTGATTAGCAGCACAAAGGCGCTCTTATTTTAGATTGTGCACCACTGAGAGGTACTATTAACAAACAGCATTAAGGCAATCTGAACAAAACAAAACAAGACTCGGCTGAGCGCAGTATGTGCTGTACCTCAGGATTTATCCCAAGTCCTTAAGAATGCAAATGATTATTATTATATTTTTTAGTAAACATAATTTAATTTCTCAACTAATTAAACTTCACTGAATAATTAATAATATGTATGCACTTTAACAAAGCCTATCTATACATTTCTTGTTGACGTTTGCAGCTACAAATTTGGAACTAAAGCTGGCAAGACACATTAGACACATATCGGCCAAACCCACAAATTTCCAACCATATAATATGTATATGACAGACGTTGACAGAGATAAGGATTGGGTTGATGGATTCCAACATGCCTGATCCCTTAGTGCAATATGGCCTTTTGGGCAATCTTGATTGAAAAAGATCTCTAGGTACTATTTTAGGAAAAATGAGGACATTTGGCTTCATTTAGGGCTGTTATACACGAGCGGATGCCGTGCGTGACATCCGCTCCGTGAATGACAGCCCAGACCCGATGCGGACAGCAGAAGCACGGAGCATTAACATGATTGATAATGCTCCGTGCCTCTCTGATCTCTTTACTATGAAATCACAGTGACAACTTTATCTCGCTGTGATTTCGTAGTAAAGAGGTCACAGAGAGGCACGGAGCATTATCAATCATGTTACTGCTCCGTGCCTCTGCAGTCTGCATCGGGTCTTGGCTGTCATTCACGGAGCGGATGTCACGCACGGCATCCGCTCGTGTGAAACAGCTCTTAGAGTCAAATTTTTCCTAAAATTCAGACCAAATTCCATTTTAGATGCTTTGCTTCACTCAACACTACTAATAAGACAAAAGAGTGAGCCTAAATTAGCTTCTTATAAAAGTGACAATATCGAGAAAGGGAGCTTACTGAAATATAACTCGGCCTGCTATACCACCTAGCTGCTCAATAAAATTAATAATAAATATCCGCTTTTTTCCACGATCATATATCCACATTTATTGTTACCTATTAAATTTGTATAAAATATATATATATATATATATATATATATGAAATACCATATTAGATATATATATATATAAACACAATAAAAAAATTAACACAAATATAAATAAGCATAAAATAGTGACCGCGACTGAACACTATTTTATGCTTATTTTATGTTTGTGTTAAATTTTTATTGTGTTTATATATAGAATATGGTATTTCATATATATTTTATAAAAATTTATTAGGCAACAATAAATGTGCATATATGATCGTGAAAAAAACGGCCATTATTAAATTAGCTTCTTGTCTAGAAAAACATAGTTTAAATACTATTTTGGTATACAAATCTGCCAGTCTCTAGAAAAAAGACATGAATCACACATCCACATGCCACGCATTGCACTATTGCTTCTCAGCATGTCCATGAGGCACTTTGTATAAGTTGTGATCTAAATGCATAGGTCTACTCACTCTTACAAACAGGTCCCTATTCTAACGTGGTGCAGCGCCACATGTCGATTGCCATTCGCACAACACAGCACCTGCAGGCATACTGACAGCAATAGTAAATAATGTCACACTGACATAAAGCTATGAGTAAAGGCATGGTCGACTATGTTTAAACCCTTCTGGACCTTCACCATACATGTATGGCAGAATTCGATCTTTAGAGCTTTAAATAGCAGACACCTGGGGTTGATGTCTGCAATTAGCAATAATGGCGATCGCAGACATTTAATCCCTCGGATTTCGTATTCAATCATGACCACAGTATCTGAAGCTTCTCCTGCAAAATATCTCCATATGCTCCCCGTCCTGCCAGTATTGAATGTTCCTGATCTGTCTTCTCCTGTGCAGAATCCACATCAAGCATTCAGTGTTGGCTCAGAAAACAAATTCTCTGCCTCCAGTGTGTCGCCCGATGTACACAAGTGCCAAGTAAAGCAAGCATGCACACTGTGAAATCCCTCATTTCTCCACATGCACTGGGTGAATGAGGGCTTTCACCATGCGCATGCTCGCCACTTGGTAGCTGCACACATTGGACGGCACTCTGGAGCAATAGAATTGTTTCTACTGTGCAAATGCTAAATGCTTAATGTGCTCAGTAGAAGACAGGATGGGAGCATGCAATGCAGACAGGATTGGGGGAGCCTATAGAGCCATTTTGGGTGATGTCATTAAAAGGGGCCAGAGCTGCAAACACACCTCAGTTATTGTATTGATTCAGAACAATTTGTTGAATTAAACTGGTATATTGAAGCACTAAAATGATCACAACAATGCAATTACAAATATTATTAAAATTGCAACTTTTCTTGACAATTAACAGAGGAGCAATTAAATATCTATTCTATGAACACAGTTATTAACGGACTGTAATGCGCTATTGTGCAGTTACAAACGGTATCAAAATTGCAACTGATTTCTAAAGTTATTAAGTGGGAAAATTGAGCTTACCCTATTACGAACTCACTGGAATTGCCAGACTGAAATGTGCTAAACTGCATAATTATACATGGTAGGTTTTGCACAATTTTTTGTAACAAACAGAAATTACGGGTATTGATGCACTGAAATGTGCTGAGTTGCGCAATTGCAAACAATTTCAATTTTTTTTTCCAGCAATTAACAAAGATACAACTAAATGTCCCCTTTTATTAAAACAGTGGTATATTGATGCACTAAACTGTGCTAACTTTATACTGGCATAAATGCACTAAAATGTGATTCAATTTACTGTGCTGAAATGCATTAAATGCACTAAAATGTGATGAAATTTACTGTGCTGATGCACTAAAATGCACTTAGTTAAACTGGAATAGTACAATGAAACACTTAAATGTGCTGAATTAAACTAATATTTTCACTTCAATACAATATGCAAGTATAAATGGTAGCAAAACTGCAACAGATTTTTAATTTTTTTTCTTAATAATTAACAACTGTGCAATAAAACATCCCCTTCTACAAACACACTGGTTTTGACATACTGAAGAATGCTGAACTGAACACTTTTAAACAATTACAAAATTGTAACTGTATTTTAAAAAGAAAAGGGTGCAATTGCGCAGCATAGCCATCAACATTTATGCTGCTTGAGGTGCTGAAAATATGCCTATAAAACACACTGAACTGTAGAACATTGATGTTTTTGAAAAAAATTAAGTCACTCTCACTCTAGCTGTCCTCACTGTAAAACAAATATAAAACACACAGAACACTGCCCGTCTCATATGCTCTTATTCTCTACTGATAAAATCATGACTTTTCTACCCAATAATTTAATCTAACTAACAAAATATATACCTACACTATCCCTGTAGCACACTAATATGGCTGGCTTATGTCTGTAAATGGTTTCTGCCAGGACATATAGAGCACATGTCCACTCACATCTCTGGCTTAGCTCAGAATGGCGTATATGATTTACACATAACAAAGAGCCTTAGGACCTGCCATTATCCTGCCTATCAGTCTATCAAGGTGTCTTTAAGAATGCCCCTTTTCCTACCAGGGTCATGTGATGGTCAGTCTTCATTCTCCCTGCCCTGTTTCCCTCACCTTCTAACATTAAAACGGTAGGCACTGTTTTGTGCAATTCCTCAGAAGCAAGTTGCCAAAACTTTGGATTCGTTTTGCAGGAAGAATTTTTGTGAAATTTGGAACCCCTCTCCAATTCATTTAGAATTGATTCGCTGATCTCTACATAGGTTGCACCAATCACAAGTATTAATCCCATAAACTCATGTCAAATGTCTCTAACAATAAACAATTATTTACACATTGTTAGTGTCTGGTTAATTATGATTAATTGTGCTGCATAATATAACAATGCATAGGAAAGTTGCCAAACATTAGGGGTGTGGATAACAAATTAAATTTAGTTTTAGAAGACATTAACCGCATGCTGAACATTCTAACTTCAAGCTGAGGAGTGAAATGAACTTGCAATCAGATGGTTATTATTCTTTTGAAGGTGGTAAAATGTTTCTAAGGTTTTCAAGTAACTCTGATTCCAAGCAAGATTGCTTATTTGGATTTAGGAAAAAGAAAAAACTTCTTAAAGATGTAGAGCTAGACAGATGCAAGCTCAAGAAAGTCACAGCTCTCCCAAATTCAATTAAGTAATGGTTTTTATTCAACCAAGCAACTTTTCAGATCACAAGGTAAATGTGTTAATATTTTGTTTTAATTGCAGATTAGGTATTTATTAAATGATATATTTTTTTTACTTTTGTTAACTTAGTTTTTTTTATTTTATTCATTTTATTGGAGCAGCCATCTTTTGCAGAGCTGCTGTTTCAAGCTGGAACCACAGATCTATAGATCCTCTTACAGCAGATACTGCATATAGGGACTTGAGCAGATCCTGTCTCTAAGGCCTCATGCACACGTTTGTTTTGGTCCGCATCCGAGCCGCAGTTTATGCGGCTTGGATGCGGACCCATTCACTTCAATGGGGCCGCAAAAGATGCGGACAGCACTCTTTGTGCTGTCCGCATCCATTGCTCCATTCCATGGTCCACAAAAAAAATATAACCTCTCCTATTCTTGTCCATTTTGCGGACTAGAATAGGCAGTTATATCAATGGTTGTCCATGCCGTTCCGCAAATTGCAGAATGCATATAGAAGCCATTTGTGTTTTTCAGATCCGCAATTTGCGGACTGCAAAACACACAACGGTCGCGTGCATGAGGCCTAATACAGCAGTACTGAGATGGAAGAGTTCATATTGCAGAGGGAGGCAGCATGTCACCCCAAGCAAGGAATATACCCCTCACACTGTAATACAGTAGTGATGAGCAGCCTGGCAATATTAACAATAAATTAGCAAATTCTAGAATTCGTGATCTCCAGTCATTATTTTCTTGATTGCGAAAATGGTCAATGTAATATGTGCATATTGTGCGCACAATACAGACGTGGCTCACTTTTGCTACATTTTTCAAGCTGCTAGAAGTTTCCTGAGACTGGAGAAAATGCACAGTACAGTAATTCCTAACACACTACCTAACCCCCTGCACTGGAACCAGCTACACTATATCACTATCTAACCTACACTGACTATCTCCCACTAACTATCTGTAATATATATATATATATATATATATATATATATATACACACATACACAGTACAGACCAAAAGTTTGGACACACCTTCTCATTCAAAGAGTTTTATTTATTTTCATGACTATGAAAATTGTAGATTCACACTGAAGGCATCAAAACTATGACTATGAATTAACACATGTGGAATTATCATCAAGGTCTGATTTAAGGGTAAAAAAAATCAGAGTAGGGACCTGCGCAGATCTAGATACCTATGCGGGTTAGAGGTGGTTGATGTATGTATCAGGGAAGCGTTAGGCCTCATGCACACGACCGTTGTGTGCATCCGTGGCCGTTGTGCCGTTTTCCGTTTTTTTTCGCGGACCCATTGACTTTCAATGGGTCCGTGGAAAAAAATCGGAAAATGCACCGTTTTGCAGCCGAGGCCGTGATCCGTGTATCCTGTCCGTCAAAAAAATATGACCTGTCCTATTTTTTGGACGGACAACGGTTCACGGACCCATTCAAGTCAATGGGTCCGTGAAAGAACACGGATGCACACAAGATTGGCATCCGTGTCCGTGATCCGTGGCCGTAGGTTGCTTTCATACAGACGGATCCGAAGATCCGTCTGCATAAAAGCTTTTTCTGATCTAAGTTTTCACTTCGTGAAAACTCATATCCGACAGTATATTCTAACACTGAAGCGTTCCCATGGTGATGGGGACGCTTCTAGTTAGAATACACTACAAACTTTGTACAAGACTGCCCCCTGCTGCCTGGCAGCACCCGATCTCTTACAGGGGGATATGATAGCACAATTAACCCCTTCAGGTGCGGCACCTAAAGGGGTCAATTGTACCATCATATTCCCCTGTAAGAGATCAGGGCTGCCAGGCAGCAGGGGGCAGACCCCCCCCTCCCTAGTTTGAATATCGTTGGTGGCACAGTGTGCGCCCCCCATCGGGCCCCCCCTTCCTCCCTCTAATGTTACAAATCGTTGGTGGCACAGTGTGCGCCCCCCATCGAGCCCCCCCTTCCTCCCTCTAATGTTAGAAATCATTGGTGGCACAGTGTGCGCCCACCATCGCCCCCCCTCCCTCCCTCTATTGTAATAAATCGTTGGTGGCACAGTGTGCACCCACCATCAGCCCCCCTCTCTCTATATCAGTAACAACATTGGTGGCAGTGTGCGGCCTCCCATTCCCCCCCCCCATCATTGGTGGCAGCGGAGTTCCGATCGGAGTCCCAGTTTAATCGCTGGGGCTCCGATCGGTAACCATGGCAACCAGGAAGCTACTGCAGCCCTGGTTGCCATGGTTACTTAGCAATAGTACAACAGTAGAAGATTCATACTTACCTGCTTGATGCTGCGATGTCTGTGAACGGCCGGGAGCTCCTCCTACTGGTAAGTGACAGTTCTTTAGCAATGCGCCGCACAGACCTTTCACTTACCAGTAGGTGGAGCTCCCGGCCGGACACAGACATCGCAGCAGCAAGCAGATAACTATGAGTCTTCTACTATTGTACTATTGCTAAGTAACCATAGCAACCAGGACTGCAGTTGCGTCCTGGTTGCCATGGTTACCGATCGGAGCCCCAGCGATTAAACTGGGACTCCGATCGGAACTCTGCTGCCACCAATGATGGGGGGGGGGAAAATGGGAGGCCGCACACTGCCACCAATGTTGTTACTGCTATAGAGGGAGGGGGGGGTCGATGGGGGGCGCACACTGTGCCACCAACGATTTATTACAATAGAGGGAGGGAGGGGGGGCGATGGTGGGTGCACACTGTGCCACCAACGATTTATTACAATAGAGGGAGGGAGGGGGGGCGATGGTGGGCGCACACTGTGCCACCAACGATTTATTACACTAGAGGGAGGAAGGGGGGCCCGATGGGGGGCGCACACTGTGCCACCAACGATATTCAAACTGGGGAGGGGGGGGGGTCTGCCCCCTGCTGCCTGGCAGCCCTGATCTCTTACAGGGGAATATGATAGTACAATTAACCCCTTTAGGTGCCGCACCTGAAGGGGTTAATTATGCTATCATATCCCCCTGTAAGAGATCGGGTGCTGCCAGGCAGCAGGGGGCAGTCTTGTACAAAGTTTGTAGTGTATTCTAACTAGAAGCGTCCCCATCACCATGGGAACGCCTCTGTGTTAGAATATACTGTCGGATCTGAGTTTCACGAAGTAGCTCATATCCGACAGTATATTCTAACATAGAGGCGTTCCCATGGTGATGGGGACGCTTCAAGTTAAAATATACCATCGGATTGGAGAAAACTCCAATCCGATGGTATAAAAGAACTCCAGACTTTACATTGAAAGTCAATGGGGACGGATCCGTTTAAAATGGCACCATATTGTGTCAACATCAAACGGATCCGTCCCCATTGACTTGCATTGTAATTCAGGACGGATCCGTTTGGCTCCGCACGGCCAGGCGGACACCAAAACAACTTTTTTTTCATGTCCGTGGATCCTCCAAAAATCAAGGAAGACCCACGGACGAAAAAACGGTCACGGATCACGGACCCACGGACCCCGTTTTTGCGGACCGTGAAAAAAAACTGTCGTGTGCATGAGGCCTTATTGTGAGTAATGTTCCAAGTTATTACCTGCTTCAACAGCGATCTGTCCAGGGATGTTCTTCTTGTTAGATCGGGGTAAGTTCAGGCACATATATTTTCTGGCAGGGCATCTTATGTAATATATTACTCCTGCCGTGTTGCAGGTCATATAGTGATTAAGTTTGAAGGTGGAATCTTTTGTCTTTAGATGCCCCTGCCAGAAAATATATGTGGGAAGGACAAAGACAACTCAGAATAAGAATTGGAGAGCATGTGAGAAACATACATAAAAAATTTGAGGGACATCCGCTATCCCGCCATTATGCACAGTACCATGCAAGCAAATTCATGGGATTCACTTTTGGAGGGATTGAAAAAGTACCCATCAACAAGAGAGGTGGCAACTATATAAAGGACATGTCCAGAAAAGAAAGCAAATGGATTTTTTAAATTAAACAGCCTGGCCCCATATGGCCTCAATCAAGAAATAGAACTGTTTGCATTTGACTAAAATAGATAACTGTATAGACGGGGTTAAATATTCCTGACCTAAATAAACCAGTAGTTGTCATGGGAACAGTAGCCTATTTATTTTCAGGAGAGACAAACTTCACCATCCCTGACGAAGGAGCCCGACTGGCTCAGAAACGCGTCGGATTGATTTTGGCCCCTGAAGGCTTCCATACACAGTGCGGTGACGTCACACGCAGAAGTTCCCGGACTTCAACTGGGGTTCCCTCGCGTGAGTGATCAGCTACCGGCCGGAGCGCCACCAACGCTAGAGGTTGAGCCTGAACTTACCCCGATCTAACAAGAAGAACATCCCTGGACAGATCGCTGTTGAAGCAGGTAATAACTTGGAACATTACTCACAATAACGCTTCCCTGATACATACATCAACCACCTCTAACCCGCATAGGTATCTAGATCTGCGCAGGTCCCTACTCTGATTTTTTACCCTTAAATCAGACCTTGATGATATTTTAAATCCAACGGTCACAGCAGCAGACTGTGGCAGGGATCCTGGCTGCGATCCTTTGACGGATACCGAGTCCTGAGTGTGTTTGGGAGCGTGGGTGGGCTAGTATATATCTCACATGTGGAATTATATACATAACAAAAAAGTGTGAAACAACTGAAAATATGTCATATTCTAGGTTCTTCAAAGTAGCCACCTTTTGCTTTGATTACTGCTTTGCACACTCTTGGCATTCTCTTGATGAGCTTCAAGAGGTAGTCACCTAAAATGGTCTTCCAACAGTCTTGAAGGAGTTCCCAGAGATGCTTAGCACTTGTTGGCCCTTTTGCCTTTACTCTGCGGTCCAGCTCACCCCAAACCATCTCGATTGGGTTCAGGTCAGGTGACTGTGGAGGCCAGGTCATCTGGTGCAGCACCCCATCACTCTCTTCATGGTCAAATTGCCCTTACACAGCCTGGAGGTGTGTTTGGGGTCATTGTCCTGTTGAAAAATAAATGATGGTCCAACTAAACGCAAACCGGATGGAATAGCATGCCGCTGCAAGATGCTGTGGTAGCCATGCTGATTCAGTTTGCCTTAAAGTTTGAATAAATACCCAACAGTGTCACCAGCAAAGCACCCCCACACCATCACACCTCCTCCTCCATGCTTCACGGTGGGAACCAGGCATGTCGAGTCCATCCGTTCACCTTTTCTGCGTCGCACAAAGACACGGTGGTTGGAGCCAAAGATCTCAAATTTGGACTCATCAGACCAAAGCACAGGTTTCCACTGGTCTAATGTCCATTCCTTGTGTTCTTTAGCCCAAACAAGTCTCTTCTGCTTGTTGCCTGTCCTTAGCAGTGGTTTCCTAGCAGATATTCTACCATGAAGGCCTAATTCACACACAGTCTCCTCTTAACAGTTGTTCTAGAGATGTGTCTGCTGCTAGAACTCTGTGTGGCATTGACCTGGTCTCTAATCTGAGCTGATTTTAACCTGCGATTTCTGAAGCTGGTGACTCGGATGAACTTATCCTCCGCAGCAGAGGTGACTCTTGGTCTTCCTTTCCTGGAGCGGTCCGCATGTGAGCCAGTTTCTTTGTAGCGCTTGATGGTTTTTGTGACTGCACTTGGGGATACTTTCAAAGTTTTCCCAATTTTTCGGACTGACTGACCTTCATTTCTTAAAGTAATGATGGCCACTCGTTTTTCTTTACTTAGCTGCTTTTTTCTTGCCATAATACAAATTCTAACAGTCTATTCAGTAGGACTATCAGCTGTGTATCCACCTGACTTCTCCACAACGCAACTGATGGTCCCAACCCCATTTATAAGGCAAGAAATTCCACTTATTAAACCTGACAGGGCACACCTGTGAAGTGAAAACCATTTCAGGTGACTACCTCTTGAAGCTCATCAAGAGAATGCCAAGAGTGTGCAAAGCAGTAATCAAAGCAAAAGGTGGCTACTTTGAAGAACCTAGAATATGACATATTTTCAGTTGTTTCACACTTTTTTGTTATGTATATAATTCCACATGTGTTAATTCATAGTTTAGATGCCTTCAGTGTGAATCTACAATTTTCATAGTCATGAAAATAAAGAAAACTCTTTGAATGAGAAGGTGTGTCCAAACTTTTGGTCTGTACTGTATATATGCTATCTAACTATCTAATGTAAGTGAATAAGGATCCAGATGACTCAAAGCACAGAGGACTACAAGGACACTGCTGTCTTTCTCAGAACTGCAAAAAACTGCAGAAAATGGCTGCTGGGGAGTTTCTTATACAGTAAGGGGTAGGAAACTTTCCAATTGGTTGCTAGGGATGTTGCTAAGCTCAGACAAAGATATTGCAAGAAGCAGTGAGGGTACTGAGGAAAAAAAATCTAGAATATTTGCGATTACAAAGATATAGCACTATATTCTACAGCTTTGCAAATTCTCGAAGTGCCGATATTTGCGATTAGAATATTTGCAATCAATACTATAATACACAGCGATGCGTACTGCCATGATGGAGATGTTTATTGCTGTTCTGCGGAAGTGTATTCCACACATGCTGATACTGCAGAGGGAATACACCCCTGCAGTACAGCAATACACATCTCCATAATGGCAATACAATATAACAATGTGTATTACAGTTTCAAATTAGTAATACATGAAGGTATGTGGCTATAAATTTCGAGGGGAGGGTAATTCAGCTGGCAAATATGAGAAAAGAGGCTGTGGTTGGCAGTTGTGGGGGAAGCAGGCTGTTTTTGGCAAATATGGGGGTCTTCTGCTGGAAAATATGGGGATGTGTGGCTGGCAAATATGTGAAAGTAGGCTGTGGCTTGCAATTGTGAGTGAAGGCAGTTGTGACTGGCTAATATGGTGTGGTTGCTGGTGGCAAATATCTGGGCTTTGGATGACAAATATGTGAAAAGGGCTGTGGCTGGCAACTGTGAGGGAAGGGAACTGTGGCTGGCAAATATGGTGGGTGTGGCTGGCAAATATGTGAAAGTAAGCAGTGGCTGGCAATTATGGGGGGTATTGGCTGGCAATTGTAGGGGGAGGTTGCGACTGACCATTATATGATGAACTGGGGTGATAATTAAAAGAGTACCTGTGACTTGACTCCTATAGGGACACCTGTTGCTAGACATATATGGGGGTTCTGCAACTAAACTTCTGTGGGGGAACCTATGACTCTCTGCTGCTGCCTAAATAATTGCCAGCCATAGATTTCCCTATAATTGTTAGCCACACTGTACACTTTTAGGCATTACAAAAATTTAATGAAAAAATGAAGGCTATATTATTTTTTAAAGGGTTCTCTGAGATTTTGATATTGACGACCTACCCTCAGAAATGGTAATCAGATTGGTGGGAGGTCTAACTCCCGGGAACCTCTGCCAATCAGCTTTTTGAAGAGACTGTAATGTTCCAGTGAGTGCCATGGCTGCCTCACATCTTACCAAGCATGGTGATTTACATTGTATAGTGGCTGTGCTTGGTCTTACAGCTCAGTCCCATTCACTTAAATGGGACTGAGCTGCAACTAGACCATGTGACCAATGAATGTGATGGCACAGACCTAGGAAGAGGAAACAGCACTTTCCAGGGTGCCATGTCCTTATGAAACAGCTGATTATGGGACGCTGGGAGTCGGACCAACACTGATTTTACATTTATAACCTATCCAGAGGATAGGTTATCAGTGTCAAAATCCTAGACAAAATCCTAGACAACCAAATGTGTAAACATTTGCTATCATATGCCATATTAAAATTGAATTTTAGACATTAAATAGTGTCCTCGAAGAAGTTAAAAAGTGGGAGAGTAATAGAAAGATGCTGAATGCATACACATATGTACTCTTTTAAATTTCATGTTTTAAAGCAAACTTCAGCTGGATAGTCTGTGTAGATCTTTCAGTAGTACAACATACAGTCAGGTCCCTAAATATTGGGACATCAACACAATTCAAAAATTTTGGGCTCTATACACCACCACAATGGATTGAAATGAAACAAACAAGATGTGCTTTAACTGCAGCTTTAATTTGAGGTATTTACATCCAAATCAGGTGAATAGTATAGGAATTACAACAGTTTGCATATGTGCCTTCCACTTGTTAACCACTTACCGCTACGCTAACGCCGAAAGGCGTCATCTCTGCGGCGCTCCCAGGCTACGCTAACGCCGATTGGCGTCATCTCGCGTGAGCCGAGATTTCCTGTGAACGCGCGCACACAGGAGCGCGCGTTCACAGGAAAGCGTAGTGCACAAGTTCATCTGCAGCCTGCCGGTCGCGATCATTGGCTGGCAGGCTGTAGATTTTTGAATCGACGAATGAAATGGTTATGTCAGACGCTATTTTGAAAATAGCGTCTGATATAACTGCTGCCTGGTCCTCTGGTGGTCCCTTTCGCTTGGATCGACCACCAGAGGACACAGGCAGCTCAGTAAGTAGCACCAAACACCACACTACACATTAGATATTACCCTGTCATTTATTAACCCCTTATTTAGCACCTGATCACCCATATTAGACTCCCTGATCACCCCCTTGTCCACCCCCCTGTCATTGATCACCCCCCCTGTAAGGGTCCCTCATTCCTGCCAGGTAGTTAGCTACTTGCTAGGTAGTTTAGCGCCCACCGCACCGCACCGCAGTCACCGATTAGTCGCTGATTAGCGTCATCGCTGTCGCTAATCAGCACTAGTACTATATAGTATCTGTAAGTGATCAATACTGATCGCAATCGGATCGAAGTACATTAGGGTCATCTTAGGTTCTACAAAAAACGCAGTGTTCGCCCGATCAGGCCTGATCTTGTGCGCACACTTGCGTTCAGTCCGCCCCGCCGCAGTGACAGAATTATTTTTTTCTGATCAGTGCAAAAACAGCGTAAAATCGCCGAGCCGCTATAAAGATCACTTTTGAGCTTTTTGGATCTTTATTAGCGATCGCAGCTTTACTTCGCAAGCACTCCTTTTTACTAGGTAGGTTTGCTCTTTTTCCTGGGTAGTCTCAGAGGAATACCCCCTAAATTTAGTGAACCCAAAATGTCAAACAAGGGGTATTCCGCTGAAGAGGCCTACAGGATTCTGGCTGTGATGGATGAAAGCAATGGGGACACCTCATCCGCTGAATCCAGTGGTTCAGAATATGAACCTGTAGACAGCAGTGGCACTCTAACCGCTAGTGAGGATGACGAGGTAGAGGTCCCTGCTACGGCCAGACGTACCCGATCCCATGTAAGAGTTCTGCCTACCCTGCATGATGATCCTCATTTGCAGCAGAGTGGTGCTAGCGCTGATCTTGTTTATGGTGCGGCATACACCAGCAGCGCAGCACATCCTGGACCTTCTACCAGCACTGCCGTATTCCCTGGTAAAGTGGCGAGCACCAGAAGGGCAGTTCCAGCTGGTACGGTGGCACGTGCAATAACTCCCCTGTCGCAGCCACCGCGTTCACAGGCCCGTAGAACCCTTAGTCTCCCAGAGGTGCTGGCAAATCCTAATTGGCAATCCCCTGATTCCGCCGCACCCGTATTGCCCACTTTCACCGCCCAGTCTGGAGTTCGCGTGGAGACGGCTCATTTAGGATCGGCCCTTCAGTTTTTTGAGCTGTTCTTCACCGCGGATCTCTATGACCTAGTTGTGCAGGAAAACCAACCGCTACACCACACAGTTTATTACCACCAATCCGGAAAGCTACTATGCCCAGCCTTTCCGGTGGAAACCTGTCACCGTTTCTGAGTTTACATTTTTTTTGGGCCTTCTCCTCAGCATGGGTCTAACTAAAAAAAATGTATTGCGGTCATATTGGTCTAAAGACCCAATACATTTCATGCCCATGTTCTCTGCTGCAATGTCTAGGGCACGTTTTGAGGCCATCATGTGCTTTATGCATTTTACGGACAATAGCACCTGTCATCCAAGAGGCCACCCTGCTTATGACCGGCTCCATAAAATTCGGCCCCTCATAGACCATTTGTCATCCAGATTTGCAGATGCGTATACCCCTAATCAAAACATCTGCATAGACGAGTCCCTAGTACATTTTACCGGGCGCCTTGGCATAAAACAGTACATCCCCAGCAAGCGCGCCCGGTATGGGATCAAACTGTATAAGGTCTGTGAAAGGGCCACAGGCTATACATATTGTTTTAGGGTCTATGAGGGAAAAGACTCAAAACTGGAGCCGGTAGGATGTCCTGACTACCTGGGGAGCAGTGGCAAGATTGTCTGGGACTTGGTGTCACCCTTACTCCACAAGGGGTACCACTTATACGTGGAAAATTTTTACTCAAGCGTGGCCCTCCTTCGGCACTTACATCTAGTCGGAATTTAATGCTGTGGCACCGCGCGACCTAGTCGCCGGGGCTTCCCCAATGGCTCGTTAGTACCCGACTTGCACGGGGGGAGAGGGCTGCCTTGTGTGACCAAGAACTGCTCGCGGTGAAGTGGAGGGACAAGAGGGACGTTTACCTTCTGTCCACCATTCACGCAGACACGACTGTCCAAATTGAACGGGCAACTGGAGTCATTGTGAAACCCCTCTCTGTCCATGACTATAACCTTCACATGGGAGGGGTGGACTTCAATGACCAGATGTTGGCTCCCTATTTAGTTTCCCGATGCACCAGACGCTGGTATAAGAAGGTGTCTGTTTATTTAATTCAATTAGCGATGTATAATAGTTTTGTTCTCTACAGTAAGGCTGGGAGAACAGGATCCTTCCTAAAATTCCAGGAAGAGATCATTTCGGAACTCCTGTATCCAGGAGGGTCCGTGCCCCAAGTCCCTGATGTAGTGAGCCGGCTACATGGCAGACACTTCCCGTCTGTCTATCCTGGTACCCCAACTCAACGTTCCCCAAGAAAAAGATGTCGTGTCTGTAGCAGGGGTGGAATAAGGCGTGACACCACTTTTTTTGTCCTGACTGTCCTGACCAGCCTGCCCTATGCATAGGGGAGTGTTTCCGCAAGTTCCACACTCAGGTACACTATTAGTGTAGGGATTGCATCTCACAGAACAGGCACATAGGGGTCTTAGGGCCCTTTCACACAGAGCTGCCACAAACTTCTCCTTTCACCTGGGACAAAGTGCATAATGTACTTCGCCACATCTCTGGGCTATTTGCGCTTTGCACATTGTCCCATGGGGAAGGAGAGGTTTGTCCTATAAAGGTAAAAAAACAAAAAAAAATAATCACCGGTAAGCAAAAAAGTTATTGTTCTGTTTCAAAAGTTTATAAAAGTTAATGTTCTCTAAAGTTAATGTTAATAAATTTATTGCGTTGCGGCCTGTTTTTTTTTTTTGTTTTTTTTACCTTCTAGGTGGACCAAGCGAACAAGCAGCTGCAGCACTGATGTGCATTCTGACAGAAGCATTGCGCTGCTGTCAGATTACACAAAAGTCGGTGTATGCGGTGCTGCAAGACGAGATTTCTCCTCTGCAGTAAAAGATACGTTTGCCGAGGCATATGAGCTGAGGAGGCGGTGGTGTTCATATGCTTTGGCAAACACTTTGTATATATAAAAAAAATAAAAAAATCCCGGCAATGATTTATTCATCCACATCGATTGATGTGAATGGAGAAATCTGGTTTGCCAGGGCATACGAGCTAAGTGGGTATGGATGTTGAGCGGAGCTCCTATGTCCTGGCAGACGCCTTTCCCCTCCTTTTTCTTTTTGGCAGAGATTTTTTCATCCACATTGATCGATGCGAATGAAGAAATCTGTGCCGTTCATTTTTTCTTTCAGCCCAGAGGCTGAACGGAAAAAAAAAAATCTCATTACCCGTATGCTCAATATAAGGAGAATAGCAGAAACTCCTAATGCTGGCCATACATGTAATGACTGCGGAGACCCTCAAATACCAGGGCAGTACAAACACCCCACAAATGACCCCATTTTGGAAAGAAGACACCCCAAGGTATTTGCTGAGGGGCATATTGAGTCCAGGAAAGATTGAAATTTTTGTCCCAAGTTAGCGGAAAGGGAGACTTTGTGAGAAAAAACTAAAAAAATCAATTTCCGCTAACTTGTGCCAAAAAAAAATAAATTCTTTGAACTCGCCATGCCCCTCATTGAATACCTTGGGGTGTCTTCTTTCCAAAATGGGGTCACATGTGGGGTATTTATACTACCCTGGCATTTTAGGGGCCCTAAAGCGTGCAAAGAAGTCTGGGATCCAAATGTCTAAAAATGCCCTCCTAAAAGGAATGTGGGCCCCTTTGTGCATCTAGGCTGCAAAAAAGTGTCACAAATGTGGTATCGCCGTACTCAGGAGAAGTTGGGGAATGTGTTTTGGGGTGTCATTTTACATATACCCATGCTGGGTGAGAGAAATATCTTGGTCAAATTCCAACTTTGTATAAAAAAATGGGAAAAGTTGTCTTTTGCCGAGATATTTTTCTCACCCAGCATGGGTATATGTAAAATGACACCCCAAAACACATTGCCCAACTTCTCCTAAGTACGGTGATACCACATGTGTGACACTTTTTTGCAGCCAAGGTGGGCAAATGGGCCCACATTCCAAAGAGCACCTTTTGGATTTCACAGGCCATTTTTTACAGATTTTGATTTGAAACTTCTTCGCACGCATTTGGGCGCCTAAAAGGCCAGGGCAGTATAACTACCCCACAAGTGACCCCATTTTGGAAAGAAGATACCCCAAGGTATTCCGTGGTTAAGGAACCAAAAGTAATGGGACAGAATAATAATCATAAATCAAACTTTCACTTTTTAATACTTGGTTGCAAATCCTTTGCAGTCAATTACGGCCTGAAGTCTGGAACGCATAGACATCACCAGATGCTGGGTTTCATCCCTGGTGATGCTCTGCCAGGCCTCTACTGCAACTGTCTTCAGTTCCTGCTTGTTCTTGGGGCATTTTTCCTTCAGTTTTTTCTTCAGCAAGTGAAATGCATGCTTAATCGGATTCAGGTCAGGTGATTGACTTGGCCATTGCTTAACATTCCACTTATTTCCCTTAAAAAACTCTTTGGTTGCTTTTGCAGTATGCTTTGGGTCATTGTCCATCTGCACTGTGAAGCGCCGTCCAATGAGTTCTGAAGCATTTGGCTGAATATGAGCAGATAATAGTGCCTGACACACTTCAGACTTCATCCTGCTGCTTTTGTCAGCAGTCACATCATCAATAAATACAAGAGAACCAGTTCCATTGGCAGCCATACATGCCCACACCATGACACTACCACCACCATGCTTCACTGATGAGGTGGTATTCTTAGGATCATGAGCAGTTCCTTTCCTTCTACATACTGTTCTCTTCCCATCACTCTTGGCAAACTCTAATCTGGCCTTTCTGTTTTAGAGGCTCACCAATGGTGAAGTCTTCTCTTGATTGTTGACTTTGACACACATACGCCTACCTCCTGGAGAGTGTTCTTGATCTGGACAACTGTTGTGAAGGGTGTTTTCTTCACCAGGGAAAGAATTCTTTGGTCATCCACCACAGTTCTTTTCCGTGGTCTTCCGGGTCTTTTGGTGTTGCTGAGCTCACCGGTGCGTTCCTTATTTTTAAAAATGTTCCAAACTGTTATTTTGGCAACACCTAATGTTTTTGCCATCTCTCTGAAGGTTTTTTTTGTTTTTTCAGCCTAATGATAGCTTGCTTCACCGATAGTGACAGTTTTTTTCATCTAATCTTGAGAGTTGATAGCAACAGATTCTAAATGCAAATAGCACACTTGAAATGAACTCTGACTTTTTATCTGCTCATTGTAATTGGGATAATGAGGGAATAACACACACCTGGCCATGGAACAGCTGAGAAGCCAATTGTCCCATTACTTTTGGTTCCTTAACAAGTGGGAGGCACATATGCAAACTGTTGTAATTCCTACACTGTTCACCTGATTTGGATGTAAATACCCTCAAATTAAAGCTGACAGTCTGCTGTTAAAGCACATCTTGTTTGTTTCATTTCAAATCCATTGTGTTGGTGTATGGAGCCAAAAAATTTCAATTGTGTCGATGTCCCAATATTTATGGACTTGACTGTAGCTGTCATTGTAAGCCCTCCCTCCAGTGATAAGAATTCTGATAACTCTCCTGAAACAGCACAGCACTAGTGAAAACTGAGCTGCCTAAAATAGGAAGTTTGGGTGTCATTAACTAAGCTGAAATACGCCTAAATTAGGTGTATCTCAGGTGCAGATGGAGGCACAAAGGTTAGTTGTGCTGTTATCTGTGACTTTGTCCCACTCATGCCAGGTCTAAAATTGTGGGGGCGTGGCATGGGCGGGGAAGGGTACCGACAAGCCCGTCTCATTTACCATTTTCTATGAATGCTTTAGAACTGCTGCTGGAGGTGCCAAAGTTATGGATAAGCCTATGCCTCTACCATCAGCTTTAGGACTTTATTAAAACCCGTGTCTAAAACGCCAGTCTTAATAAATGTGCCTCTTTATCTCTTCAGAAAGTTCTAGTGGCCAGGATGAAACTATAAGAGTTAAGCATGGAAAATAAAATAAAAAACATGCTCAATTACAAAAAAAATGTTTTCACTAAGAATGTGATTTGAATACTATATAATTTTCCGATTATACATTCCCTATAATAGAGCTTTATTTTAAGTTTAAGAAAAGCTCCATTGCACTCTGTTACACAAATGGGTGATGTCCAAGCTTAGCAGTCCTAAGAAGGTACTACACCAGAGATTTTAGAGTGCAAAGCTTGGTACTGGGAGGAATATGAGAATAAAAAGTATAGATCTGGACTCCCTGTATGGAAAAGTATTCATGTAGTACTACAGTTAACAGGGCTTCAAGGGGCTGTCCAGAATTTTACAGTTGAATTTTTTGCAGGAAATTCTGAGGATATGAAGATCTACTCAGCAAGTGTCCAACACCCCTGTATTTCCTGAACAGGAAGTAGGCACCGAAAGAGCTCCATCCACTGTTTGGTTTGGCCAGGGCTTGTATCTTCGGGGCTGCAGTAACCTAGCTCTGTCCACTGCGCAGTGGATAACGCTGTGTAGTTTCTACATTGGTGCTACCCTGAAAAAGCAAGGGTGGCTGGCTGCCAACCAGAAATTGATAGCCTATCCTGAGGATAGTGCATCAATAGTAACATTTTGGATAACTCCTTTAATCCAAATGCCATACTCCCATTAATAAGACTTTCCAAGGTTTTAATATTGTGAATTTTTTATTTTATTTTTATTGCATTTAAGAAGGTTATGGGTGTAAAATATGTCTTGAACTGCATTTTCCTTTTTCTTTCTCTTAGAATAAATGCTGAGTCTCCTTCATTAAGTAACATTGTTCTTCCATATTCATATTCTTCATTGTTTCTTGACTCGTGTGTTTCATTAATAGATGTGAACAATGTCCTTTTGAGCAGGACAAATATGTGGAAATAACCCAGAGAATGCAAATGAAGAATCCTTTTTTAGCTCAACAATGGCTGCAAGATAAAGTCTGACTTGTTATGATTTTCTTCTGTCAGAATCTTGCAAAAGTTATGTCTTTATATTGTATGTATGAAGAATGATATAACGGTGTCAGGACCAAAGAAGAAATACAATGAAAGATAAGATGAATTATCACAACAGGCGAGACAGTAACAAGGTCGAGTAATCATTTCATCTAAACACTTCTCTTAAAAGCTGAACTGCAGCCCTTAAATCCTTCTGATCCTCAGAGAACTACCGATAAACTGACACTGACATGGTACCCTGATATGTGGCATCATTGTAACACAGTGAGTTCTGGGAAATAATAACTACATTGCTAAATACTTACTGATTTAATACCTATGATAAACAGATTTAACCCTGGTCTACATAAGGTTGCATGCAGCCACCATCTATGATATTGGTTTCCATGTTGTATCTGATGTCTTTCTCAGTATAGAGTAGCATTATATCCTTAAAAGGGTTTTTCTTCTGGATAGGCCATCGTTATCTGATCGGAGGGGTCCGACACTTAGGACCCACGCTGATCTGCTATTTGAGAAGGCACCAGCACTCCTGTGATCATAACAGCCTTCTCCCTACTCACAAAGCATCAACTCAGTACATTTTATAGCGGCTGTGCTTGATATCGCAGCCCAGCCCCATTCACTTCAACGGGCCCAGAGCTGCACCTAGGCCATTTGAACAATGAATGTAACATCACTAGCCTAGGGAATAGTGAGAGAAAACTAAGGCACTCTTGTTAGCACCTGCTGCCTTCTTAAACAGCTGATCGCTGGGAGTCCAACACCAATCAAATAATGAAGACCTATGCAAGTCTCAGAAAATCCCTTTAATGCAGGGATGCTCAGCCTACGGCCCTTCAGCTGTTGTAAAACTACAACTCCCACGATGCCCTTCTGTAGGATGATAGCTGTAGGCTGTCAGGGAATGATGGGAGTTATAGTTTTGCAACAGGTGGAGGGTCACAGGTTAAGCATCTCTGCTTTAATGGAAAGCATCTGTCATGCGCCGAGGGCCAAAGGAAGACCTCCGGGATGTCTTGCAAACAGGACAGAGGCAGACAGTTCAACGAAGGAGTCGCACTGCCTCAGTTTGGCTATATTCCCTGAGTATTAGTAATATGCAAAATAACTGTGGAGCCCCAGTTATGGGTCTTCAACATAGTGAAAGCCAGATGTCCCTCAAAAGGTAGGAAAACCGAGCAAAGGGGGGTCCCCATTACAGAGATCACCAATTACACTATATTAAGTGGCCCCTATGTCAAGATCCCGCTCTTTTACAAGCTTTAAGGATGTGACGGGGAAGACCTAAGCCAGTTATCCATCCACAGACAGCTGTTTCGGGGTGTTGCCCCTCATCAGTGTGGAGTAGGATTCTGGCTAACCGGGAGAAATGCCTTGGAGACTACTCAAACAAAGTATTAGTAAGGATAGTTTTCTAGTGCTGCTGCAGCGTCCCACTACGTGTGTGTGGGCACTGCTTAAAAGCACTTTTTATCTTAACAATTGTATTGTGCTGTATTGTGTGACTTTGTACTAATTTAGCTGCAAAATCCCTGTTACCAGGCAGATTAGGTGTAATTTATACATCCCACCACTAGATGGGGATAAAACTTAGGTTCCACATATACCTAGGTCAGGCCTCGTTAGTGGGTGGAGATCAGATGAGGATGAAGAACAGACTAGAGTTTAGAGCAGATCTGAGTAGATCAGATTAGATGACTGGGAGAGAATATAGAGTGAAGACTCCATGACACAGATTAGTGAGTGGAACCAACATCGCTATGAGGTAGTACTAAGATGTGAGGCACAGAAGAGTGTTTTCCTTCTGTGGCCGGACTATACACTTGCATCTCTGACCAGTAGGAGAGAGTTTGCCTCTCTGGAATAGAAACAAGTTTCCTAAGGAATCATCGGTGATAAAAGCCATTATTTAGGGCTACAGACACCTTTGTGCATGGTGGAGGACTTATAGCTTCTGGCAGCCGCACCATAACTCTGGGAAACAGATGAGTTTACCTGTCCCCAATGTTCAGCTTGTAGGGAAATGACAAGAAATAGGACTGAGCACATCAACAGGAACAAAGTACACCTTAACCACAGCTCAAATCAAGCCTAAAAGCCTAGAAACAGTGGATTTGCAGACCAACTCTAATACCATCAAGAGACTGTATTTTGTACTGCTACCATCAAAGTCAACACCAGTAAAAGTTGTGAGTTGCATCTTACCACTGTCTACCTCATTATTACCACTATTGGTTGTACCACCATTAACGGTACTGGTGTCACGACAAAAACCATCAAGGGACTCAGCCGCAACAAGCACCCTAAGTACCTCTAACATCAAGGGCACCTCAACCACCATCTTGGCTGATGCTTCCCTACCACAGAGCGTGCCCCGGAGGATTTCGTGCTGTCCACCTCAAAACTGTGCTGCCAGCCAAATGAGGCTTTCTGCTAACAGTGAGTTAACTGATGAACTGTGTGTTATAATTTGGCCCGTCATCAGTCCACCATGTACCTCACGTGTTGCCCCTGTGCTACTGGCTGGCTGCACTGCCAAACATCGAGATTCCACCAGAGGATGGTCTTTATCACAAAGCAACCCTTCTGTGAATATAAAAGGTACATAGTGAAGGTCCACCAATCTTCGGTATAGAAAAGGTTTTATTATACTCACAGAAGTATAAAATCAGTAAGCATTGAACAAAGCATAAAAGTTGTCTGTAGTTACAAGACCGCCCAACCCAGGTTTCTCCACGATAGCTTTATCAGGAGCAGATATTACACCCACATATGGGCATTCCTTTTATATGGGTCTGGGATGACAGAAAACATACTTACTCCTCCCACCCCCTTCCATTTAAAACACCCATTTTCTAAATTCCATAAAATATATAAATAGTAACATTTATTAAACATAATCTCTTGCATTAAAATAATACAGTATAAGCTTTAATCATTTTTAAATACTATTATTACAACAGTTTAAAACCTGAGGAAACTACAACTACCTAGCATTATTTCACTACTCAGGTGTCATAGTTCCACTCATAAAAAAGTAAGGCACTGCAGGACAGACAAGGAACAGACAAGGATCAGAAGCAGTAGGAACTTCCAGGCTGGACAGATGACAGGATCAGAAGCAGTTTAGCACTGCCAGGCTACACAAGGAACAGAATCAGACACAGTTAGAGCACTGCTAGGCAAAACATGGAACAGAGTGGATCCAGACAGAGAAAAGGTACAGAAGAACAGGCAAGGCATGGACAAGTATAACAATATCAACATCATAAAGGAAAGGACATCACATCAACACATAACCAGGCAACAGCACAAACAAGGACTTACCATCCTGGGTGAGCAGCAAGGTCCTACACCCAGCAAGGCATAAGATAGACTGACCACAAGCACCATAGCTCACAGGTAGAAATGGCTGCATAATGAGGGCACCTGAAAAGACACACCCAGGCACAGATCAGGGAATGTTAAACCCATCAGAACAGGAGTACCAGAACCACAGACTGCAGTACAGGATGCTGCCCCCTGGTAACCAGCATACACAGAATCCACCACAGCCAGTAGGTGACAGAAATTAGCTTTTTTTACACAGTTTTTATTTTTTATTTTTTTACAGTGTTCACCTGAGGGGTTAGGTCATGTGTTTTTTTTTTATAGAGCCGGTCGTTACGATCGTGGCAATACCTAATATGTATACTTTTTTTGTCTATTGTCTTTAGATTGGTACTAATTTGGTGCACATACTTCTTTTTGATTGCTTGGTGTTGTACTTTTAGTGATGTAAGGTGACAAAAAAATGGTTTTTTTTTAATTTAGCACAGTTTTTATTTATTTATTTTTACGGTGTTCATCTGAGGGGTTAGGTCATGTGATATGTTTATAGAGCTGATTGATACAGACGCGACAATGTCTACTTTTTTTATTTTTTTATTATTTACTTTATTTGGGGAAAATTACATTTTGTGGGGTTTTTTTTACTTGAAACTTAAAATTTTTTTTGGGGAAAACATTATTTTTATCCCATTTTGGGACTTCAACTTTTGGGGGTCTAATCCCCTTTACAATGCATTCCAATACTTCTGTATTGGAATGCATTTGCTGTATGAGTAATAATGTGTGTATTACTCATACAGCTTCCGGCCTGTGAGATCTCAGGGGGCTGGATCTCACAGGCTCTTCACCGGAAGGCAGCCCCGATGCCTAAGGAAGGCATCAGGCTGCCTTCCATGTCATCGGGTCCCCGTCACAGCAGCATGGGGACCCGATGGCAGCTCCGATCCCCGCCCGACCTCGCACGTGCCGCGGTCAGTGCTAGCCGTGGCACATGAAGGGTTAATGCATCCGTGATTTCACCGATGCTGGCGCATGCAGCAGGGTTCCGGCTATCAGTGACTGCCGGACCCCTGGCACGGATCGAGCGGACGCAGCTTCTGCACCTGCCCGATCCCCATGAAGTACATGTATGTCACGGTCTTTAATTCCCGCAAAGAAATTACGTACATGTACGTCAAGGGTCCTTAAGGGGTTAAACCACCCTCTTCTTGCATGTGCTGTTGAATTGGTACCTGCAACTGTTGTGCATGTGTGTCATTTTGCCCTGTTTCAGTGTGCTCAGCACATTGGCACCGTTGTCGCACACCGCTTTACCAACTGTCAAATTGAGAGGGGTTAGCCACTGATCAGCCTGTGACCGCAGAGCTGAAAGGAGTTCAGGATCGGTGTGGCTCTTTGCTTCCAGGCACAACAGCCGCAGCACAGCATGGCAACGTCTCACCTGGCACGTCGAATAGGTTCTGGGGAGCTGGGGGGGGGGGGGGTTCAGCGGAAGAGGCGGTAGCAGTGAAAAGGATAAGTCAGCCGAGGAAGAGACGGAGGATGGAGTAGGAATCTGCATGCAATCTGTGGCTGTAACACCAAATCCACACGGGTGCCACGGGTTGCATGCTTGACAGCCATCAGAAGGTTCACCCAGTGGGCAATAAAAGTTATGTACCTTCCCTGCCCGTGTTTGCTAGACCACATGTCTGAGGTCAGATGTATCTTGGCACCGACACTGTGTGCCAGAAATACATTCACTTGCCACTGAACATGGTCATATAGCTCTGGTATGCCCTTCTGGTAAAAATATTTCCTTCAGGGGACCTTTCATTGCGGTGTGCCAATGGCCACAAATTTAAAGGCCTCCAAGTCCACCAATGCGGAACAGCAATGAGCATCCCTGTATCGATGTACCATAGTTAGCACTCCCGCTGTTAACTCAAATTTCTTAACTCATTTCATTATCTTGAGACAAAAGCCATTAAAAAGCAATTGAAGGTGTTTGCTTAGATTGGATAACCAAACTCAGAAATCTCTGAAAAAAGGAGTGTTAACCATGTTACATCCATCTTGCACGTATTCTAATTAGTTTCTAACTGTATTTGAAGACAGGTATGTTTTTACAATAGCTAATCCATATCTACAATACATACAGCTGTTCCTGCGATATGTCGATGACGTATTTGTAATCTTTTCGGGCACTGAGATGCAGTGTAGGGAATTTGTGTCCTACTTGAATGATTGCAATAATATAAACATGAAATTTACCCTCATTTTTGGGGGCAATTCTCTTGAGTTCTTAGATGTGTATATGGAGGCTGGAGAAGATGGCCTGCTGACTAGTGGCCACCTTAAGCCTTCAGCCACAAACTCCCTATTGCATCATAGGAGCTTCCATCCAGACAATGTTAAGAGATCAGTACCCTATGGCCAATTTATACGGTTGAAGCGTATAAATAACACTGAGAAGGGATATAATAGACATTCAGAAGAATTAAAAGGCCGATTACGTAAGGAGTTGTTATATAGAAATAGAAAAAGCGCCCATGATAAAATGGAAAGATTTGTATTCACATTCAAATACAGTCCAGCAGCTGAATTGATTAAACACACTATTTGTAATAATTGGGATATTCTGAAAAGTGAGGAAGGGCTAAGAAGGATTGTAGACAACAGACAACGTATAGCTTTCAAAAAATGCCATACGATTAAAGACAAAATAGTGGAGTAGATTTAAGAGCAAAAGGGCATACAATTGGCTGTCATCGAGTAGACCTGTGGGCAATCATAAATGTGGTAATTGTTCCTTTCACAGTTATAATAATCAAAATAAATACCTGTCGTTTGGTGGGGTGTCACATTATGTGACACAATTTATTACCTGCAAAAGTAATTATGTTGTCTACTTGGTTACATGCCAGTGTGGTGCCTTTTATATAGGGAAAACCATTTGTCCCCTATTTGAAAGGTTTAGAGAACACTTAAATTCTTTGAAAAAAGGAAAAGGATGCACCAGGCTCATTGAACATATCCGTAATGTGCATGGTGGAAATCCGCAATGTATTTTCTTTGCTGGGAAATAGCGTAGGTACCATTTATGCCCCGAGGTGGGACAGGCACTGTGCACTCCTGCAAAGGGAATCAAGATGGATAATGAGAGCCAATGCCCTGGGTCCTCTCGGACTTAATGATAGAAATGATCTAAGTGTCTTCATTTGACATGTTCAATTCACAACTTACCGGCCGCACAGGTGTTGTTTTATTTAGTTATTGTAGCTTACCCTTATGGTTACAAGGAAGATTAGCGTCTGGGTTGCCTAGGTAACCGGACGCTTTGACGTGAATATAGTGCGCGTGATAGCTCAATGAGGTCATTGGCCTGACAAAGCGGAAGTTAGCGCGAAAACAGCCGTCGCCACCAACTTCTGTGCATATCAGCATTGTATGCTCCTGCCTGAAGAATAATGAATAATGAATGAATAAAGTAATCGTTTTATCAACACTGGTGAGTGCCGCCTTTTCTATTGTTCTCCATATGGTTATCAACTTTTTACATTCAAACATTTTGGCCACGGAAGCTTGCCTTTTGCCAGATGAACGCGACGACGGCACGAATGGAAGGTGAAGTGGAGGACAAATGGGAGGAGAGAGGTGAAGGAGAAGAGGCAGGACGTGGAGTGCTCGGAGTGTGGCTTTGTGGGTTCTGACGGTGTTGCTCCCACTGGGCTCGGTGATGGGAGGTCAGGTACCTTCTTAAGGCACCGTCCCTAGGTGAGTGTTTGGCTTGCTACAACTTATGAGTTAACAGCACAGGCTGCAGATGGCACCACTACTGTCAGCAGCTGACACAATAAAAAAAAAGCCCACACTGCTGAGCCAAGTTCCGGCGTCCTGGGAGCGCAAGATAGGACCGTGCATGGTGGATGTCTCGCTCCAGATACATTTGCAGACTAATTTTTGCCTCCTGTGCACTGCGAGTTCTGCATGCTTCTCCTTCTCCTCCCTATCTGCTGTCTCTCCCTCTGAACTCCCCTCCTCTTTTGTGGCCACCCACATGACATCCATCGACACGTCACCATCGCTACCTTCATCACCACTGACATTAGAGATCTCAAAGTAGACAGCCACAATGGGGACTACACTCCTTGGGGTTATCTGGGTACTGTCGTCAGACCGCTGGTGACCCTTGCTGCCTCCTCTTCCTTATCCAATGCCAAGAATGGCTGCGCATCCGTAAGGTCTGGGAATGGATGGGAAAATAATTCTTCTGACTCGAGTGGAGGGGCTATGGTGGTGGTGTCTTGGAGGGTGCACACAGCAGATAATGAGGAGGGTGCTGATACAGAGGATGAGGAGGGTGCAGAAGCGGAAGGCTGAGTGAGCACCTCAACCAACTCTGGTGTGTCCTTTGACGTAATCGTACGCAACTTCTGCAACTTCCCACTTAGGCTTAGGCCTGGTGCAACTGCCCGACCCCTACCACTAGAGTTGAGCGAACACCTGGATATTCGGGTTCGAGAAGTTCGGCCGAACTTCCCGGAAATGTTCGGGTTCGGGATCCGAACCCGACCCGAACTTCGTCCCGAACCCCATTGAAGTCAAAGGGGACCCGAACTTTTTGGCACTAAAAAGGCTGTAAAACAGAACAGGAAAGGGGTAGAGGGCTGCAAAAGGCAGCAACATGTAGGTAAATCCCCTGCAAACAAATGTGGATAGGGAAATGAATTAAAATAAAAATAAAATAAATAAAAATTAACCAAATATCAATTGGAGAGAGGTCTCACAGCAGAGAATCTGGCTTCACGTGACCCACCACTGTAACAGTCCAATTTAGGCCCCGACACCCAGGCAGAGGAGAGAGGTCCCATAACAGAGAATCTGGCTTCATGTCAGCAGAGAATCAGTCTTCATGTCATAGCAGAGAATCATGCTTCACGTCACCCAACACTGGAACAGTCCATTGTCAGATATTTAGGCCCAGGCACCAAGGCAGAGGAGAGAGGTCACGTAACAGAGAATCTGGCTTCATGTCAGCAGAGAATCAGTCTTCATGTCATAGCAGAGAATCATGCTTCACGTCACCCAACACTGGAACAGTCCATTGTCAGATATTTAGGCCCAGGCACCCAGGCAGAGGACAGAGGTCCCGTAACAGAGAATCTGGCTTCATGTCAGCAGAGAATCAGTCTGCATATTATAGCAGAGAATCAGGCTTCACGTCACCCAACACTGGAACAGTCCATTGTCAGATATTTAGGCCCCGACACCCAGACAGAGGAGAGGTTCATTCAACTTTGGGTTGCCCCGCAATATAATGGTAAAATGAAAATAAAAATAGGATTGAATGAGGAAGTGCCCTGTAGTACAATAATATATGGTTAAGGGGAGGTAGTTAATGTCTAATCTGCACAAGGGATGGACAGGTCCTGTGGGATCCATGCCTGATTCATTTTTATGAACGTCAGCTTGTCCACATTGGCAGTAGACAGGCGGCTGCGTTTGTCTGTAATGACGCCCCCTGCCGTGCTGAATACACGTTCAGACAAAACGCTTGCCGCCGGGCAGGCCAGCACCTCCAAGGCATAAAAGGCTAGCTCTGGCCACGTGGACAATTTAGAGACCCAGAAGTTGAATGGGGCCGAACCATCAGTCAGTACGTGGAGTGGTGTGCACACGTACTGTTCCACCATGTTAGTGAAATGTTGCCTCCTGCTAACACGTTGCGTATCAGGTGGTGGTGCAGTTAGCTGTGGCGTGTTGACAAAACTTTTCCACATCTCTGCCATGCTAACCCTGCCCTCAGAGGAGCTGGCCGTGACACAGCTGCCTTGGCGACCTCTTGCTCCTCCTCTGCCTTGGCCTTGGGCTTCCACTTGTTCCCCTGTGACATTTTGGAATGCTCTCAGTAGCGCGTCTACCAACGTGCGCTTGTACTCGCGCATCTTCCTATCACGCTCCAGTGCAGGAAGTAAGGTGGGCACATTGTGTCTTTGTACCGTGGATCCAGCAGGGTGGCAACCCAGTAGTCCGCACACGTTAAAATGTGGGCAACTCTGCTGTCGTTGTGCAGGCACTGCAGCATGTAGTCGCTCATGTGTGCCAGGCTGCCCAGGGGTAAGGACAAGCTGTCCTCTGTGGGAGGCGTATCGTCATCGTCCTGCGTTTCCCCCCAGCCACGCACCAGTGATGGGCCCGAGCTGCGTTGGGTGCCACCCCGCTGTGACCATGCTTCATCCTCCTCAACCTCCTCCTCCTCCTCCTCGTCCTCCTCCTCCTCCAGTAGTGGGCCCTGGCTGGCCACATTTGTACCTGGCCTCTGCTGTCGCAAAAAACCTCCCTCTGAGTCACTTCGAAGAGACTGGCCTGAAAGTGCTAAAAATGACCCCTCTTCCTCCTCCTCCTCCTGGGCCACCTCCTCTACCCAGTGTGCAGTTAGGGAGATATAGCGTCCCTGGCCGTGCTTACTGGTCCACGTATCTGTGGTTAGGTGGACCCTGCCACAGATGGCGTTGCGCAGTACACACTTGATTTTATCGGATACTTGGTTGTGCAGGGAAGGCATGGCTCTCTTGGAGAAGTAGTGCCGGCTGGGAACAACATACTGTGGGACAGCAAGCGACATGAGCTGTTTGAAGCTGTCTGTGTCCACCAGCCTAAATGACAGCATTTCATAGGCCAGTAGTTTAGAAATGCTGGCATTCAGGGCCAGGGATCTAGGGTGGCTAAGTGGGAATTTACGCTTTCTCTCAAATGTTTGTGAGATGGAGAGCTGAACGCTGGCGTGTGACATGGTTGAGATGCTTGGTGACGGAGGTGGTGGTGTTGGTGGTACATCCTCTGTTTGCTGGGCAGCAGGTGCCAATGTTCCTCCAGAGGCGGAGGAAGAGGCCGAGGCGGCAGCAGCAGAAGAGGCCGAGGTGGCAGCAGCAGAAGAGGTAGCAGGGGGAGCCTGAGTGACTTCCTTGTTTTTAAGGTTTTTACTCCACTGCAGTTCATGCTTTGCATGCAGGTGCCTGGTCATGCAGGTTGTGCTAAGGTTCAGAACGTTAATGCCTCGCTTCAGGCTCTGATGGCACAGCGTGCAAACCACTCGGGTCTTGTCGTCAGCACATTGTTTGAAGAAGTGCCATGCCAGGGAACTCCTTGAAGCTGCCTTTGGGGTGCTCGGTCCCAGATGGCGGCGGTCAGTAGCAGGCGGAGTCTCTTGGCGGCGGGTGTTCTGCTTTTGCCCACTGCTCCCTCTTTTGCTACGCTGTTGGCTCAGTCTCACCACTGCCTCTTCCTCCGAACTGTGAAAGTCAGTGGCACAACCTTCATTCCATGTGGGGTCTAGGACCTCATCGTTCCCTGCATCGTCTTCCACCCAGTCTTGATCTCTGACCTCCTGTTCAGTCTGCACACTGCAGAAAGACGCAGCACTTGGCACCTGTGTTTCGTCATCATCAGAGACGTGCTGAGGTGGTATTCCCATGTCCTCATCATCAGGAAACATAAGTGGTTGTGCGTCAGTGCATTCTATGTCTTTCACCGCTGGGGAAGCGCTAGGTGGATGCCCTTGGGAAACCCTGCCAGCGGAGTCTTCAAACAGCATAAGAGACTGCTGCATAACTTGAGGCTCAGACAGTTTCCCTGGTATGCATGGGGCTGATGTGACAGACTGATGGGCTTGGTTTTCAGGCGCCATCTGTGCGCTTTCTGCAGAAGACTGGGTGGGAGATAATGTGAAAGTTCTGGATCCACTGTCGGCCACCCAATTGACTAATGCCTGTACCTGCTCAGGCCTTACCATCCTTAGAACGGCATTGGGCCCCACCAAATATCGCTGTAAATTATGGCGGCTACTGGGACCTGAGGAAGTTAGTACACTAGGACGTGTGGCTGTGGCAGAACGGCCACGTCCTCTCCCAGCACCAGAGGGTCCACTAACACCACCACGACCATGTCCGCGTCCGCGTCCCTTACTAGATGTTTTCCTCATTGTTACCGTTCACCACAATAGAAAAAATATTATTTGGCCCAATGTATTGAATTCAAATTCAGGCCTTTTTTTTTACAGACACCTAACACTATCTGGCTATTTATTTAGGTACAGTATTACACTAATACAGACAGAATTATACTTTGAAATGCACGGTAGCGTGTGAAGTTATTGTGGATGACCCTATCAGCACCTTGAATCTAATATACCCTTTTAGGGATAGATTTAAAATAGCTCTGATACAGCAGAAACCACTAAATTAGGAAATTGCTAAATTGGGAATTGTATTTCAACCCAGAACAAAAACTGTGCTTTGACGGACACTAAATAACTTGACGGGTTAAATGCACTTGGTGACAGGCTCAGCTTGCCCCTCATGTAGTATATGGCCAAAAAATAACCACACTATTGATGGTTAAATGCACTTGGTGTGACAGCTTGACCGATGTAGGATATAGCCAAAAAACAACCACACTATTGAGGGTTAAATGCACTTGGTAACAGGCTCAGCTTGCCCCTCATGTAGTATATGGCCAAAAAATAACCACACTATTGATGGTTAAATGCACTTGGTGTGACAGCTTGACCGATGTAGGATATAGCCAAAAAACAACCACACTATTGAGGGTTAAATGCACTTGGTGACAGGCTCAGCTTGCCCCTGATGTAGTATATGGCCAAAAAATAACCACACTATTGATGGTTAAATGCATTTGGTGTGACAGCTTGACCCTGATGTAGGATATAGCCAAAAAATAACCACACTATTGAGGGTTAAATGTACTTGGTGGCAGCTTGTGCTGGCGCACCACAAGACACAAAAGGCCGCCGATCACCCCAGAAAAAAGTGAATAAAAAACGCTCTGGGCAGCCTAAAAACACTGAGCAATTGAATATCAGAAGTTCAATGATCCACAGCTGCAGATCGATCACTGAATGAAGTCTTTTGGAGGAGTTAATCACTGCCTAATCTCGCCCTAACGTCGCTGCTGCAACCTCTCCCTACACTGAGCAGAGTGACGTGCGGCGCTACGTGACTCGAGCTTAAATAGAGGCTGGGTCACATGCTGCACTGGCCAATCACAGCCATGCCAATAGTAGGCATGGCTGTGACGGCCTCTTGGGGCAAGTAGTATGACGCTTGTTGATTGGCTGCTTTGCAGCCTTTCAAAAAGCGCCAAGAAAGCGACGAACACCGAACCCAAACCCGGACTTTTACGAAACTATACAGTTCGGGTTCGCTCATCCCTACCTACCACCCCTGCCGAATGGCCTGCCTCTTCCTCTACCTGTCATTTTCAAAATAACACTGTGACAAAGTCCAGATAGAAGAGCAGTATTTGTGGAAGCAGGTATATTGCAGGCCTCAATCAATATTTGTGGAAGCCGGCAAATCAATCCCCTCCATCAGTATTTTTTGGAAAACAGGTATATAGAACCCAATAATGAGTATTTGCTGGAAACTGGTAAATAAAATCCCTTAATCAATATTTAGCTACAGCATTACAGCAGTACCGCACACAACTGCTGCACAATACAAATGCACTATAATATACTTTCTATGTTAGAAGGTATATTATAGGTATATCACACCCTTCTATCAGTTTTTTTTGGGGGGGCAACAGGTATATCACACCTGTTGCAATTACTTATTTAAATAGCATTTGTCCCTCTATCTAGCTGCGGTATCTCAGCAGAAAAGCACACAACTGCTGCGAAATAAAGGAGCACTATAATATAATTTCTATGTCAGAAGGTATATTATAGGTATATCACGCCCCTCAATCATATTTTCTTTTTCTTTTTTTTGAGGGGGGGCAGCAGATATATCACACCAGTTGCAATTACTTATTCTAAAAGCGTTTGTCCCTCTATCTAGCTACGGCATCACAGCAGTACCGCACACAACTGCTGCTCAATACAAATGCACTATAATTAACTTTCTATGTTAGAAGGTATATTATAGGTATATCACACCCCTCAATCAATTTGTTTTGGGGGGCAAACAGGTATATAACAGTTGCAATTCGTTATTCCAGTAGTTGGTGGGCTAGAAGTTCCGACAAGCCAGCGGTCAGCAGTTGGGCAAGAGGGTTATCCGGTGTCATCATCTTTTTACACTCGAACATTTGGGCAACGGAAGCCTGGCTCTTGCCAATAATATACTTTCTATATAGTGCATTTGGGTAGTGCAGCATTTGTTTGCGGTTTTGCAGGAGTGACAAACGCTATTGGAAAAAAATCATTTCTACTGTTGTGATATACCAGTTTCCCCCCAAAAAAGTTATTAAGACAAGGGTGTTATATACCAATAATATACTTTTTATATAGTGCATTTGGGTAGTGCAGCATTTGTTTGTAGTTTTTCTGCATCATCGCAGATACATAGAGTGACAAACGCTATTGGAATAAATAATTTCTACTGGTGTGATATACCAGTTGCCTCCCCTAAAAGGTGATTGAGGCAGGGGTGTGATATACCAATGATATACTTTCTATATAGTGCATTTGGGTCACAGCATTTGTTTGTGTTATTGCTGTGTTACCGCAGTTACACAGAGTCAAAAACGCTATTGGAACAAATAATTTCTACTGGTATGATATACCAGTTGCCCCACCCCAAAAAAAAGTGATTGGGTCAGAGGTGTTATATACTAATAATATAATTTCTATATAGTGCATTTGGGTAGTGCAGCATTTTTGTGTGGTATTGCTGCGTTACCACAGCTACAGAGAGTGACCAACACTATTGGAACAAATAATTTTGACTGGTGTGATATACCAGTTGACCCACCAAAAAACTGATTGAGGCAGGGGTGTGATATACCTTCTTTGCTAAATACTGTTCTTCTATAGGGACTTTTGTCACAGGGTCATTTTGAAAATTATAGGCAGAGGAAGAGGCAGGGGTGGTAGAGGTTGGGCAGGTGCACCAGGCCGGAGCCTAAGTGGGAAGTTGCCTAAGGTGTGTGAAATATACGTCAAAAGACGCACCAGAGTTGGTTGAGTGGCTCACTCAGCCTTTTACTTCTGCACCCTCCTTATCCTCTCTATCTGCACCCTCTTCCCTCTCTGCTGTGTGCACCTCCAAAGACTCCACCACCATATCCCCTCCGCTCGAGTCAGAGCAATTATTTCCCATCCATTCCAAGACCTAACAGATGCGCAGCCATTCTTGGGATCGGATCAGGAAGAGGAGGTATCAACGGTCACCACTCAGCAGTCTGACAACAGTGCCCAGATCAGCCCAAGGAGGGTGGTCCCCGCTTTTGCTGCCTACTCCGAGATCTCTAATGTCAGTGGTAGTGAAGGTGGCGATGATAACTTGTCAATGAACGTCACGTGGGTGCCCACAAGAGAGGAAGAGGAGGAGAGTTTAATCGGAGAGACAAAACAGCTGATAGGGAGGAGAAAGAGGAGAAGCAGGCAGAACGTACAATGAACAGGAGGCAAAAATCAGACTACTAATGTATCTGGAACGAGCCATCCACCATGCACGGTCACATCTGTCGCTCCCAGGACGCCGACACATGGCTTTGCAGTGTGGGCATTTTTTTATGTGTCCGCTGCTGACAATAGTGGTGCCATATGCAGCCTGTGCTGTCAGTGCATAAGTTGCGGTAAGCCCAACACTTACCTATGGACGACCGCCTTAATAAGAAACCTGGCCTACCATGACCAAGCTCAGAGGGAGCGTTCATCTGGCAAGGGCCAGGCTTCCGTTGCCCAAATGTTCGAGAGTAAAAATAGGATGACTCCTGATAACCCTCTTGCCCAAAGGCTGACCGCTGGCTTGTCAGAACTGCTAGCCTGCCAACTACTGCCATATAAACTGGTGGACTCGGAGGCCTTTAGAAAATTGTGGCCATTGGCATACTGCCAATCTCTGGAACACAGTGTCGGTGCCAAGATACATCTGACCACAGACACCTGGTCTAGAAAACACGGGCAGGGAAGGTACATAACTTTAACTGCCCACTAGGTGAACATTCTGACGGCCGTCAAGCATGCAACCCATGGATTTAATGTTACCGCCATGGATTGCATGCAGGCCTGCCTCTTCTCCTCCTCCTACTTCATCCTCTGTCTCCTCCTCAGCTGACTCCTCCTTATCTACTACTACCGCCTTTTCCGCTGCGCCCCCCAAGCTCCCAAGAACTTATTTGACGTGCCAGGTGAGACGTTGCTATGCTGTGCTGCGGCTGTTGTGCCTGGAAGCCTAGAGCCACACCGGTCCTGCACTTCTTTCAGCTTTGCAGTCAGTGGCCGATCAGTGGCTAACCCCGCTCAATTTGACAGTTGGTAAAGTGGTGTGCAACAACGGTGCCAATCTGCTGAGCATGCTGAAACAGGGCAAAATGACACACATGCTGTGCCCGTCCTAAACTTAGTAGTGCAGCAATTCATTGCCAAATACCCCGGGGTCCAGGATGTCTTGTGGCAGGCTAGGAAAATCTCTTGCCATTTTAGAAGATCTTACACAGCCATGGCTCGCCTTGCTGACTTTCAGCGGCGACACCACCTGGCCGGCAGACATATGATTTGTGACTGCCTGACATGCTGGAACCCCACCTTGTATATGCTTGATAGGCTGCTCCAGCAGAAACTTGCAGTGAATGGCTATCTACGTATACGAACTTCTGCGGTAGGACAGGTTCTGGGGAGCTTGGTTACTTTTCACTGTGCCAGTGGCTGCTGAAGCGTAACACATGCACATTTCTGTGGCCATTTAGTGAGATCACCAAACTGGTCAGTTGCTGCCAGGGCACCTTCATTGACATCGTACCTTATGCTTTCTGGAGCGTGCATTGCGTTGTGTCATTGATCAAGCCGTCGAGGAGCTGGAGCAGGAAGATGATGAAGTCGCAATGCTGGATGAATTCCAGGGGGGGCTACTCCATCTGAGACAAGTCAACAGGAGTCTGAAGAGGAGTCAGAGGAGGATAGTGCTGGGGTGGAGAAGAAGAAAGAAGAGCATGCTTTAAACTTTTCTGGGATCCCTAGTGTTTTCCATGCCTGGGGGGGAGGAGACCGAGGACAACATTATCCTGGACGATAAGCAGGAGCCTGGCCACTCCACTGCTTCCAATTTAGTGCAAATGGGGGCCTTCATGCTCGAGTGCTTGAAGAGGGACCCCCGTATAAAAAGCATAAAGAGCTAGGACCAGTAATGGGTGGCAACGTGCTTAGACCCCTGGTACAAACACAAAAATGGTGCACATGTTACCAGCATCACAGAGGGCTATCAGAATGCAGCACTTCCAGGCCTTGCTTCGAGCAATGCTGCATTCTGCTTTTGCGGGTGTTGACAGAGGAATTTCCACTCACAGAGAAACAGTTGCGGGTACCAATCCAACAGCGCATTCGAGAAGAGGGCGGTTTGAAGATGTGCTGGTCACTGCGGATATGAGATCATTCTTGCAGCCAACCCATCGACAGCAGCCCACCAATCCAGCCTCAGGGAACACCTAGACCAACAGGTGTCCCGCTACATCGAGTTAACAGCCGATGTGGACGCTCTGAGAAGCAAGGAACCCCTGGACTACTGGGTGTGTAGGCTTGACCTGTGGCCAGAGTTGGCACAATTTGCCATGGAACTCTTGGCTTTCCCTTTGTCGAGGGTCCTGTCCGAAAGCGCAGCAGGGGGGATCGTGACCGATAAGCACACTCGCCTAGCTCACGACAGTGTGGACTACCTCATATTTCTAAAAATGAATGAGGCATGGATCTCGGAGGAATTCAACACATGTGACGAGTCACTTTAAATTGAATTTCCTCATGACAGCCCACATACACTCACCTAAAGAATTATTAGGAACACCTGTTCTATTTCTCATTAATGTGATTATCTAGTCAACCAATCACATGGCAGTTGCTTCAATGCATGTAGGGTTGTGGTCCTGGTCAAGACAATCTCCTGAACTCCAAACTGAATGTCAGAATGAAAAAGAAAGGTGATTTAAGCAATTTTGAGCGTGGCATGGTTGTTGGTGCCAGACGGGCCGGTCTGAGTATTTCACAATCTGCTCAGTTACTGGGATTTTCACGCACAACCATTTCTAGGATTTACAAAGAATGGTGTGAAAAGGGAAAAACATCCAGTATGCGGCAGTCCTGTGGGCGAAAATGCCTTGCTGATGCTAGAGGTCAGAGGAGAATTGTCCGACTGATTCAAGCTGATTGAAGAGCAACATCGACTGAAATAACCACTCGTTACAACCAAGGTAAGCAGCAAAGCATTTGTGAAGCCACAACACGCACAACCTTGAGGCGGATGGGCTACAACAGCAGAAGACCCCACCGGCTACCACTCATCTCCACTACAAATAGGAAAAAAAGGCTACAATTTGCACAAGCTCACCAAAATTGGATTGTTGAAGACTGGAAAAATGGTTTCTTGAACATGACAATGAGTTCACTGTACTAAAATGGCCCCCACAGTCACCAGATCTCAACCCAATAGAGCATCTTTGGGATGTGGTGGAACGGGAGCTTCGTGCCCTGGATGTGCATCCCTCAAATCTCCATCAACTGCCAGATGCTATCCTATCAATATGGGCCAACATTTCTAAAGAATGCTATCAGCACCTTGTTGAATCAATGCCACGTAGAATTAAGGCAGTTCTGAAGGCAAAAGGGGGTCAAACACCGTATTAGTATGGTGTTCCTAATAATTCTTTAGGTGAGTGTATATCCGATACCACCCAAATAATACTTAGGTAGATAAAGCGGCATAAAAGGCCTTTTCCTTCCGTTAAATGCCTAATGTTTTGGGCCTCGGAGGAAATCAACACCTGTGGCAACCACTTGTTTCAACTATTGTCATTAGGGTTTTTAAGAGGGGGGATTTCGTTAGCCATGTTTTTAATCCAATTTTATATTTTTAGATCTATTAAATATTAATATTTAATATATATTTGACCTGTATTTTACTGGCCCTCAGTTAAATTGATATCCATTGACTGTCAAATAGACCTCCAGCCACATACTTACTTATTCTTTTATGTACGCTGAATGCATAATTTTTGGGGCCTGTAGACCACTGGCCTGCTGTAAAATTGATATCCAATGACCATGTAATCTACCTCCAGCCCCATACTTACTTGTTCTTTTCTGTACGGTGAATGAATAATTGTTGCGGCCTCGGTGGAATACAATTTAATATTTTGAGTTCTTTTAAACATATGTATTTGACCTGTATTTGTACTGGCCTGCAGTAAAATATATATCCATTGACAGTGCAATATACCTCCGGCCACATAATCACTTGATCTTTTATGTCCGGTAAAGGCCTAATGTTTGGTGCCTGTAGTCCAGTGGCCTACAGTAAAATTTTATCCATTGACCGCATAATGTACCTCAAGCCACATAATCAGAATTTTTTTTATGTCAGCTAAATGCCCCATATTCCCTTGGCTTAAAAAAAAGAAAACAGGCTCCAACAGGGCATACAGGGAGTGCAGAATTATTAGGCAAGTTGTATTTTTGAGGATTAATTTTATTATTGAACAACAACCATGTTCTCAGTGAACCCAAAAAACTCATTAATATCAAAGCTGAATATTTTTGGAAGTAGTTTTTAGTTTGTTTTTAGTTTTAGCTATTTTAGGGGGATATCTGTGTGTGCAGGTGACTATTACTGTGCATAATTATTAGGCAACTTAACAAAAAACAAATATATACCCATTTCAATTATTTATTTTTACCAGTGAAACCAATATAACATCTCAACATTCACAAATATACATTTCTGACATTCAAAAACAAAACAAAAACAAATCAGTGACCAATATAGCCACCTTTCTTTGCAAGGACACTCAAAAGCCTGCCATCCATGGATTCTGTCAGTGTTTTGATCTGTTCACCATCAACATTGCGTGCAGCAGCAACCACAGCCTCCCAGACACTTTTCAGAGAGGTGTACTGTTTTCCCTCCTTGTAAATCTCACATTTGATGATGGACCACAGGTTCTCAATGGGGTTCAGATCAGGTGAACAAGGAGGCCATGTCATTAGATTTTCTTCTTTTATACCCTTTCTTGCCAGCCACGTTGTGGAGTACTTGGACGCGTGTGATGGAGCATTGTCCTGCATGAAAATCATGTTTTTCTTACCTTGCAGACTTCTTCCTGTACCACTGCTTGAAGAAGGTGTCTTCCAGAAACTGGCAGTAGGACTGGGAGTTGAGCTTGACTCCATCCTCAACCCAAAAAGGCCCCACAAGCTCATCTTTGATGATACCAGCCCAAACCAGTACTCCACCTCCACCTTGCTGGCGTCTGAGTCGGACTGGAGCTCTCTGCCCTTTACAAATCCAGCCATCTGGCCCATCAAGACTCACTCTCATTTCATCAGTCCATAAAACCTTAGAAAAATCAGTCTTGAGATATTTCTTGGCCCAGTATTGACTTTTTAGCTTGTGTGTCTTGTTCAGTGGTGGTCGTCTTTCAGCCTTTCTTACCTTGGCCATGTCTCTGAGTATTGCACACCTTGTGCTTTTGGGCACTCCAGTGATGTTGCAGCTCTGAAATATGGCCAAACTGGTGGCAAGTGGCATCTTGGCAGCTGCACGCTTGACTTTTCTCAGTTCATGGGCAGTTATTTTGCGCCTTGGTTTTTCCACACGCTTCTTGCGACCCTGTTGACTATTTTGAATGAAACGCTTGATTGTTCGATGATCACGCTTCAGAAGCTTTTCAATTTTAAGAGTGCTGCATACCTCTGCAAGATATCTCACTATTTTTGACTTTTCTGAGCCTGTCAAGTCCTTCTTTTGACCCATTTTGCCAAAGGAAAGGAAGTTGCCTAATAATTATGCACACCTGATATAGGGTGTTGATGTCATTAGACCACACCCCTTCTCATTACAGAGATGAACATCACCTAATATGCTTAATTGGTAGTAGGCTTTCGAGCCTATACAGCTTGGAGTAAGACAACATGCATAAAGAGGATGATGTGGTCAAAATACTCATTTGCCTAATAATTCTGCACGTAGTGTATTTCAGAGGATTTCCCTTTAAGACGCATAAATATGTCCCCTGATTAAGATACATATTTTTAGTTGGAATTTTTGTCATTGATCCCCCTCTAGTTTGTCACTGTCCATGTTGTGGGACTATTTGTACACTTCTACTAAGTATTTGGTGGCTACAAATATTAGCTGAAGGTTTTTCATGTTTGCCTGCAATTAAAGTGAATGGTGCCCGCCGCGAATATGTGGTTTGCGAACATTTGATCGCGTTCGCGAACCATCTGTCACGACCCTTGGTCATGGTCGTGACTCCTTCGGAGCCGCATGCAGTTGCCCGCGGTTTGGTGTTGTGTCAACCGCAGCTGGGGGCACTTAGTTGTGTGCCTCAAGTGCGGTTGCCGTGGACAACAGGTATGCGTGCGGTTTCCCTTGGCAACGTGTGTTTGTGTGCACTTCCCTTGTCTGGTGTGCACGGGGGGTCATTGTGTGCACTTCCCCTTTGAGTTGGTGTTTTCCCTTCCCTGGTGTTGGAAGGGTTAACTTCCTTCCTAGTGTGTGTGTGCACTGGGTGTGTCTGACTGTTGGGTGTGGCTTCTTGGCCCTATAAAGCCTCAGTGGAAGGCAGTAGTCAGAGAGGGTGCTTCAGCCATGCTTGCTGGAGACATCCTCCTGGTTATTTACCAACTGCCAGTGGGGGCCACCCTTCTGGTCATAAAACTATGTTACACAGTGTTATGAAGGTGTGTGTGTGGGGTTTCCTTATTATTGCAGCTTATGGTCCTGGGTTCCTGTGTGATGTCTGGTGTGTGCTGTATTTGTTTGTGTTCTGAACAGCAGCACTTGCACATGGGTTCCAGGTTTTGTTGTCTGTGGCAGGTGAGTGTTGTGTTGGTTGCATTTGCCTGTCACTGCCATAAGTTGTTTCTGTTCCCCTTGTAGCTTGGCCACTTTAGACTCCTGTTTCTCTGCGTCCAGGAGGAACGGGCTGTCTACCCAGCTCCCAGTTCAGGGAACGACGGAGGGTCAGTAGGGATCCGAGGTTCCTGAGCATGGGCCCTCCTACCTTTAAGGGCGGCTCATGCAGCTAGGAGTCAGGGTCAGATTAGGGAAGCGCTAGGAGGTGACCTGCTCCCTAATTCTGTGGTTCTGGCCAAGTAGTAACCTTACCATCACCTTGCACTGCACGGCTGAGGGTTTTCCCCCATCCCCAGCCGTGACACCATCCTGCCGATGGTCATCCATCACTAGTCATCACATCTTAATTGTCACCTTAGGGCAGAGGGATAACTTCTGGCTCTCCACCTTGTTTGACCCTTGCTACCGGTCCAAAAAGGGTGCCTTTTTTAAACCCGCTGAGAGGGAGGACAAACTGAACTACTATAGAGATATCCTATGTAGTCAGTTGGCTGCTGCCTATCTGTGCCATCGTCCATCCTCTCACAGGTGTGACCAGGGGGCCCTCAGTGCTCTCGTTCTACTGCTATGGCTGTAGTACCAGCTCCATTAGCATCAGCTTGAGTATAGATTTAATAATGAGCAGATTTCTTAACCCACCTAGTGAAGAAACTACTCATCAACAGCAGCAGCTAGACCTGGAGCAGAAACTGAACCAGCAGGTGATGGCATACCCACCCAACACTGGATTTGTGGCTGTAACTGGCTGAGTTTGCCCTGGAAAAACTGTCCTGCCTGGCCAGTATTGTCGAATTAAAGAGGGTTTTTAGTTACACCAAAGTGAAAATGTGGAGAGACTGACTTTTGTCAAGATGATTCAGGTGTGGATCAGCCAGGATTTCCACCCACCAATGCCTCATACATCAGATTAGATCATCCATGCTGCCTCACCCAAAACTTGACAAAAGAGACCGGTTTCTTCTGGCTACCTGCCTCAGTTACTTTTCTCTTGTTGCCACCTGCCTGATGCTACACATCTGATGACAAGTACTTCTTCTTAAACCCACCATCGTCAGTGGGTACTGTTATTGCCACCCACCCCCCCACTCTGTCACCTGGTCACTCGGTGGTCTCCTGATACGGCTGCCACCTCACCACTCAGGTCTCCTCATGCTGCTGCTGCCACCTCCACACTCTGTCATTACGCCACTCTGTGGCCCCCTCATGTTGCTGCTGCCACCTCCACACTATGTCACCTAGTCAGTCTGTGACCTCCTCATGCTGCTACTGCCACCTTCACACTATGTCACCTTGCCATTCTGTGGTCTCCTCATGCTGCTGCTGCCACCTCCACACTATGTGACCATGTCAGTCTGTGGTCTCCTCATGCTGCTGCTACCTGAACAGACTTTCATTGTGCCACTCTGTGGCCTACCCATACTGCTACCTACACATTATGTCACCTTGCCAGTCTATAGCCTCCTCATGCTGCTGCTTCCACCTACACACTATGTAACTTACTATGTCACTGGGACACTCTGTGGCCTCCTGTGTCATCATGCCACTCTGTGGTCTTCTCATGCTGCTGCTAACTCAACACTATACCACTGGGCCACTCTGTGGCTTCCTCATGCTGCTGCTAACTCAACACTATGTCGCTGGGCCACTCTGTGGCCTCCTCATGCATCTGCTGCTGCCAACTCTACACTAAATTACCTTGCCACTCTGTGGTCTCCTCATGCTGCTGCTAACTTAACACTACATCACTGGGCCAATCTAAGGTCCTCCTCATGCTGCTGATAACTCAACACTATGTCACTGCTCATTCTGTGGCCTCCTCATGCTTTCGCTGCTGCCACCTCAACACTATGTCACCTTGCCAGTCTGTGGCTTCTTTATGCAGCTGTATTTTAACGCAATTTGCCGCGAATAAATTTGGATCGAATGTAATCTTTTCAGAAAATTCAGCAAACCGCCAAATTTATATATATATTTTGTTTTGCATATCTCTAGTCTTGGGCCCATTAGCAAACAATATAATCATGATAGATTTGATTTGGGTTCAAAAAATAAAGTAATTGTGTTTACCGTGTAAGGATTCCTCTGAACTGACCATGGACCGGTGGCGTTGCTGTTATGTCCAAAGAGTTTTTATTGCCATTGTTGAAAGAGTATTATTGAATCATCTTCAGGAATAGCTCTATAATGTAAAATTTGTATCTTTTTCTAAAATATTTCATTTATTTATAGAATAGACTGGATAAAGCTTGCCATATACTAGAGATTTTAGGTGGAAAAAATATCACTCTACTGGGTAGCTCTCGTAAGAGAATGCTAAAAAAAAGATTTTTTTTTAACTAGTCAAGAGTTTCTTGACATTTGGATATGTATAAGGATAACCTACTTTATATTTTTCACAGATAGTATTATAAGAAGCTGAGATGAATGGCAATTTCAACTCTTCTAATATGTGACAAAAATATCTTTGCACATAAAAAGGCACCTCTGTGAGCAGGTAAAGACAAATGGATGAAGTAATTTGTTAGAAATTACAATTGTCTTATTGTTCTAAAAGGCTATGTTCAATTTAATTAAATGGGTTTTACCTTCTGGGTCATTTATGGCATATCCACGGGATATATCATAAATGTCCAGTAGATGAGAGTTCCACATCTCTTACCTCTAGAACAGGAACCTTTTATGCCTGGCTGAGAATGGAGAGCTGTCAACGTATGCTCAGCTTTCTCAATTCATATTAATAGCATACACTCACCAACTCTGCTAGTTTTGTAAGTTCTAGTTAAAAGGGTTGTCTCATCTTAGACAATGAGGACATATCGCGAGGATAGGCTCCCACTGTCTTATAGGTGTGGGTCTCAGCACTGGGACCAATGCCTATATCGACAACAGAGCAGGCCAAAGTGGTGGACCACCAAGCGCTCTCTCAATAAAGATGAAAGAGAGCACACAGCACATGACCGGCTACCGTTCCAATTCACTTTTATGGGGCCGATGGAAATAGGCGAGCTAGTGCTCGGCTATTTTCGACGTCCCCAAAGAAGTGAATAAAGGGTGGCTGCACATGTGGAGTGCACCCTCCACCACTTTTGGGGCTCTGTTTAGGAGAAAGGTGCAGATCCCAATGGTGGGACCCGCACCTATCAGACAATGGGAGCATATCGTAGCGATATGACCCATTGTCTCAGATGAGACAACCCATTTTAAGGAATTGAGAGAGCCATGCATGCGTGGCCACCTCTTTAATCCTGCCTGGGCACAAGAAGGCCCAGTTCTGGAGGTAGGAGTGTATCCGAGAGGTTTGACCCACATCTTTTGAACATTTATGACATATCCTGTGGAAATAGTGGCTCATTAATTAGCTAGCACTCTCAACATTTGAAGTTGCATTAAAAAATCCAATATATTAATTATGAAGTAAAAAATATATAAACATAATATAAAATGCTCCAATTGGACGAGAATGCACCAACAGTATATTATCCCCAATAGTACCACTCTCATTAAATTACCAACATAACATCACATGATTTCATATAGAACATCTTAAAAAACTGAATCAAAATAAAAATTTGGTTCCCTGATTATATCTGTTAAATCATGGTACTGAAGTAGAAAGTTCATAGATTACATGGTTAGTCCATAGGTCCAAAATAAATCCAAAAAAAATTCCAAAGTGTTCCAAAAAAATATATAAAGTCCCAAAAAAATATAAAGTCTAAAAAATATATATATATTTTTGATCCTGAAAAAATAATATGTCCCAGAACAATCCAAAGGTGTTGGTAAATAGATGTAAAATGATGTGCACAAAAAGTGATGAAAAGATAAAAAATAAAAATAAAATTCAATGTGACTTAATAAGTGATATTCTCTAATGGTCCTTGTTAATTCATGATCAATACATGTAAATTTATATGATACTTTTGATTGTATAAGCTCAGTTAATAAAACGTGCCATTGAACTGATAATGTGTCTTGAATTATTTGCTTAAAGGGGCACTGTCACCTGGATTTTGCTTACTGAGCTAATAACATCACCACATCAGTCTCCACAATTAAATTAAAATATACTAGTATTACTGCCCTGTGTCTTTTATTAGGTCTATTAAATCAGTTTTATTAACCCCTTAAGGACACAGCCCTATTTCACCTTAAGGACCAGGCCATTTTTTGCAAATCTGACCAGAGTCACTTTAAGTGCTGATAACTTTAAAACGCTTTGACTTATCCAGGCCATTCTGAGATTGTTTTTTCGTCACATATTGTACTTCATGACACTGGTAAAATGAAGTCAAAAAAATTATTTTTTTTGCACCAAAAAATACCAAATTTAACAAAAATTTGGAAAAATTAGCAAATTTCAAAGTTCCAGTTTTTCTACTTCTGTAATACATAGTAATACCCCCAAAAATTTGGATGACTTTACATTCCCCATATGTCTACTTCATGTTTGAATTATTTTGGGAATGATATTTTATTTTTTGGGGATGTTATAAGGCTTAGAAGTTTAGAAGCAAATCTTGAAATTTTTCAGAAATTTACAAAAACTCAATTTTTAGGGACCAGTTCAGGTCTCAAGTCACTTTGCGAGGCTTACATAATAGAAACCACCCAAAAATGACCCCATCTAAGAAACTACACCCCTCAAGGTATTCAAAACTGATTTTGAATACGTTGTTAACCCTTTAGGTGTTGCACAAGAGTTATTGGCAAATGGGGAGGAAATTTGAGAATTTTATTTTTTTGTCTAATTTTTCATTTTAACCCATTTTTTCCACTAACAAAGCAAGGGTTAACAGCCAAACAAGACGGTATCTTTATTGCCCTGACTCTGCCGTTTACAGAAACACCCAATATGTGGCCGTAAACTACTGTACGGCCACACAGCGGGGCGTAGAGTGAAAGGTGCGCCGTTTGGTTTTTGGAAGGCTGATTTTTATGGACTGGTTTATTTACACCATGTCCCATTTGAAGCCCCCTGATGCACCCCTAGAGTAGAAACTCCATAAAAGTGACCCCATATAAGAAACTACACCCCTCAAGGTATTCAAAACTGATTTTACATACGTCGTTAACCCTTTAGGTGTTGCACAAGAGTTATTGGCAAATGGCGATGAAATTTGAGAATTTCATTTTTTTGCCTAATTTTCCATTTTAACCCATTTTTTCCACTAACAAAGCAAGGGTTAACAGCCAAACAAGACTGTATCTTTATTGCCCTGACTCTGCTGTTTACAGAAACACCCCATATGTGGCCGTAAACTACTGTACGGCCACACAGCGGGGCGTAGAGGGAAAGGTGCGCCGTTTGTTTTTTGGAGGGCTGATTTTTATGGACCGGTTTTTTGACACCAAGTCCCATTTGAAGCCCCCCTGATGCACCCCCAGATTATAAACTCCATAAAAGTGACCCCATCTAAGAAACTACACCCATCAAGGTATTCAAAACGGATTTTACAAACTTTGTTAACCCTTTAGGTGTTGCACAAGATTTAATGGAAAATAGAGATACAATTTCAAAATTTCACTTTTTTGGCAGATTTTCCATTTTAATTTTTTTTTTCCAGTTACAAAGCAAGGGTTAACAGCCAAACAAAACTCATTATTTATGGCCCTGATTCTGTAGTTTACAGAAACACCCCATATGTGGTCGTAAACCGCTGTACGGGCACACGGCAGGGCGCAGAAGGAAAGGAATGCCATACGGTTTTTGGAAGGCAGGTTTTGCTGGACTGTTTTTTTTTACACCATGTCCCATTTGAAGCCCCCCTGATGCACCCCTAGAGTAGAAACTCCAAAAAAGTGACCCCATTTTAGAAACTACGGGATAGGGTGGCAGTATTGTTGGTACTAGTTTAGGGTACATATGATTTTTGGTTGCTCTATATTACACTTTTTGTGCGGCAAGGTAACAAGAAATAGCTTTTTTGGCAGCTTTTTTTATTTTTTTATTTACAACATTCATCTGACAGGTTAGATCATGTGGTAATTTTATAGAGCAGGTTGTCACGGACGCGGCGATACCTAATATGTATACAATTTTTTTTATTTATGTACGTTTTACACAATGATTTCATTTTTAAAACAAAAAAAATGTTTTAGTGTCTCCATAGTCTAAGAGCCATTGTTTTTTCAGTTTTTGGGTGATTATCTTAAGTAGGGTCTCATTTTTTGCGGGATGAGATGACGGTTTGATTGGCACTATTTTGGGGTGCATATGACTTTTTGATCGCTTGCTATTACACTTTTTGTGACGTAAGATGACAAAAAATGGCTTTTTTTACACCGTTTTTATTTTTATTTTTTTACGGTGGTCACCTGAGGGGTTAGGTCATGTGATATTTTTATAGAGCCGGTCGATACGGACGCGGCGATACCTAATATGTATACTTTTTTTATTTATGTAAGTTTTACACAATGATTTCATTTTTGAAACAAAAAAAATGATGTTTTAGTGTTTCCATAGTCTAAGAGCCATAGTTTTTTCAGTTTTTGGGCGATTATCTTAAGTAGGGTCTCATTTTTTGCGGGATGAGATGACGGTTTGATTGGCACTATTTTGGGGTGCATATGACTTTTTGATCGCTTGCTATTACACTTTTTGTGACGTAAGATGACAAAAAATGGCTTTTTTTACACCGTTTTTATTTTTATTTTTTTACGGTGGTCACCTGAGGGGTTAGGTCATGTGATATTTTTATAGAGCCGGTCGATACGGACGTGGCGATACCTAATATGTATACTTTTTTTTATTTATGTAAGTTTTACACAATGATTTCATTTTTGAAACAAAAAAAATGATGTTTTAGTGTTTCCATAGTCTAAGAGCCATAGTTTTTTCAGTTTTTGGGCGATTATCTTAAGTAGGGTCTCATTTTTTGCGGGATGAGATGACGGTTTGATTGTTACAATTTTGGCGTACATGCGACTTTTTTGATCACTTTTATTACCTTTTTTTGGGAAGTAAGGTGGACAAAATTTCAATTTCATCATAGTTTTTTATTTTTTATTTTTATGGCGTTCACCGTTCGGGTAAAGTAACATGACCGTTTTATAGATCAGGTCGTTACGGACGCGGCGATACCAAACATGTGTAGGGAATTTTATTTTTTTAATTTTTAATCAGTGATAAATGTGTTTTTTGATTTTTACCTTTTTTTCACTTTTTTTTTGACCCAGACCCACTTGGTTCTTGAAGATCCAGTGGGTCTGATGTCTGTATAATACAGTACAGTACAATATATATTGCACTGTACTATATTTTACTTACACTGAACAGATCTATGCTTTCAGCACAGATCTGTTCAGCACCATGGACAGCAGGACGCCTGAGAGGCGTCCTGTTGCCATGGGAACCTTCCCCGTCTGCTCAGTTATGGTCAGAACTGCGCAGACGGGGAAGGGTAAGGACGGGGCTCTGGGGGGGCTGTCTGGGGGCTCTCTCCCTCTCCATTGAGGGGCTGCAAAGGCACTGCAGCCCCCCGATCGGAGAGGGAGGGAGCTCCCTCTTACTGTTAACTTTTTCCATACAGCGGTCCGTACGGACCGCTGTATGGAAAGGGTTAAACGGCTGACATCGCATCACCGATGTCAGCCGTTTATACCAGGGTGCCACCAACGATTACGCAATAGGAGGCGGGCGGGGGATCGCGATCCCGCCTGCCGCACCGCCCGCCTCCCGCACCGCCCCCACCGCCCGCAACACCCCCCCCCTGCACCTCCCACCGGGCTAAAATCATTCAGAGGTGCAGGGGGGGTAATAAATATATATTTTCGCCACACTAAAGTTTCTGATCGCCGCGGTCAGGGACCGCAGCGATCAGAAACTGCAGAAAGCGCAACAAACCGCAGGTCTGAATTGACCTGCGGTTTGTTGCGATCGCGGACATGGGGGGGTCACGGGACCCCCCCGCGCATTTAGCCGAGGTGCCTGCTCAATTATTTGAGCAGGCACCTTGTTCCGATCACAGCCGGCCGCACGGCAGTGATCGGAACAACACATGACGTACCGGTACGTCATGTGTCCTTAAGGACTCGGGAAACATGCCGTACCGATACGTCATGTGTCCTTAAGGGGTTAATATGCAAAGTACCTCAATAAGGAGCCAAAAGCTCCGTCCCTCCGGCAGTTGGAGCCCAGCGGCGCCCATTACTTCGGAGCTCAGCACCGTTCCACTGCTAATTAATTCACTGCTCATCGCCGACATAATGTTTGTGCAGCGCCCATAATTCTGCGCATGCACGCTGGATACACGTCAGCGCCCGCAAGGTGTCCTAGCATCGGCCTCACAGAACTCATTACGCATGCGCCAGCTGCACAAACGGGCGCTACACAAACATTAAGTCGGCGATGAGCAGTAAATTAATTAGCAGTGGGGCTGTGCTGCACTCCGAAGTAAAGGGCGTGGCTGGACTCCAGCTGCCGGAGGGACATCCCCTTGGGCTCCTTATTGAGGTACTTTGCATATTATTAAAACCGATTTTATAGACCAAATAAAAGACACAGGGCAGTAATACTAGTATATTTTAATGTAAATCGTGGAGACTGATGTGGTGATGTTATTAGCTCAGTAAGTACAATCCAGATGAGAGTGTCCTTTATATTTACCTCGTGTGTCAAATAATAATTTCAAGTTCAGACATAAGATTAATATTGCTACTATGTAGCTACATTACCACTCTGTTGTCTGTAGCAAGAGCGGTTTGTATTGGAGCTGTTTCTTTGTATCGAGCACAGTAGTTGCAGAGGTTGTTCCCCGAGCTTGGCTCCCACGTCTGGGTGAATTTGCGTCTTTCTTTGATTGTTGGGTTGTTGTTACCTCCGAAAGAGTATTAGGGCTGTATAGTTTTGACTTGGATTCTGCAGATTTCTCGCTTATGGATCTATGTCTCAATATATTTTGTAGTATAAGCTCTTCCTCAATTACATTTACTTCATTCTCAAACGCGTTTCGGAGCTTGTACGCTCCAGTGGCATGATGAAATGCATTCCATGGAATCCTTTTAAGTCTTCCCTTCATAGTTAAGAAATTATTGGAAAACCTGGGCTGGACTATTATATTTTGTTTTCACAGCCTCATTTAATCCCACATTGGTAAATAAAATAATAGCAAAATAAAACAAAGTATATCAATATCCCATAATTAGAGTTGAGCGAACACCTGGATGTTCGGGTTCGAGAAGTTCGGCCGAACATCCCGGAAATGTTCGGGTTCGGGATCCGAACCCGATCCGAACTTCGTCCCGAACCCGAACCCCATTGAAGTCAATGGGGACCCGAACTTTTCGGCACTAAAAAGGCTGTAAAACAGCCCAGGAAAGAGCTAGAGGGCTGCAAAAGGCAGCAACATGTAGGTAAATCCCCTGCAAACAAATGTGGATAGGGAAATTAATTAAAATAAAAATTAAATAAATAAAAATTAACCAAAATCAATTGGAGAGAGGTTCCATAGCAGAGAATCTGGCTTCCCGTCACCCACCACTGGAACAGTCCATTCTCAGATATTTAGGCCCCGGCACCCAGGCAGAGGAGAGAGGTCCCGTAACAGAGAATCTGTCTTCATGTCAGCAGAGAATTAGTCTGCATGTCATAGCAGAGAATGAGGCTTCACGTCAGCCACCACTGCAACAGTCCATTGGCATATATTAGGCCCAGCACCCAGGCAGAGGAGAGAGGTCCCGTAACAGACAATCTGGCTTCATGTCAGCAGAGAATCAGTCTGCATGTCATAGCAGAGAATCAGGCTTCACGTCACCCACCACTGCAACAGTCCATTGTCATAAATTTAGGCCCAGCACTAGTGTTGAGCGGCATGTCCCATATTCGAATTCGCGAAATTTTGTGAATATTCGAAAGAATATTCGTAAAATATTCGCGATTATTCAAATTCGTTATTATTTCGCATATGCGATAATTCGAATTTTCGCATCGCATAATACATATATTTTATGCAAAATTCACATGTGCGCTAATGAAATCGCCTTACGAAGATTCGCAACTCAATTCAATCACTAATGTATGAATGCAATGCCCTTTGCCTCTGTTCTGGGACAAGTGTAGATATTCGCATGTGCGCTAATAAAATCGCCTTACGAAGATTCGCAACTCAATTCACTAATGTATGAATGCAAAGCCCTTTGCCTCTGTTCTGGGACGTGCCGATATTCGCATGTGCGCTAATAAAATCGCCTTACGAAGATTCGCGCCTCAATCACTTTCTAGGCAATGTGAGTAAGATCTGAGCTGTTGGACCTTTGGGAAACAATCAATTATATGTGTACTGTAATTTTGTGGGGGGGGGGGAAAAAAACAAAAAACGAATATTCGTTTTACGAATATATAGCACTATATTCGAAATATTCGCGAAATCGCGAAGTTGCGATATTCGCGAAAAAAATTTGCTTTTTCGAATATTCGCGCTCAACACTACCCAGCACCCAGGCAGAGGAGAGAGGTCCCGTAACAGACAATCTGGCTTCATGTCAGCAGAGAATCAGTCTGCATGTCATAGCAGAGAATGAGGCTTCACGTCAGCCACCACTGCAACAGTCCATTGGCATATATTAGGCCCAGCACCCAGGCAGAGGAGGGAGGTCCCGTAACAGAGAATCTGTCTTCATGTCAGCAGAGAATTAGTCTGCATGTCATAGCAGAGAATGAGGCTTCACGTCAGCCACCACTGCAACAGTCCATTGGCATATATTTAGGCCCAGCACACACACAGGCAGAGGAGAGAGGTCCCGTAACAGAGAATCTGGCTTCATGTCAGCAGAGAATCAGTCTGCATGTCATAGCAGAGAATGAGGCTTCACGTCACCCACCACTGCAACAGTCCATTGGCATATATTTAGGCCTAGCACACAGGCAGAGCAGAGAGGTCCCGTAACAGACAATCTGGCTTCATGTCAGCAGAGAATCAGTCTGCATGTCATAGCAGAGAATGAGGCTTCACGTCACCCACCACTGCAACAGTCCATTGGCATATATTTAGGCCTAGCACACAGGCAGAGCAGAGAGGTCCCGTAACAGACAATCTGGCTTCATGACAGCAGAGAATTAGTCTGCATGTCATAGCAGAGAATGAGGCTTCACGTCAGCCACCACTGCAACAGTCCATTGGCATATATTTAGGCCCAGCACCCAGGCAGAGGAGAGAGGTCCCGTAACAGACAATCTGGCTTCATGTCAGCAGAGAATTAGTCTGCATGTCATAGCAGAGAATCAGGCTTCACGTCAGCCACCACTGCAACAGTCCATTGTCATAAATTTAGGCCCAGCACCCAGGCAGAGGAGAGAGGTCCCGTAACAGACAATCTGGCTTCATGTCAGCAGAGAATTAGTCTGCATGTCATAGCAGAGAATGAGGCTTCACGTCAGCCACCACTGCAACAGTCCATTGGCATATATTTAGGCCTAGCACACAGGCAGAGCAGAGAGGTCCCGTAACAGACAATCTGGCTTCATGACAGCAGAGAATCAGTCTGCATGTCATAGCAGAGAATCAGGCTTCACGTCAGCCACCACTGCAACAGTCCATTGTCATAAATTTAGGCCCAGCACCCAGGCAGAGGAGAGAGGTCCCGTAACAGAGAATCTGGCTTCATGTCAGCAGAGAATCAGTCTTCATATCATAGCAGAGAATCAGGCTTCACGTCACCCACCACTGTAAGAGTCAATTTTCATAAATTTAGGCCCAGAACCCAGGCAGAGGAGAAAGGTCCCGTAACAGACAATCTGGCTTCATGTCAGCAGAGAATCAGTCTTCATATCATAGCCTAGAATCAGGCTTCACGTCACCCACCACTGTAAGAGTCAATTTTCATAAATTTAGGCCCAGAACCCAGGCAGAGGAGAAAGGTCCCGTAACAGACAATCTGGCTTCATGTCAGCAGAGAATCAGTCTTCATATCATAGCAGAGAATCAGGCTTCACGTCACCCACCACTGCAACAGTCCATTGGCATATATTTAGGCCCAGAACCCAGGCAGAGGAGAGAGCTCCCGTAACAGAGGATCTGGCTTCATGTCAGCAGAGAATCAGTCTGCATGTCATAGCAGAGAATGAGGCTTCACGTCACCCACCACTGCAACAGTCCATTGGCATATATTTAGGCCTAGCACACAGGCAGAGCAGAGAGGTCCCGTAACAGACAATCTGGCTTCATGTCAGCAGAGAATCAGTCTGCATGTCATAGCAGAGAATGAGGCTTCACGTCACCCACCACTGCAACAGTCCATTGGCATATATTTAGGCCTAGCACACAGGCAGAGCAGAGAGGTCCCGTAACAGACGATCTGGCTTCATGTCAGCAGAGAATCAGTCTGCATGTCATAGCAGAGAATCAGGCTTCACGTCAGCCACCACTGCAACAGTCCATGGTCATAAATTTAGGCCCAGCACCCAGGCAGAGGAGAGAGGTCCCGTAACAGACAATCTGGCTTCATGTCAGCAGAGAATTAGTCTGCATGTCATAGCAGAGAATCAGGCTTCATGTCAGCCACCACTGCAACAGTCCATTGGCATATATTTAGGCCTAGCACACAGGCAGAGGAGAGGTTCATTCAACTTTGGGTAGCATCGCAATATAATGGTAAAATGAAAATAAAAATAGGATTGAATGAGGAAGTGCCCTGGAGTGCAATAATATATGGTTATGGGAGGTAGTTAATGTCTAATCTGGACAAGGGACGGACAGGTCCTGTGGGATCCATGCCTGGTTCATTTTTATGAACGTCAGCTTGTCAACATTGGCTGTAGACAGGCGGCTGCGTTTGTCTGTAATGACGCCCCCTGCCGTGCTGAATACACGTTCAGACAAAACGCTGGCTGCCGGGCAGGCCAGCACCTCCAAGGCATAAAAGGCTAGCTCTGGCCACGTGGACAATTTAGAGACCCAGAAGTTGAATGGGGCCGAACCATCAGTCAGTACGTGGAGGGGTGTGCACACGTACTGTTCCACCATGTTAGTGAAATGTTGCCTCCTGCTAACACGTTGCGTATCAGGTGGTGGTGCAGTTAGCTGTGGCGTGTTGACAAAAGTTTTCCACATCTCTGCCATGCTAACCCTGCCCTCAGAGGAGCTGGCCGTGACACAGCTGCCTTGGCGACCTCTTGCTCCTCCTCTGCCTTGGCCTTGGGCTTCCACTTGTTCCCCTGTGACATTTGGGAATGCTCTCAGTAGCGCGTCTACCAACGTGCGCTTGTACTCGCGCATCTTCCTATCACGCTCCAGTGCAGGAAGTAAGGTGGGCACATTGTCTTTGTAGCGTGGATCCAGCAGGGTGGCAACCCAGTAGTCCGCACAGGTTAAAATGTGGGCAACTCTGCTGTCGTTGCGCAGGCACTGCAGCATGTAGTCGCTCATGTGTGCCAGGCTGCCCAGGGGTAAGGACAAGCTGTCCTCTGTGGGAGGCGTATCGTCATCGTCCTGCCTTTCCCCCCAGCCACGCACCAGTGATGGACCCGAGCTGCGTTGGGTGCCACCCCGCTGTGACCATGCTTCATCCTCATCCTCCTCCACCTCCTCCTCATCCTCGTCCTCCTCGTCCTCCAGTAGTGGGCCCTGGCTGGCCACATTTGTACCTGGCCTCTGCTGTTGCAAAAAACCTCCCTCTGAGTCACTTCGAAGAGACTGGCCTGAAAGTGCTAAAAATGACCCCTCTTCCTCATCCTCCTCCTCCTCCTCCTGGGCCACCTCCTGTTCCATCATCGCCCTAAGTGTTTTCTCAAGGAGACATAGAAGTGGTATTGTAACGCTGATAACGGTGTCATCGCCACTGGCCATGTTGGTGGAGTACTCGAAACAGCGCAACAGGGCACACAGGTCTCGCATGGAGGCCCAGTCATTGGTGGTGAAGTGGTGCTGTTCTGTAGTGCGACTGACCCGTGCGTGCTGCAGCTGAAACTCCACTATGGCCTGCTGCTGCTCGCACAGTCTGTCCAGCATGTGCAAGGTGGAGTTCCACCTGGTGGGCACGTCGCATATGAGGCGGTGAGCGGGAAGGCCGAAGTTACGCTGTAGCGCAGACAGGCGAGCAGCGGCAGGATGTGAACGCCGGAAGCGCGAACAGACGGCCCGCACTTTATGCAGCAGCTCTGACATGTCGGGGTAGTTGTGAATGAACTTCTGCACCACCAAATTCAGCACATGCGCCAAGCAAGGGATGTGCGTCAAATTGGCTAGTCCCAGAGCTGCAACGAGATTTCGCCCATTATCACACACCACCAGGCCGGGCTTGAGGCTCACCGGCAGCAACCACTCGTCGGTCTGTTGTTCAATACCCCGCCACAACTCCTGTGCGGTGTGGGGCCTGTCCCCCAAACATATGAGTTTCAGAATGGCCTGCTGACGTTTACCCCGGGCTGTGCTGAAGTTGGTGGTGAAGGTGTGTGGCTGACTGGATGAGCAGGTGGAAGAAGAGGAGGAGGAAGCCGAGAAGGAGGAGGTGGCAACAGGAGGCAAAGAATGTTGCCCTGCGATCCTTGGCGGCGGCAGGACGTGCGCCAAACAGCTCTCCGCCTGGGGCCCAGCTGCCACTACATTTACCCAGTGTGCAGTTAGGGAGATATAGCGTCCCTGGCCGTGCTTACTGGTCCACGTATCTGTGGTTAGGTGGACCTTGCTACAGATGGCGTTGCGCAGTGCACACTTGATTTTATCGGATACTTGGTTGTGCAGGGAAGGCACGGCTCTCTTGGAGAAGTAGTGCCGGCTGGGAACAACATACTGTGGGACAGCAAGCGACATGAGCTGTTTGAAGCTGTCTGTGTCCACCAGCCTAAATGACAGCATTTCATAGGCCAGTAGTTTAGAAATGCTGGCATTCAGGGCCAGGGATCGAGGGTGGCTAGGTGGGAATTTACGCTTTCTATCAAATGTTTGTGAGATGGAGAGCTGAACGCTGGCGTGTGACATGGTTGAGACGCTTGGTGACGGAGGTGGTGGTGGTGGTGTTGGTGGTACATCCCCTGTTTGCTGGGCGGCAGGTGCCAACGTTCCTCCAGAGGCGGAGGAAGAGGCCGAGGCGGCAGCAGCAGAATAGGCCGAGGCGGCAGCAGCAGAAGAGGTAGCAGGGGGAGCCTGAGTGACTTCCTTGGTTTTAAGGTGTTTACTCCACTGCAGTTCATGCTTTGCATGCAGGTGCCTGGTCATGCAGGTTGTGCTCAGGTTCAGAACGTTAATGCCTCGCTTCAGGCTCTGATGGCACAGCGTGCAAACCACTCGGGTCTTGTCGTCAGCACATTGTTTGAAGAAGTGCCATGCCAGGGAACTCCTTGAAGCTGCCTTTGGGGTGCTCGGTCCCAGATGGCGGCGGTCAGTAGCAGGCGGAGTCTCTTGGCGGCGGGTGTTCTGCTTTTGCCCACTGCTCCCTCTTTTGCTACGCTGTTGGCTCGGTCTCACCACTGCCTCTTCCTCCGAACTGTGAAAGTCAGTGGCACGACCTTCATTCCATGTGGGGTCTAGGACCTCATCGTCCCCTGCATCGTCTTCCACCCAGTCTTGATCCCTGACCTCCTGTTCAGTCTGCACACTGCAGAAAGACGCAGCAGTTGGCACCTGTGTTTCGTCATCATCAGAGACATGCTGAGGTGGTATTCCCATGTCCTCATCATCAGGAAACATAAGTGGTTGTGCGTCAGTGCATTCTATGTCTTTCACCGCTGGGGAAGGGCTAGGTGGATGCCCTTGGGAAACCCTGCCAGCGGAGTCTTCAAACAGCATAAGAGACTGCTGCATAACTTGAGGCTGAGACAGTTTCCCTGGTATGCATGGGGGTGATGTGACAGACTGATGGGGTTGGTTTTCAGGCGCCATCTGTGCGCTTTCTGCAGAAGACTGGGTGGGAGATAATGTGAACGTGCTGGATCCACTGTCGGCCACCCAATTGACTAATGCCTGTACCTGCTCAGGCCTTACCATCCTTAGAACGGCATTGGGCCCCACCATATATCGCTGTAAATTCTGGCGGCTACTGGGACCTGAGGTAGTTGGTACACTAGGACGTGTGGATGTGGCAGAACGGCCACGTCCTCTCCCAGCACCAGAGGGTCCACTAACACCACCACGACCATGTCCACGTCCGCGTCCCTTACTAGATGTTTTTCTCATTGTTATGGTTCACCACAACAACAAATATATTATTTGGCCCAATGTATTGTATTCAAATTCAGCGGGATATAAATTTGAGGCCTAGTATTTAGGCGCTGGGTGACCGGTATGGATTTAGTGACAGAATTAGACTTGGAAATGCACAGAAGCGTGTGTGTGAAGTTATTCTGAATGACCCTATGTGCACCTTCAATATTATATACCCTTTTAGGGATAGATTTCAAATAGCTCTGATATAGCAGAAACCACTAAATTATGAAATTGCTAAATTGGGAATTGTACTTCAACCCAGAACAAAAAATGTGCTTTGACGGACACTAAATATCTTGCCCAGCAACAACAGTACAGCGGTGGGTAACGAGAGATTTAGAGGGATTTAAATTTGAGGCCTAGTATTTAGGCGCTGGGTGACCGGTATGGATTTAGTGACAGAATTAGACTTGGAAATGCACAGAAGCGTGTGTGTGAAGTTATTCTGAATGACCCTATGTGCACCTTCAATATTATATACCCTTTTAGGGATAGATTTCAAATAGCTCTGATATAGCAGAAACCACTAAATTATGAAATTGCTAAATTGGGAATTGTACTTCAACCCAGAACAAAAAATGTGCTTTGACGGACACTAAATATCTTGCCCAGCAACAACAGTACAGCGGTGGGTAACGAGAGATTTAGAGGGATTTAAATTTGAGGCCTAGTATTTAGGCGCTGGGTCACCGGTATGGATTTAGTGACAGAATTAGACTTGGAAATGCACAGAAGCGTGTGTGTGAAGTTATTCTGAATGACCCTATGTGCACCTTCAATATTATATACCCTTTTAGGGATAGATTTCAAATAGCTCTGATATAGCAGAAACCACTAAATTATGAAATTGCTAAATTGGGAATTGTACTTCAACCCAGAACAAAAAATGTGCTTTGACGGACACTAAATATCTTGCCCAGCAACAACAGTACAGTGGTGGGTAACGAGAGATTTAGAGGGATTTAAATTTGAGGCCTAGTATTTAGGCGCTGGGTCACCGGTATGGATTTAGTGACAGAATTAGACTTGGAAATGCACAGAAGCGTGTGTGTGAAGTTATTCTGAATGACCCTATGTGCACCTTCAATATTATATACCCTTTTAGGGATAGATTTCAAATAGCTCTGATATAGCAGAAACCACTAAATTATGAAATTGCTAAATTGGGAATTGTACTTCAACCCAGAACAAAAAATGTGCTTTGACGGACACTAAATATCTTGCCCAGCAACAACAGTACAGTGGTGGGTAACGAGAGATTTAGAGGGATTTAAATTTGAGGCCTAGTATTTAGGCGCTGGGTCACCGGTATGGATTTAGTGACAGAATTAGACTTGGAAATGCACAGAAGCGTGTGTGTGAAGTTATTCTGAATGACCCTATGTGCACCTTCAATATTATATACCCTTTTAGGGATAGATTTCAAATAGCTCTGATATAGCAGAAACCACTAAATTATGAAATTGCTAAATTGGGAATTGTACTTCAACCCAGAACAAAAAATGTGCTTTGACGGACACTAAATATCTTGCCCAGCAACAACAGTACAGTGGTGGGTAACGAGAGATTTAGAGGGATTTAAATTTGAGGCCTAGTATTTAGGCGCTGGGTCACCGGTATGGATTTAGTGACAGAATTAGACTTGGAAATGCACAGAAGCGTGTGTGTGAAGTTATTCTGAATGACCCTATGTGCACCTTCAATATTATATACCCTTTTAGGGATAGATTTCAAATAGCTCTGATATAGCAGAAACCACTAAATTATGAAATTGCTAAATTGGGAATTGTACTTCAACCCAGAACAAAAAATGTGCTTTGACGGACACTAAATATCTTGCCCAGCAACAACAGTACACCGGTGGGTAACGAGAGATTTAGAGGGAATTAAATTTGAGGCCTAGTATTTAGGCGCTGGGTCACCGGTATGGATTTAGTGACAGAATTAGACTTGGAAATACACAGTAGCGGGTGTGTGTGAAGTTATTCTGAATGACCCTATGTGCACCTTCAATATTATATACCCTTTTAGGGATAGATTTCAAATAGCTCTGATATAGCAGAAACCACTAAATTATGAAATTGCTAAATTGGGAATTGTACTTCAACCCAGAACAAAAATGTGCTTTGACGGACACTAAATATCTTGCCCAGCAACAACAGTACAGTGGTGGGTAACGAGAGATTTAGAGGGATTTAAATTTGAGGCCTAGTATTTAGGCGCTGGGTCACCGGTATGGATTTAGTGACAGAATTAGACTTGGAAATGCACAGAAGCGTGTGTGTGAAGTTATTCTGAATGACCCTATGTGCACCTTCAATATTATATACCCTTTTAGGGATAGATTTCAAATAGCTCTGATATAGCAGAAACCACTAAATTATGAAATTGCTAAATTGGGAATTGTACTTCAACCCAGAACAAAAAATGTGCTTTGACGGACACTAAATATCTTGCCCAGCAACAACAGTACACCGGTGGGTAACGAGAGATTTAGAGGGAATTAAATTTGAGGCCTAGTATTTAGGCGCTGGGTCACCGGTATGGATTTAGTGACAGAATTAGACTTGGAAATACACAGTAGCGGGTGTGTGTGAAGTTATTCTGAATGACCCTATGTGCACCTTCAATATTATATACCCTTTTAGGGATAGATTTCAAATAGCTCTGATATAGCAGAAACCACTAAATTATGAAATTGCTAAATTGGGAATTGTACTTCAACCCAGAACAAAAAATGTGCTTTGACGGACACTAAATATCTTGCCCAGCAACAACAGTACAGTGGTGGGTAACGAGAGATTTAGAGGGATTTAAATTTGAGGCCTAGTATTTAGGCGCTGGGTCACCGGTATGGATTTAGTGACAGAATTAGACTTGGAAATGCACAGAAGCGTGTGTGTGAAGTTATTCTGAATGACCCTATGTGCACCTTCAATATTATATACCCTTTAGGGATAGATTTCAAATAGCTCTGATATAGCAGAAACCACTAAATTATGAAATTGCTAAATTGGGAATTGTACTTCAACCCAGAACAAAAAATGTGCTTTGACGGACACTAAATATCTTGCCCAGCAACAACAGTACACCGGTGGGTAACGAGAGATTTAGAGGGAATTAAATTTGAGGCCTAGTATTTAGGCGCTGGGTCACCGGTATGGATTTAGTGACAGAATTAGACTTGGAAATACACAGTAGCGGGTGTGTGTGAAGTTATTCTGAATGACCCTATGTGCACCTTCAATATTATATACCCTTTTAGGGATAGATTTCAAATAGCTCTGATATAGCAGAAACCACTAAATTATGAAATTGCTAAATTGGGAATTGTACTTCAACCCAGAACAAAAAATGTGCTTTGACGGACACTAAATATCTTGCCCAGCAACAACAGTACAGTGGTGGGTAACGAGAGATTTAGAGGGATTTAAATTTGAGGCCTAGTATTTAGGCGCTGGGTCACCGGTATGGATTTAGTGACAGAATTAGACTTGGAAATGCACAGAAGCGTGTGTGTGAAGTTATTCTGAATGACCCTATGTGCACCTTCAATATTATATACCCTTTTAGGGATAGATTTCAAATAGCTCTGATATAGCAGAAACCACTAAATTATGAAATTGCTAAATTGGGAATTGTACTTCAACCCAGAACAAAAAATGTGCTTTGACGGACACTAAATATCTTGCCCAGCAACAACAGTACACCGGTGGGTAACGAGAGATTTAGAGGGATTTAAATTTGAGGCCTAGTATTTAGGCGCTGGGTCACCGGTATGGATTTAGTGACAGAATTAGACTTGGAAATGCACAGAAGCGTGTGTGTGAAGTTATTCTGAATGACCCTATGTGCACCTTCAATATTATATACCCTTTTAGGGATAGATTTCAAATAGCTCTGATATAGCAGAAACCACTAAATTATGAAATTGCTAAATTGGGAATTGTACTTCAACCCAGAACAAAAAATGTGCTTTGACGGACACTAAATATCTTGCCCAGCAACAACAGTACACCGGTGGGTAACGAGAGATTTAGAGGGAATTAAATTTGAGGCCTAGTATTTAGGCGCTGGGTCACCGGTATGGATTTAGTGACAGAATTAGACTTGGAAATACACAGTAGCGGGTGTGTGTGAAGTTATTCTGAATGACCCTATGTGCACCTTCAATATTATATACCCTTTTAGGGATAGATTTCAAATAGCTCTGATATAGCAGAAACCACTAAATTATGAAATTGCTAAATTGGGAATTGTACTTCAACCCAGAACAAAAAATGTGCTTTGACGGACACTAAATATCTTGCCCAGCAACAACAGTACAGTGGTGGGTAACGAGAGATTTAGAGGGATTTAAATTTGAGGCCTAGTATTTAGGCGCTGGGTCACCGGTATGGATTTAGTGACAGAATTAGACTTGGAAATGCACAGAAGCGTGTGTGTGAAGTTATTCTGAATGACCCTATGTGCACCTTCAATATTATATACCCTTTTAGGGATAGATTTCAAATAGCTCTGATATAGCAGAAACCACTAAATTATGAAATTGCTAAATTGGGAATTGTACTTCAACCCAGAACAAAAAATGTGCTTTGACGGACACTAAATATCTTGCCCAGCAACAACAGTACACCGGTGGGTAACGAGAGATTTAGAGGGATTTAAATTTGAGGCCTAGTATTTAGGCGCTGGGTCACCGGTATGGATTTAGTGACAGAATTAGACTTGGAAATGCACAGAAGCGTGTGTGTGAAGTTATTCTGAATGACCCTATGTGCACCTTCAATATTATATACCCTTTTAGGGATAGATTTCAAATAGCTCTGATATAGCAGAAACCACTAAATTATGAAATTGCTAAATTGGGAATTGTACTTCAACCCAGAACAAAAAATGTGCTTTGACGGACACTAAATATCTTGCCCAGCAACAACAGTACAGCGGTGGGTAACGAGAGATTTAGAGGGAATTAAATTTGAGGCCTAGTATTTAGGCGCTGGGTCACCGGTATGGATTTAGTGACAGAATTAGACTTGGAAATACACAGTAGCGGGTGTGTGTGAAGTTACTCTGAATGACCCTATGTGCACCTTCAATATTATATACCCTTTTTGGGATAGATTTCAAAGAGCTCTGATATAGCAGGAACCACTAAATTATGAAATTGCTAAATTGAGAATTGTATTTCAACCCAGAACAAGAAATGTGCTTGAACGGACACTAAATAACTCGCCCAGCTACAGCACTAGGGACAGATTTAGCTGGATATAAATTTGAGGCCTAGTATTTAGGCGCTGGGTGACCGGTATGGATTTAGTGACAGAATTAGACTGGGATATGGCCAAAAAATGAACAGACTATTGCTGGTTAAATGCACTTGGTGTGACAGCTTCACCCTGATGTAGGCTTTAGCCAAAAAACAACCACACCATTGAGGGTTAAATGCACTTGGTGACAGGCGCAGCTTGCCCCTGATTTTGTATATGGCCAAAAAATGAACAGACTATTGCTGGTTAAATGCACTTGGTGTGACAGCTTCACCCTGATGTAGGCTTTAGCCAAAAAACAACCACACCATTGAGGGTTAAATGCACTTGGTGACAGGCGCAGCTTGCCCCTGATTTTGTATATGGCCAAAAAATGAACAGACTATTGCTGGTTAAATGCACTTGGTGTGACAGCTTCACCCTGATGTAGGCTTTAGCCAAAAAACAACCACACCATTGAGGGTTAAATGCACTTGGTGACAGGCGCAGCTTGCCCCTGATTTTGTATATGGCCAAAAAATGAACAGACTATTGCTGGTTAAATGCACTTGGTGTGACAGCTTCACCCTGATGTAGGCTTTAGCCAAAAAACAACCACACCATTGAGGGTTAAATGCACTTGGTCGCAGCTTGTGCTGGCGCACCACAAGACACAAAATGGCCGCCGATCACCCCAGAAAAATGAGACTGACAAACGGTCTGTGCAGCCTAAAAACAGTGAGCAATTGAGGATCAGCAGCTCAATGATCCACAGCTGCAGATCGATCAGTTAATCAAGTCCTTTGGAGGAGTTAATCTGCCTAATCTCGCCCTACTGTCGCAGCCGCAACCTCTCCCTACGCTAATCAGAGCAGAGTGACGGGCGGCGCTATGTGACTCCAGCTTAAATAGAGGCTGGGTCACATGGTGCTCTGGCCAATCACAGCCATGCCAATAGTAGGCATGGCTGTGATGGCCTCTTGGGGCAAGTAGTATGACGCTTGTTGATTGGCTGCTTTGCAGCCTTTCAAAAAGCGCCAAGAAAGCGTCACAAAAGCGCGAAGAAAGCGACGAACACCGAACCCGAACCCGGACTTTTACGAAAATGTCCGGGTTCGGGTCCGTGTCACGGACACCCCAAAATTCGGTACGAACCCGAACTATACAGTTCGAGTTCGCTCATCCCTACCCATAATACGTTTTCTCTTGTGGCTTATCAAATACTGTATTTTCCTGCTTATAAGACTACTTTTTAACACATGAAAATCTTCTCAAGTCAGGGGTCGTCTTATACGCCGGGTGTCGTCTTATATGCCAGTATACGGCATGCTGAAACTTACTTGGTAGCCGGACTGGAGAAGCTGTCCTTCTCCAGCTTCAGGGACAGGTGCCTTCTAGCTGAGCCATGGTGCGCTGCATCCCAGCCAGCCACTCCTGAAGCAGCCCCCTATCCCTGCTCTCAGTGGTTTTCTCATGCCGGCAGTATCACATTGCGTACTACCGCTAAGATTGTTTTGAAGACAGGGAGGGCTGGGCAGGCAGGTAGAGCTGACCCACCCAATCTAGGAAGACTGTGTGCAGTGTGCACAGAAAATACCGGTACATTGCTTGCCGTGATTGGCTGGTTGTTGTATACAGGGAGTGCAGAATTATTAGGCAAGTTGTATTTTTGAGGATTAATTTTATTATTGAACAACAACCATGTTCTCAATGAACCCAAAAAACTCATTAATATCAAAGCTGAATATTTTTGGAAGTAGTTTTTAGTTTGTTTTTAGTTTTAGCTATTTTAGGGGGATATCTGTGTGTGCAGGTGACTATTACTGTGCATAATTATTAGGCAACTTAACAAAAAACAAATATATACCCATTTCAATTATTTATTTTTACCAGTGAAATCAATATAACATCTCAACATTCACAAATATACATTTCTGACATTCAAAAACAAAACAAAAACAAATCAGTGACCAATATAGCCACCTTTCTTTGCAAGGACACTCAAAAGCCTGCCATCCATGGATTCTGTCAGTGTTTTGATCTGTTCACCATCATCATTGCGTGCAGCAGCAACCACAGCCTCCCAGACACTGTTCAGAGAGGTGTACTGTTTTCCCTCCTTGTAAATCTCACATTTGATGATGGACCACAGGTTCTCAATGGGGTTCAGATCAGGTGAACAAGGAGGCCATGTCATTAGATTTTCTTCTTTTATACCCTTTCTTGCCAGCCACGCTGTGGAGTACTTGGACGCGTGTGATGGAGCATTGTCCTGCATGAAAATCATGTTTTTCTTGAAGGATGCAGACTTCTTCCTGTACCACTGCTTGAAGAAGGTGTCTTCCAGAAACTGGCAGTAGGACTGGGAGTTGAGCTTGACTCCATCCTCAACCCGAAAAGGCCCCACAAGCTCATCTTTGATGATACCAGCCCAAACCAGTACTCCACCTCCACCTTGCTGGCGTCTGAGTCGGACTGGAGCTCTCTGCCCTTTACCAATCCAGCCATGGGCCCATTCATCTGGTCCATCAAGACTCGCTCTCATTTCATCAGTCCATAAAACCTTAGAAAAATCAGTGTTGAGATATTTCTTGGCCCAGTCTTGACGTTTCAGCTTGTGTGTCTTGTTCAGTGGTGGTCGTCTTTCAGCCTTTCTTACCTTGGCCATGTCTCTGAGTATTGCACACCTTGTGCTTTTGGGCACTCCAGTGATGTTGCAGCTCTGAAATATGGCCAAACTGGTGGCAAGTGGCATCTTGGCAGCTGCACGCTTGACTTTTCTCAGTTCATGGGCAGTTATTTTGCGCCTTGGTTTTTCCACACGCTTCTTGCGACCCTGTTGACTATTTTGAATGAAACGCTTGATTGTTCGATGATCACGCTTCAGAAGCTTTGCAATTTTAAGAGTGTTGCATACATTCTGCAAGAAATCTCACTATTTTTGACTTTTCTGAGCCTGTCAAGTCCTTCTTTTGACCCATTTTGCCAAAGGAAAGGAAGTTGCCTAATAATTATGCACACCTGATCTAGGGTGTTGATGTCATTAGACCACACCCCTTCTCATTACAGAGATGAACATCACCTAATATGCTTAATTGGTAGTAGGCTTTCGAGCCTATACAGCTTGGAGTAAGACAACATGCATAAAGAGGATGATGTGGTCAAAATACTAATTTGCCTAATAATTCTGCACTCCCTGTACTGGGTTGGATTGGCAATTCTGAGGGAAGGCAGGGGGAAGCAGGAGCATCTGCACTTCAACCAATTCTAATGTTGGAACGGCGGATCTCTAATTAAGTTTGGTGTGCATCTTATTTGAGGTGAAAAAACAGAGTCTATCTGGGGAGCAGATACATGTCGTGGTGAATACAGTACAGCACCAGTATCTATACCGGTTCATACAGTACAGCACTAGTACATACAGTACAGTATACAAATGGCTAACAGTCAAGACCCCATCATGGCTCAACCAGCAAGAAAAAATAAATATGAAGCCAGTTTCAAACTTAAAGTTGTAAATTTTGCCATTGGAACATAATAACTGCGTGGCAGCAAGACAATATGGAGTAACAGAAAAGATGGTTTGGGACTGGAAAGCAAATGAAAAAGCATTAAAAAGTATGCCATGGGTTAAGTATGCCTTAACAAGAGGCACCCCACATTGGCCAGAACTCGAAAAAACATGTAGCAGACATAGTGAATGAGCATCGCCAAAACGGTTATGTAGTGACATGAAATAAAATAAGTTTGTTTGCACTCCAATGGGCCAAATCTAACCCAGATCACAGCAACAGATTTAAGGCCACTGTATCCTGATGTACTAGATTCTTGGAAAGGCATAATATAGTACAATTACCTGCAGATCTTGAAACCAAAATAAATAGCGTTGGAGGGGTAGTCTTATACTGCGAGTATAGCCCAAACCTTATATTTTAACTGGAAAAGTTGGGGATCGTCTTATACGCCGGAAAATATAGTATATCAAGATGTGTCTCGACCTAATAATTTATATTCATATATAGAATCATTTCAGAATCACCTAAAAAATCTGAGATGGATTATAGCATACATATTTAAGTATGTGGATGTATAAACTTGATATCTTTCCATCGTTTTAATTGTTCTTATCTATAGATGTTAACATATAAATTTGAGGAAACTTGATATCTTTCAATCCTTTAAATAGTTCTTATGTATAGGTGTTTACATATAATTCTAAAAAGTAAAAAAAAAAAAAAGAAATGCACGAAACGTGTGTGTTTTTTATGCATTTTTATTATAAATAAGTTTCTGTGTTCATTGTTCACATTATTTCTTCAATCTGAAGAATCAATGTATGTTTTATTGCTTTCACTTTATGTTTCAAGTACAGGTGTTAATGGGAACTAATTCTTTCTCTTTACATCAGAACATGAACTAAAAACATTTAGAAATCAATAATAACGATAGAAACTTAAACTTTACTGTAACTACAAGCAAAGAAAAAATAGATTTTTTTTTATATAACTGTTCAAGAACAAAACCAGCAACTAATATGTAAAACATATCATAAACCCGTTACAAAAATCTGTCATATAATTTTCCCAAGCTTCCATCTTCCAAGGTATCTAATCCATATTCCCACTGGACAGTTTAGATGACTAAAACGTAACTGCACCAATGTAGACACCTTTGAAGAAGCACAAGTGATGAAAAATAAATTTAGACAAAAAACTATCCTGAGGAACTGCTAGAAACATCTCTCAACATAGTTAGAAAAATGGACAGAAATACTTTTTTCATAAATAAGGAAGAGAAAGAAAACAAAGATAACACTCTACATATAATACTCCTATTTAATAACCAATATAAAAAATAGAGGGAATTAAAAAATAAATATTGGCATTATGTTTTGGAGGATAGAATAATAGGACCACTGCTAACAAAATCCCACAAATAACTTACATAAAACAAAAAACCTAGGCCTAAACGTTGCACTGACTTATAAGAAATCAAAAAACATGATGAGACAAAATTGGCTATATATGAAAGATTTTTTTTTTAGATGCGGGGCATGCAGTGGTTGCAAAACTACAATTTTCCGGGAAAAATCACAAACATTCAATCCACGAATAATTCCTTCAATTTAGACATAAAAGAAAACTTAACATGTAATTCAACAGACGTAATCTATATAATACATTGTCCATGTGGGAAACAATACAATGGAGGAACAAAATGAACATTAAAAAAGAGAATAGCTGAATATATCAACAACATAAAAAGGGTTTAAACAACATTCTTTGTCAAAACACTTTAAAGAACATCACAATAACGATCCATCATTATTCACTTTTGCTGCCTTGGTAAGAGTTAAGAAACAATGGAGGGGAGGAAACCACTTTGCACATATGTCAAGGAATCAAGAATCGAGAAGAATCTTTGAATTTAACACAATATTACCTAATGGACTTAATGCAGAAATGGAGCTATTTGGATTTTTGTAGACCCGTGGTGGGTGCCCTTCATGGATGAGAGATCGAGGTCAGACTGTGTTACCAGCACCTCGATCGCTTCTCTGTGGGAGGCCCCCACCGCTATTCATCTGTAAAGAGAAATAATTATTTCCCATTAACACCTGTACTTGAAACATAAAGTGAAAGCAATAAAACATATTTTGATTCTTCAGATTGAAGAAATAATGTGCACAATAAACACAGAAATTTATTTATAATAAAAATGCATAAAAAACACACGTGTTTTTTCATTTTTTTTACTTTTCAGAATTATATGTAAACATCTATACATAAGAAAAAATTAAAAGGATGGAAAGATATCAAGTTTCCTCATATTTATATGTTAACATCTAAAGATAAGAACAATTGAAACGATGGAAAGATATCAAGTTTATACATTCACATACTTAAATATGTATGCCATGATCCATCTAAGATTTTTCAGGTGATTTTGAAATGATTCCATATATGAATATATATTATTAGATCGAGACGCATATTCATATATTTAATAAGCCACAAGAGGAAATGAATTATGGGATATTGATATACTTCATTTTATTTGCCATTATTATTTTATTTACCAATGTGAGAATAAATGAGGCTGTGAAAACAAAATATAATAGTCCAGCCCAGGTTTTCCAATCATTTCTTAACTATGAAAGGAAGACTTAAAAGGATTCCATGGATTGCATTTCTTCATGCCACTGATGAAGGAGCGCGCAAGCTCCGAAACGCGTTTGGTAATAAAGGAAATTTGAGAAACCCTGGCGTCTTCTCCTCCCTGTACCGATGCTCAGTATTAACATACTGAGTGGGGAAACTGCAGGGGGGCACAGCGGGGCGTAGGAGCAATATTAAAAAATGGCATGGTGACAGCATCAGCGGGGGGTACCCCGCAAATAAAGGTATTTATTTAGAATTTTTAAAAGAAAACATGAAAGGTCCTTTTAATAATGGACCACACCTTCCTCCAAAAAAAAAAAAACATCTACATGTTGACAGGACCACCAGAGCAAGACAAACTAAGGAAAGACCCATGTGTCTAAGATCACCTTTTCTTAGAATTCTGTGCTGTGCCATTCTCTTGTTCCTCATTAAAATGTATCAACAAATTGACAACTGGTCATTACCAAAGTTGCAATTTCATTCATGACATACTTAATAAGAGAGCTGACAGATCTTCTGTAGAACCAGCCCTGCTAATGCCTAACTATGCAAATTATGCAAGTGTCCACCCTTAATTTTCTGCAAATTGTGTCCATTATTTATTTAGTGATGGCCTATCCTCAGCATAGGCCATCAGCAGCTAAATGGTAGAGGTACAGCACCTGACACCACATATCTAAAGGATATTTGAAGCCAGTCAGAAAGGCAACAAAGGACACATCTGTACCTCTCCTCCAGAAGGAAGACAACTGTCTCTCTAATGCCACTTATACTTAAATGCCTTGTCTAATTGGCACAGGTGCACAAGATGTTACATTATATCAGCTGATATATTGTAACAAGCTGTGCATCTGTGTGAGTTTTCTAATAGTCAGGACCATCAGCTTCGGGGTATACATAATAAGGTTGGATTTAAACAAATATATAATGAGGATATAGGGGAAAAACCCTTTAAATACTGTATTTGCATGTTTTTGGTAAAAAGATCATTGAGCATTATAAGCCAAATATGTCATAAATCAGTGTAGATACAGTAGAAGCCTATATCATCTAGCTATTCTTATTTCTTCTCATTAGTGACCTGTCAGCTACAATCTTATCTCTGAGAAAATAGATTGCCGTTCAAGCTTCATGGGAATGGTAATATTTATACAATTCATCATTGATACTTATGAATACAAAAATTGTATTAAAAAAATCTTTATTCAGACAATCAACGTGCTATTGCAATCTTTTGTCATACATCACGCTCATTACTCATCATTGTGTGGACAGTGCAGTAGTAATAAGGATTGGCTGCATTATATTAGGAAAGCTTATCTTTTTTATTGAATAATGGATGTGCTTGTATAATCAAACACATAAGTAAACCCTGTCCATGCACCCCATACAGCACAGTCCAAGACATCTGCACTTGGACACTATGTTGATGCAGAGCAGATGTTGGAAAGTTTCAGCACTTATACTGTAACAAGACATACCCCACAGATTACAGATGAGCAAATCAATTAGTTAGAACTGAAAATCGACCAAATTAAAAAAGAAAAATATTATTCTATAGAATCAGAATTTCTTTAAAATCATTCACGAGCAGCATGGTGGCTCAGTGGTTAGCACTGGTGCCTTGCAGCACTGTGGTCCTAGGTTCGAATCTGACCAAGGGCAACATCTGCATGGAGTTAGTATGTTCTCCCAGTGTTTGTGTGGGTTTCCTCCAACACTTCAAAGACAACACTGGGGACCTTAGATTGTGAGCCCCATTGGGGACAGTTAGATGCTAATGTCTGTAAAGCAGCTGCAGAATATAATAGTGCTATATAAGTGCATAAAGTAATAATAATAATTTGGGTATGAGAGTGAGATTGATTCTGATAGAATTGATTCATGTCCGAAAAGAAATTTCTTGGCACCTCAGACGAATCAGAAATAAGTGTATTTTAGGAAATTTGCTCATGTCTATCTAATGATATTTCTAGGTCCAGCACTCTGTGATGATTATTGTCTTAATATACTTTTATAGAGGTCAGAACTTAGTTTTTCTGATACAGAGCTTCAAATTTTCTATATTAAAAATATAGATGGGGCATGGATTGAAGTTTACTGCATACTGCTTCATTACTGAGTTTATTATTAGGTGTGTTGTTTTATTCATTTTCCCTTTAGAATAAAAATATTATAAAAAAATGTCATATAAAACATGTAAATTTTCAGAAACACTTTATGAAGCTACTTGTATTTTATAATATTGCACAATATATATTTGCCTTTAATGTAAGTAATAAAAGGCACACAATTTAATACATTGTCAGCATTTAATTCACTTTTTTTTAAGTTAGCAGAATTATTGCAATAATGAATATGTATGATTTGTTTCATAATATACAGTACTTGGCACATGGTTGATAAGAATAAAAAATACATACATTCATCAAATCCAACCTATAAGAGGAGACCTATGCAGGCAGATTTCAATTGTCCCCATTTAAAGGAAAAATACCCTTCCTAGCTTAAAATATAGAAATTAGAATAAATTCCTCAAAGTCCTTTAACCGCTTAGTGACTTATTTTGAGTCATAATGGCCAGTATCTTTTGATGACACCTGTGGCACCATTTTGGGGTACACATAATCATTGATTAACTTATATTAGCTACTTATTAAGGGAAATGGAAAAAAAGAATTAATCATAATTACGTAATATAACTTTATTCTCGGGGTCAGCACAATTATAGCAATAACAAATACTTATTGTCTTGAGTTTTTATTTTTTCATTTTACAACTTTTGCACAAACAAACTTTTTTTAAAGCAAGAAAATGTTTTTGTATTGTTGTATCCCAAGACTGATAACTTTTTTTATTTTTCTTTCTACAGATATATGAGGACTTGATCTTTACAGGATGACTTTTATATTTCATTGGCATCATTTTGGGGTACACAACATTTTTTGTGAATAAGCAAAAAAATTTAGCTTTTTTTTTTGGGGGGGGGGGTGGTATTATGACATCCAGCATATAGGATAAATTATGTGATAATTGTATGGTCATTACAGACACAATGATACTAAATATACAGAGGGGATTTTATGGCAGAGGGGGTATCATGGCATTCAGCAATATAGGATAGTTTTTTGTTTATTTTTTGTGACTTTTTCCATTGAAGAACATTTTTTCCAATGGTAAAAAGTGTATTTTTTCTTATATATTTTTTCTTTACTGAAACTTTATTTTAATTTTATTTTTACTATTTTTATTCCAAAAAGGGAACTTTGACAAATGATCCTTTGATCACTTCTATAATACACTGTAGTTCTTATGTAGTACAGTATATTATATGGTCAGTAGGATACTGAAAGTCCTCTGACATATACTGACAGGCATAAACTGAGGGAAGGCATGGGAACCTTAATTAGGCCCCTGTCTGCCATGCAAAGTTATCGTCACCCCTCAATCTCATTCATAGAGGTACCGATGCCTCACATAGGGAGCCCTCTCCCTCTGTAACTGGTTAGATATCATGGTCTTGACTCTTGACTGTGGCATCTAAAGAGTTAAACAGTTGTGATTAGTGCTTTTGCCAATCTGGGCCATAAGCACAGGTGCCTGGCTGTCATGCTGAGCTCCTACACGTGAGAACTGTGCAGTGCTTTGACTAGGCCACCAAAAAAAGGAAGTGGCCTAGCTTTAGGCCTCTTACTCATTGCCATAAAAAGATGTATTGGCATCTCCCCAAAAAAATATTAACTGGACTGTTAGAAGGGAGAAAGTCAGTTACTCTATTCATTTCTATGAGACCTACATAGCAACTCTTATAGAAATTAATAGAAAACTGATTTTCTGTCCACAAATAAATTATGTGGATTAAAAATTAGATAATTCATAACTATAGCCATTGGTAAAAAGATTACCTTCACTATAATTTACATCATATACCTTTTTAATAGGTCAAGGAATAAATACATTTGAGAGGGTTTCTTTAATCCGAAAACTACACTACGTGCAGAATTATTAGGCAAATGAGTATTTTGACCACATCATCCTCTTTATGCATGTTGTCTTACTCCAAGCTGTATAGGCTCGAAAGCCTACTACCAATTAAGCATATTAGGTGATGTGCATCTCTGTAATGAGAAGGGGTGTGGTCTAATGACATCAACACCCTATATCAGGTGTGCATAATTATTAGGCAACTTCCTTTCCTTTGGCAAAATGGGTCAAAAGAAGGACTTGACAGGCTCAGAAAAGTCAAAAATAGTGAGATTTCTTGCAGAATGTATGCAGCACTCTTAAAATTGCAAAGCTTCTGAAGCGTGATCATCGAACAATCAAGCGTTTCATTCAAAATAGTCAACAGGGTCGCAAGAAGCGTGTGGAAAAACCAAGGCGCAAAATAACTGCCCATGAACTGAGAAAAGTCAAGCGTGCAGCTGCCAAGATGCCACTTGCCACCAGTTTGGCCATATTTCAGAGCTGCAACATCACTGGAGTGCCCAAAAGCACAAGGTGTGCAATACTCAGAGACATGGCCAAGGTAAGAAAGGCTGAAAGACGACCACCACTGAACAAGACACACAAGCTGAAACGTCAAGACTGGGCCAAGAAGTCTCAAGACTGATTTTTCTAAGGTTTTATGGACTGATGAAATGAGAGTGAGTCTTGATGGGCCAGATGGCTGGATTGGTAAAGGGCAGAGAGCTCCAGTCCGACTCAGACGCCAGCAAGGTGGAGGTGGAGTACTGGTTTGGGCTGGTATCATCAAAGATGAGCTTGTGGGGCCTTTTTGGGTTGAGGATGGAGTCAAGCTCAACTCCCAGTCCTACTGCCAGTTTCTGGAAGACACCTTCTTCAAGCAGTGGTACAGGAAGAAGTCTGCAAGGTAAGAAAAACATGATTTTCATGCAGGACAATGCTCCATCACAAGCGTCCAAGTACTCCACAACGTGGCTGGCAAGAAAGGGTATAAAAGAAGAAAATCTAATGACATGGCCTCCTTGTTCACCTGATCTGAACCCCATTGAGAACCTGTGGTCCATCATCAAATGTGAGATTTACAAGGAGGGAAAACAGTACACCTCTCTGAACAGTGTCTGGGAGGCTGTGGTTGCTGCTGCACGCAATGTTGATGGTGAACAGATCAAAACACTGACAGAATCCATGGATGGCAGGCTTTTGAGTGTCCTTGCAAAGAAAGGTGGCTATATTGGTCACTGATTTGTTTTTGTTTTGTTTTTGAATGTCAGAAATGTATATTTGTGAATGTTGAGATGTTATATTGGTTTCACTGGTAAAAATAAATAATTGAAATGGGTATATATTTGTTTTTTTGTTAAGTTGCCTAATAATTATGTACAGTAATAGTCACCTGCACACACAGATATCCCCCTAAAATAGCTAAAACTAAAAACAAACTAAAAACTACTTCCAAAAATATTCAGCTTTGATATTAATGAGTTTTTTGGGTTCATTGAGAACATGGTTGTTGTTCAATAATAAAATTAATCCTCAAAAATACAACTTGCCTAATAATTCTGCACTCCCTGTAGAATCCATTAGTTACAATGTTATATATTTCAAGAAAAACATTGAGGTCCGTCTTGAGCTTGTTTAAAGAGCAAATGTCTGCAGAATCAACCCTATTAAACTAGACACAGGGTCCGATACAGCTGATCCTACAGATTTTTTTTTCAAAAACGGTATCTTTCTTAAGATGATCAATTAATGTATTTTGGATAAATTATTATATTATTTTAATATATATGAAAGTTGGAGCTTATGTGCACGGAGTGTGGGCCCTAGCCACTCGGTGCATATAAGCTGCCCCCTGTTTCTGCAGTCTTGGATGCTCCCCCTCCACTTACAGAACCAGTCATTTTGCCTGACCCTGTAATCACATGCTTGCACCATATGGTACACACTCAGCATAGGTGAAGTAGTAGTGGAGCCTGAACTTCTGATGCCTGGCACTATCAATCTAGTGGAGAGGGAGAAAGGCCAGAGCTCCAGAACGGTATACCTATGGTGCGCAGGATGACTGGGGCCCACCCTTGGAGCACTTGAGCCTTGATTATTATATATTTAAAACAAGGATTTGTCCAAAAAAAGCGAAGATGTAACAGATTCCGAAAATATAGTTTTAAAAATCAGGGTCAGCCCTATTCCCGGTTTAAAGAGGCTCTGTCACCCGGATCAACCCTATTAAACCAGACATGCCATCTGGTAGGGTTTATCATGCTGATTAAAACAATACCTTTCTTTTGTCTATATGCCAAACAGCTGCAAAGATATCTGTGTTTTAGTCATATGTAAATGAGCAAGTTTGAACACCAGAAGATGGGGGGCTGAATCATTTGAGCACTTTTTTGTAACACCTTCTGTGCTCTGCACACTCCCCCCTCCACTTGATTGACAGGGCTAGATAGCAGCATGCTGAGGGCAGAACTGTGTCCTCATATGTACATATCATATACACTATGTACTATAGCTTCACCACACTGAGATCTGCTCAGAAAGCTAATAAACTGTACATGTTACTGCTTTATTCATAGGCACAATATATAATTATGAAGACACCAGTAATGTGTGTTAGCAAATAAGCATAGAAAAAACACACTTCTCTATATGGTAATCCTATAGCTCAGTAATAAGTTGTCTGTCATGCATGTAGAAATCTTAAGTTAAAACATCCACTGCCTTATTTATTATGTATTTTTTGGTTTATAACTAGAGTTGAGCGAACACCTGGATGTTCGGGTTCGAGAAGTTCGGCCGAACATCCCGGAAATGTTCGGGTTCGGGATCCGAACCCGATCCGAACTTCGTCCCGAACCCGAACCCCATTGAAGTCAATGGGGACCCGAACTTTTCGGCACTAAAAAGGCTGTAAAACAGCCCAGGAAAGAGCTAGAGGGCTGCAAAAGGCAGCAACATGTAGGTAAATCCCCTGCAAACAAATGTGGATAGGGAAATGAATTAAAATAAAAATTAAATAAATAGAAATTAACCAAAATCAATTGGAGAGAGGTCCCATAGCAGAGAATCTGGCTTCACGTCACCCACCACTATAAGAGTCCATTTTCATAAATTTAGGCCCAGCACCCAGGCAGAGGAGAGAGGTCCCGTAACAGAGAATCTGGCTTCATGTCAGCAGAGAATTAGTCTGCATGTCATAGCAGAGAATGAGGCTTCACGTCAGCCACCACTGCAACAGTCCATTGGCATATATTTAGGCCCAGCACCCAGGCAGAGGAGGGAGGTCCCGTAACAGAGAATCTGTCTTCATGTCAGCAGAGAATCAGTCTGCATGTCATAGCAGAGAATGAGGCTTCACGTCAGCCACCACTGCAACAGTCCATTGGCATATATTTAGGCCCAGCACCCAGGCAGAGGAGGGAGGTCCCGTAACAGAGAATCTGTCTTCATGTCAGCAGAGAATCAGTCTGCATGTCATAGCAGAGAATGAGGCTTCACGTCAGCCACCACTGCAACAGTCCATTGGCATATATTTAGGCCCAGCACACAGGCAGAGGAGAGAGGTCCCGTAACAGAGAATCTGTCTTCATGTCAGCAGAGAATTAGTCTGCATGTCATAGCAGAGAATGAGGCTTCACGTCAGCCACTACTGCAACAGTCCATTGGCATATATTTAGGCCCAGCACCCAGGCAGAGGAGGGAGGTCCCGTAACAGAGAATCTGGCTTCATGTCAGCAGAGAATCAGTCTGCATGTCATAGCAGAGAATGAGGCTTCACGTCAGCCACCACTGCAACAGTCCATTGGCATATATTTAGGCCCAGCACCCAGGCAGAGGAGGGAGGTCCCGTAACAGAGAATCTGTCTTCATGTCAGCAGAGAATCAGTCTGCATGTCATAGCAGAGAATGAGGCTTCACGTCAGCCACCACTGCAACAGTCCATTGGCATATATTTAGGCCCAGCACACAGGCAGAGGAGAGAGGTCCCGTAACAGAGAATCTGTCTTCATGTCAGCAGAGAATTAGTCTGCATGTCATAGCAGAGAATAAGGCTTCACGTCAGCCACCACTGCAACAGTCCATTGGCATATATTTAGGCCCAGCACCCAGGCAGAGGAGGGAGGTCCCGTAACAGAGAATCTGGCTTCATGTCAGCAGAGAATCAGTCTGCATGTCATAGCAGAGAATGAGGCTTCACGTCAGCCACCACTGCAACAGTCCATTGGCATATATTTAGGCCCAGCACCCAGGCAGAGGAGGGAGGTCCCGTAACAGAGAATCTGTCTTCATGTCAGCAGAGAATCAGTCTGCATGTCATAGCAGAGAATGAGGCTTCACGTCAGCCACCACTGCAACAGTCCATTGGCATATATTTAGGCCCAGCACCCAGGCAGAGGAGGGAGGTCCCGTAACAGAGAATCTGTCTTCATGTCAGCAGAGAATCAGTCTGCATGTCATAGCAGAGAATGAGGCTTCACGTCAGCCACCACTGCAACAGTCCATTGGCATATATTTAGGCCCAGCACACACACAGGCAGAGGAGAGAGGTCCCGTAACAGAGAATCTGTCTTCATGTCAGCAGAGAATTAGTCTGCATGTCATAGCAGAGAATGAGGCTTCACGTCAACAACCACTGCAACAGTCCATTGGCATATATTTAGGCCCAGCACCCAGGCAGAGGAGGGAGGTCCCGTAACAGAGAATCTGGCTTCATGTCAGCAGAGAATCAGTCTGCATGTCATAGCAGAGAATGAGGCTTCACGTCAGCCACCACTGCAACAGTCCATTGGCATATATTTAGGCCCAGCACCCAGGCAGAGGAGGGAGGTCCCGTAACAGAGAATCTGTCTTCATGTCAGCAGAGAATCAGTCTGCATGTCATAGCAGAGAATGAGGCTTCACGTCAGCCACCACTGCAACAGTCCATTGGCATATATTTAGGCCCAGCACACACACAGGCAGAGGAGAGAGGTCCCGTAACAGAGAATCTGTCTTCATGTCAGCAGAGAATTAGTCTGCATGTCATAGCAGAGAATGAGGCTTCACGTCAGCCACCACTGCAACAGTCCATTGGCATATATTTAGGCCCAGCACCCAGGCAGAGGAGGGAGGTCCCGTAACAGAGAATCTGGCTTCATGTCAGCAGAGAATCAGTCTGCATGTCATAGCAGAGAATGAGGCTTCACGTCAGCCACCACTGCAACAGTCCATTGGCATATATTTAGGCCCAGCACACACACAGGCAGAGGAGAGAGGTCCCGTAACAGAGAATCTGTCTTCATGTCAGCAGAGAATTAGTCTGCATGTCATAGCAGAGAATGAGGCTTCACGTCAGCCACCACTGCAACAGTCCATTGGCATATATTTAGGCCCAGCACACACACAGGCAGAGGAGAGAGGTCCCGTAACAGAGAATCTGTCTTCATGTCAGCAGAGAATTAGTCTGCATGTCATAGCAGAGAATGAGGCTTCACGTCAGCCACCACTGCAACAGTCCATTGGCATATATTTAGGCCCAGCACCCAGGCAGAGGAGGGAGGTCCCGTAACAGAGAATCTGGCTTCATGTCAGCAGAGAATCAGTCTGCATGTCATAGCAGAGAATGAGGCTTCACGTCAGCCACCACTGCAACAGTCCATTGGCATATATTTAGGCCCAGCACACACACAGGCAGAGGAGAGAGGTCCCGTAACAGAGAATCTGTCTTCATGTCAGCAGAGAATTAGTCTGCATGTCATAGCAGAGAATGAGGCTTCACGTCAGCCACCACTGCAACAGTCCATTGGCATATATTTAGGCCCAGCACACACACAGGCAGAGGAGAGAGGTCCCGTAACAGAGAATCTGTCTTCATGTCAGCAGAGAATTAGTCTGCATGTCATAGCAGAGAATGAGGCTTCACGTCAGCCACCACTGCAACAGTCCATTGGCATATATTTAGGCCCAGCACCCAGGCAGAGGAGGGAGGTCCCGTAACAGAGAATCTGGCTTCATGTCAGCAGAGAATCAGTCTGCATGTCATAGCAGAGAATGAGGCTTCACGTCAGCCACCACTGCAACAGTCCATTGGCATATATTTAGGCCCAGCACCCAGGCAGAGGAGGGAGGTCCCGTAACAGAGAATCTGTCTTCATGTCAGCAGAGAATCAGTCTGCATGTCATAGCAGAGAATGAGGCTTCACGTCAGCCACCACTGCAACAGTCCATTGGCATATATTTAGGCCCAGCACACACACAGGCAGAGGAGAGAGGTCCCGTAACAGAGAATCTGTCTTCATGTCAGCAGAGAATTAGTCTGCATGTCATAGCAGAGAATGAGGCTTCACGTCAGCCACCACTGCAACAGTCCATTGGCATATATTTAGGCCCAGCACCCAGGCAGAGGAGGGAGGTCCCGTAACAGAGAATCTGGCTTCATGTCAGCAGAGAATCAGTCTGCATGTCATAGCAGAGAATGAGGCTTCACGTCAGCCACCACTGCAACAGTCCATTGGCATATATTTAGGCCCAGCACACACACAGGCAGAGGAGAGAGGTCCCGTAACAGAGAATCTGTCTTCATGTCAGCAGAGAATTAGTCTGCATGTCATAGCAGAGAATGAGGCTTCACGTCAGCCACCACTGCAACAGTCCATTGGCATATATTTAGGCCCAGCACACACACAGGCAGAGGAGAGAGGTCCCGTAACAGAGAATCTGTCTTCATGTCAGCAGAGAATTAGTCTGCATGTCATAGCAGAGAATGAGGCTTCACGTCAGCCACCACTGCAACAGTCCATTGGCATATATTTAGGCCCAGCACCCAGGCAGAGGAGGGAGGTCCCGTAACAGAGAATCTGGCTTCATGTCAGCAGAGAATCAGTCTGCATGTCATAGCAGAGAATGAGGCTTCACGTCAGCCACCACTGCAACAGTCCATTGGCATATATTTAGGCCCAGCACACACACAGGCAGAGGAGAGAGGTCCCGTAACAGAGAATCTGTCTTCATGTCAGCAGAGAATTAGTCTGCATGTCATAGCAGAGAATGAGGCTTCACGTCAGCCACCACTGCAACAGTCCATTGGCATATATTTAGGCCCAGCACACACACAGGCAGAGGAGAGAGGTCCCGTAACAGAGAATCTGTCTTCATGTCAGCAGAGAATTAGTCTGCATGTCATAGCAGAGAATGAGGCTTCACGTCAGCCACCACTGCAACAGTCCATTGGCATATATTTAGGCCCAGCACCCAGGCAGAGGAGGGAGGTCCCGTAACAGAGAATCTGGCTTCATGTCAGCAGAGAATCAGTCTGCATGTCATAGCAGAGAATGAGGCTTCACGTCAGCCACCACTGCAACAGTCCATTGGCATATATTTAGGCCCAGCACACACACAGGCAGAGGAGAGAGGTCCCGTAACAGAGAATCTGTCTTCATGTCAGCAGAGAATTAGTCTGCATGTCATAGCAGAGAATGAGGCTTCACGTCAGCCACCACTGCAACAGTCCATTGGCATATATTTAGGCCCAGCACACACACAGGCAGAGGAGAGAGGTCCCGTAACAGAGAATCTGTCTTCATGTCAGCAGAGAATTAGTCTGCATGTCATAGCAGAGAATGAGGCTTCACGTCAGCCACCACTGCAACAGTCCATTGGCATATATTTAGGCCCAGCACCCAGGCAGAGGAGGGAGGTCCCGTAACAGAGAATCTGGCTTCATGTCAGCAGAGAATCAGTCTGCATGTCATAGCAGAGAATGAGGCTTCACGTCAGCCACCACTGCAACAGTCCATTGGCATATATTTAGGCTCAGCACACACACAGGCAGAGGAGAGAGGTCCCGTAACAGAGAATCTGTCTTCATGTCAGCAGAGAATTAGTCTGCATGTCATAGCAGAGAATCGAGGCTTCACGTCAGCCACCACTGCAACAGTCCATTGGCATATATTTAGGCCCAGCACCCAGGCAGAGGAGGGAGGTCCCGTAACAGAGAATCTGGCTTCATGTCAGCAGAGAATCAGTCTGCATGTCATAGCAGAGAATGAGGCTTCACGTCAGCCACCACTGCAACAGTCCATTGGCATATATTTAGGCCCAGCACACACACAGGCAGAGGAGAGAGGTCCCGTAACAGAGAATCTGTCTTCATGTCAGCAGAGAATTAGTCTGCATGTCATAGCAGAGAATGAGGCTTCACGTCAGCCACCACTGCAACAGTCCATTGGCATATATTTAGGCCCAGCACCCAGGCAGAGGAGGGAGGTCCCGTAACAGAGAATCTGGCTTCATGTCAGCAGAGAATCAGTCTGCATGTCATAGCAGAGAATGAGGCTTCACGTCAGCCACCACTGCAACAGTCCATTGGCATATATTTAGGCCCAGCACACACACAGGCAGAGGAGAGAGGTCCCGTAACAGAGAATCTGTCTTCATGTCAGCAGAGAATTAGTCTGCATGTCATAGCAGAGAATGAGGCTTCACGTCAGCCACCACTGCAACAGTCCATTGGCATATATTTAGGCCCAGCACCCAGGCAGAGGAGGGAGGTCCCGTAACAGAGAATCTGGCTTCATGTCAGCAGAGAATCAGTCTGCATGTCATAGCAGAGAATGAGGCTTCACGTCAGCCACCACTGCAACAGTCCATTGGCATATATTTAGGCCCAGCACACACAGGCAGAGGAGAGAGGTCCCGTAACAGAGAATCTGGCTTCATGTCAGCAGAGAATTAGTCTGCATGTCATAGCAGAGAATGAGGCTTCACGTCAGCCACCACTGCAACAGTCCATTGGCATATATTTAGGCCCAGCACACACAGGCAGAGGAGAGAGGTCCCGTAACAGAGAATCTGGCTTCATGTCAGCAGAGAATCAGTCTGCATGTCATAGCAGAGAATGAGGCTTCACGTCAGCCACCACTGCAACAGTCCATTGGCATATATTTAGGCCCAGCACCCAGGCAGAGGAGAGAGGTCCCGTAACAGAGAATCTGTCTTCATGTCAGCAGAGAATCAGTCTGCATGTCATAGCAGAGAATGAGGCTTCACGTCAGCCACCACTGCAACAGTCCATTGGCATATATTTAGGCCCAGCACCCAGGCAGAGGAGAGAGGTCCCGTAACAGAGAATCTGGCTTCATGTCAGCAGAGAATCAGTCTGCATGTCATAGCAGAGAATGAGGCTTCACGTCAGCCACCACTGCAACAGTCCATTGGCATATATTTAGGCCCAGCACACAGGCAGAGGAGAGAGGTCCCGTAACAGACAATCTGGCTTCATGTCAGCAGAGAATCATTCTGCATGTCATAGCAGAGAATCAGGCTTCACGTCACCCAACATTGGAACAGTCCATTGGCATATATTTAGGCCCCGGCACCCAGACACAGGAGAGGTTCATTCAACTTTGGGTAGCCTCGCAATATAATGGTAAAATGAAAATAAAAATAGGATTGAATGAGGAAGTGCCCTGGAGTCCAATAATATATGGTTAAGGGGAGGTAGTTAATGTCTAATCTGGACAAGGGACGGACAGATCCTGTGGGATCCATGCCTGGTTCATTTTTATGAACGTCAGCTTGTCCACATTGGCTGTAGACAGGCGGCTGCGTTTGTCTGTAATGACGCCCCCTGCCGTGCTGAATACACGTTCAGACAAAACGCTGGCCGCCGGGCAGGCCAGCACCTCCAAGGCATAAAAGGCTAGCTCTGGCCACGTGGACAATTTAGAGACCCAGAAGTTGAATGGGGCCGAACCATCAGTCAGTACGTGGAGGGGTGTGCACACGTACTGTTCCACCATGTTAGTGAAATGTTGCCTCCTGCTAACACGTTGCGTATCAGGTGGTGGTGCAGTTAGCTGTGGCGTGTTGACAAAAGTTTTCCACATCTCTGCCATGCTAACCCTGCCCTCAAAGGAGCTGGCATTGACACAGCTGCCTTGGCGACCTCTTGCTCCTCCTCTGCCTTGGCCTTGGGCTTCCACTTGTTCCCCTGTGACATTTGGGAATGCTCTCAGTAGCGCGTCTACCAACGTGCGCTTGTACTCGCGCATCTTCCTATCACGCTCCAGTGCAGGAAGTAAGGTGGGCACATTGTCTTTGTAGCGTGGATCCAGCAGGGTGGCAACCCAGTAGTCCGCACAGGTTAAAATGTGGGCAACTCTGCTGTCGTTGCGCAGGCACTGCAGCATGTAGTCGCTCATGTGTGCCAGGCTGCCCAGGGGTAAGGACAAGCTGTCCTCTGTGGGAGGCGTATCGTCATCGTCCTGCCTTTCCCCCCAGCCACGCACCAGTGATGGACCCGAGCTGCGTTGGGTGCCACCCCGCTGTGACCATGCTTCATCCTCATCCTCCTCCACCTCCTCCTCATCCTCGTCCTCCTCGTCCTCCAGTAGTGGGCCCTGTCTGGCCACATTTGTACCTGGCCTCTGCTGTTGCCAAAAACCTCCCTCTGAGTCACTTCGAAGAGACTGGCCTGAAAGTGCTAAAAATGACCCCTCTTCCTCCTCCTCCTCCTCCTCCTCCTCCTGGGCCACCTCCTCTTGCATCATCGCCCTAAGTGTTTTCTCAAGGAGACATAGAAGTGGTATTGTAACGCTGATAACGGCGTCATCGCCACTGGCCATGTTGGTGGAGTACTCGAAACAGCGCAACAGGGCACACAGGTCTCGCATGGAGGCCCAGTCATTGGTGGTGAAGTGGTGCTGTTCTGTAGTGCGACTGACCCGTGCGTGCTGCAGCTGAAACTCCACTATGGCCTGCTGCTGCTCGCACAGTCTGTCCAGCATGTGCAAGGTGGAGTTCCACCTGGTGGGCACGTCGCATATGAGGCGGTGAGCGGGAAGGCCGAAGTTACGCTGTAGCGCAGACAGGCGAGCAGCAGCAGGATGTGAACGCCGGAAGCGCGAACAGACGGCCCGCACTTTATGCAGCAGCTCTGACATGTCGGGGTAGTTGTGAATGAACTTCTGCACCACCAAATTCAGCACATGCGCCAAGCAAGGGATGTGCGTCAAATTGGCTAGTCCCAGAGCTGCAACGAGATTTCGCCCATTATCGCACACCACCAGGCCGGGCTTGAGGCTCACCGGCAGCAACCACTCGTCGGTCTGTTGTTCTATACCCCGCCACAACTCCTGTGCGGTGTGGGGCCTGTCCCCCAAACATATGAGTTTCAGAATGGCCTGCTGACGTTTACCCCGGGCTGTGCTGAAGTTGGTGGTGAAGGTGTGTGGCTGACTGGATGAGCAGGTGGAAGAAGAGGAGGAGGAAGCCGAGAAGGAGGAGGTGGCAACAGGAGGCAAAGAATGTTGCCCTGCGATCCTTGGCGGCGGAAGGACGTGCGCCAAACAGCTCTCCGCCTGGGGCCCAGCTGCCACTACATTTACCCAGTGTGCAGTTAGGGAGATATAGCGTCCCTGGCCGTGCTTACTGGTCCACGTATCTGTGGTTAGGTGGACCTTGCCACAGATGGCGTTGCGCAGTGCACACTTGATTTTATCGGATACTTGGTTGTGCAGGGAAGGCACGGCTCTCTTGGAGAAGTAGTGGCGGCTGGGAACAACATACTGTGGGACAGCAAGCGACATGAGCTGTTTGAAGCTGTCTGTGTCCACCAGCCTAAATGACAGCATTTCATAGGCCAGTAGTTTAGAAATGCTGGCATTCAGGGCCAGGCAGGATCGAGGGTGGCTAGGTGGGAATTTACGCTTTCTCTCAAATGTTTGTGAGATGGAGAGCTGAACGCTGCCGTGTGACATGGTTGAGACGCTTGGTGACGGAGGTGGTGGTGGTGGTGTTGGTGGTACATCCCCTGTTTGCTGGGCGGCAGGTGCCAACGTTCCTCCAGAGGCGGAGGAAGAGGCCGAGGCGGCAGCAGCAGAAGAGGCCGAGGCGGCAGCAGCAGAAGAGGTAGCAGGGGGAGCCTGAGTGACTTCCTTGGTTTTAAGGTGTTTACTCCACTGCAGTTCATGCTTTGCATGCAGGTGCCTGGTCATGCAGGTTGTGCTCAGGTTCAGAACGTTAATGCCTCGCTTAAGGCTCTGATGGCACAGCGTGCAAACCACTCGGGTCTTGTCGTCAGCACATTGTTTGAAGAAGTGCCATGCCAGGGAACTCCTTGAAGCTGCCTTTGGGGTGCTCGGTCCCAGATGGCGGCGGGCAGTAGCAGGCGGAGTCTCTTGGCGGCGGGTGTTCTGCTTTTGCCCACTGCTCCCTCTTTTGCTACGCTGTTGGCTCGGTCTCACCACTGCCTCTTCCTCCGAACTGTGAAAGTCAGTGGCACGACCTTCATTCCATGTGGGGTCTAGGACCTCATCATCCCCTGCATCGTCTTCCACCCAGTCTTGATCCCTGACCTCCTGTTCAGTCTGCACACTGCAGAAAGACGCAGCAGTTGGCACCTGTGTTTCGTCATCATCAGAGACATGCTGAGGTGGTATTCCCATGTCCTCATCATCAGGAAACATAAGTGGTTGTGCGTCAGTGCATTCTATATCTTTCACCGCTGGGGAAGGGCTAGGTGGATGCCCTTGGGAAACCCTGCCAGCGGAGTCTTCAAACAGCATAAGAGACTGCTGCATAACTTGAGGCTGAGACAGTTTCCCTGGTATGCATGGGGGTGATGTGACAGACTGATGGGGTTGGTTTTCAGGCGCCATCTGTGCGCTTTCTGCAGAAGACTGGGTGGGAGATAATGTGAACGTGCTGGATCCACTGTCGGCCACCCAATTGACTAATGCCTGTACCTGCTCAGGCCTTACCATCCTTAGAACGGCATTGGGCCCCACCATATATCGCTGTAAATTCTGGCGGCTACTGGGACCTGAGGTAGTTGGTACACTAGGACGTGTGGATGTGGCAGAACGGCCACGTCCTCTCCCAGCACCAGAGGGTCCACTAACACCACCACGACCATGTCCACGTCCGCGTCCCTTACTAGATGTTTTTCTCATTGTTATGGTTCACCACAACAACAAAAATATTATTTGGCCCAATGTATTGTATTCAAATTCAGCGGGATATAAATTTGAGGCCTAGTATTTAGGCGCTGGGTGACCGGTATGGATTTACTAACAGAATTAGACTTGGAAATGCACAGTAGCGTGTGTGTGAAGTTATTCTGAATGACCCTATGTGCACCTTGAATATTATATACCCTTTTAGGGATAGATTTCAAATAGCTCTGATATAGCAGAAACCACTAAATTATGAAATTGCTAAATTGGGAATTGTATTTCAACCCAGAACAAAAAATGTGCTTTGACGGACACTAAATAACTTTCCCAGCCACAACAGGACAGCGGTAACGAGAGATTTAGCGGGATATAAATTTGAGGCCTAGTATTTAGGCGCTGGGTGACCGGTATGGATTTAGCGACAGAATTAGACTTGGAAATGCACAGTAGCGTGTGTGTGAAGTTATTCTGAATGACCCTATGTGCACCTTGAATATTATATACCCTTTTAGGGATAGATTTCAAATAGCTCTGATATAGCAGGAAACCACTAAATTATGAAATTGCTAAATTGGGAATTGTACTTCAACCCAGAACAAAAAATGTGCTTTGACGGACACTAAATAACTTTCCCAGCCACAACAGGACAGCGGTAACGAGAGATTTAGCGGGATATAAATTTGAGGCCTAGTATTTAGGCGCTGGGTGACCGGTATGGATTTAGTGACAGAATTAGACTGGGATATGGCCAAAAAATAACCACACTATTGCTGGTTAAATGCACTTGGTGACGGGCGCAGCTTGCCCCTGATGTAGTATATGGCCAAAAAATGAACAGACTATTGCTGGTTAAATGCACTTGGTGTCACAGCTTGACGAACCACACTACTGAGGGTTAAATGCACTTGGTGACGGGCGCAGCTTGCCCCTGATTTAGTATATGGCCAAAAAATGAACAGACTATTGCTGGTTAAATGCACTTGGTGACGGGCGCAGCTTGCCCCTGATTTAGTATATGGCCAAAAAATGAACAGACTATTGCTGGTTAAATGCACTTGGTGTGATAGCTTGACCAACCACACTACTGAGGGTTAAATGCACTTGGTGACGGGCGCAGCTTGCCCCTGATGTAGTATATGGCCAAAAAATGAACAGACTATTGCTGGTTAAATGCACTTGGTGACGGGCGCAGCTTGCCCCTGATTTAGTATATGGCCAAAAAATGAACAGACTATTGCTGGTTAAATGCACTTGGTGTGATAGCTTGACCAACCACACTACTGAGGGTTAAATGTACTTGGTGACGGGCGCAGCTTGCCCCTGATGTAGTATATGGCCAAAAAATGAACAGACTATTGCTGGTTAAATGCACTTGGTGACGGGCGCAGCTTGCCCCTGATTTAGTATATGGCCAAAAAATGAACAGACTATTGCTGGTTAAATGCACTTGGTGTGATAGCTTGACCAACCACACTACTGAGGGTTAAATGCACTTGGTGACGGGCACAGCTTGCCCCTGATGTAGTATATGGCCAAAAAATGAACAGACTATTGCTGGTTAAATGCACTTGGTGACGGGCGCAGCTTGCCCCTGATTTAGTATATGGCCAAAAAATGAACAGACTATTGCTGGTTAAATGCACTTGGTGTGATAGCTTGACCAACCACACTATTGAGGGTTAAATGCACTTGGTGACGGGCGCAGCTTGCCCCTGATGTAGTATATGGCCAAAAAATGAACAGACTATTGCTGGTTAAATGCACTTGGTGACGGGCGCAGCTTGCCCCTGATTTAGTATATGGCCAAAAAATGAACAGACTATTGCTGGTTAAATGCACTTGGTGTGATAGCTTGACCAACCACACTACTGAGGGTTAAATGCACTTGGTGACGGGCGCAGCTTGCCCCTGATGTAGTATATGGCCAAAAAATGAACAGACTATTGCTGGTTAAATGCACTTGGTGTCACAGCTTGACAAACCACACTACTGAGGGTTAAATGCACTTGGTGACGGGCGCAGCTTGCCCCTGATGTAGTATATGGCCAAAAAATAAACAGACTATTGCTGGTTAAATGCACTTGGTGTGACAGCTTCACCCTGATGTAGGCTTTAGCCAAAAAACAACCACACCATTGAGGGTTAAATGCACTTGGTCGCAGCTTGGATGCACTTGGTCGCAGCACCGCACAAGACACAAAATGGCCGCCGATCACCCCAGAAAAAAGTGACTGACAAACGGTCTGGGCAGCCTAAAAACAGTGAGTGAGCATTTGAATTTCAGCAGCTCAATGATGCACAGCTGCAGATCGATCGATTAATCAAGTGAAGTCCTTTGGAGGAGTTAATCTGCCTAATCTCGCCCTACTGTCGCATCCGCAACCTCTCCCTACGCTAATCAGAGCAGAGTGACGGGCGGCGCTATGTGACTCCAGCTTAAATAGAGGCTGGGTCACATGGTGCTCTGGCCAATCACAGCCATGCCAATAGTAGGCATGGCTGTGACGGCCTCTTGGGGCAAGTAGTATGACGCTTGTTGATTGGCTGCTTTGCAGCCTTTCAAAAAGCGCCAAGAAAGCGTCACAAAAGCGCCAAGAAAGCGACGAACACCGAACCCGGACTTTTACGAAAATGTCCGGGTTCGGGTCCGTGTCACGGACACCCCAAAATTCGGTACGAACCCGAACTATACAGTTCGAGTTCGCTCATCCCTATTTATAACATCATATTTCACAAAAACCTTACTGTAAGTCTAGATTTTTCAGTTTATTGATTTATGGCATGCTTTAGACATGACTTGTTTGTGTGTGAATTGGGTTCATTGTACCTCACATCAGCCTGTGGTCCTGTATGGGTTAACTAGGCTAGACTGTGTGGTGCTGATTAGTCCTGACTCCTGCTATGTGTTGTGTGTCCCACCCCTGGCCTGTGCAATAGGTTCTGTCTGGACTTTCTAGTCTGCCTGTCTGCCATCTGGCCTGTGCCTGCTACCCTGGTCTGCTCATCTGCTTGTGCTTCATCTTGCACCTGTTGCCAGGATTCTTACTTTGAGTTGGAAGCCCTGTTCCTAGGACTCGGATTCCTATATACTGCCTGGTTCTGTCTAGTCACCTCTCAGCCTGCTTCTGTCTATGTGCTTTGTCTGATCTTCCGGGGCCTCACACTGGTGTCTAAGATCTCTGTCGATCAGCAGCCAGCCACATTGATTGGTTGGCACAGTGATTCCACACCCATTGCCTATAACAGTTTGCAAAAGTCATGGAACCTGCTGGCCCATTCGTGATTGGTCTGTTCGAAGTCTTTCTGGAAATCTCCACTCGGCGTGGTCACCAGGAGCAACTCCTGTGGTATTAGCAACTGTTTCTGCCTTGACAAGTGTCACTCCTGTATCTTCTATGTCTGAGCTGTCTCCTGAAGAAACAGTATGGGAGCATCTGCTGGATTTTATGGACCTCATTTCACCTGAACTGCTTAGCTAAGCTTCTCTACATGTATCTGCTATGTCTGAACTTTGTGTTTGGGGGGACTACTGTCATAACATTTGCTTGCTCTGCTGCATTTTTAGTGACCCATCTCCATGCTAGTCCTGTGCTTGTACATTTACCTGGCTCTGGAACTTGCTCCTTGAAAAACCTCTGGGCTTGCTTTTTGCAGGAAAGTGTCCTTTACAGAATAAACCTGTGACCTTGTGCCAGCATCTTTATGCTGAATCTGTCCTGTTTTACTGTACCCCATTATGGAGGACATGCCTTATTTATGTGGGTAATGCATGTGTAGGGGACCTGTTACATATTGCTTTTCTGTGTATGTGAATTAGGGTATATTAAGTGTACCTAACAGTACCCTGTGACACTGTAGAGGTTAACTTCTTCTTGCTCTATGTGGAGGTGTTAAGCTGTGCTCTGCTGTATATTGTGTGTGTTGTGTGTCCCATGTGTAGAAATGATTATCTGTTTGTCTATCACCTATACCAGTTACCCTGCTGTGTTATTTCACTTATGCTGTTTCTTGTGTCTGTTGCCTATATTCTGACCTAATTCAGTCTACCCTAACCCTGGGTCTGTTCCTTGGATTTACAAGTACTCAGTCTATCTGACCTCAGCCTGGTTATGTCTGTGTTTTGACTTGGATCCTCCTGCACGCTGCTTGATCTCAGCCCGGTTTTGTCCTTGTGCTTTGCCTGTTCTATTGGTTCTTTGCATCAGTGTCTCTGACCTACACCTGCCACCACACCACGATTATTCCAAGAAGTAGTGGTCTGGCGGCTCCCCTGCAGTAAAGACCAGACCCTTGTATAGGAAATAAGGGGTAAAAACCAGGGCACCACCAGGACATCACCAACAAGAATATCCCAAAGTCAAACCACAACTATGGTCATTTTCAAAGATTTTCCACATAATGCTAATTTGTCTCCTAAAATGAAAAAAAAAAAAAACATCTTAGCGATTTGTTTTATTTTTATGTTTAATCATAATTATATTTCATATGAACTAAATCAAGGTGCCAAATTTATGGGTCCTTTATTCTGTTGGCCTTTTCGGTAGGTTGGGAATTAAACAGGGTGACATTAAGCTCCAGTAATTACCAATAATTAACCTAGTACAAGTAAGTTGATTTTGAACTGGCTGAAGCTATCTTTCAAATATAAATATCTTATTATATGGCACTTGAAGTTTATTAAAAAGAAAACTCAATTTGCTAACATAGTTGTTAAATGCTTCAGAAATGTCCTTGACAATAAATGCAAGAACAAAATACAGTAGAATTGTTCTGCAAGGTCAATAATTTTCAAACACACTTAAGCTATATTTTAATTTAAGTTTAAGAGCACAACATTTCCGGCTACTAATTTCTTTCTTCGTATAATAATCAGAGAATCTAGTGGCTCACCTAACTACTGTCATGTACAGGTGCTCTATGTCTAACTGACTCACCCAGTCAGAAAAAAAATAAATAAATATATATATATATATATATATATATATATATATATATATATATAGTGATCAGACAGGGGCACGAAGAGATTTGTGTAAATTAGTATTTATTTATTAAATCAGAAAAACAAAAAATAATAAGTAAAATCACAGTATGTCATAAAATGCAAAATACTGTATACACGGGCTGCTGGGGAGGTTCTTATATAATAAGGGGTAGGCAAATTTCCTATTGGTTGCTAGGGATGTTGCTAAGCTCAGACAAAGACATTGCAGCCTTCTCATTGGCCCAAAAGCAAGAAGGGATGTTACTAATGAAAAAAATCTAGAATATTCAAAATTACAAATACATATCACTATATTCTAAAATATTCGTGAATTCTCGAAGTGCCGATATTCACGATCAATATTCGCTATTCGAATATTCACGCCCAACACTACTTTTAAAAAAGTCTAAGTTGATGAACATAGCTTAAATTAGCTTGGCAGGCTAACCATAGCCACTTTCCCACCAACTTTTTAGAACTGGGGTGACTGGTGAAAAAATGCTAAATGTCTCAAAATATGCGTGCAATTAGGCGTAAAAAAGTTGCATATTCAATTTTGGGACTTTTTAAAGTCAGAATTTTGGAGTGCAGGGTGTGATAAATTCCTCTTATTAGTAAGCTCCATATATTCACGTTATATACACAGGGGGTCATTATTTTTAGTACACCACTTTTTGGTATAATTTTGTTGGAGATTTGGTCTCAAAGGGGATTTTGCTGCCAAAAACAGGGGGATCAAGCCCGGGGTCTCAATCGCCGGTCTTAATAAATGACACACACAGTGTTTAACAGTATCCATAAAGTGGCCAACCTCTTTAAAGCCCAAACCTTCACCCACCGATCCACTCAGGGTCGTGATATGCAAATTCCTGAGATAATTAAGTAATGTCGAACCCAGACCCTTATTTCTGATATTTACAGACTCTATACTGACAGGGAATGTCCCACAGCAAATGTGGTGCCAATATTCAAAAAGGGTCCAAAAACAGACCCCAGAAACTATAGGCCGGTAAGTTTAACATCTGTTGTGGGTAAACTGTTTGAAAGTTTTCAAAGAGATGCTATCTTGGAGGATCTCAATGAAAACAAGCAAGTAGCATCATATCAGCATGGCTTCATGGGGGAAATCGGTCATGTCAAACTAATTTAATCAGTTTCTATGAGGAGGTAAGTTCTAATATATAAAATGAGAATGCTTGGACTAGGAGAAAATGTCTGCATGTGGGTAAGTAACTGGCTGAGTGATAGAAAACAGAGGGCGGTTATTAATGGTACACACTCAGATTGGGTCACTGTCACTAACGGAGTACCTCAGGGGTCAGTATTGGGCCCTATTCTCTTCAATATATTTATTAATGATATGGTAGAAGGCTTTCACAGTAAAATATACATTTTTGCAGATGACACTAAACTGTGTAAAGTAATTAACACTGAAGAGGACAATATACAGCTACAGATGGATCTGGATAGATTAGAGGCTTGGGCAGAGAAGTGGCAGATGAGGTTTAACACTGACAAATGTAAACTTATACACATAGGAAAGAATAATTCAAGTCATCCGTACATATTAAATGGTAAAACACTGGGTAACACTGACATGGAAAAGGATCTAGGAATTTTAATAAACCGCAAACTAAGCAGTAAAATCCAGTGTCAGGCAGCTGTTCCTAAGGCGAATAAGATAATGGGTTGCATCAAAAGGGGCATAGATGCCCGTGATGAGAACATAGTCCTACCACTTTACAAATCACTAGTCAGACCACACATGGAGTACTGTGTACAGTTCTGGGCTCCTGTGAACAAGGCAGACATAGCAGAGTTGGGGAGGGTTCAGAGGAGGGCAACTAAAGTAATAACTGGACTGGTGGGGACTACACTACCCTAAAAGATTATCAACATTAGGGTTATTCCCTTTAGAAAAAAGACGACTGAGGGAATATCTAATTACTATGTTTAAATATATCAGGGGACAGTACAGAGATCTCTCCCATCATCTATTTATCCCCGGGACTGTGACTGTGACGAGTGGACATCCTCTGCGTCTGGAGGAAAGAAGAACATAGAAGAGGATTCTTTATGGTAAGAGCAGTAACTATGGAACTCTCTGCCTGATCAGGTGGTGATGGTGAGTACAATAAAGGAATTCAAGAGGGGCCTGGATGCATTTCTGGACTGCAATAATATTACAGGCTATAGCTACTAGAGATGGGTCGTTGATCCAGAGAGTTATCTGATTGCCTCAATGGAGTCGGGAAGGAATTTTTTTCCCCTTAAGTGGGGAAAATTGGCTTGTATCTCACAAGTTTTTTTTTTGCCTTCCTCTGGATCAACTTGCAGGATAACAGGCCGAACTGGATGGACAAATGTCTTTTTTCGGCCTTATATAGTATGTTACTATGTTCCCTGTTAAGGAAGTCATCTTGGCAAAAGCACAAAATGCTCGATCTGTGGAATGGGATGGCCACAACATCCTCATTTTTCAAGATCTCGCCCAATCCACCATGAAAAGAGAAGCCTCTGACGGACTGGCTTAGGGCTCCTAAAATAATCTACAGATAGTCGTTCCCATTTGGTTTATCCTTTATGTATGACGGCCGCAGAATGTACATCACCTCCTTTCTGGACTTGATCATCTAAAGATTGGTCCTCTGGATATTCAAAACTGGGATCATGTCTAGGACTTAACCAACCTCCCAGATTTACCACCAGCTGAATCATGGGAGAGACAGCATACCCCAAATCCACAGGAGGAGCAAGAGAGGAACCCCGGGATCGACCCCTTGACATTTACCCATGGGGGAGTAATATAGCTATATAGCTATGCCTGACTATTCTCAGTAATCTGTCTCAGCATGCTGTCATTCACTCTACCCTCATACAAGCTATTTCACTCACCCTATACCCCCTCTCCACTATGCTATTGTCTTTTACCAACTGGTACCTCCAGCCAATCTCTCTGATATTCTGACCTGATCCCTCTTTCTGGCCAAGGGTGAACCAACCAATAACTCTGTTCTTTCTTCCCACTTTATATCATTCTTATTTTCCTACAACTATTGTCACATCAAGTAATATGCCTTATTTGTTATCAATTGCATGCGATTTATCCTATGCCATATGGTTATTTTCTATTCCTGTTATTTTTTGTTTTAGTAGATTGACATCATATCAGCATAGCATTGAACATTGAACATAATGGTATTGAACACATACAATGGGGTCCCCTCCTGGGAGCCACTGCTGCACTTTGGAGGGCTGAGTATCACCCTTATATCTTGGTAAGATTGCACCATTTAATGGACCACAACTCTTACATTACCCACCATATACCTACAGATCACTGACATACATACTGACTCTTATAATGTCAAAGGGTTTAATTCACCTTCCAAAAGATGTCAAATCCTCTCTCATTTAAAGATAAATGGATGCTCAGTCCTCTTCCTCCAAGAAACACACTTTAAATGTAATCATTATCCCAACCTGTCACACTCTAGCTTCCCAGAGTGGTACCACTGTGGTTCAAACTCCTCGGCCCCCAGGGGTGTAAGCATTGGCTTTAGGGGGTATCCCATTACAATATTGCTCCCATGTCCAAGATCCTGAGGGATGATACATTATGCTTAAAGGCACTATTGCAAATCAAATGTATACCTTTATCAATATTTATGCCCCCCATTCAAACCTACATGCTTGGTTTAAAGCCCTTTTTCCAGTTGTGGAGTGGTTTAAGGAGGGCGCGGTCGTGATGGGAGGCGATTTTAATGTCACTTTGGAGCCTTTGATTGATTCCTCATCCCAAAAACCGTCTCTTTCTTATAAAGCTAAGATAGGGTTGTGACGAAACCTCGCCACTGGGTGGTGGAGAAGCCTGGCTACCAGCCTCTTGCCCCAGAATCATGGGCCCTCTCATCAGCCAGGCTTCCTTTGTTCACAAGGGACTTTTACTAACTTTTGAACCCCTGGTCTAATTCGTGCCATTTTGGGATATGCTAAATGTCTATATGTACTGTAAAGGGTGGGACATTGTATATTTGAGTAGTGATGTCTGTCCTATTGTCCCCACGTGTGTATTAGCGATTCCCCTTTGTCCTGGGAGATAATTGACTCACTCCTCGGTTGTCTCCAGGACAGAAGACATTGTGTACTCTCCTGCCTGTGATAATTACATCAACCCATTGTGTGAGGTAATTGTATCACAGGCAGAGGGGAGGATTTTGTGTGGGAGTGTCTGAGTGTATTGTACGTGGTGTTTATTGGTTGTTTTTACAAAACCCTGTGGGTGGTAACCTTGTTGGAAAATGTGTATAAGTCAATGCTTGTGTGTTCAATAAAGAGTTCCTGTTTTACCCTTCATCATGTTGAGGCTGGTGTTTGGGTAACTGATCGACACTGGGGGATTTCTATATGCTGAAGATTTGCTATACTCCCCTGGCTATACTATTAGCTTTTTAAGAGCTGTTCCTGCTCTCTGGATTTAGGAGAGGTTCACCCACTGGAGCCTGGAGCCTTGTTGTAAGTCCAGGGTGGGTAGGAGACGGTGAGACCTCAACCAAGCTTTGGCGGTTCGTGTGGTCTGCAGCGCTTACGGTGTCAAGTGGAGTGATTGTAGTCCTCGGGAAGCACTAGGAGCATCATTCGACGGAGGTACCCGGTCGGGGTGCCAGGAGATCCATTACATTGGTGGCAGCAGTGGGATATGCAGGGAATGGGGAGCCCAGTCTCGATCCCCCAGCGGCAGTGTGATATGCAGGGAATTGGGAGCCCAGTCTCCATTCCCCAGCGGCCGTGTGATCTACAAGGAATTGGGAGCACAGTCTCCATCCCCCAGCGGCAGTTTAACGCACCAGGGGGAGACAGTAAGCCCCACAACAGTGCAGATGGGACCAGGGTCTCTGCACTCACAGCACAGGGAGTAGGGACAGTCGACCCTGTCCCCCAGCAACAGGGGTGTTTAGCCAAAGAGGAGACAGTCGGTCTCCCCCCACAGCAGCATGGTCGTCTATCTTAAGGGGAGTCAGTCGGTCTCTCCCTACAACAGCAGAGCAATGTATCTAAAGGGGAGACTGTCGGTCTCCCCCTACAACAACCAGGTTACAACCAGGCTTCTTCGGTGGTAGCGCTGGCACAAGGACAAAGTACCGCTGGTCTCTGCCCACTCAGCAACCCACCAAGGCAGTCTACCAGTCCCCCACACAGCCGTGGTGAGGCACATGGACATGGACAGGTTTATCCCTTGCTCAGGTGTAGTAACCATTTATTGTGGGTGGGCTGTACTGCTGTTTATGTTTTGTGGGTGGGCTGCTGGACTAACAAGGGCACTGACCGGCAGAAGGTCAGAGACCCTGTTAGTCTGTTTGGAAAAGGGTAGAACTGTGATGAAACCAACCTCGCCACTGTGTGGTGGAGAAGCCTAGCTACCAGCCTCTTGCCCCAGGATTATGGGCCCTCTCATCAGCCAGGCTTCCTCATCAGACCCCTGGTCTAATTCGTGCCATTTTGGGATATGTTAAATGTCTATGTGTACTGTAAAGGGTGGGACATTGTATATTTGAGTAGTGATGTCTGTCCTATTGTCCCCACGTGTGTATTAGCGATTCCTCTTTGTCCTGAGAGATCATTGACTTACTCCTCGGTTGTCTCCAGGACAGAAGACATTGTGTATTCTCCTGCCTGTGATAATTACATCAACCTATTGTGTGAGGTAATTGTATCACAGGCAGAGGAGAGGATTTTGTGTGGGAGTGTCTGAGTGTATTGTACATGTTTATTGGTTGTTTTTAGAAAACCCTGTGGGTGGTAACCTTGTTGGAAAATGTGTATAAGTCAATGCTTGTGTGTTCAATAAAGAGTTCCTGTTTTACCCTTCATCATGTTGAGGGTGGTGTTTGGGTAACTGATCGACACTGGGGGATTGCTATACGCTGAAGATTTGCTATACTCCCCTGGCTATACTATTAGCTCTTGTAAGAGCTGTTCCTGCTCTCTGGATTTAGGAGAGGTTCACCCACTGGAGCCTGGAGCCCTGTTGTCGGTCCAGGGTGGGTAGGAGACGGTGAGACCTCAACCAAGCTTCAGCGGTTCGTGTGGTCTGCAGCGCTTATGGTGTCAAGTGGAGTGCTTGGAGTCCTCGGGAAGCACTAGGAGCATCATTCGACGGAGGTACCCGGGCGGGCTGCCAGGAGATCTATTACAAGGGTCAATTGGGATTTTATGCGCCATATCATGATCAAGTTTGACCTCCCAGACACCTTTATGACCACCATATTCTCCATGTATTTCAATGCCTCAGCGGCAGTGTTAGTGAATGATAATGTTTCTCCTGCATTTGGGATTCAGAACGGAATTAGACAAGGGTGTCTACTATCCCCTTTGATATTTGTGATGATAATGGAACCATTTCTCCAAGCTATCAAACAGAAGGACAAGCTGGAAGGCATAAAATTAGGCAACCAAGAACATAAGGCTGCAGCTGTTGACGATGATTTGTTGATAATAAATTTCACTCACGTAAGCATGCAGGTGTACCTCACACAAAAATGGTATATTTCACCCCGAACTAACTATATCAATTTTGCTGTCACGTATGCAATGCAGGTGTACCTCACACAAAATATAGGAATATGTCACCCGCCGAACAGACAGATTAACTATGATATTTTTGTGTCAGGGGTACAATTATGGTGGATTGCACCCACAAAAAATCTTTTTACTGTAAGTCACCCACAAAACAAATAGCCAGATTCCTAACTCTCTCCCTCACTTCAGCTGCCTGCTTCTTGTCCCTGTAATACTCAGAGCGGAATTGGCGATGATAGACGTGATCTATCTTGTATAGAACCATTAGTAGGCATGGCTGTGATGGCTTCTAAGTGCCTACAGATTAAAAGCTTGTTGATTGGCCTGCCCTTCAGCCTTTCAACAAGCTTAATTAAATGCCCAAACACCGAACTCAAACCCAAACTTTTCCGGCAAAGTTCGGGTTCGGGTCCGTGGACCCGAACTCGCAAGCTTCGGTACGGACCCAAACTTTACATTTCGGGTTCGCTCAACACTACCCAGGATCTTGGTATTATAGTCTTTATATTCCCTTTGTTACCTTTTAAGTCCAACTTACTATGTGTAGATTGCAACAATGTCATGATATTCTTAATATTTCTATTGTTGTATTCTTCATACTATTAAAAAAGAAAAGAAAAATATGCATCTGAAATATAAATTTTACTTTGGTGCAGATTTACTAGGCCTATAGATAGCATAAACTTAGGCTGTCTAGACATGCAGAACACTTATCACTAGTGATTAGCGGCAGGGGCAATTTTCGAATTTGCAATATTTCGTGAATATTTTGTAGAATATTCATCATATATTCGCAAATTTGAGAATTTGAGATTATATTCTTGATTGCGAAAATCGGCAATGTAATATTTGTATGGGTCACTTATGCTACATTTTTCAAGCTGGTATAAGTTTTCTGAGACTGGAGAAAATGGTTGGCACTGCAGAACATTACAATAGCTTTATATGCAGATATAAATTGGAATTGGAATTTTTGGCAATATCTGCTACACTATAGATCAATCTAACCTACATTAACTATCTCCCCCCAACTATCTGAAATTATATATATATATATATATATATATATATATATATATATATATATGGTAACTGTCTAATGTGATAACACAGAGCACAGCAATGACACTGCTATCTCTTTCATAACTGCAATAAACTTTAGAAAATAGCTGCTGGGGAGGTTCTTATATACTAAGGTGTAGGCAACTTTTCTATTGGTTGCTAGGGATGTTGCTAAGCTGTGACAACGCCTTCTCATTGTCCCACAAGCTAGAAGAAGGGAAGGCTGATCACTTGATGTGTATTGTGTTTAAAAAAACAACAACGAATATTCGTCATTACGAATATATAGCACTATATTCTAAATATTCACAAATTCTTGAAGTGCTGATATTCGCGATAAAAATTTGCTTTTCGAATAATCGCGCTCAACACTATTTATCACAATGTTGTAGGCTGGAGGATAAATTTGGGGCATGGGTAAACACACTTGGCTAACTATACAAACTATTGGTTAGCTACAGAATATTATGCCAGAATTGTTGGGCAGCCATTTCCAGTAACCACACTCCCTTCTGGGTTAGGCCTCATGCACACGACCGTTCAATGGGTCCGTTGAAAACTCGACTAATGCACCATTTGTCATCCGCATCCGTGATCTGTGGTTCCAGTCCGTCCAAAAAATATAACCTGTTCTATTTTTTTCATGGAAAACGGTTTGCGGACCCATTTAAGTCAATGAGACCGTGAAAAAATGCAGAGGCACACAAGATTGTCATCCGCGTCTGCGGGTCCGCGTCCGTTTTTTTTATATCATTAGCATGGCAAACTTAACTTAGACTTTTTTTTTACTTTAGACAGAAAAAAGTTACAGCCAGCTCACCTATATCATCCTGTGTAGCGGTGCACGCGGCGGACCCAAGTCAGTCCTGATGTAGATCCACATGAACAGAAAAGGAGGCCTCAGCACCAGAAGTAGACGTTTAAACAATCCCGGTCTTTATTCACCAAAATATTCCAAATAGATAGAGCATACAGTGGCACTGGTTCCCACTTGCTCCCAGTAGATTTACGCGTTTCGAACAACAGTGTTCTTAGTCATAATCCAAGGTGTTTTTTTTACTTTACTTCATGTCTGGTGATCCTCCAAAAATAAAGGAAGACACACGGAAACAAAAACGGATCACGGAAAAACGGAACCCCATTTTGCGGAACGGAACACAACAACGGTCGTGTGCATGAGGCCTTAGGCACACACAATTTCTGTTAGAGGGGTTGTCCCAAGAAAAATATTGTATGGTTTCAAACCAGCACTTGGATCTAAATACTTTTCTAATTGCACATAATTAAACATTTAGTATAGCCACTAAGTTATTCAATACAATGCATCTTTATAGCACCACCTGCTGTTTGTTTTTTCTTATTTACTTGTCTGGCTCACTGAGAAGGCCGCACATGCTCAGTTTCATCCTTTCACTGTCTCCTGATCTGTGATTGAGAGAGAGAGAGAGAGAGAGAGAGAGAGAGCTGTAGCAGAAAGGACATGCCTCCTGAGCTGCAGCAGAAAGTGCAAACCCCTTGAGCTGCCAGCTTGATATAAATCTAGCAGGGCAATTGGAGAAATTAATTAGGAGATCTCTGGATAGATGTAAGGTACAGGGCTGGTTCTAGCTTTGTTAGTATAAATTAAAGTATGAATAACCCCTTTAACCCAGATGCGACAAATTGTTCTTCCTGAATTCCCCATAATCTAGGTGCACCCACATTAGTAAATGAAAGCCATTAAGTTGCAAAGCTTTGTCTTTTTGCACCCTTCAAAATGTTTTATAGTTTGTACCTTTTTCATTTGATTGCAAAATGCACTGTGAAGATATATCAAACTCTGTAACAGTTTGTGCAGTAGTGTTGACTTGTATTTTCAGAACATAAATTATTTTTATTAAATCCAGTATGCTTTTCATCTGGTTCTCAACTAGCTTTAGTTTTAACACCCGGCAAGCTTATATTTTTTGGGACAATACTGCCTAAATGGCCCATTCAAAACAAAAATCAATACTGTCTTGTAAAATGGATTGTCCCGAATCAACAAGTTTAATGGAAATGTCAGTAGAAGATTGATCATCTGCGATCATTGGTTGTGAATTTGAAATAGAACAACTTGCAATCTGGAGTTGATGCGATGCTATTAAAATGTGAGGTTCTTTAAGATGGAACCTGACAAGACTTGCGCTGCACACCACCGTTGTACTGTTTGAGCCAGGGTGGAATATGACATTTTTAGGAATACCAATCATAATTTCAACTTTGCATGCATTTGTACACAGAATGTCATCCAGACCACAAAATAATATATATCATGAGTATGTGCCATTCATGGGCTTGCTAATCGGTAGGAGTCCAGCCATTGATATCTGATAGAACAGAGAGATGGTGACACTCTGTAGAGTACTATAACCGCGTGGGTGGCGTGCAGGTATTTCACATGAATGGGTTTGAGATGCAGGTAGTAGCTTCTGTGCAGAGAAGATTCTAAGAGGGGCCTCAAGCCCTTTGTTTTGATATCCGATGATATTGAGGTTAGACCCAAAGATGAGGCAATGTCATGTCAAAGCGATATGTCAAGATTTGTCACAACCGGAATGCCCATTTTATCCAAGAATCCGTATCCACCTTATTGATCACACAGGCTTCTTCTCATTTTATTATTATTATTATTATTATTCTGTAATGTTAGTTTTCTTCTATTACATTGCACATTGTGTACAATTTCCCAAGAGATATTTTCCAAATAGCTACATTACCTAACCACTACTTTGTAGGGGATATTTTGTGGCAGTGTCCTCGTATGGCTAAACATTCAAATCTCCAGTGGTTGAACCAATTGGTATTTTAGGACATAAATCAATATATTACATGATACTGTATATAAAATGTGCTGTAAACAAATAACAGAGATGCATTTCCGTATGACAGATTTACATGTGTGAAAAAATTAAAAGATCTGACTTTGATTTGTTTCATATTATTCACTCTAGATGTCCCCAATTTCATCAACCAAAATAAAATAGTGTGCCAATCATAAACCAAATTTAAATATACTGGGTTATATTGAGGTGCAGTGGATATTTAAGGGAAAAAGTCTTAACAAATAGAGGATTGCACTTACTAACATGTTCAACTAGGGGAGGGAGAGAGACATTCATAAAAGAATAAGGGTTAATGCATTAAATGGTAGCTAACATTCGAAAAATCTTGTGGATATTCACAAGTGGGGAGAATGTCACCTTCTGCCGGCTGGCACGCTCATCATTAGGCAGTGCCGCCAGCATTCTGCTTTCAGGACGAGGCTGGGCTTCTTGGTTCAGGAAGTGCCAAACAATCAGAGGTGCGCTGATGTTGTCAGTCATGTAATTAAACAGGCAACCTGCTGGTGTAACGGTCACGTACACACACACACAGGGGGGAGGATAGTGACCACTACGCTCCACCCTCACCCCTGGCCCTGCCTACTTGCCTTACGAGTCCTGATGACAGGGGACAACTGGACGGCAGTCCCTAACTTAGGATACGTGGGGGAAGGACAGACAAGACAAATAACGGATAGTGAACGGACCGGGTCAAAACCAAGAGGACAACGCAGTACAGAGGGATAAGCAAAGAAAGGTCAGGTGAAGCCGGGGTCATAAATACCAGGAGAGTCAAAAGGTACCAAAGGAGTCCACAAAGAATAGTCAGGTGGAAGCCGAGGTCAATATACCAGGAAGGATGTGCAGTACAGGAGGAGCAGGCAAAAAAAAAATGACATCTATATATACATTTTTCGCTAAATTTATTGTTCTGCATGTCTTTGATAAAAAAAAATGTTTGGGTAAAAATAAAATGGTTTGGGTAAAAGTTATAGCGTTTACAAACTATGGTACAAAAATGTGAATTTCCGCTTTTTGAAACAGCTCTGACTTTCTGAGCACCCGTCATGTTTCCTGAGGTTCTACAATGCCCAGACAGTACAAACACCCTACAAATGACCCCATTTCGGAAAGTAGACACCCTAAGGTATTCACTGATGGGCATAGTGCGTTCATAGAACTTTTTATTTTTTGTCACAAGTTAGCGGAAAATGATGATTTATTTTTTTCTTACAAAGTCTCATATTCCACTAACTTGTGACAAAAAATTAAAAATTCTAGGAACTCGCCATGCACCTCACGGAATACCCTGAGGTGTCTTCTTTCCAAAATGGGGTCACTTGTGGGGTAGTTATACTGCCCTGGTATTTTAGGGGCCCATATGCGTGAGAAGTAGTTTGCAATCAAAATCTGTAAAAAATGACCGGTGAAATCCGAAAGGTGCTCTTTGGAATGTGTGCCCCTTTGCCCACCTAGGCTGTAAAAAAGTGTCACACATCTGGTATCGCCATACTCAGGAGAAGTTGGGGGATGTGTTTTGGGGTGTCATTTTACATATACCCATGCTGGGTGAGATAAATATCTTGGTCAAATGCCAACTTTGTATAAAAAAATTGGAAATGTTGTCTTTTGCCAAGATATTTCTCTCACCCAGCATGGGTATATGTAAAATGACACCCCAAAACACATTCCCCAACTTTTCCTGAGTACGGCGATACCACATGTGTGACACTTTGTTGCAGCCTAGATGCGCAAAGCGGCCCAAATTCCTTTTAGTAGGGCATTTTTAGACATTTGGATCCCAGACTTCTTCTCACGCTTTCGGGCCCCTAAAATGCCAGGGCAGTATAAATACCCCACATGTGACCCCATTTTGGAAAGAAGACACCCCAAGGTATTCAATGAGGGGCATGGCGAGTTCATCAAATTTATTTATTTTTGGCACAAGTTACCGGAAATAGATTTTTTTTGTATTTTCTCACAAAGTCTCCCTTTCCGCTAACTTGGGACAAAAATGTCAATCTTTCATGGAATCAATATGCCCCTCACGGAATACCTTGGGGTGTCTTCTTTCCGAAATGGGGTCACATGTGGGGTATTTATACTGCCCTGGCATTTTAGGGGCCCTAAAGCGTGAGAAGAAGTCTGGAATATAAAGGTCTAAAAAATTTTACATATTTGGATTCCGTGAGGGGTATGGTGAGTTTATGTGAGATTTTATTTATTGACACAAGTTAGTGGAATATGAGACTTTGTAAGAAAGAAAAAAACAATTTCCGCTAACTTGTGCCAAAAAAATGTCTGAATGGAGCCTTACAGGGGGGGGGGGGTGATCAATGACAGGGGGGTGATCAAAGAGTGTATATGAGGTGATCACCCCCCTGTCATTGATCACCCCCCTGTATGGCTCCATTCAGACGTCCGTATGCGTTTTGCGGATCCGATCCATGTATCCGTGGATCCGTAAAAATCATACGGACATCTGAATGGAGCCTTACAGGGGGGTGATCAATGACAGGCGGGTGATCAATGACAGGGGGGTGATCAGGGTGTCTATATGGGTGATCACCGCCCTGTAAGGCTCCATTCAGACGTCCGTATGCGTTTTGCGGATCCGATCCATGTATCCGTGGATCCGTAAAAAGACAGACAAGACAAATAACGGATAGTGAACGGACCGGGTCAAAACCAAGAAGACTACGCAGTACAGAGGGATAAGCAAAGAAAGGTCAGGAGAAGCCGGGGTCCTAAATACCAGGAGAGTCGAAAAGGTACCAAAGGAGTCCGCAAAGAATAGTCAGGTGGAAGCCGAGGTCAATATACCAGGAAGGATGCGCAGTAGAGGAGGAGCAGGCAAAGGATCGTCAGGGAACAGGATCAGGTAAGTACACAGGTATCCAACAACTGCCAGGAACCTAAATTAACAGGCAACCTGTGGCCAGCAGGCTGCCTGTATTTATAGTGGGGAGTGAGGATCATGTGACGTGGCCAGCGTCACATGACCGACAGTCCAACCAGTCAAGCACCGAGTGATCAGCTCAGCGTTCAAGGCAGACCTAGGAGCAGGGAGCCTCCCAGCTAGCAAAGCTAAGCAGCAGATCTGCGGCTGATGGGAGACCGAGTGCGCCTTCGGCACCCCGTTACAGCTGGCCATAGTTTGCCTGCGATCAGTGTTTTCTCCTAGGATAGCCTCACTATCCTTTTGCTTCTATTCTGACTTTTCTGGTATTCTGACCCTGCTTGGACCATGACCTTGGACGCTTGGTTGCCAATTTGGATCCTGATGCATCCTCCTGGTTTTGACTTCTGGCTTGGTATTGTTTCTGATTATGGTTTATGTTAATTGTTCTTCTGGTTTTGACTCCTGCTTCCATGTTTTTGACTCTGTCTTATAGGTTCTGATTCGGTTTATAGTGATCTCTCCTCTCCTTGACCCAACTAATTTGTTTCACCTTTTAATGTGTGTAGTTGACGATCTGTCACCTGCTGGCCACCTTTTGCCTGCGATCAGTGTCTTCTCCCAGGATGTCCTGACTAGCCTTTGGCTTCTTTTCTGACTCTTCTTGCTGAGCAGGCAAGAGACAAGACCTTTTTTGTGTCCGCTGCTGCAAAGTAAACCTGAGGAGAACTCTTCTCCAAGAAAACACCATTCATGAGATTGAAAAACTGCCAGGAAGCAACCACCATGCTAAGGATTTACCCTGAAGAGAAACAAACATTAAATATTTATAAATGGGGGACCAAAAAGGCTGTGTTAGACTGAGATAGTAAAGTTAATGCACATTTATGGCAGTAGACTTTATCGCATGTGGAAAGGGTTAATGGCTTCTAGTGTCCGCCACATTTCTAAAATGGACCATCCAATCTTGGACTGCACTAGACATTGAGGAAAGTATATTGAGAGTCATTGCACGCCTTTTGCCACTTCGGAAAGATTACCTATAACCTAACCCTATAGAAAGAGACTTAGGAAGGATTATCATTACTGCCATCTCCTATATTAAGCCTTTTGGAAAAGCCTACTCTGTGAACTACCTGAGAACTGTGCCGATTACTAGTATTTGTACTGCAACCCCCGCCATCCATTCAGTAAAGAGAGCTTCTGTTTATTATAATGAAAGGGGCCTGCTAACTGCCTCCACCATACACCAGCCCTCCACCTGCTCTCATTTATTAAACCATGCAGCCTATCTACCTGACATCAAGGACACCCCAGCCACCACCAGGAAGTCCAAGGTGTGCCCCAAGGGGAATAAGATTTATGCCTCTCCACTCACTGCATGTGCAGCCCAGGGACCACTACAGGGAGAAGGATTAACTACCTTGAGGACTACAACTATTCTCGTTGCCAATGCCACCACTTTCATCATCTCCATTCTCCCATGTTGGCCTGTGTGCAGCATATCAACTTTTTATGGATGGATCCATATACCACTCTGCCCACTCTTCCAAGGAGAGCTGAGCAAAGCAAATTACAGCTGAAGGAACATAGCATTGAGATAAATATATCTTTCCCTTCATATCAGCAATTGGAGGGGGTCTCACACTCCCACTGATCAAACCTTCTGAATGACATGATTATAGCATGTCAAAAGTTTCTTCAATGACTTACTCTTTAAGCAGAGTCTGTCATCAGAAAACTACAGTACATTCTCTTTTCTGGGTAAATGGCACGGGATCCTTTTTTCTCTCTATATATATCAATGTCATGTTTTACCTCATGAATTGGATCTGCTAAGCCTCAGGTGGAGCAGGTCTGTGTGGACAGGGAAGAAGCATATATGCAGCAGAGGCAGGGACAAATGAACAAACTATGGACAGCAGGAAGGCCAAATCACCTGGATAATCAGGCTGGGTCCCACTGTCAGAGGCAAGTTTAAATACCCTGCTGTTGTGATGATACTGATGATCCTTCTCTAGTTTTGTCTAAGCCCTGAGACGTCACATTCATTTGACACATAACCTAGGCGCAGCTCAGCCCCATTCAAGTGAATAAGGCTGAGCTGCAATACCAAGTACAGCTACTCTACAATGTACCACACTGTGCTTGGTAAGCGGAGAGAAGGCAACATTGTTCAGAGGAGGCCGCAGTACCTACTCAAACAGCTTATCAGTGGAGTTCTGGTCCTCTAAATTCCCATTTTGATTTTGTTTTCCCTTACGTGATTTGCCATATGGGATAAATATTTATATATTTTAATAGTATGGGCATTTTTGGACATGTTGATGCCCATGATGTTTTTTTTTTTTGTTTTTTGTTTATGTGTTTAGTTTTTATTCTAGGGAAAATAGGTGATTCTTTTATTTTTTTAAACTTTTCTATAATTTTTTTTACTCTTTAAGTCACCCTAGGTAACTATAACGTGTAATCATTAGACTGCATTTTGTATTCTGTGATGCATATCTATGCATTAGAAAATAATGATTTCAGTATATTTCAATGCAGTGTTGACACCTAAAGGCCTTGGAATATACTAGTAATCTGCCTGTAAGCCTTGTACAGGCTTAGGCCTATTACTAGTATAGGTCTCCTCCCATGATCTCAGCCAAGGGAAGGAGGCCCGGGCCTGGAAATGCACGGCTTCTGGTTTTAGCGCTTCCCGATGCTGTGGTCACATTTGAGCATCTAAGGGGTTAAATATCCGCAATCCCAGACATTACCCTTGCGCCACTGTTGTGTAAAACATCAGAAACCCAGCAGTTATGGCGCCCGCTGCGCTTCCGAGCGGGGCACTATCTTTAAAGACTAGACTTCCATCCTACATGTGTGGTGGATGTCATGAAAAGGTCAAATCTCCAGTCTTACTACTCGAGCAACTTAACCCCTTAAGGACTCAGCCCTATTTCACCTTAAGGACTTGGCCATTTTTTGCAAATCTGACCAGTGTCACTTTAAGTGCTGATAACTTTAAAACGCTTTGAGTTATCCAGGACATTCTGAGATTGTTTTTTTCATCACATATTGTACTTCATGACACTGGTAAAATGAAGTTAAAAAAAAACCTCTTATTTATAAAAAAAATACCAAATTTACCCAAAATTTGTAAAAATAGCAAATTTCCAAGTTTCAATTTCTCTACCTCTATAATACATAGTAATACCTCCAAAAATTGTTATTACTTTACATTCCCTATATGTCTACTTCATGTTTGGATCATTTTGGGAATGATATTTTATTTTTGGGGGATGTTACAAGGCTTAGAAGTTTAGAAGCAAATCTTGAAATTTTTCAGAAATTTACAAAAACAAAATTTTTAGGGACCAGTTTAGGTCTGAAGTCACTTTGCAAGGCTTACATAATAGAAACCACCCAAAAATGACCCAATTCTAGAAACTACACCCCTCAAGGTATTCAAAACGTATTTTACAAACGTTGTTTTGTGAGGCAAGGTAACAAGAAATAGCTGTTTTGGCACCGTTTTTATTTTTTGTTATTTACAACATTCATCTGACAGGTTAGATCATGTGATATTTTTATAGAGCAGGTTGTCACGGATGCGGAGATACCTAATATGTATACTTTTTTTATAATTTATGTAAGTTTTACACAATGATTTATTTTATGAAACAAAAAAAAAATCATGTTTTAGTGTTTCCATAGTCTGAGAGCCATAATTTTTTCAGTTTTTGGGCGATTACCCTGGGTAGGGTATCATTTTTGCGGGATGAGATGACAGTTTTATTGGCACTATTTTGGGGTGCGTGTGACTTTTTGTGATGTAAGGTGACAAAAAAATGGTTTATTTAGCACAGTTTATTTTTTATGGTATTCATCTGAGGGGTTAGGTCATGTGATATTTTTCTAGAGCCGGTCGATACGGACGCGGCGATACCTAATATGTATACTTTTTTTATTTATGCAAGTTTTACATAATAATATCATTTTTGAAACAAAAAACAAATAATCATGTTTTAGTGTCTCCATATTCTGAGAGCCATAGTTTTTTTTCAGTTTAGGCGATTATCTTAGGTAGGGTCTCATTTTTTGCGGGATGATACGATGGTTTGATTGGCACTGTTTTGGGGTGCATATGACTTTTTGATCGCTTGCTATTACACTTTTTGTGATGTAAGGTGACAAAAAATTGTTTATTTAGCAAAGTTTTTATTTTTTATTTTTTACGCTGTTTATCTGAGGGGTTAGGTCATGTGATATTTTTATAGAACCGGTCGATACGGACGCGTTGATACCTAATATGTATACTTTTTTTTAATTATGTAAGTTTTACACAATATCATTTTTGAAACAAAAAAAATTATGTTTTAGTGTTTCCATATTCTGAGCCATAGTTTATTTAATTTTTTGGGCGATTGTCTCAGGTAGGGGCTCATTTATTGTGGGATGAGGTGACGGTTAGATTGGTACTATTTTGGTGGGCAAACGCCTTTTTGATAGCTTGCTGTTGTACTTTTTGTGATGTAAGGTGACAAATTTTTTTTTTTAATTTAGCACAGTTTTTATTTTTTATTTTTTTACGGTGTTCATCTGACGGGTTAGGTCATGAGATATGTTTATACAGTCGGTCGATACGGATGCGGCGATATCTAATATGTATACATTTTTTTTTCCTATTTTTTTTACTTTATTTGCGGAAAATGACGTTTTTGTTTATTTTTACTAAATTTTTTGGGGGGGAAACTTTATTTTTTCAACTTTTTTTTACTTTATTTTTTGTCCCACTTTGGGACTTCAACTTTTGGAGGTCTAATCCCTTTTACAATGCATTCCAATACTTCTGTATTGGAATGCATTGGCTGTATGAGTAATACTGTGTGTATTACTCATACAGCTTCTGGCCTGTGAGATCCAGGGGGCTGGATCTCATAGGCTCGTCACTGGAAGGCAGCGCGATCGGGTCCCCCCCACAGCCGCATGGCGATCCGATTGCACCGCCGCCCTCCTGATAAGGTAAAAGCCGCAAACCGCAGGTCTGAATTGACCTGCGGTTTGCGGCGATCGCCAACACCGGGGGGGAGGGGTCACTGCACCCCCCTGGCGTTGTGACAGGATGCCCGCTGAATGATTTTAGCGGACATCCTGTTGCGATTAACCCCAGCCACGCCGTAATCGCGATTTAAGTTTAGGACGTACCGGTACGCCCTGAGTCCTTAAGGACTCGGGAAACAGGGCGTAACGGTACGCCATAAGTCCCTAAGTGATTAAATCGCAGCCATCCTACTTCCACCTCCACTTTTACCCCAAATTTACTAACATTATTTTTTCAATGCAGCAGTACAGAGAGTTAGAGAAAGTGTCTCATCATCTTGAATAGGTTGTCTGGTTTTGGAACATATATAGTAAGTGAGCAGTTTATCATGACTAGTAGGACATTTCATGAAAAGTGATGTACAGTACAGACCAAAAGTGTCACAACCAGACAGCTGAGAAGCTCTGACAGAAGCCTTTCAGAACCTCCTCCTTGAGTTTCTTTGTTGTGATGTTCAGTTCCTCATCTCGTTAGCCTCTCTCAGCTGTCATGTAGTTGGACTGATTGCATCCCTTTAAATTCCGCCCCATAATGCATTGCTGGGCGGCTTATACTACTTCCTGGAGTGTGTGTGCATGCTGATCTTGTTTTCCAGTCTGCTACAAAGTTAAGTGCTGAACATTTAACTGTTATTTTCTGTTTGCTGGATCCCAGGTGACCCTGACTCCCTCCGTGTCTGGTGTAGGGAGCCGGTGGTCGTGTCCCCTCACTATTGTAGGGTGTTCAGGGGTTATATAGTCGAGGTACGTGGATATGCAACCATCCACCTCTGGGATCTTTGCATAGGCTGAGCAGCCAGGGAAAGTCTCAGGTCTTGTGCAGGGGTCTCCCTTTTGGTTCCTTAGCTTTGGATCCAGTGAGTCATATATGCATGTTGCTTTGTCTTGTTTCCTGTACACCTGTCCGTGACATTATAAGCCGCCAAAACCGTCTCAAGCATGGATCCGGTTTCACTTTTGGCTGAACGCTTCCAGGGTCTTTCATTGGAGGTAGCTGATCTCCGTAAGACTTTTTCTCAGCTTCAAGTGACCGGTTCAGCTTGCGTTCATGGAGTTTGTTCTGAGCCTAAGATCTCGCTCCCGGATACGTTCTCCGGGGGTAGTGAGAATTTTGTGCGTTTTAGAGAGGCTTGCAAACTCCATTTTCGCCTTCTTCCCCATTCCTCTGGTGATGAGGAACGGAGGGTGGGGATCATTATATCACTGCTCAGGGGTAACGCTCAATCTTGGGCCTTTTCGCTGCCGGAGGGGGCACGGCCTCTCCGTTCAGTGGATGAATTCTTTTTAGCCCTGGGTCAGATATATGATGATCCGGATCGTATTGCTCTGGCTGAGTCTAGACTACGTCTATTATGCCAGGGTAAACAATCCGCAGAAATATACTGCTCAGAATTTCGGAGATGGGCAGCTGATACTGGTTGGAATGATGCTGCACTCCGAAGTCAATTTTGCCATGGTCTTTCAGAGGGATTGAAAGATGCATTTGCCTTTCATGAGAGGCCTATTTCTTTGCACTCTGCTATGTCTCAGGCCGTTCGTATTGACAGGCGTCTTAGACAGAGAGGAGAGATGTCCCCTTCCTGTCATACTCAGTCCCAGGACAGTGCAGCGGTCTCATTCTGAGCGCAGGGGTCTCGGTCGCTGTCAGCCTCTGCTGAGCAGGAACCCATGCAGCTGAAGTTGATTGCTTCTGACAATAGAAGATTCAGCTCGCATGGGAGGGTTTGTTTTTGTTGTGGAGGTATAAATAATTTGGCAAATGTTTGTCCTTCTAGGAGATTCAGGCAGTTTTCTGGGAGTAATAAAGAAACAAACAGGAAAAAATCTTTTAAAAATGTTCCGTCTGTTACTATTGGCAGGGTTGAGGCGGAGATTGAAGGTTTTCCGTTTGCTTGTAGTTCCCGTTTTGTCCTGCCGGCTAGGGTGGCGCTAGAGAGCAAGAACATTTTTTGTGAGATTTTTGTGGATAGTGGAGCAGCTGTCAATCTCATTGATAATCAATTTGCAATAACTCATGGTTTCCAGGTGCGCACTTTGGGAAAGGATATTCCTGTTTTTGCTATTGATTCCGCGCCACTTTCTCAGAAATCATTAAAGGGCATAGTTCACAATATCTGTTTAATTGTGAGTGATGCTCATGTTGAGGAGGTGTCATGTTTCGTCCTTAGCGGTTTGCCTACTCCTCTAGTGTTGGGGCTACCCTGGCTCACTAAACATAACCCCACCATTGATTGGCAAGCGAGGCAAATAAATGGTTGGAGTGACTTTTGCAGAGAGAATTGCCTCACGACATCTGTTTCTGAGGTTGCTACTAAGACTGTACCACCTTTTCTCTCTGAATTTTCGGATGTCTTCTCTGAGAGTGGAGTTCAGGATTTGCCCCCGCACAGGGAGTACGATTGCCCTATTAATCTCATCCCAGATGCCAAACTGCCTAAATCTCGTTTATACAATCTTTCCCAACCTGAGAGGATCGCTATGCATGCTTATATCTCGGAGAGTCTGAGAAAAGGACACATACGACCCTCGAAGTCACCTGTTGCCGCTGGTTTTTTCTTTGTTAAGAAAAAAGATGGTTCTTTAAGACCTTGTCTGGATTTCAGGGAGCTGAACAGTATCACTATTCGTGACCCTTATCCGCTTCCTCTGATCCCGGACCTGTTTAACCAGGTTGTTGGGGCTAAAGTCTTTTCCAAATTAGATCTAAGAGGGGCATACAACCTGGTCAGGGTCAGAGAAGGAGACGAATGGAAGACGGCCTTCAATAACCCTGAGGGCCATTTTGAGAATTTGGTTATGCCTTTTGGTTTGATGAATGCCCCAGCCATTTTTCAGCATTTCGTGAACAGCATTTTTTATCATTTGATGGGAAAATTTGTATTAGTGTATTTGGATGACATTTTGATTTTTTCTCCTGATTTCAAAACTCATAAGGAACATTTACGTCAGGTCTTGCTCATCCTGCGGGAGAATAAATTATATGCGAAACTGGAAAAATGTGTGTTTGCGGTTCCAGAAATTCAATTTCTGGGGTTTCTTCTCTCCACTTCTGGTTTTCGCATGGACCCCGAGAAGGTCCGCGCTGTGCTTGAGTGGGAGCTTCCTGAGAATCTGAAGGCGCTGATGAGTTTTTTGGGCTTTGCCAATTATTACAGGAAGTTTATTTTGAATTATTCCTCTATTGTTAAACCACTCACTGATATGACCAGAAAGGGGGTAGATTTTTCTTCTTGGTCAGTAGAGGCGCGTAAGGCTTTTTCTAATATCAAGGAGAGTTTTGCTTCCGCTCCCATCTTGGTGCAACCTGATATTTCTTTACCCTTCAGAGTTGAGGTTGATGCTTCTGAGGTGGGTGTGGGGGGCGGTCTTGTCTCAGGGTTCCTCTCCTGCCAAATGGCGACCGTGTGCCTTTTTCTCGAAAAAACTCTCCTCCGCAGAGAAAAATTACGATGTGGGAGATAGGGAATTGTTGGCCATCAAGTTGGCTTTTGAGGAATGGCGCCATTGGCTAGAGGGAGCCAGACACCCTATTACCGTATTTACTGACCATAAAAATCTGGCCTACTTGGAGTCAGCCAAGCGTCTGAACCCGAGACAGGCCAGATAGTCTTTGTTCTTTTCTAGGTTTAATTTTGTTGTCACGTTCCGCCCTGGAGTTAAGAATGTGAAGGCAGATGCCCTGTCACGTTGTTTTCCGGGAGGCGGGAATTTTGAAGACCCGGGTCCCATTTTGGCTGAAGGTGTGGTGGTCTCTGCTCTTTTTTCTGAATTGGAGGCAGAGGTGCAGGCAGCCCAGTCAGAGGCTCCTGATCTTTGTCCTCCTGGGAGGTTGTTTGTGCCTATCGCTTTAAGACACAAGATTTTTAAGGAGCACCACGATACGGTCCTTGCTGGGCACCCGGGGGCAAGAGCCACAGTGGATCTCATCGCTCAGAGATTCTGGTGGCCTGCGCTTCGTAAGTCGGTTGAGGGTTTTGTGGCAGCCTGCGAGACTTGCGCTCGTGCCAACGTCCCTCATTCACGGCCAACAGGTCCTCTCCTTCCCTTACCCATTCCTTCCCGTCCTTGGACACATCTGTCCATGGACTTCATAATGGACCTGCCTCGTTCCTCAGGGAAGACTGCGATTCTGGTGGTGGTGGACCGTTTTAGCAAAATGGTGCATTTCATCCCTTTTCCTGGTTTGCCCAATGCTAAGACGCTGGCGCAGGCATTTATTGATCACATTGTCAAATTGCACGGTATTCCTTCAGACATAGTCTCTGATAGGGGCACACAGTTTGTTTCCAGATTCTGGAAGGCTTTCTGTTCTCGCTTGGGGGTTCGGTTGTCATTCTCTTCTGCTTTCCACCTGCAGTCGAATGTCCAGACAGAGCGCGTCAATCAGAATCTGGAGACATATCTGCGCTGTTTTGTGGCGGAGAATCAAGAGGATTGGTGTTCTTTTTTGTCCCTTGCTGAGTTTGCTTTAAATAACCGTCGTCAGGAGTCCTCTGATAAGTCACCATTTTTTGGTGCATATGGGTTTCATCCGCAGTTTGGGACTTTCTCGGGAGAGGGGTCTTCTGGTTTACCCGATGAGGACAGATTCTCCTCGTCTTTGTCATCTATTTGGCAAAAGATTCAGGATAATCTAAAGAGCATGAGTGAGAGATATAAGCGTGTGGCAGATAAGAGACGTGTGCTTGGTCCGGACCTGAATGTTGGTGATCTGGTATGGTTGTCTACCAAGAATATCAAATGGAAGGTTCCCTCCTGGAAGTTGGGTACTAGGTTTATTGGGCCTTACAAAATCCTGTCTGTCATCAATCCTGTTGCCTACCGTCTTGATCTTCCTCAGACTTGGAAGATCCATAATGTTTTTCATAAGTCCTTATTGAAACCTTATGTTCAACCCATTGTACCCTCGCCTTTGCCTCCTCCTCCGATTATGGTTGATGGGAATCTTGAATTTCAGGTCTCTAGGATTGTGGATTCTCGGCTTGTCCGCGGTTCTCTCCAGTACCTTGTTCATTGGGAGGGTTATGGTCCTGAGGAGAGGATGTGGGTCCCAGTGACGGACATTAAGGCCTCTCGTCTCATCAGGGCTTTCCATAGGTCCCATCCTGAGAAGGTGGGCTCTGAGTGTCCGGAGTCCACTCGTAGAGGGAGGGGTACTGTCACAACCAGACAGCTGAGAAGCTCTGACAGAAGCCTTTGAGAACCTCCTCCTTGAGTTTCTTTGTTGTGGTGTTCAGTTCCTCATCTCGTTAGCCTCTCTCAGCTGTCATGTAGTTGGACTGATTGCATCCCTTTAAATTCCGCCCCATAATGCATTACTGGGCAGCTTATACTACTTCCTGGAGTGGTGTGTGCATGCTGATCTTGTTTTCCAGTCTGCTACAAAGTTAAGTGCTGAACATTTATCTGTTATTTTCTGTTTGCTGGATCCCAGGTGACCCTGACTCCCTCCGTGTCTGGTGTAGGGAGCCGGTGGTCGTGTCCCCTCACTATTGTAGGATGTTCAGGGGTTATATAGTCGAGGTACGTGGATATGCAACCATCCACCTCTGGGATCTTTGCATAGGCTGAGCAGCCAGGGAAAGTCTCAGGTCTTGTGCAGGGGTCTCCCTTTTGGTTCCTTAGCTTTGGATCCAGTGAGTCATATATGCATGTTGCTTTATCTTGTTTCCTGTACACCGTCCGTGACAAAAAGTTTGGACACCTCATTCAGAGTTTTCTTTATTTTCATGACTATGAAAATTGTAGATTTACACTGAAGGCATCAAAACTATGAATTAACACATGTGGAATTATATACATAACAAAAAAGTGTGAAACAACTGAAAATCTGTCATATTCTAGGTTCTTCAAAGTAGCCACCTTTTGCTTAGATTACTGCTTTTCACACTCTTGGCATTCTCTTGATGAGCTTCAAGAGGTAGTCACCTGAAATGGTTTTCACTTCACAGGTGTGCCCTGTCAGGTTTAATAAGTGGGATTTCTTGCCTTATAAATGGGGTTGGGACCATCAGTTGTGTTATACTGATTTATAATGCTGTGTGCCTCTGCATGACCTTACTTCTACAAGATCATGGTGAGCTCCTTTATGGGAAAATTCAAGCACCCGTACACAAAAATAGCCACCAAAGTATATCAAAACATACCTTTATTTGAATATTTAAGACCAAAGTATAGACAACATGTATAAGTTGGCAAAGACAGACACATACACAATGAGAAGTAATTGTACATAATGAAACAATAAATACATACAGGAATAGGTGAAGATAAAGAAATCAGACCATATGGTTCACCCTCCTGTATAAAAAGACAATTAAGATTACAACAATAAAGTACAGACCTGGTTGATGGCACCTCCAAAACCCCGACACATGTTTTGCGTTAGCTTCCTCAGGGGAAAAGATGTCACCAAGACCATGGTGACATAAAGCTGTCAGAATGATCCTGTAGAAGTATGGTCAAGCAGAGACACATTTTAAATCAGTATAATGCCGTGCCTTCTGCAAGTCCAGAACTGAGCATCACGCTAAAACACGAAACGTGATTCCCGCAATGGACTCGCTTGTGTAAAACAGACGATTTATGACTGTTATAAAAGATGTGAACTCGAACTGCAAGGTATGTGTTTTAGACATAAATCCAAAAGTATAGATGCCATAGTAGGAGTCTGTATACTATATATTCATAACTTGTTATTTGTATGTCTTATTTTTATATCAATTGTGTTATATTCATTGAAGCTTGTGGTGAAATTCCTTTATAAGTTACATTTGTTTATATGATAGTGTTCATACTTTCAAAACTTAATCAGGCGTGAACAGCATTTGTATAGCTACAAGAAGCCTTTTTTAACTTTAGTGTCTTCAATATTCCAGTCAACGATTGAAAGACTTTCCTTTAGTTAACTCCTGATTCAGATCATGTCTTATACTTCCGCTACTCAATACGAAACAATTTCCTGTCACTCACCTGCTAACTTCACTTATTCCCAATAATACCTACTACTGAAATTTCATTAGTTCCATTGCTGTCTACATGTCAGTTTCTGTACTACGCTCGCTTCCAACACGCCTAACCATCTATTCGTTTTTATCCTACTTACACTGCATCTAATTTCCTATGCTTAATTTACTGCATATGGCATCTAACACATTCGATAAACTAGATTTATATGCATCTATCCATGTGTTTGAATGGTAAACTATTACATTAATTTACACTTTATAGCATCTTCTGGGAATGCACAAGGTGTGAATATTGCTCTCTGTGTGGCATTATATGACAGTATACTGTATTAAAATCACTGAGCATCATCAGTTCACTGCATGCCTGGTAGGTACACACTTTATGGATGCTGCAGGGCTTTCTCTGGGCAATAGTTTCAAAATTTATTCAGAGGTTGTAAGTAGGGATGAGAGAACCCGATCTGTATAGTTCGGGTTCGTACCGAATTTTGGGGTGTCCGTGACACTGGACCCGAACATTTTAGTAAAAGTCCGGGTTCGGGTTCGGTGTTCGTCGCTTTTTGAAAGGCTGCAAAGCAGCCAATCAACAAGCGTCATACTACTTGCCCCAAGAGGCCGTCACAGCCATGCCTACTATTGGCATGGCTGTGATTGGCCAGTGCAGCATGTGACCCAGCCTCTATTTAAGCTGGAGTCACGTAGCGCCGCACGTCCCTCTGCTCTGATCAGTGTAGGGAGAGGATGCAGCCGCGACGTTAGGGCGAGATTAGGCAGTGATTAACTCCTCAAAAAGACTTCATTCAGAGATCGATCTGCAGCTGTGGATGATTGAACTGCTGCTATTCAATTGCTCACTGTTTTTAGGCTGCCCAGAGCGTTTTTCATTCACTTTTTTCTGGGGTGATCGACAGCCATTTTGTGTCTTGTGGTGCGCCAGCACAAGCTGCCACCAAGTACATTTAACCATCAATAATGTGGTTATTTTTTGGCCATATACTACATCAGGGGCAAGCTGAGCCTGTCACCAAGTGCATTTAACCATCAATAGTGTGGTTATTTTTTGGCTATATCCTACATCAGGGGCTTGGCTGTGCTTGCTATTTTATTGAGGGGTGAAATACAATTGCCAAAATAGCAGTACCCTAAATCTGGCGTTTCAGCTGTGGCCAGCCAATTGTAATACTGTCTGCTGTCTGGCAAAGGATATATTTTTGTTCAGGGTTGAAATACAATTCCCAATTTAGCAATTACCTAATTTAGTGGTTTCTGCTGTATCAGGGCTACTTTAAATCTATCCCTAAAAGGGTATATAAGATTCAAGGTGCAGATAGGGTTATTCTCAATAACTTCACACACACGCTACTGTGCAATTCCAAGTCTATTTCTGTGTGTAAACGTATACCTGTCACCCAGCGCCTAAAAAATAGGCCTCAAATTTATATTAATCCAAATCTGTCATTATTGCTGTAGCTGGTCAAGTTATTTAGTGTCAGTCAAAGCACAGTTTTTGTTCTGGGTTGAAATACAATTCCCAATTTAGCAATTTCCTAATTTAGTGGTTTCCGCTGTATCAGAGCTATTTGAAATCTATCCCTAAAAGGGTATATAAGATTCACGGTGCAGATAGGGTTATTCTCAATAACTTCACACACACGCTATTGTACAATTCCAAGTATAATTCTGTCAGTAAACCTATACCTGTCATCCAGCGCCTAAATACTAGGCCTCAAATTTATATTCAGCTAAATCTGTCGTTACTGCTGTGCCTTTATTAGTGTAATACGGTACCTAAATAGATAGCCAGATAGTGTTAGGTGTCTGTAAAAAAAGGCCTGAATTTGAATTCAATAAATTGGGCCAAATAATTTTTTCTTATTGTGGTGAATGGTAACAATGAGGAAAACATCTAGTAAGGGACGCGGACGCGGACTTGGTCGTGGTGGTGTTAGTGGACCCTCTGGTGCTGGGAGAGGATGTGGCCGTTCTGCCACAGCCACACGTCCTAGTGTACCAACTACCTCAGGTCCCAGTAGCCGCCATAATTTACAGCGATATTTGGTGGGACCCAATGCCGTTCTAAGGATGGTAAGGCCTGAGCAGGTACAGGCATTAGTCAATTGGGTGGCCGACAGTGGATCCAGCACGTTCACATTATCTCCCACCCAGTCTTCTGCAGAAAGCGCACAGATGGCGCCTGAAAACCAAGCCCATCAGTCTGTCATATCAACCCCATGCATACCAGGGAAACTGTCTCAGCCTCAATTTATGCAGCAGTCTCTTATGCTGTTTGAAGACTCCGCTGGCAGGGTTTCCCAAGGGCATCCACCTAGCCCTTCCCCAGCGGTGGAAGACATAGAATGCACTGACACACAACCACTTATGTTTCCTGATGAGGACATGGGAATACCACCTCAGCACGTCTCTGATGATGACGAAACACAGGTGCCAACTGCTGCGTCTTTCTGCAGTGTGCAGACTGAACAGGAGGTCAGGGATCAAGACTGGGTGGAAGACAATGCAGGGGACGATGAGGTCCTAGACCCCACATGGAATGAAGGTCGTGCCACTGACTTTCACAGTTCGGAGGAAGAGGCAGTGGTGAGACCGAGCCAACAGCGTAGCAAAAGAGGGAGCAGTGGGCAAAAGCAGAACACCCGCCGCCAAGAGACTCCGCCTGCTACTGACCGCCGCCATCTAGGACCGAGCACCCCAAAGGCAGCTTCAAGGAGTTCCCTGGCATGGCACTTCTTCAGACAATGTGCTGACGACAAGACCCGAGTGGTTTGCACGCTGTGCATCAGAGCCTGAAGCGAGGCATTAACGTTCTGAACCTTAGCACAACCTGCATGACCAGGCACCTGCATGCAAAGCATGAACTGCAGTGGAGTAAACACCTGAAAAACAAGGAAGTCACTCAGGCTCCCCCTGCTACCTCTTTTGCTGCTGCCGCCTCGGCCTCTTCCTCCGCCTCTGGAGGAACGTTGGCACCTGCCGCCTAGCAAACAGAGGATGTACCACCAACACCACCACCTCCGTCACCAAGCATCTCAACCATGTCACACGCCAGCGTTCAGCTCTCCATCTCACAAACATTTGAGAGAAAGCGTAAATTCCCACCTAGCCACACTCGATCCCTGGCCCTGAATGCCAGCATTTCTAAACTACTGGCCTATGAAATGCTGTCATTTAGGCTGGTGGACACAGACAGCTTCAAACAGCTCATGTTGCTTGCTGTCCCACAGTATGTTGTTCCCAGCCGCCACTACTTCTCCAAGAGAGCCGTGCCTTCCCTGCACAACCAAGTATCCGATAAAATCAAGTGTGCACTGCGCAACGCCATCTGTGGCAAGGTCCACCTAACCACAGATACGTGGACCAGTAAGCACGGCCAGGGACGCTATATCTCCCTAACTGCACACTGGGTAAATGTAGTGGCGGCTGGGCCCCAGGCGGAGAGCTGTTTGGCGCACGTCCTTCCGCCGCCAAGGATCGCAGGGCAACATTCTTTGCCTCCTGTTGCCACCTCCTCCTTCTCGGCTTCCTCCTCCTCTTCTTCCACCTGCTCATCCAGTCAGCCACACACCTTCACCACCAACTTCAGCACAGCCCGGGGTTAACGTCAGCAGGCCATTCTGAAACTCATATGTTTGGGGGACAGGCCCCACACCGCACAGGAGTTGTGGCGGGGTATAGAACAACAGACCAACGAGTGGTTGCTGCCGGTGAGCCTCAAGCCCGGCCTGGTGGTATGCGATAATGGGCGAAATCTCGTTGCAGCTCTAGGACTAGACGGTTTGAGGCACATCCCTTGCCTGGCGCATGTGCTGAATTTGGTGGTGCAGAATTTCATTCACAACTACCCCGACATGTCAGAGCTGCTGCATAAAGTGCGGGCCGTCTGTTCGCGCTTCCGGCGTTCACATCCTGCCGCTGCTCGCCTGTCTGCGCTACAGCGTAACTTCGGCCTTAACGATTACCGCCTCATAGGCGACGTGCCCTCCAGGTGGAACTCCACCTTGCACATGCTGGACAGACTGTGCGAGCAGCAGCAGGCCATTGTGGAGTTTCAACTGCAGCACTCACTGGTCAGTCGCACTGCGGAACAGCACCACTTCACCACCAATGACTGGGCCTCCATGCGAGACCTGTGTGCCCTGTTGCGCTGTTTCGAGTACTCCACCAACATGGCCAGTGGCGATGACGCCGTTATCAGCGTTACAATACCACTTCTATGTCTCCTTGAGAAAACACTTAAGGCGATGATGGAAGAGGAGGTGGCCCAGGAGGAGGAGGAGGAGGAGGAAGGGGGGTCATTTTTAGCATTTTCAGGCCAGTCTCTTCGAAGTGACTCAGAGGGAGGTTTTTTGATTTCAACAATTTTTATTGATGTTTTTCTTTTCAACAAAAGTATCAGCGTATCAAGGCTTTACAGAGACATGTTAAGGTGTATGCAGCCACCAAAGAGGTTAATCCAGCAACAAAATTTCCATTATCATGGGAGGCACGGCATAACATTGACATACAGAACCACAAACAAAAATAAGTAAAAACAATATTATATTGCAATAATGTTAGCAAACGGGCAAGGCATGTCAGTTAAATGCTTTTAAATAGACACCGAGGCGCCATAACTAATTCGTATAGTAACGTATCTGTCATATCAGTAGGCTAAACTACAGGAGGGACCCAAATGGAAAGATATCTGAAAGTGTGTCTAAGCACCTTCTTTTATATAAACACGATCTGTAAAAGTCACTCATTGGGAGAATTTCGAGTGTGCCATCCAGGGACCCCAGGAATGCCTATGCTTAGCAGGAGGGAGTATTGAGGAAGGAACCATTTTCTCATATCGACAGTTGTTATTCAACTCTACTATCACCTCTGAAATATCAGGAGAGACCACTTTTTTCCAATGGCGGGTTATGACTAATTTAGCTCCAAGTAAAACACGCCCCGTGATGGGTCTATATGGTGGATGAATGTGTTGGATACCCAAAAATAAAAGAGCGAGCTCCGGAGAAGGGGAAATGTCATGGCCAGATAATTCCCTCAGCAGCACAAACACCTGTCTCCAGAAACCCGTAATAACTGGGCATGCTCACAAAACATGGAGCAATGAGCCCACAACTCCACATCCCCTCCAGCACAGAGGAGAAGAGGTAGGGTAAATGACATGCAGCCTCTGGGGTGTAAAGTACCAATTTAGGAGTGTCTTAACCCCAGCTTCATAATGTGTAACACATTTAAAGTTAGAGGTCAAGAAACTTATTGCATAGGTCCAATCCTCTCCAGAGAACGTACGACCCAGGTCTCGCTCCCAGTTCAGGAAAGTTGGAACAACTGCTGAGCTTTGTTAAACGAGAGAACACCCTCAGGTCCAATAAGCTGAGAAACTCTCTCAAACCTTGATCTCGCCATCTGCTAAGATTGATATCTTTCAACATCCATTCAAGTGAACGGGTATCTAAGTGTGAAAACAAGGTGTCGGTAGAGTCTGCACACATACTGTGAAATTGCAACCAGAGCTTCCCTACATGTTTCACTGTCCGGAGGGAAAGATCAGGCACTCTCCCCTCCCACAGTATATTAATAAGTAGATCCCTCAACGAGCCCCCCTTAATTGAATGGGATTCAATTTGGTGCCACGCTTTGTCGCAGTCTCCATCCCACCATTCCCTTGCTAGTGATAAACCAATAGCCTTGTGATAGTCCCCTATACACGGCAGTCCTAAACCACCGTCTTTTTTCCTTAGGAAAAGCTGTCTTTGGGCAATTCTTGGTTTAGATGATTTCCAAATATATTTGGATAATATTGCTTGCGCCTTCCGAAAAAACTGGTCAGGAGCCGAGATAGGGAGAGCTCTAAATATATAAACCAATTTAAGGAGCGTCATCATCTGAAATGCTGCTACCCTGCCGACCCATGATATATCTTTCATGGAGTAAAGGGAAAAATCAGATGACAGAGTGTCAAGGAGAGGCTCGTAATTTTGCTTATATAGAAGAGAGCAGGGGTACGTCAACTTGATCCCCAAATACGGGAGCTCCCTATCTTGCCAATCTAGTGAAAAACTGGATTTTAACTCCCTGGCAACCGTCTGAGAGATATTGATTAATAGAGCTTGTGACTTGGAATTATTGATCTTGTAATACGAAAGTGTGCCAAAATGTGCTATTATGTCAAAAGCGGATCTCAACGACTGGAGGGGGCTCGATAATGTGAGGATGATGTCGTCAGCATATAGCGAGATTCTATGGTCTCTCCCACCAATATTTATTCCTTGAACAAGAGGAGCTTTCCTAATATGCTGAGCTAATGGCTCTAGAGCTAAAATGAACAGTAGGGGTGACAGGGGACACCCTTGACGGGACCCATTGGTAATCTGGAAAGGGACCGACAACACCCCGTTAACCCACACCTTGGCCATGGGGGAGGCATATAAAATACGACCCTTAACAAATCCTGTCTGGTCGTCTTTAATCAGGGAAGGAAGAATAGCTGACAATCTACTGGCAATCAACTTGGCGAAAAGTTTGATGTCTGAATTCAGCAGCGAGATTGGTCTGAAATTTTGAGGAGTGTCCGGGGACTTACCAGGCTTTGGTAAGGTAACAATAAGGGCTGTGAGCATCTCAGATGGGAATGGGGTTCCCTCAAGAGCTTTATTGAAAATATCCAGTACATAGGGGGATAATACAGGAAGAAAGTGTCTGTTGTACTCATTAGACAACCCGTCTGGGCCTGGGGATTTACCGGATGGTAGAGTGGCCACTAATTTTTGGAGTTCAAGGAACGTGAGGGGGGCATTTAACAAAAGAAGCTGGTCTGGAGAAAGGGTAGGTAAATCTGATTGATTCAGAAAGGTCCCCACCAATTCAGAGTAGTTATCGGGCAAGGCAACTGTTTCTTTAAGATTATAAAGGCTATGATAATAGCTATGGAATTGTTCAGCAATGTCTCTAGGATCTAGAAGCTTCGCTTTAGAGGTCGGGTGTATAAGGAATGGAATTTTTGATTTAGTTTGCTGGGCCTTGAGTTGATTAGCCAGTAGCTTGCCAGCTCTGTTCCCCTGGGCATAATATCTCGACTTCAACCTGAGCAGGGATCTGGAATAATCACGAGATAACAGACTTCCTAATTTATCTCTCTCTGCCTTCAGTAATGAAGACACTTGAGATGTTGGTAATAATTTATTACGATTTTCAAGATCTGCAATAGATTTAAGCAGTTGAGAAATCTCTCTTTCCTTAATTTTCAGTTTTTTGCATTTTAATCTAATTAGGGAGCCTCTAATAAAAGCTTTATGGGACTGCCACAGAATATATTTGTCCGCGACTGAGCCAGCATTGAAATTGAAAAATTCCTGCAACTCAGCAGACAGCTCCTTAATTGTATCAGGGTTGGAGAATAAATACGTGTCATTACGCCATATGGGAGCACGTGGGAACTGATATAAAACCTCTAAGGTCAATAGTATAGGGGCATGATCAGACCACTGAATGAGCCCAATGTCGGATGAAATTGTATGCAATAAAGTGGCTTGGTCTACGAGAAACATATCAATGCGTGAGTATGTGAGGTGAGGAGCAGAGAAAAATGTAATCCCTTTCCATGCTATGCTGAGCCCTCCACACATCAATGAGTCCCTCTGCATGAAAGAGAGAGGCTAAGTCCCCTCCAGAACGCCGGGTTAAGTTGGAAGTATCCAACGACCGATCCATCACCAAGTTAAAATCCCCACAGACAATTACCTTTCCCTGTTTCAAGGAGTTTAGCTGTTTCAGCAATTTTCTCAGGAAAGTAATTTGGCGATTGTTAGGCGCATAGACATTGACTATCGTGTATGTGATGTTATTGATGGAACATACCAGGATGATGTATCGGCCGTTGGAGTCCTTTTTTGAGGAAATGATAGTAAAGGCCACTGAGTTCTTGACAGCTATAAATACCCCTCTAGCCTTCTTACTAAAATGAGAATGCAATATATGAGGAAAAGATCGATTATGCACACGTTTAGCATCCGCCTGTAGTAAATGAGTTTCCTGGATACAAATGAGGTCCGCTCCAGCTTTGGCTGCCTCCTTCCAGACATATGACCTCTTCTGTGGACAGTTAAGTCCTTTAGCGTTCAGTGATAGTATTTTAAGACCCATATGAGTGGAAGGAGGGACCAAGTTTAGTACGGCCTGACAGACAATGACAGATTATTAAATCAACTCCAATAACAGTAGGCAACTGCCTAACAATAAGCAGAAATAACAAGTGGCCACAGAGAGATGATTAAAGTGGCAATTGGTGAAGAGAAATAATTGGGTTAGGGATAACAGAAGGAAAAAAATTAAACACCAGACAGGAGGACCCGTCTGTGCGACAAAGGTGGCGTAAGTCCACAAGTGAGGCTGAGAGGAATCTCAAATACACAGAGACCTGCAGCATGGAGACCGCACCTAAAATAGAAGGTTAGACAACAGACCCTTTATGAAGAACGCAATCTGGTCTCCATGCCAATAAACCTCTGTCGACTGTGGTATTATATTGGTAACAGCCCCTTTGTGTTTTATCAGAAATCTTGTAGGTTCAGTGTAGGGGAATCAGTCCTCCCGAGTACCAGATGCGGATATTCGATCATTCCGGGAGCGATTTTCTCTTCTTTCCATCTGGGGAGAAATGTCCCATGATAGCAGTAGATTTCGTCCATCGGAGACAGATTTCACCACGTGAGTTTTTCCATCTTTACGGATCAGCAATTTCTGCGGATATCCCCACTTATACGGAATGTCATTATCCCTGAGAGCCAGAGTGATCGGTTGCAATTCTCTCCTTTGTCTCAGTGTCGCCATGGAAAGATCAGCAAAAAGTCTGACTGTTTGAAAAGGAGCAGGCAGTTTATTGCAGTTTCTGGCTGCTAACATTAAGGCTTCCTTAGTATGGAAGAAATGGATCCGAGCGATCGCATCTCTTGGAACATCGGCACCGAGATGTGGTGGTTTTGGAAGTCTGTGTGCCCTATCAATAATCATGTCAGGGACCGGTATTGTAGGCAACAGCGCTTTTATGAGGCTTTTGAGATATGCTTGTAAATCTCGGAGCGCTATTTCCTCTGGAATACCCCGGAATTTCACATTGTTCCTTCTGGAACGGTCCTCCATATCAGCCAGTTTGCTCTTAACATTTTCCAGTTCATCAGCTAAATCATTGTGAGCATCAATAATATTGTTTTGTGAAGTGGCAAAATCTGCCATTTTGTTCTCCACATGTAAAAGCTTATCTGAAGTCTCTTTGACTTTGGGCGCCAAGGGGTTAATCAACCCTGCCATGTCTGCACGCAAGGACTGGTGCAAGGCCATCAGCATATTTTTCATGGAATCTTCACATAAGGGCTTATCTGAGGCCTGATATGCAGTAAAGGGAACCACTGCAGGGGACATCACTGCTTGTGCCCATGATCCCGTACTGACCTCCAGAGAGCATGATGGATCCAAACGCAGCTTTTGTTTCTGGGGGCTGCAAGATGGAGAGAGCCCTGCCAGGTCAGAAATGGCGCCACCCTGCGTAGCTGTACCCCCCGGAGTTCCCAGATCACTAGGTGTCGGTGGGAGCGAAGGAAACTCCGTTTCCGTTAAAGAGAGGATGTCGGGCTCTAGCGGAGGTGAGAGGGATCCAGAAGGACTTCTCGGCGATGCGCTGCCATCAGGAGAAGAGGTATGTATTCCGGTGCGGGAACCCGCGCCATCTTTAGCTGGGCCCCGCTCAAAGAAGCCATCGAGGTTTCCGCTTTGCAGCCTGGGAAGCTGCCTCTTTGACTTGCCCATGTCGTCCAGGAGAGAGTCCAGCATGTACCGCCACTGCAGGCACAGAGGAGGCAACGTCTGTTCCACCATGCAGGAACATGGTGGAACAGTACGTGTGCACACCCCTCCACGTACTGACTGATGGTTCGGCCCCATTCAACTTCTGGGTCTCTAAATTGTCCACGTGGCCAGAGCTAGCCTTTTATGCCTTGGAGGTGCTGGCCTGCCCGGCGGCCAGCGTTTTGTCTGAACGTGTATTCAGCACGGCAGGAGGCGTCATTACAGACAAACGCAGCCGCCTGTCTACAGCCAATGTGGACAAGCTGACGTTCATAAAAATGAACCAGGCATGGATCCCACAGGACCTGTCCATCCCTTGTGCAAATTAGACATTAACTACCTCCCCTTAACCATATATTATTGTACTCCAGGGCACTTCCTCATTCAATCCTATTTTTATTTTCATTTTACCATTATATTGCGGGGCAACCCAAAGTTGAATGAACCTCTCCTCTGTCTGGGTGCCGGGGCCTAAATATCTGACAATGGACTGTTCCAGTGTTGGGTGACGTTAAGCATGATTCTCTGCTATGACATGAAGACTGATTCTCTGCTGACATGAAGACTGATTCTCTGTTACGGGACCTCTCTCCTCTGCCTGGGTGCCTGGGCCTAAATATATGACAATGGACTGTTACAGTGGTGGGTGACGTGAAGCCTGATTCTCTGCTATGACATGCAGACTGATTCTCTGCTGACATGAAGCCAGATTCTCTGTTAAGGGACCTCTCTCCTCTGCCTGGGTCTAAATATCTGACAAAGGACTGTTACAGTGGTGGGTGACGTAAGGCCAGATTCTCTGCTATGGGACCTCTCTCCAATTGATATTGGTTAATTTTTATTTATTTTATTTTTATTTTTATTCATTTCCCTATCCACATTTCTTTGCAGGGGATTTACCTACATGTTGCTGCTTTTTGCAGCCCTCTAGCTCTTTCTTGGGCTGTTTTACAGCCTTTTTAGTGCCGAAAAGTTCGGGTCCCCATTGACTTAAAAAAAAATCTTTAATATTCGAAATTACGAATATATATCACTATATTCTAAATATTCACGAATTCTCGAAGTGCCGATATTCACAATAAAAATTTGCAATTCGAATATTCGTGATCAACACTAAAAGTCAGTCACATCCTTCTCCTGTTTCCAACAAATGCTGCCTATTATATCCCTTTGCTTACAATTTTCACAAAATAATTCACGTCCTTTCCCTCCTGATAAAATTGTGCAGTAAGCTTGGTAATGATGCTTCTCAGATCCACTGCTGCATAGCCCGCTGTCCAGAACACAGAATATATCCACATAGCGGATAATCAGGAAGTCTAAAGTCTAAATTTGCTGGTCATCTCTGGGACTGATGAATATAGAAAGAGATGAGCAAAGTTTTGAAAAATTTGATTCGGCCACTTCGCCGAACTTCGTGAAGAAATTTGATTTATGAATTTCTTCCTCACAGATCGCTTTTCATTGTATGGAGCGTAAATGCCATCTGCTCTGTCTTGATTGAAGAAAACCTGCCAAAGGGCCTGCAGCGAGATTGATAACGTCACCATGTGTTTTCTTCTATCAAGACGGAGCCAATGGTGTTTAGGCATTCAAGTGGTAAATATATATATATATATTTTATTTTTATTTTATTTTTTTTTCGCCACCATTTTAGGAAAAATCGATTTGTTACCACGAAGCACGAGGAACTTCAGCTTAGTGAGAAATCTAATTTTTCCTAAGCTTCAGATAGAGTTCAGCTTCATATGCTTCAATTCGCTCAAGTAGCATGTTGAATCTCCTATTGGTAAAAAAGTAGAAAAAATAATTCAAGAGCAAAAAGGTCAGGTGGAAGCTGATAAGCTAATAGGAAGAAAGTCAGATGGAAGCTGATATGCTGACAGGAAGACGGTCAGATGGAAGCTTATATGCTGGCAGGAAGAAGGTCAGATGGAAGCTGATATGCTGGCAGGAAGAAGGTCCAAAAGAAATCCGATCCCATAGGCAAATGATGCCAACGGGAAGAAGGCAAACAGATCAAACGGGAATGTTACCAAAGGAAGGTCAAAGATGAAGCTAGTACCAAAGAGTCAAAGAGTGATGATCTTGTATGCGATAGTTAAAATTAATACACAAAATGAAATAAGATGCATATTGGAAAAAAAAAATATATTAAATGATAGCAACAAAAATTAAAATTTAACAACTTAATAGATGGATTTATACATGCATCAGTAAATGGCAAAAATCATCAAAAATACATTAATCAAAATATTCCTGATAATTGCACGGTCGTCAGGGAGATTAGAGCTGTGTTTACATAGAGGCATTGTCTGTTCTGTAAATAGGTACAAGCAATTGCTTTTCCCCATACAGCTTTATTGTTTCTGGGCATCAGATCCCAGTTTACCCAGGCCAATCTGTTACACAGAAACAATCATTTTAATCCTGGCAGAAAATCCTGATCAAATAATGACTGAGCATTTGCTCATTCATTGCTTCATCGCCACCACCTGTTACATAGGGCAATTATCGGGAAAAGGCATTTCTACAAATGCTCATCCCTTATACTTGGCCAGATTGCCGGGCCATGTAAAAGGACCATTAGTTTAAAAAAAAAATCTACTAGGTGTGTGCCACTCTGTCTGCTGAAATGTCACTATAAAAAAATTATAATAACCTTTAAAATTGAATCCACTGAATCCACTTATCCACCTGAGACTAAAAACATCTCAAAGGATTGGAACAAAGCAGTCAAACCATTTTAACACTAAATTTTAGTGGAAATGGGAAATATTAAAAAGTAGAAGAATATAAATTTAAAAAATATATATTTTTATGTTTATTCTCATTTTATTGAATAAAAATAACCAATTGCAAAAGATTCAAATAATCTGGTACATGTATACTCAAAATTATTCTACTTTAGTGAAGAAACAAGGCATACAGTGAAAATATATTAGTTATATTGACAGCTACTGCAATTCTTTAAATACCATCAGAATTTGCTAAATCCAAAGTGTACGACAATAACCATAAAGAAAAGAAGTGAAAAATAAAGAAAATAGTGTAAGGGGTATAAAGAGGAATGAGAAGAAGGAATGAGAAGGAGGGGGGGTGGTAAAGAGTCACTTGTTCCCAAGCCCCAATTGCATCTATATATGATAAAGCCACGGTTTCAGCTTCTTGACATCACTTGGAAAGCTCTCCTATAAGACTGGATAACTCTGTGGAGTAGAGGAACAGAGAAAGAGAGTTCCATCTAATGTAGAACTTGTCTCCCTGATTATGAGTGTGTGCAATCAGTTCCTCCTTTTTAAATAGATGTTGGAGCTCAGCAGCCCATTCAAAGAGAGAGGGCGCAACCCTCGATTTCCAATGCCTCAGTATTAGTGTTAAACGTGAATATTCAAATTACGAATATTTATCGTGAATATCACAACTTCGAGAATTTGCGAATATTTCTAATATAGTGCTATATATTTGTTTTTTTCAAATATTTGTCTTTTTTTTTACTAGAAAAATTGGCAAGGTAATGATTACGGAATATGCAAATATTACACAATCAATACAGGTGTGGATCAAAAACAAATACATAGTGCTATATATAGTTTTTTAGAATATTTGTCATTTTTTTCCATCTGAAGTCATGATTCTGCCCTACTTCTATAGTGCTATACAATATATAAAATTTGAATATGACCCCTGGTGCTCATCACTACTCAGTATCACTAATTGTGCTGATGTGAGAAAAAACCTCACGGCACTCTTCTTTATTTATGCCAAAGTCCCTGCTACTAGCGAAAGAAGAGTAACCTTGGGTAGGTTGGGCACTTTCTTCCCTGAGAATTTGCCATAAACCTGGAGCACTTGGTCCCAGAATTTACTTCTGATTGGGCAAAAGCACCATATACAGTACAGACCAAAAGTTTGGACACACCTTCTCATTCAAAGAGTTTTCTTTATTTTCATGACTATAAAAATTGTAGATTCACACTGAAGGCATCAAAACTATGAATTAACACATGTGGAATTATATACATAACAAAAAAGTGTGAAACAACTGAAAATATGTCATATTGTAGGTTCTTCAAAGTAGCCACCTTTTGCTTAGATTACTGCTTTGCACACTCTTGGCATTCTCTTGATGAGCTTCAAGAGGTAGTCACCTGAAATCGTTTTCACTTCACAGGTGTGCCCTGTCAGGTTTAATAAGTGGGATTTCTTGCCTTATAAATGGGGTTTGGACCATCAGTTGCGTTGCGGAGAAGTCAGGTGGATACACAGCTGATAGTCCTACTGAATAGACTGTTAGAATTTGTATTATGGCACGAAAAAAGCAGCTAAGTAAATAAAAACGAGTGGCCATCATTACTTTAAGAAATGAAGGTCAGTCAGTCCGAAAAATTGGGAAAACTTTGAAAGTGTCCCCAAGTGCAGTCACAAAAACCATCAAGCGCTACAAAGAAACTGGCTAACATGCGGACCGCCCCAGGAAAGGAAGACCAAGAGTCACCTCTGCTGCGGAGGATAAGTTCATCCGAGTCACCAGCCTCAGAAATCACAGGTTAACAGCAGCTCAGATTAGAGACCAGGTCAATGCCACACAGAGTTCTAGCAGCAGACACATCTCTAGAACAACTGTTAAGAGGAAACTGTGTGAATCAGGCCTTCATGGTAGAATATCTGCTAGGAAACCACTGCTAAGGACAGGCAACAAGCAGAAGAGACTTGTTTGGTCTAAAGAACACAAGGAATGGACATTAGACCAGTGGAAATCTGTGCTTTGGTCTGATGAGTCCAAATTTGAGATCTTTGGTTCCAACATCCTGTCAGAAAAGGTGAACGGATGGACTCTACATGCCTGGTTCCCACCGTGAAGCATGGAGGAGGAGGTGTGATGGTGTGGGGGTGCTTTGCTGGTGACACTGTTGGGGATTTATTCAAAATTGAAGGCATACTGAACCAGCATGGCTACCACAGCATCTTGCAGCGGCATGCTATTCCATCCGGTTTGCGTTTAGTTGGACCATCATTTATTTTTCAACAGGACAATGACCCCAAACATACCTCCAGGCTGTGTAAGGGCTATTTGGCCATGAAGGAGAGTGATGGGGTGCTGCGCCAGATGACCTGTCCTCCACAGTCACCGGACCTGAACCTAATCGAGATGGTTTGGGGTGAGCTGGACTGCAGAGTGAAGGCAAAAGGGCCAACGAGTGCTAAGCATCTCTGGGAACTCCTTCAAGACTGTTGGAAGACCATTTCAGGTGACTACCTCTTGAAGCTCATCAAGAGTGTTCTGATTGAGTTTTGATGCCTTCAGTGTGAATCTACAATTTTCATAGTCATGAAAATAAAGAAAACTCTTTGAATGAGAAGGTGTGTCCAAACTTTTGGTCTGTACTGTATGTGACACAGTTTCCTCCTCCTGTCCACATCTCCAACATAAGCTGGATACATTAGGGAACATGCGGTGAAGGGTCGTCAGACAGTAATATCACCTGGAGAGAATCTTATAGTTCTTCTCTTTTGCGTGGGCTGCCACAAACAATCGATGAGAGAATGTACACATCTTGAGAATGTCCTCCGGTGTAAAAAAGTGAGTTGTAGATCTACTTCCCATTTTTGAAAATAGGGAGTTACATCCAAATTGCTCTGATCCAACAGAATCTTATACATCTGAGATAACAATCTGAAGTGAGTGTCGGGTTGTAGAAAAAGAGTGTCAAAGTCCGTTAAGAAGTGACAATGCTCTTGGCTGAGTAAGCTATTTAGGAAAGATCTCAACTGAGCATATGTGAGCCACAGAGAGCCCCTAAAGGGATTGAAAGGCACTACTTTTGCATTTTTCATGGCATCTCGGAACCGGAGATACCAAGCTCTATTCCATATTAGAAACCTGCTACCCTTAGTCCAGGGACGAAAGTAGGATTGCCCATGAGGGGCGTCATAGGACCCGGTCTCTGTGATATCTGAAACTTCAATTCCCAGTTGTCCCATTGAGTAAGAGCATGACAAACTAAGAAGGGACACTCCTCTAATGGTGGTCTATTGTCCCGGGTCACCCATGGCAGAATCAACAGGTCCATAGTGGAAAGTTCTTGTTCCAATTGGACCCAAAGTTTAAGAGATGACCTAATGGACCAGTTTAAGATCCACATGAGGATCGCTGAAGCATGGTACAGCTTAAGATCTGGCAGTCTGGCTCTGTGAAGAGTCAAAAAGAAGCCACCTGGGATACAAATAGGTATTGTTTGAAAGAGATACAAAAAAAAAAAAAACGCAGTTAGACTTACCGGTAATTCAGTTTCCTTGAATCCACCATGACGGCCCACATTGAGATTGACCCTTGACCTCTGTAGGGGCAGGAACACATAGAGAGTTTAAGAACCCCCCACCCCTCCACCTCCTCAGTGCTTTACAATTACCCGAAAGGTGGAACAAAAGTAAAAGGATATTGATTCATACCCTTAAACTCCTATTTATCTAAAGTATGTATATATATAAAAAAAAAAAAAAAATATATATATATATATATATATATATATATCCAGAAAAAGGACGGCACTCCAGCAGGATGAAAGTGATAAACTTCTTTTAATCGACCATACGGTGCAACGTTTCGGCTCAACTGAGCCTTTCTCAAGCGCTTGAGAAAGGCTCAGTTGAGCCGAAACGTTGCACCGTATGGTCGATTAAAAGAAGTTTATCACTTTCATCCTGCTGGAGTGCCGTCCTTTTTCTGGATATATTGGTTGGGGTGAGAGGTCGATTCCCCAGGAACGTGCACCCGTTTTTCCTAGTGCAGCCAGTGCCGCCATTTTTCCCTTGTATATGTACAGTCATGTGAAAAAATTAGGACACCCTTTGAAAGCATGTGGTTTTTTGTAACATTTTTAATAAAAGGTTATTTCATCTCCGTTTCAACAATACAGAGAGATTAAAGTAATCCAACTAAACAAAGAAAACTGAAGAAAAGTCTTTTCAAGATCTTCTGTAAATGTCATTCTACAAAAATGCCTATTCTAACTGAGGAAAAAGATAGGACACCCTCACATGTATTCCCTCTTAAATTGGCTCAGATCTCACACAGGTATATCACACCAGGTGCACATAATTAGTAGATCGTTACTCTGCATGTTGAATGAGGCTTGCCCTATTTAAACCTCAGACATTTAGTTTGGTGTGCTCCTGACTAGGGATGAGCGAACTCGAACTGTATAGTTCGGGTTCGTACCGAATTTTGGGGTGTCCGTGACACGGACCCGAACCCGGACATTTTCGTAAAAGTCCGGGTTCGGGTTCGGTGTTCGTCGCTTTCTTGGCGCTTTTGTGACGCTTTCTTGGCGCTTTTTGAAAGGCTGCAAAGCAGCCAATCAACAAGCGTCATACTACTTGCCCCAAGAGGCCATCACAGCCATGCCTACTATTGGCATGGCTGTGATTGGCCAGAGCACCATGTGACCCAGCCTCTATTTAAGCTGGAGTCACATAGCGCCGCCCGTCACTCTGCTCTGATTAGCGTAGGGAGAGGTTGCGGCTGCGACAGTAGGGCGAGATTAGGCAGATTAACTCCTCCAAAGGACTTGATTAACTGATCGATCTGCAGCTGTGGATCATTGAGCTGCTGATCCTCAATTGCTCACTGTTTTTAGGCTGCACAGACCGTTTGTCAGTCTCATTTTTCTGGGGTGATCGGCGGCCATTTTGTGTCTTGTGGTGCGCCAGCACAAGCTGCGACCAAGTGCATTTAACCCTCAATGGTGTGGTTGTTTTTTGGCTAAAGCCTACATCAGGGTGAAGCTGTCACACCAAGTGCATTTAACCAGCAATAGTCTGTTCATTTTTTGGCCATATACAAAATCAGGGGCAAGCTGCGCCTGTCACCAAGTGCATTTAACCCTCAATGGTGTGGTTGTTTTTTGGCTAAAGCCTACATCAGGGTGAAGCTGTGACACCAAGTGCATTTAACCAGCAATAGTCTGTTCATTTTTTGGCCATATACAAAATCAGGGGCAAGCTGCGCCTGTCACCAAGTGCATTTAACCCTCAATGGTGTGGTTGTTTTTTGGCTAAAGCCTACATCAGGGTGAAGCTGTCACACCAAGTGCATTTAACCAGCAATAGTCTGTTCATTTTTTGGCCATATACAAAATCAGGGGCAAGCTGCGCCTGTCACCAAGTGCATTTAACCCTCAATGGTGTGGTTGTTTTTTGGCTAAAGCCTACATCAGGGTGAAGCTGTCACACCAAGTGCATTTAACCAGCAATAGTCTGTTTATTTTTTGGCCATATCCCAGTCTAATTCTGTCACTAAATCCATACCGGTCACCCAGCGCCTAAATACTAGGCCTCAAATTTATATCCAGCTAAATCTGTCCCTAGTGCTGTAGCTGGGCGAGTTATTTAGTGTCCGTTCAAGCACATTTCTTGTTCTGGGTTGAAATACAATTCCCAATTTAGCAATTTCATAATTTAGTGGTTCCTGCTATATCAGAGCTATTTGAAATCTATCCCAAAAAGGGTATATAATATTGAAGGTGCACATTGGGTCATTCAGAATAACTTCACACACACCCGCTACTGTGTATTTCCAAGTCTAATTCTGTCACTAAACCCATACCTGTCACCCAGCGCCTAAATACTAGGCCTCAAATTTAAATCCCTCTAAATCTCTCGTTACCGCTGTACTGTTGTTGCTGGGCAAGATATTTAGTGTCCGTCAAAGCACATTTTTTGTTCTGGGTTGAAGTACAATTCCCAATTTAGCAATTTCATAATTTAGTGGTTTCTGCTATATCAGAGCTATTTGAAATCTATCCCTAAAAGGGTATATAATATTCAAGGTGCACATAGGGTCATTCAGAATAACTTCACACACACGCTTCTGTGCATTTCCAAGTCTAATTCTGTCACTAAATCCATACCGGTGACCCAGCGCCTAAATACTAGGCCTCAAATTTAAATCCCTCTAAATCTCTCGTTACCCACCGCTGTACTGTTGTTGCTGGGCAAGATATTTAGTGTCCGTCAAAGCACATTTTTTGTTCTGGGTTGAAGTACAATTCCCAATTTAGCAATTTCATAATTTAGTGGTTTCTGCTATATCAGAGCTATTTGAAATCTATCCCTAAAAGGGTATATAATATTGAAGGTGCACATAGGGTCATTCAGAATAACTTCACACACACGCTTCTGTGCATTTCCAAGTCTAATTCTGTCACTAAATCCATACCGGTGACCCAGCGCCTAAATACTAGGCCTCAAATTTAAATCCCTCTAAATCTCTCGTTACCCACCGCTGTACTGTTGTTGCTGGGCAAGATATTTAGTGTCCGTCAAAGCACATTTTTTGTTCTGGGTTGAAGTACAATTCCCAATTTAGCAATTTCATAATTTAGTGGTTTCTGCTATATCAGAGCTATTTGAAATCTATCCCTAAAAGGGTATATAATATTGAAGGTGCACATAGGGTCATTCAGAATAACTTCACACACACGCTTCTGTGCATTTCCAAGTCTAATTCTGTCACTAAATCCATACCGGTGACCCAGCGCCTAAATACTAGGCCTCAAATTTAAATCCCTCTAAATCTCTCGTTACCGCTGTCCTGTTGTAGCTGGGAAAGTTATTTAGTGCCCGTCAAAGCACATTTTTTGTTCTGGGTTGAAGTACAATTCCCAATTTAGCAATTTCATAATTTAGTGGTTCCTGCTATATCAGAGCTATTTGAAATCTATCCCAAAAAGGGTATATAATATTCAAGGTGCACATTGGGTCATTCAGAATAACTTCACACACACGCTTCTGTGCATTTCCAAGTCTAATTCTGTCACTAAATCCATACCGGTCACCCAGCGCCTAAATACTAGGCCTCAAATTTATATCCCGCTGAATTTGAATACAATACATTGGGCCAAATAATATATTTGTTGTTGTGGTGAACCATAACAATGAGAAAAACATCTAGTAAGGGACGCGGACGTGGACATGGTCGTGGTGGTGTTAGTGGACCCTCTGGTGCTGGGAGAGGACGTGGCCGTTCTGCCACATCCACACGTCCTAGTGTACCAACTACCTCAGGTCCCAGTAGCCGCCAGAATTTACAGCGATATATGGTGGGGCCCAATGCCGTTCTAAGGATGGTAAGGCCTGAGCAGGTACAGGCATTAGTCAATTGGGTGGCCGACAGTGGATCCAGCACGTTCACATTATCTCCCACCCAGTCTTCTGCAGAAAGCGCACAGATGGCGCCTGAAAACCAACCCCATCAGTCTGTCACATCACCCCCATGCATACCAGGGAAACTGTCTCAGCCTCAAGTTATGCAGCAGTCTCTTATGCTGTTTGAAGACTCCGCTGGCAGGGTTTCCCAAGGGCATCCACCTAGCCCTTCCCCAGCGGTGAAAGACATAGAATGCACTGACGCACAACCACTTATGTTTCCTGATGATGAGGACATGGGAATACCACCTCAGCATGTCTCTGATGATGACGAAACACAGGTGCCAACTGCTGCGTCTTTCTGCAGTGTGCAGACTGAACAGGAGGTCAGGGATCAAGACTGGGTGGAAGACGATGCAGGGGACGATGAGGTCCTAGACCCCACATGGAATGAAGGTCGTGCCACTGACTTTCACAGTTCGGAGGAAGAGGCAGTGGTGAGACCGAGCCAACAGCGTAGCAAAAGAGGGAGCAGTGGGCAAAAGCAGAACACCCGCCGCCAAGAGACTCCGCCTGCTACTGACCGCCGCCATCTGGGACCGAGCACCCCAAAGGCAGCTTCAAGGAGTTCCCTGGCATGGCACTTCTTCAAACAATGTGCTGACGACAAGACCCGAGTGGTTTGCACGCTGTGCCATCAGAGCCTGAAGCGAGGCATTAACGTTCTGAACCTGAGCACAACCTGCATGACCAGGCACCTGCATGCAAAGCATGAACTGCAGTGGAGTAAACACCTTAAAACCAAGGAAGTCACTCAGGCTCCCCCTGCTACCTCTTCTGCTGCTGCCGCCTCGGCCTATTCTGCTGCTGCCGCCTCGGCCTCTTCCTCCGCCTCTGGAGGAACGTTGGCACCTGCCGCCCAGCAAACAGGGGATGTACCACCAACACCACCACCACCACCTCCGTCACCAAGCGTCTCAACCATGTCACACGCCAGCGTTCAGCTCTCCATCTCACAAACATTTGAGAGAAAGCGTAAATTCCCACCTAGCCACCCTCGATCCCTGGCCCTGAATGCCAGCATTTCTAAACTACTGGCCTATGAAATGCTGTCATTCAGGCTGGTGGACACAGACAGCTTCAAACAGCTCATGTCGCTTGCTGTCCCACAGTATGTTGTTCCCAGCCGGCACTACTTCTCCAAGAGAGCCGTGCCTTCCCTGCACAACCAAGTATCCGATAAAATCAAGTGTGCACTGCGCAACGCCATCTGTGGCAAGGTCCACCTAACCACAGATACGTGGACCAGTAAGCACGGCCAGGGACGCTATATCTCCCTAACTGCACACTGGGTAAATGTAGTGGCAGCTGGGCCCCAGGCGGAGAGCTGTTTGGCGCACGTCCTTCCGCCGCCAAGGATCGCAGGGCAACATTCTTTGCCTCCTGTTGCCACCTCCTCCTTCTCGGCTTCCTCCTCCTCTTCTTCCACCTGCTCATCCAGTCAGCCACACACCTTCACCACCAACTTCAGCACAGCCCGGGGTAAACGTCAGCAGGCCATTCTGAAACTCATATGTTTGGGGGACAGGCCCCACACCGCACAGGACTTGTGGCGGGGTATAGAACAACAGACCGACGAGTGGTTGCTGCCGGTGAGCCTCAAGCCCGGCCTGGTGGTGTGTGATAATGGGCGAAATCTCGTTGCAGCTCTGGGACTAGCCAATTTGACGCACATCCCTTGCTTGGCGCATGTGCTGAATTTGGTGGTGCAGAAGTTCATTCACAACTACCCCGACATGTCAGAGCTGCTGCATAAAGTGCGGGCCGTCTGTTCGCGCTTCCGGCGTTCACATCCTGCTGCTGCTCGCCTGTCTGCGCTACAGCGTAACTTCGGCCTTCCCGCTCACCGCCTCATATGCGACGTGCCCACCAGGTGGAACTCCACCTTGCACATGCTGGACAGACTGTGCGAGCAGCAGCAGGCCATAGTGGAGTTTCAGCTGCAGCACGCACGGGTCAGTCGCACTACAGAACAGCACCACTTCACCACCAATGACTGGGCCTCCATGCGAGACCTGTGTGCCCTGTTGCGCTGTTTCGAGTACTCCACCAACATGGCCAGTGGCGATGACACCGTTATCAGCGTTACAATACCACTTCTATGTCTCCTTGAGAAAACACTTAGGGCGATGATGGAAGAGGAGGTGGCCCAGGAGGAGGAGGAGGAGGAGGAGGAAGAGGGGTCATTTTTAGCACTTTCAGGCCAGTCTCTTCGAAGTGACTCAGAGGGAGGTTTTTGGCAACAGCAGAGGCCAGGTACAAATGTGGCCAGCCAGGGCCCACTACTGGAGGACGAGGAGGACGAGGATGAGGAGGAGGTGGAGGAGGATGAGGATGAAGCATGGTCACAGCGGGGTGGCACCCAACGCAGCTCGGGTCCATCACTGGTGCGTGGCTGGGGGGAAAGGCAGGACGATGACGATACGCCTCCCACAGAGGACAGCTTGTCCTTATCCCTGGGCAGCCTGGCACACATGAGCGACTACATGCTGCAGTGCCTGCGCAACGACAGCAGAGTTGCCCACATTTTAACCTGTGCGGACTACTGGGTTGCCACCCTGCTGGATCCACGCTACAAAGACAATGTGCCCACCTTACTTCCTGCACTGGAGCGTGATAGGAAGATGCGCGAGTACAAGCGCACGTTGGTAGACGCGCTACTGAGAGCATTCCCAAATGTCACAGGGGAACAAGTGGAAGCCCAAGGCCAAGGCAGAGGAGGAGCAAGAGGTCGCCAAGGCAGCTGTGTCACGGCCAGCTCCTCTGAGGGCAGGGTTAGCATGGCAGAGATGTGGAAAACTTTTGTCAACACGCCACAGCTAACTGCACCACCACCTGATACGCAACGTGTTAGCAGGAGGCAACATTTCACTAACATGGTGGAACAGTACGTGTGCACACCCCTCCACGTACTGACTGATGGTTCGGCCCCATTCAACTTCTGGGTCTCTAAATTGTCCACGTGGCCAGAGCTAGCCTTTTATGCCTTGGAGGTGCTGGCCTGCCCGGCAGCCAGCGTTTTGTCTGAACGTGTATTCAGCACGGCAGGGGGCGTCATTACAGACAAACGCAGCCGCCTGTCTACAGCCAATGTGGACAAGCTGACGTTCATAAAAATGAACCAGGCATGGATCCCACAGGACCTGTCCGTCCCTTGTCCAGATTAGACATTAACTACCTCCCCATAACCATATATTATTGGACTCCAGGGCACTTCCTCATTCAATCCTATTTTTATTTTCATTTTACCATTATATTGCGAGGCTACCCAAAGTTGAATGAACCTCTCCTCTGCCTGTGTGCTAGGCCTAAATATATGCCAATGGACTGTTGCAGTGGTGGCTGACGTGAAGCCTCATTCTCTGCTATGACATGCAGACTGATTCTCTGCTGTCATGAAGCCAGATTGTCTGTTACGGGACCTCTCTGCTCTGCCTGTGTGCTAGGCCTAAATATATGCCAATGGACTGTTGCAGTGGTGGGTGACGTGAAGCCTCATTCTCTGCTATGACATGCAGACTGATTCTCTGCTGACATGAAGCCAGATTGTCTGTTACGGGACCTCTCTGCTCTGCCTGTGTGCTAGGCCTAAATATATGCCAATGGACTGTTGCAGTGGTGGGTGACGTGAAGCCTCATTCTCTGCTATGACATGCAGACTGATTCTCTGCTGACATGAAGCCAGATCCTCTTTTACGGGACCTCTCTCCTCTGCCTGGGTGCTGGGCCTAAATTTATGACAATGGACTGTTGCAGTGGTGGCTGACGTGAAGCCTGATTCTCTGCTATGACATGCAGACTGATTCTCTGCTGTCATGAAGCCAGATTGTCTGTTACGGGACCTCTCTGCTCTGCCTGTGTGCTAGGCCTAAATATATGCCAATGGACTGTTGCAGTGGTGGGTGACGTGAAGCCTGATTCTCTGCTATGATATGAAGACTGATTCTCTGCTGACATGAAGCCAGATTGTCTGTTACGGGACCTTTCTCCTCTGCCTGGGTTCTGGGCCTAAATTTATGAAAATTGACTGTTGCAGTGGTGGGTGACGTGAAGCCTGATTCTCTGCTATGATATGAAGACTGATTCTCTGCTGACATGAAGCCAGATTGTCTGTTACGGGACCTTTCTCCTCTGCCTGGGTTCTGGGCCTAAATTTATGAAAATTGACTCTTACAGTGGTGGGTGACGTGAAGCCTGATTCTCTGCTATGATATGAAGACTGATTCTCTGCTGACATGAAGCCAGATTCTCTGTTACGGGACCTCTCTCCTCTGCCTGGGTGCTGGGCCTAAATTTATGACAATGGACTGTTGCAGTGGTGGCTGACGTGAAGCCTGATTCTCTGCTATGACATGCAGACTGATTCTCTGCTGACATGAAGCCAGATCCTCTGTTACGGGACCTCTCTCCTCTGCCTGTGTGTGTGCTGGGCCTAAATATATGCCAATGGACTGTTGCAGTGGTGGCTGACGTGAAGCCTCATTCTCTGCTATGACATGCAGACTAATTCTCTGCTGACATGAAGACAGATTCTCTGTTACGGGACCTCCCTCCTCTGCCTGGGTGCTGGGCCTAAATATATGCCAATGGACTGTTGCAGTGGTGGCTGACGTGAAGCCTCATTCTCTGCTATGACATGCAGACTGATTCTCTGCTGACATGAAGCCAGATTCTCTGTTACGGGACCTCTCTCCTCTGCCTGTGTGTGTGCTGGGCCTAAATATATGCCAATGGACTGTTGCAGTGGTGGCTGACGTGAAGCCTCATTCTCTGCTATGACATGCAGACTAATTCTCTGCTGACATGAAGCCAGATTGTCTGTTACGGGACCTCTCTCCTCTGCCTGGGTGCCGGGGCCTAAATATCTGAGAATGGACTGTTCCAGTGGTGGGTGACGGGAAGCCAGATTCTCTGCTATGGAACCTCTCTCCAATTGATTTTGGTTAATTTTTATTTATTTAATTTTTATTTTAATTCATTTCCCTATCCACATTTGTTTGCAGGGGATTTACCTACATGTTGCTGCCTTTTGCAGCCCTCTAGCTCTTTCCTGGGCTGTTTTACAGCCTTTTTAGTGCCGAAAAGTTCGGGTCCCCATTGACTTCAATGGGGTTCGGGTTCGGGACGAAGTTCGGATCGGGTTCGGATCCCGAACCCGAACATTTCCGGGATGTTCGGCCGAACTTCTCGAACCCGAACATCCAGGTGTTCGCTCAACTCTACTCCTGACTGTTGAAGTGAGAGTGAGCACCATGGTGAGAGCAAAAGAGCTGTCAGAGGACTTCAGAAAAAAGATTGTAGCAGCCTATGAGTCTGGGAAGGGATTTAAAAAGATCTCAAAAGATTTTGAAATCAGCCATTCCACTGTCCGGAAGATAGTCTACAAGTGGAGGGCTTTCAAAACAACTGCCAACATGCCCAGGACTGGTCGCCCCAGCAAGTTCACCCCAAGAGCAGACCGCAAGATGCTAAAAGAGGTCTCCAAAAACCCTAAAGTGTCATCTCGAGAACTACAGCAGGCTCTGGCTACTGTTGATGTAGAAGTACATGCCTCTACAATCAGAAAGAGACTGTACAAGTTTAACTTGCATGGGAGGTGTGCAAGGAGGAAACCTTTGCTTTCCAAGAGAAACATCGAGGCCAGACTGACATTTGCCAGATATAAAGTTGACAAAGACCAGGACTTCTGGAATAATGTTCTTTGGACAGATGAGTCCAAAATTGAATTATTTGGACACAACAGCAGAGGACATGTTTGGCGTAAACCAAACACAGCATTCCAAGAAAAGAACCTCATACCAACTGTGAAGCATGGAGGTGGAAGTGTCATGGTTTGGGGCTGCTTTGCTGCAGCAGGACCTGGTCAGCTCACCATCATAGAATCCACGGTGAATTCTACTGTGTATCAGAAGGTGCTTGAAGAACATGTGAGACCATCAGTTAGAAAATTAAAGCTGAAGCGGAACTGGACCATGCAACATGACAATGACCCAAAACATACTAGTAAATCAACCAAAGATTGGCTGAAAAAGAAGAAATGGAGAGTCCTGGAATGGCCAAGTCAAAGTCCAGATTTGAATCCCATTGAGATGCTGTGGGGTGACTTGAAAAGGGCTGTACGTGCAAGAAACCCCTCAAACATCTCACAGCTGAAAAAGTTCTGCATTGAGGAGTGGGGTAAAATTTCCTCAGACCGATGTCGAAGACTGGTAGATGGCTACAAGAACCGTCTCACTGCAGTTATTTCAGCCAAAGGAGGTAACACTCGCTATTAGGGGCAAGGGTGTCCTATCTTTTTCCTCAGTTAGAATAGGCATTTTTGTAGAATGACATTTACAGAAGATCTTGAAAAGACTTTTCTTCAGTTTTCTTTGTTTAGTCGGATTACTTTAATCTCTCTGTATTGTTGAAACGGAGATGAAATAACCTTTTATTAAAAATGTTACAAAAAACCACATGCTTTCAAAGGGTGTCCTAATTTTTTCACATGACTGTATATATATATATATATATATATATATATATATATATATATACATACATACATACATACACACACACACAGGGAGTGCAGAATTATTAGGCAAGTTGTATTTTTGAGGATTAATTTTATTATTGAACAACAACCATGTTCTCAATGAACCCAAAAAACTCATTAATATCAAAGCTGAATATTTTTGGAAGTAGTTTTTAGTTTTTTTTTAGTTTTAGCTATTTTAGGGGGATATCTGTGTGTGCAGGTGACTATTACTGTACATAATTATTAGGCAACTTAACAAAAAACAAATATATACCCATTTTAAATTATTTATTTTTACCAGTGAAACCAATATAACATCTCAACATTCACAAATATACATTTCTGACATTCAAAAACAAAACAAAAACAAATCAGTGACCAATATAGCCACCTTTCTTTGCAAGGACACTCAAAAGCCTGCCATCCATGGATTCTGTCAGTGTTTTGATCTGTTCACCATCAACATTGCGTGCAGCAGCAACCACAGCCTCCCAGACACTGTTCAGAGAGGTGTACTGTTTTTCCTCCTTGTAAATCTCACATTTGATGATGGACCACAGGTTCTCAATGGGGTTCAGATCAGGTGAACAAGGAGGCCATGTCATTAGATTTTCTTCTTTTATACCCTTTCTTGCCAGCCACGTTGTGGAGTACTTGGACGCGTGTGATGGAGCATTGTCCTGCATGAAAATCATGTTTTTCTTACCTTGCAGACTTCTTCCTGTACCACTGCTTGAAGAAGGTGTCTTCCAGAAACTGGCAGTAGGACTGGGAGTTGAGCTTGACTCCATCCTCAACCCAAAAAGTCCCCACAAGCTCATCTTTGATGATACCAGCCCAAACCAGTACTCCACCTCCACCTTGCTGGCGTCTGAGTCGGACTGGAGCTCTCTGCCCTTTACCAATCCAGCCATCTGGCCCATCAAGACTCACTCTCATTTCATCAGTCCATAAAACCTTAGAAAAATCAGTCTTGAGATATTTCTTGGCCCAGTCTTGACGTTTCAGCTTGTGTGTCTTGTTCAGTGGTGGTCGTCTTTCAGCCTTTCTTACCTTGGCCATGTCTCTGAGTATTGCACACCTTGTGCTTTTGGGCACTCCAGTGATGTTGCAGCTCTGAAATATGGCCAAACTGGTGGCAAGTGGCATCTTGGCAGCTGCACGCTTGACTTTTCTCAGTTCATGGGCAGTTATTTTGCGCCTTGTTTTTCCACACGCTTCTTGCGACCCTGTTGACTATTTTGAATGAAACGCTTGATTGTTCGATGATCACGCTTCAGAAGCTTTGCAATTTTAAGAGTGCTGCATCCCTCTGCAAGATATCTCACTATTTTTGACTTTTCTGAGCCTGTCAAGTCCTTCTTTTGACCCATTTTGCCAAAGGAAAGGAAGTTGCCTAATAATTATGCACACCTGATATAGGGTGTTGATGTCATTAGACCACACCCCTTCTCATTACAGAGATGCACATCACCTAATATGCTTAATTGGTAGTAGGCTTTCGAGCCTATACAGCTTGGAGTAAGACAACATGCATAAAGAGGATGATGTGGTCAAAATACTCATTTGCCTAATAATTCTGCACGTAGTGTATATATATATATAAGTATTATTTTTTTATTTTTTTTGGGAAGGGGAATAGTATGGGCCGTCATGGTGGATTCAAGGAAACGGAATTACCGGTAAGTCTAATTGCGGTTTTTCCTTTTCATCCACCATGATGGCCCACATTGAGATATATCAGATAACTAAGAGGGTGGGGATATCGCCTGTAAAACCCTCCGGCCGAAAAGAGCTTCATTCGAATCCGGAAGATTAAGACGATAATGTTTACAAAGGTATTAGCGCTTGACCAGGTTGCGGCTTTGCAGATCTGGTCTAGCGAGACTCCTGCTTTCTCAGCCCAAGAGGAGGCAGTGGCCCTAGTAGAGTGGGCCTTAACATTATCAGGACTGGGTTTGTTCTGAATCCTGTAACAGCATTCAATGGTGGATTTGATCTTCCAGCGATAGCTGTTTTAGAGTGGAGAACCAACTCCTCTTTGGCCATAGAGGGGCTATTAGGATAAGAGCAGTTGGTTCCCCTAGGAGCTTCTGGATGACCCGGGGTAGAAGAGGTATTGGGGGGAAGGCGTAGGCCAGTTTCCAATTCCAGTGTATTGACAGGGCATCGATTGCCCAGGGTCTGTCCTCTAGGTTTAGGGAGCAGAAGCATTCCACCTGCGCATTTTTTCTGGAGGCGAATAAGTCTACCTCCGGACGGCCCCATCTTTCCGAGATCTTCTGGAAGATATCCCTGTTCAGAGACCATTCTCCTGGATCTATTGTCTCTCTGCTCAGGAAGTCTGCTATCGTGTTTTCGCAGCCCCTTAGGTGGATGGCGGAGAGAGATAAAACGTTCTCTTCTGCCCAGGAGAAGATTCTTCTTGCTATCGCACCCAGAGGCCGAGACCTTGTCCCTCCTTGGTGTCGCAGATAAGCCACCGTTGTGGTATTGTCGGACATTATTCGTAGGTGTCGCCCTTTTAAAAGACTCTCTCCCCTTAATAACGCCTCCAGGACCGCGTACAGCTCTCTGTAGTTTGAGGATCTGACTCTTATCTCGGCTGGCCAGGAGCCCTGCAGAAGATGATCTCCTATCTTTGCACCCCAGCCTCCGAGGCTTGCGTCCGTGATTACCTGAACGGCCGGATGGTTCTGCCACTGTAAGCCTCCGAGCAGTCTTCTTTCTTTCCACCAATCTAGGTCTGTTTTTACGGCCTGCAGAATCCGGAAAGTCTTGTCTAGACTTACTTGCTTCCCGTCCCAAATACCTAGGATCCAACTCTGGATCACCCTTGTGTGGCTTTGGCACCATGCAACCGAGGGAATGCAGGCAGTTAGGCTTCACAGGAGACTCATGGCTTTTCGGATGGAGCAACTGCGAGTCCTCTGGAACGCTCGGATCTTTTCTGTCAGCGTAGTGTCCTTGTCCCGAGGGAGGAAAGTTTTCAACAGGGATGAGTCCAGTTCGACACCCAGGAACCTTATTCTCCTGGATGGGATTAGGGTGGATTTTTTTAGATTTATGATCCAGCCGAGATTTATTAATAATTCCGAGAATCTTTGGGTTGCCAGAAGGTTTTCGGATTCTGTCTTGCCCAGAATTAAGAAGTCGTCGAGATATGGGATGATTGTAACTCCTTCCTGACGAAGGTAGGCCACCATCTCTACTACGACTTTTGTGAAGACCCTGGGAGCCGAGGAGATACCAAAGGGAAGGGCCACATATTGAAAGTGATGGATCGATCCGTCCGGACCCTTTAGAGCGAATCTTAGATACTTCTGGGAGAGATGATGAATAGGGACATGGTAGTAAGCGTCCTTTAGATCGATTGATGACATGAACGCCCCCTTCTGGATCAGGGGGATTGTGGATGGGATGGTCTCCATCCTGAACCTCCTGTATAGAATAGACCTGTTTAGGGGTTTTAGGTTTATTATAGTGCGAAAGGATTGGTCCGGTTTTTTTACTAAAAAGAGGCTGGAATAAAACCCTCTCCTTTCCTCTGGGATAGGGACCTTTTGAATCACCCCTAGATCTAAGAGGTCCTGGACGCCCTGCCAAATTTTCGGAAGTTCTGATCTGCGCTGGGGTGAAATGCAGAATCTTCTTGGGGGGACTGATGTGAATTCTATCTTGTAGCCCTGAGAGATTACATTTAGAACCCAGGGATTTAAGGTTATCTGTTTCCAGGAAGATAGAAAACCCATCAGTCGCCCCCCTACTCTGGCGTCACTGCTGTTTATTTTGTCTATTCTGGGGATTGAGGATGAAGCCTCTTCCTCTCCCTCCTTTTGGATAGCTCCATCGGCCAGTTTTCCCTTTCCCCCTGTAGGATCTCTGCTGAGGCTGGAATTGACGAAAGGGCTTCTTTTTTGAATCTTTGTCCTCTGGGAACCCCTTCTTCTTGTCTGCTGCCCCTTCTAGGATCTTATCCAGAGTGGGACCGAAGACAAATTCCCCCGAAAAGGGGATGGAACAAAGCTTGGCCTTGGAAGCCTTGTCCCCAGACCAGGCCTTCATCCATAACGCCCGTCGGGCTGCATTAGAAAGAGCCGCATCCTTGGCTGAGAAACGGATCGACTCTGCTGAAGCATCGGCCAGAAATGCTGTGGCGGAGCGGAGAAGAGGGAGCGAACCCCTGATCTCCTCTCTTGGAGTCTTATTTTTTAGATGTTCGTCCAACTCTCCTAGCCATATATACATCGCTCTGGCAACGGAGGTAGCAGCAATATTAGTTTTGACCCCGAACATAGCTGACTCCCAGGATTTTTTTTTAGGAGCCCATCTGCCTTTCTATCCATAGGATCGCCCAACTGTGAGGAGTCTTCAAAGGGTAGGGCGGTCTTCTTTACAACCTTGGCCACCTGTAGATCCACTTTAGGGGTCTGATTGTAAAGTTTGCTTTCAGCCGGGTCAAAGCAGAGTCTGTTTCTGAACTCTTTGGGAACGCCTAATCTTTTCTCTGGGTCTGACCACTCTTCCATTATCATCTCTTTTATATTTTCATTGATAGGAAAAACTATAGAAGATTTAGATCTAAGACCCCCAAACATTTCATCCTGTACCGTACGGGGTTTAGGGGTATCCTCGATTCCCATTGTGGATCTGACTGCTCTCAGCAGTTCTTCCATTTCGTCAGCGGAGAAAAAATATTTTTTATCCTCGTCCAGAATTTCCCCGTCAGACAAGGGTACCTCATTAGGAAATTGTCTGGATGAGGCGGAGGCCACTTCAACATCTTCACCATCAGAAGAGGAGATAGCGGACAATTTGCATTTCCTAGAGGGGTTGGGGGTACTAGCGGGGGCAGACAAGGTGGCTAAAGAAGACTTAATTTAGTCCGCAATGAAGGACTTCATCTCAGAAAGTATATCTGGTTGTTCTTCCTTCCAAATTTCCGTTGTGCAAGATTTGCACAACCTCTTTTTGTAGTTCTCAGGGAGACGCTTGAAACAAGCGCAGCATTTTAAGAGTTTAGATTTTGACTTTGACTTCTTGCTACCCTGGAGTGAGGAAGCAACCAGATATGCCACAATTAGTATTTCAAGACAAGAATCTGAAATATACACCCCCCAGAAGGGGACTCACGGTACTGGCAGCAGTAGGATCAGGGCCTTCCTGGCGGGGAGCAGGTGTCTCAGACATCGCAGTGCAGCAGGCGAGAGGCCGGAGGGAACTGCGGTCTTTTCCTTTTTCAAAGATCCCAGCGTCTGACGTCATCTAGCTGCGCCCTGGTGACGGCAAGAGCCGGCGCCGCACCAGCCTATTAGAGGATACGTGCGATGTCCGGCCTGCCTCCTGAAGCGCTCCATGCGCCGCACCTGCTCCCCCTGCCGGTCACAAGCGCTCGGCACGCCTCCAGAAGGAAGGGACGCCGAGCACAGCGCGCGCCCGTGAAGCCGGCACCCCCGACTGCTTCCCCAAGGAGGAAAGGAAGTACAAGAGGTATGGGGAGGACCGCAGGCTTCGGCATAGGCCAAGACGAGGGTCCTTGATGCTCCAAGCTGGTCAGCCTTTGCCCATGCCGCGGGAGGCCAGCTGGAGAACCTGTAAAGAAATAAAGATGCTATCCTCCTTAAGGAGGATCCTCTCCACGTGTTGGCCCCTGTAGGGGCAGGAAAGCACGGTGGAGGGGTGGGGGGGTTCTTAAACTCTATGTGTTTCTGCCCCTACAGAGGTCAAGGGTAAATCTCAATGTGGGCCGTCATGGTGGATGAAATGGAAATTTCTGTAAAATATTAAAATATCTAGGTTGACACACTCATCCTGCCAAACCATGACAGAGATTTCAATGAGTATCTCTGCAGGTCTTCTGCAATGGTAAATAGTTGAGCGGATATAGTAAGTATATGTAAATGAGTCGGGATCTTTATCCCTAAGTAGTAAAGGCTCTGAGTCTGCCAGAAAAAAAGAGAAATTGCTTTGTATAAGGAGCACATCAGTTGCAGGAAGCGATATATTCACCATTTCACTTTTGGTGAGATTAATCTTGAAGTTGCTGAGATAGCTAAACTGCCTTAAACAGATGGGAGGGAGGTATGAGGGCTCATTACATAAAGGATGAGATCATCCGCATAAAGTGCCAGTTTATGCTGGCAATCCCCGACCTGCATTCCAAAAAAGTCCAGATTTCTTCGCAGCGCATTGACTAGATGTTCCATTACCAAGACATACAATAGGGGCGAGAGAGGGCACCCTTGTCCAATTCTATTTCTAATAGTGAAAGAGGCTACTAGTATACTATTTGTTCGGACTTTGGCTGTGGAGTTGGTGTAGAGAGCACTAACCCTATCCACAAAGCCAGGCCCTAAGCCTATTTGCTTCAGAGAGGCTATCATACACTGATAAGGGACACACTGATATGTGGCTCACATATACTCCGTTTCTTCTACATATGTTTTGATACGGTTGTCTAAGTCTTATGTCTGCATATATGCTAAGTCTTATGTCTGCATGATTTAAAGACCTCTGCTATTTGGCAAGGATGGTGAACTGATGTGCCCCTCATATCTTTAATAGTGGGAATGTAACTCGCTTGTTGGCGAGGATGCATGAGTCTCACTAGGGTTTTCCCAGGTTTGTTGGAGTTCTCAACTAGGTACCTGCGAAACCTTTAGGCATTTCTACAGGTAGATTCGGTGAGAACCTTCTGCAGCTGATCTCTGGCCAGGGTAAGCTCAGTGAGGAGATCAGGGTCCAAAGATTGTTTATGTGAATACTCTAATAAAGTTAGGACAATAACTGTTGTACTTTGCGGCCCGCTCCCTCTTGAGTCTAGCTCCATTTTGGATAAATACTCCTCATAATACACATTTTAATGCTTTCCATTGCAGAGGAAGAGTCACAGGATCCGATGAGTTATCCATTATGAAACCCTTAATGGCTGACTCCAGATCACCCAGACATACACGGTCACGAAGGATAGCCTCATTTAGGCTCCAAGTCCATTCCCTAGCCATTAGTCCTGGTAATTCCAAAGATAGGAATATTGGGGAGTGGTCAGACCAGATGGAGGTCCGTATATGTGCACTTGGATGAAAGGTCAGTGCATGGTGAGAGATAAGGAACAGATCCAGCCTACTGTAAGATTGATGGGCTGGGGAAAAATAGGTGTAGTCTGTCCTTAGGATGTAAGATGCACCATACATCTACCAGTTGCCTAGAGTGTAATGCTTGTTTTGCTCGAGAAGTTTTCGTGCAAGGGACCATTGATTTGCCCTGTGGAGAAATCCAATGAGGGCTCCAAGGCCATGATAAAGTCGCCTCCTAAGTATAGGTTCCCGATGGTGTACGTTATCTCATGGATCCTCAGCTTTAGAAAAAGGAACCATCCACATGGGTCCACCAGGGAATTAAAAAATATATATAAGGCAGAGAGTTATGCAAATCAATAGCGACCCCTTTCAACTTGTGAGCCCAGTAGGAGTAATATTTAGAATATATACCTGGGATATGGCCTTGCTTAAAATGGGTTTCCTGTAGCAAAATAATCTGCACCCTCTCTCTGTGCATGCCATACAAAACCTTAGAGCGTTTTTCAGGAACATTAAATCCCCTAACATTTAATGAGGCGAGTCTGACTCCAGGTGGAACCATAGTCACGAGTATAAAGGTGGGATTGGGTATGAAGTGGTCGGTGAGTAAAGGTAAGGATTGAAACAAAGAATAAAGTAAAGAATATAGAGAAGAGATCACTTATGTATCCCTAAAGAATGTTAAAATGTCAAGTAAGGGAGAAGAAAAAAAAAAAAATAATAATGTAGTAACAAGAAAATGTCACTGGTACTGTGCACTAACCTGCACAGGAAAAAAAAAAAAAAAAAAAAACACTAAACAAGCAAAAAAAGAAAAAGAAAAACAACCCCTCTGTAAAGAGGAGTGTAACGTCTCCAACTGGACTTCCAATGACAGAGCAAAGAAACCGCCCCGAGGCTGAGAAACTGGGTAACATATCTAGCAAGCAGGATATCATCCCCCCGCAGCCAGAGCTACCAAAGTGGCGATAAGGCAATAATGTAAAAATATGCATTGCTTTGGTGTTCTTGAGAGCAGTAGATAATGGATAAACCAGAGGACCAAAAAAAGAAGAAAGAAAACATGTAGCTTAGCTGTGAAGGATAGGAGCCCTCAAAGAGATAAACATCAAGTGTCTCTGCTCTGGAAAACCCTAATCAACATATGCTTTTCCTGAAATCTTCCAACAGTTTCAGGAGGGTTGGGTAGCGCTGCTGTGTCGCTGAAGGTTGCTTCTAGGTCTCCGCATGAGGGATCGAGAAGGCAGTGGAGGCATGCCATGCCAATCTGGTAGCTGAATCATAGGAAGATCCAACTCTTTGAGGAATGTAAAATATCTGGGTCTCGCAGGTCAATACGTTGACCATTCTTGTGAACTACTAGCTGAAATGGGAAACCCATGTATAGGGGATATAATTTGCTCTGAGGAGGTCTAACAAAAGCTTGAGGGCCCTCCTCTGGTCCAAGGTGGAGCTTGAGAGATCTTGCAGGGTTGTTAAGGTAGTCACATCAAAGTCAATAGTAGAGAAGTTGCGGGCCTTTCACATAACTTCTCCTTTACTGAGAAATAGTGGACATGGCAAATTACATCTATGGGCTTGGAGAGATCCGGGTTCATAGGAGCCAGGGTTCTATGGGCTCTGTCTATCTCCAGCCACTCAGAGACCGGTTTCTCAAGTATGATGCTAAATAGGCCTTGAAGTGTTGGGATCAAGTCCTCTTTTTTTGTAGATTCAGGAAGAACTCTTATTTTAACATTATTTCTCCTGTAGCGGTTCTCCATATCATGAAGGCGGTATAGCTGGCAGATATGACGGTCCCTAGTTTCCCCCTGGGTCACCAATTAATCTCCTTTAGCAGCGGTATGATCATGCATGGAGGCAACTTCCTCAACCTTCTCCTCTATAGCTTGCACATTGGCTTTCACTGTGCCAATCAGAAGCCTTCGAGACAGCACATCCCCAAATTACATTATTCCCACAAAACTTTTGAAAGAATGCACCGACATTCTGGCACCCACCATAACACACCTCATAAACCAGTCATTCAAAGAAGGAATAGTCCCGATCGCCCTCAAGCAAGGCATAATCAAACCCCTCCTAAAGAAGCCCAATCACGACCCCAAAGACCCAAATTACCGCAGACCGATTACAAGCCTCAACACCATCTCCAAGATTATCGAGAAAGCAGTAGTACAACAGCTACAACCCCCATTTGGACACTCACAAACTCTTGGACCCACTTCAATCTGGATTCCGCCCTGGCCACGGGACAGAAACGGCGCTCCTCAAAATCTGGGATGATGCCCTCGAAGCAGCAGATGAAGGAGAATCATGCCTCCTGGTGCTGCTGGACCTCAGCGCATCTTTCGACACAGTAAATCATCAAACCCTGCTCACTCGTCTCACAGAAGTAGCCGGAGTCGCAGACTCAGGATCTACCCTGGTTCGCATCCTTCTTGGAGTACCGATCCCAGAAAGTGAAACTAGGAGCCTTCACCTCAAAAGCACGTAAAATCACATGCGGAGTCCCTCAAGGATCACCCCTGTCACCTGTGCTCTTCAACATCTACCTCCGACCACTCCTCAAAATCATCAGCAACCAGGATCTGCTCTATCATTCCTACGCTGATGACACCCAACTTTATTTACGCATTACCAACAAAAAAGATCAATACCCCGCCCTGGAAATCTGCCGCTCATTGATCGACGAGTGGATGACTGAGAGCTCTCTCAAACTCAATGGTTCCAAAACAGAACTCCTCTTCCTTCATGCAAACAGAAACAAAAACTCTAGCATGACATGCACGCCACCCACCATCCTCAGGACAAACCATTACTCCCAGCACCAAAGTCAAAAACCTCGGAGTCATCTTTGACTCAGACATGACAATGGATGCACAAATAGGATCAGTAGTCAGTGGATCCCACCATCTTCTTCGCCTGCTGCGCAGACTCATTCCCTTCATCCCTGAAGGAGACGCAGCAGCAGTAGTTGGAATAACCATCAATTCCTGACTGGACTACGCAAACTCCCTCTATCTAGGACTTCCCAAATATCAAATTTCACATTTACAAGTTGTCCAGAACACAGCCGCCAGACTGATAACTGGAAAAAAAAAAAAACTGGGAATCTATTACTTCGTCCTTGAAGACCCTTCATTGGCTACCTGTGAAGGATCGGATCAAAATTAAGACCCTCTGCCTCATCCATAAATGTACACAAGGGAAAGCACCCCAATACCTCTGCGAAAAAATAAAGCACTACACCCCAGGTCGCCCCCTCCGGTCAGCTAACCAGAGCCTCCTCCATATCCCCAAGACCCGCTACAAATCAAAAGGCGAATGAAGGTTCGCAGTCCAAGGACCCCGGCTATGGAAAATTCTACCTGCGGAGATCCGCTCAGAAGAAAACCATCTATCCTTCAGGAAGAAGCTCAAGACCCACCTCTTCTGAAGGCACAGGCGTTCAAGGGCTGCAAAAGCGCCTTGAGGCGATTTAGTTCGCAATTGTAGCGCTATATAAGTTATTCATTCATTGCTCCTGCTTATAAGAGTTTTCTAATCTCTCTACAAACTTCTCAATTTCTTGATGTGTCGGGAGCAGTTTCATATGTTTTCTACAATCCCACTGAGTATTGGGGGGTCCCCTCTCTGACATATATGCAGAATCAAGCACCCCTGCAGTACCGGAATGGAGCTGTGAGGCCGATCTGGCACTCTAAGATGTCGGCGACTGTGTGGGAAAGTGCTGTGGTATAGGATCCAGCGATGTTAGCGGGCAGGCCAAAGAGGAGCCCGAAGTAGCATGCTCCAGTATGTAGGTATGCCTCACTGATTCAGCGGTCGGTTCTCCTGGTGTCAAGGCGAGGGGTGTATGCTGCTTTGCTCCCCTGAAGACCCCACTGAGTGAGTGCCAGCAAGGGACCCTTTTTTGTCCTCACCATTGGCATTGGTGCAGTCAGAGGACTCAAGAGCGGGCTGTAATGGAGAATCTCGGCCTCGTGGCGGGAGTTCCTGTGTGGTGCGTGCTCACTCCGCCATAGTTAGGCCATGCCTCCAAAATGTTTTCTTTTTAATAAAATGTGCATCTAATAAAGGAAAAAAAATGCTATGAAAAAGAGTTCTACTGTATTTAAACTTTAAGGTTCAAAAAAAATCAGTAGAAAACACACAGGTCCATTAGGAGCAAACACTCCTGGTTAGTAAAGTTATGAATAATTTGTTTTAATTATAATTAGTAGTTGGTATTGCTTTTATTACATGCATTACTGGTACTGTATATGTATAACAGGTAAAGCATTTTAACAATTAATTTATTAGAAATATGAAAATAAAAACATGGAAGAATATGAATTAAAGTGCCTTGGCTTACATTTTATAAAATGTACAACTAATAAAGCAAATAAAGTAATGAGAAAGCATAAGGGCCATTTAGACTATGCACAAAATCACCAGAAAATGTGTGGTTCTTTGGGACCAAAACACTCTAGTTAGTAAAGTTAATAAAAACTAGTGATGAGCGGTAGGGTCAATATTCAAATTTGCGATATTTTGCAAATATTTGGGAGAATATTCATCATATATTCGCAAATTTGAGAATTCATGATAATTTTCTTGATTGCAAAAATCGGCAGTGCAATATTTGCGTATTGCACGCAAAATACAGGCGTGGGTCACTTTTGCTGCATTTTTCAAGCTACTAGAAGTTTCCTGACACTGGAGAAAATGGTTGGCACGGCAGAACATTACAATAGCTTTATATGGAGATAGAGTGCTCCAGTATATTTGCGATTGCGCAAATTGGCAATGAATGATGCGCATATTTTGGCTCAATACGGGCAACTTCACATTTTAACGGGTCTGACTACATATTACTGATTGGTGCACAAAGTATTGTTGTGAACTTGTGACATCACAGCACTATGTATGTATGTATGTATGTATGTATAGCAGAATCAGCTACACTATATCACAATATAACCTACACTGACTATCTCCCACTATCTGTATTATATATATATATAAGCTAACTAACTAACTAGTGTTGAGCGAACCCGAACTGTAAAGTTCGGGTTTGTACCAAACTTTAGAATTTTTGGACCCCGAACCCGAACTTTTCAGTAAAAATTTGAGTTCGGTGTTCGGCGATTTATTGGCGCTTTTTGAAAGGCTGCAGAGCAGCCAATCAACAAGCGTTTTACTCTTGTGCCCTTCGAAGCCATTGATTGGCCAGTGCAGCATGTGACCCAGCCTCTATATAAGCTGGAGTCACGTAGCGCTGCAAGTCACTCTGCTCTGATTAGTGTAGGGAGAGGATGCTGCTGCTGTAAAGGGAGAGAATAGGAAAGAATCTTTAATCTGAAGTGCTTGTTAACTCAGCGATCTACATAGATTTAGTTTTGTGGGTGAAGTGTACAATCTTTTTACACTGCCCTGAGCCCAGTGACACAGAAAAATAACTTTTATCCGTCTGTTAGTTAGGTGGATGGCGGCAACCATTTTATGCAAGCTCAGTGCACAAGCTCAGTGCACCAGCACAGCATATGTGCATTTGTGACATTCAAATCCAAGCTTGAAATACTGCAATAATAATCTGGGTTTAAAAAAAAAACACCCATTTTTGGCAATATCCTACATCTGGTGCCTTTGCAGAATTTGTCAGTGTGAAATACAAAATTGCAATACTTCAATAATTTTCTGGGTTTAAAAAAATCACCAATTTTTTGCAAAACCCTACATCTAGGGCCTTTGCAGCATTTGTCATTGTGAAAGAAAAGCTTGAACTACTTCAATAATTTTCTTAATGAAAACAAAAACTTTGGGCAATATCCTGCATCTGGTGCCTTTTGTACCATCTGTCAGTGTTAAATACACGCGTTAGATACTGGTGTTCTATTCTGTTATTAAGAGAACACCCATTTTGGGCAAAATACTAAATTTGCAGCCTTGGCTGCATCTGTCAGTATGAGATACAAGCTTGAAATACTGCAATAATATTCTGGGTTTAATAAAACACAAATTTTTTGCAATACCCTACATCAGGGGCCTATGCTTTATCTGTCAGTGTGAGATACACGCGTTAGATACTGCTGTTCTATTCTGTTATTAAAAAAACACCCTTTTTGGGCAAAATACGAAATTTGCAGCCTTTGCATCTGTCAGTGTAAGATACACACGTTAGATACTGCTGTTATATTCTGTTATAAAAAAAAAAAATACATTTTGGGGAAGATCCTAAATTTGAGAAATATGAGCAGAGCGTCAAATAAGGGAAGTGGCCCCGGCCGTGGTGCTGCTGGTGGAACTCCTGTTGCAGGGAGAGGACGTGGTCGATCTGTGCGGCCAGTACGAGTACAGGCGATAGTAGATTGGGTTGCTAACAGTGCCTCCAGTTCCTTTACATTGTCTCCAATCCTGCTAAAAGATCAGAGTTGGCACCTGCAGCCGATGTCCATCAGTCTTTCACCTCACCCCCTTGCAAATCACCCAAGCAGTGTGAGCCCCAAGTCATGCAGCAGTCTCTTCTGCTTTTTTATGACTCTGCTAGCAGGGTTTACCAGGGCCATCCACCTAGCCCTGCCCCTAAAGTGGAAGAGAATGAGTGCACGGATGCACAACCACTTGTTTCAAGTTGAGTACATAGGAGGACCACCCCAGCACTCTCGGATGATGAGGAAACACAGGTGCCAACTGCTGTGGCTTTCTGCAGTGTGCAGACCGACAAGGAGGGCAGGGGTGAAGACTGGGTAGAAGATAATGTGGAGGACGATTAGGTCATGGAATCAAGGTCATGTGGGTGACCTGTGTAGTATGGAGGAAGAGGTGATGGTCGCACAGAGCCACCAGCATAGCAGAAGAGGGAGCAGGGTGCAAAAGCGAAGCGGCCGTCCCCTAGACAGTATGCCTGCTACTGCCCACCACAGCAAGGGACCAAGCACACCAAAGCAGCTCCAAGGAGTTCCTTAGCGTGGCAGTTCTTTAGACAATGTGCTGATGACAAGAAACAAGTGGTTTGCACACTATGCAATCAGAGCCTGAAGCGAGGCATAAACGTTCCAAACCTGAGCACAACCTGCATTACCAGGCATTTAAGTGCAAAGCGCGAGCTGCAGTGGAATAGACACCTTAAAAACCAAGAAAGGTCTCTGGCTCCTCCTCTTCTGCTGCAGTCTCGGCCTCTTCATCCACCTCTGGAGAGACAGTGGCACCTGCCACCCCGCAAACCGAGGATCTGCCAGCAACACCACCACCTGGGTCACCAAGCATCTCAACAATGTCTCCTGGAAGCGTTCAGCTCTCCATCTCCCAAACACTTGAGCAGAAGAGGAAGTACCCTCCTACCTACATAATTACTGGCCTTTGAAATGCTGTCATTCCATCTTGTGGAGACGGAGAGCTTCAAAAGCCTTATGGCGGTGGCTGTCCCACAGTGCGTCGTGCCCAGCCACCACTACATTTCCAGGCGAGCCATCCCTTTCCTGCACAACCTAGTGGGCAACAAAATCAGGTGTGCACTGCGCAACACCATCTGTGGCAAGGTACACCTAACTCCGGATACGTGGACCAGTAAGCATGGTCAGGGATGTTATATCTCCATAACAGCACACTGGGTAAATGCAGTGGCGGCTGGGCCTGAAGCGGATAGCAGTTTGCCGCATGTCCTTCCACCACAGAGGATTGCAGGGCATTTCAGTTTGCCTCCTGTTGCTTCCTCCTCCTACTCCGCTTCCTCATCCTCTACCGCCTCCTCATCCGGTCAGCGTAACACCTTCACCACCAACTTCAGCACAGCCAGGGGTAAACGACAGCAGGCAGTTTTGAAACGTATCTGTTTGGGGGAACAAACCCCACACCGCGCATGAGCTGTGGAAGGGCATGGAACAACAGACAGTGGTGCAGAGGTTTACCCCGATATGTCAGAGCTGCTGCTTAAAGTGCGGGCCGTCTGTGCGCGCTTTTGGCGTTCTCACCCTGCTGCTGCTCGTCTGTCAGCGCTGCAGCTTAACTTCGGCCTACCCGCTCATATGCGACGTGCCCACAAGGTGGAACTCCACCTTGCACATGCTGGTCAGACTGTGAGCAGCAGCATGCGATAGTGGAGTTTCAGCTGCAGCACGCACGGGTGACTCACTCTGCGGAACAGCACCACTTCACTGCCAATGACTGGGCCTCCATGCGAGACCTGTGTTCCTTGTTGTGCTGTTTCGAAGTACTCCACCAACATGGCCAGTGCTGATCACTGCCGTTCTCAGCAATACTATCCAACTTCTATGAAAAAATGCTTCTGAGAAGGATGAAAAAGGTTGTGGCACAGGAGGAGGAGGAGGAAGGGGGATCATTTTATAGGGTTTCTGGCCAGTCATTCACAAGTGGCTCTGAGGGTAGGTTCCTGCACCCACAAACGCCAGGTATACAATTGTCCAGCCAGGGCACAGTTCTGGAAGATGACAAGGTGGAGGATGAGGAGGATGGAGGAGGAGGAACAGTGTTCACAGCAGCGTGGCACCAGAACCAGCTCATGGCCATCACTGGTGCATGGCTAGGGGAATACAGAGGACACAGACGATACACCTCCCACAGAGGACAGCTTGTTGTTGCCTCTAGGCAGCCTGGCACACATGAGCGATTACATGCTGCAGTGTCTCCGCAACAACCGCCGAGTTGGCCTCATTCTAACTTGTGCTGATTACTTGGTGGCCACGCTGCTGGATCCCCGTTACAAGGACAACATACCATCCTTATCTCCGTCACTGGAGCGTGATCGTAAGATGCGCGAGTACAAGCGCACACTGGTAGAAGCGCTGCTGGTGGCATTCCTACCTAACAGCAGGGGCACAGTGGAAGCACAAGGCAAAGTCAGGAGGAGGAGGAGGAAGAGGTTGCCAACGCAGCTGGGGCACCACCAGCACCTCAGAAGGCAGGGTTAGCATGGCCGAAATGTGGAAAAGCTTTGTCAGCACGCCACAGCAACCAGCACCACCAGCTGATATGGAACGTCTTAGCAGGAGGCAACATTTCAGCAACATGCTGGAGCAGTATGTGTTAACACACCTACACGTACTGAATGACAGGTCTGCCCTCTTCAACTTCTGGTTCTTTAAATTGGGCACATGGCCTGAGCTTGCCCTTTATGCCTTGAAGGTGCTGGTTTAATAAGTGGGATTTCTTGCCTGAAAAATGGGGTTGGGACCATCAGTTGCATTGTGGAGAAGTCAGGTGGATACACAGCTGATAGTTCCTACTGAATAGACTGTTAGAATTTGAATTATGGCAAGAAAAAAGCAGCTAAGTAAAGAAAAACTAGTGGCCATCATTACTTTAAGAAATGAAGATCAGTCATCCGAAAAATTGGGAAAACTTTGAAAGTGTCCCCAAGTGCAGTCAGAAAAACCATCAAAGAAACTGGCTCACATGCGGACCGCCCCAGGAAAGGAAGACCAAGAGTCACCTCTGCTGCAAAGGATAAGTTCATCCGAGTCACCAGCCTCAGAAATCTCAGCTTAACAGCAGTTCAGATTAGAGACCAGGTCAATGCCACACAGAGTTCTAGCAGCAGACATCTCTAGAACAACTGTTAAGAGGAGACTGTGTGAATCAGGCCTTCATGGTAGAATATCTGCTAGGAAACCACTGCTAAGGACAGGCAACAAGCAGAAGAGACTTTTTTGGGCTAAAGAACACAAGGAATGGACATTAGACCAGTGGAAATCTGTGCTTTGGTCTGATGAGTCTAAATTTGAGATCTTTGGTTCCAACCACCGTGTCTTTGTGCGACACAGAAAAGGTGAATGGATGGACTCTACATGCCTGGTTCCCACCGTGAAGCATGGAGGAGGAGGTGTGATGGTGCTTTGCTGGTGACACTGTTGGGGATTTATTCAAAATTGAAGGCATACTGAACCAGCATGGCTACCACAGCATCTTGCAGAGGCATTCTATTCCATCCGGTTTGCGTTTAGTTGGACCATCATTTATTTTTCAACAGGACAATGACCCCCAAACACACCTCCAGGCTGTGTAAGGGCTATTTGACCATGAAGGAGAGTGATGGGGTGCTGCGCCAGATGACCTGGCCTCCACAGTCACCGGACCTGAACCCAATCGAGATGGTTTGGGGTGAGCTGGACCACAGAGTGAAGGCAAAAGGGCCAACAAGTGCTAAGCATCTCTGGGAACTCCTTCAAGACTATTGGAAGACCATTTCAGGTGACTACCTCTTGAAGCTCATCAAGAGAATGCCAAGCAGTGCAAAGCAAAAGGTGGCTACTTTGAAGAACCTAGAATATGTTTGTTATGTATATAATTCCACATGTGTTAATTCATAGTTTTGATGCCTTCAGTGTGAATCTACAATTTCCATAGTCATGAAAATAAAGAAAACTCTTTGAATGAGAAGGTGTCCAAACTTTTGGTCTGTACTGTATGTATTAAGCTACTTTCACATCTGCGTTTTTGCTGGATCCATCACAGATCAGCAGGAATGCTTCCATTAGGAAAATACAACAGTCTGCGTCCATTATGACCGGATCCACTTGTATTATCTCAAAAATTGCCAAGACAGAACTGGCGCTAAAACCATTGTAAGTCAATGGGTGCCTGATCCATTTTCTTTTGTCTGCAAAAACAGATTCAGCACAATTGACTTATATTGTGTTTCATGCCGGGTCAGTATCCTAGGATGCACCAAAAACGCTGCTTGCGGCGCTTTTGTGGGCATCATGGGAACGCAATGGAACGAAATGCATTTTGGTTCACTCCATTCTGTTAAGTTTTGTCCCCATTGAATTGGGACAAAACTGAAGCATTTTCCTCTGGTTTTGAGATCCTATGACAGATCTCAACACCGGAAAGGAAAACGCAGATTTGAAAATAGCCTTATTATTGGTTTTAACAGTGATCAAACGATCATACACTGAGAAGAAAAATATGCACTTTGTACATATGAAGTAGCTATAGATTTTATTTTTTTGCATTACATTTTCTGCTGGGAAGTGCTTGGCTATACTTATTCTCTAAAAATGGCAGCATAAAAGCTTGTTGACCTTTCCAGTGCTGCAAATTAATTGTTTTAAGAAAATATTTTATTCTATAAGTGCCATTTACTGTACTTACATGCAGTTACTAGAAAACCAGGCTCTAAAGAAGGTACATGATTTATGTGTACAAAACAAAGAAAAATAGGAACTGGTATAAAACTGGCTCCACATGAAGGTTTTTTTGTTTATTTTTTTGTTTTTGTTTTTGCAAATTTGGTATGCTTTTTAGTATCTTTATTCTCTTTTTTTGCTTTTCATGTGGCCAGATGTTACTTTAAAGTGTATAACGAATTACACAATTCATTACAGACAGTTGGAGCTCATTTACTAATGATTAGAATTTCATAGGCTGCTGCAGTAAGATGTGGACAATCTATTAAGGCATTGTAGGCCTCCTAATGAATTTGTCACATCTGTGATGTCAGTGTGCCAGAAGCTGAAACCAATGGCAGCTAGGAGCTGGTGTAGATTTCAATTCTAATATATGCAAGGTTTTAGCCTAAATTATTGTTATTGTATTCAACTGCTCCCCCCCCCCACACACACACACACACACACACACACATATTATGCTCAGTTCCTCCACCCAATTAAAAAAAAAAAGCGATGAGGGTAAGTTAAAAAGTAGAACATTTTGGAGCAAAATTCCATTTTGGCTAAATTTATAACTTTTGAACTGCAGAAAACTCCAGAAAATGGAGCTGTTGTAAATACCTCCAAAGTTTCTTTCATAGCATATTTTGAACTGTATTTGTTTTTCCTTTCAACATTTTTGGCATTTTATTAAAATTCAGCATGCTGTAGCTATGACCTATAAAGCGAGAGCCTGCTTAAAGTAAACAGAAAGAAAGGTATCACAATCCATTTAACCACTAAAAGTAATTTGTGAAGGAAGTCTAACTGAAGTTGACAGCATAAATGGAAATATTTATGTGATACAGTAGCAGAGAGCCCCTGAGGAGCCGGTGCAGAGGATGGGAGTGGTAGTGGCCCTGACAGGATTTTTTCACAGTGTTCTCCCTCAGGCCATTGCTCCCTGGGTATCAGTGCAAAGTATAGATTGTAGAATCAGGCCAGATGTAAAAGTATAACAGTCTCTCTACTTCGTGCAAAATACTGTATAAGTTGTGGCACTTCCAGCAGTATTACATACTTGGTGCAGATTCTTGCTCCAAATGAAGAGGTATGGTGACAGGCTGGAAGGCAATAGCTTGGCATTTGCAAACACTTGCGGATATATAGTAGGTGTCCACTGTAGAACAGGCTTAATGTTAGTCTGGCCTAGCAATGATTTAGGTAGGTGGTGGTGTCTTAGCTGTTGTCTCTTACCTTCCTGTAAAGCTATATTTTGCTGTCTTGTCTCTTAAGTGTTTTCTTGATGCAGGATTAGGTTGTTCTCAAGGAGAAGAATGCCTGATTCCTGAGTTTCCCTGTGGAGTGTTGGTCTCACAGGGGGAATAAGATATAGTACTTGGGAGTGGGAGCTCTGACATGTGCTTCCTCTCTCCCCCATTATCTGAACAGGAACTTCCTTCTTATCTCTTCTCTCTAGCCCAGTCCTACCAAGAGGGTAGAAACAGGATGGCTAGCATTATGCTTGCCAACCATTGCCAACCCTAACCTCCTCTGCTGGAATAAATTGCATAGCAACACATTACATAGGATTGAATAGAAAATAGTGATGAGTGAGCATGCTCGGCCGAATATCTGTTTGGCTCGAGCATTGCTATGCCCGGCACATGGCGTTACTCGGCCGAGTACCACAGGTGCTCGAGCGCAATGCTTGAGTCTCCTCCCCGCATGTTTTGCAGGTTTTAAGCAGCCAATAAAGGTGCAGGTAAGTACTGCCCTCACTGTAATGCCAGTAGCCATGTTGGCTGCTGGCATTACAGTGATTGGCTGGCCGGAACGAGTCATCGGGTAGGATATAGCACCCAATGACGCATGTTCGGCTCAGACGTAGACAGGGAGAGCAGAGCGTAGAAAGGGAAAGACAGTAGGGAGCGAATTTCACAGTTTTTATTCTGAGAAAGCTTTTCCAAGACCCAAAAGTTCTTTTAACCACCTCCGGACCGCCTAACGCACATGTGCGTTCCGGAGGTGGCAGGCTGGCGCACAGTCACGCATCGGCGCGTCATCTCGCGAGACGCGAGATTTCCTGTGAACGCGCGCACACAGGCGCGCGCGCTCACAGGAACGGAAGGTAAGCGAGTGGATCTCCAGCATGCCAGCGGCGATCGCTCGCTGGCAGGCTGGAGATCCGAATTTTTTAACCCCTAACAGGTATATTAGACGCTGTTTTCATAACAGCGTCTAATATACCTCCTACCTGGTCCTCTGGTGGTCCCTTTTGTTAGGATCGACCACCAGAGGACTCAGGTAGGTCAGTACAGTCGCACCAAACACCACACTACACTACACCCCCCCCCGTCACTTATTAACCCCTTATAAACCCCTGATCACCCATGATCACCCCATATAAACTCCCTGATCACCCCCCTGTCATTGATCACCCCCCTGTCAGGCTCCGTTCAGACGTCCGTATGATTTTTACGGATCCACGGATACATGGATCGGATCCGCAAAAAGCATACGGACGTCTGAATGGAGCCTTACAGGGGGGTGATCAATGACAGGCGCGTGATCACCCATATAAACTCCCTGATCACCCCCTGTCATTGATCACCCCTCTGTCATTGATCACTCCCCTGTAAGGCTCCATTCAGACGTCCGCATGATTTTTACGGATCCATGGATACATGGATCGGATCCGCAAAACACATGCGGACGTCTGAATGGAGCCTTACAGGGGGTGATCAATGACAGGCGGGTGATCACCCATATACACTCCCTGATCACCCCCCTGTCATTGATAACCCCCCTGTAAGGCTCCATTCAGACGTCCGCATGCGTTTTGTGGATCCGATCCATGTATCCATGGATCCGTAAAAAATCATGCGGATGTCTGAATGGAGCCTTACAGGGGGGGTGATCAGTGACAGGGGGGTGATCACCCTGATTACCCTGATCACCCCCTGTCATTGATAACCCCCCTGTAAGGCTCCATTCAGACGTCCGCATGCGTTCTGTGGATCCGATACATGTATCCATGGATCCGTAAAAAATCATGCGGATGTCTGAATGGAGCCTTACAGGGGGGGTGATCAGTGACAGGGGGGTGATTACCCTGATCACCCCCTGTCATTGATAACCCCCCTGTAAGGCTCCATTCAGACGTCCGCATGCGTTCTGTGGATCCGATACATGTATCCATGGATCCGTAAAAAATCATGCGGATGTCTAAATGGAGCCTTACAGGGGGGGTGATCAGTGACAGGGGGGTGATCACCCTGATTACCCTGATCACCCCCTGTCATTGATAACCCCCCTGTAAGGCTCCATTCAGACGTCTGCATGCGTTTTGTGGATCCAATCCATGTATCCATGGATCCGTAAAAAATCATGCGGATGTCTGAATGGAGCCTTACAGGGGGGGTGATCAGTGACAGGGGGGTGATCACCCTGATTACCCTGATCACCCCTGTCATTGATAACCCCCTGTAAGGCTCCATTCAGATGTCCGCATGCGTTTTGTGGATCCTATCCATGTATCCATGGATCCGTAAAAAATCATGCGGATGTCTGAATGGAGCCTTACAGGGGGGGTGATCAGTGACAGGGGGGTGATCACCCTGATCACCCCCTGTCATTGATAACCCCCCTGTAAGGCTCCATTCAGACGTCCGCATGCGTTCTGTGGATCCGATACATGTATCCATGGATCCGTAAAAAATCATGCGGATGTCTGAATGGAGCCTTACAGGGGGGGTGATCAATGACAGGGGGGTGATCAGGGAGTCTATATGGGTGATCACCCCCCTGTCATTGATCACCCCGCTGTCATTGATCACCCCCCCCCCCCTGGTAAGGCTCCATTCAGACATTTTTTTTGGCACAAGTTAGCGGAAATTTTTTGTTTGTTTTTGTTTTTTCTTACTAAGTCTCATATTCCACTAACTTGTGTCAAAAAATAAAATCTCACATGGACGCACCATACCCCTCACGGAATCCAAATGCGTAAACATTTTTAGACATTTAATTCCAGACTTCTTCTCACGCTTTAGGGCCCCTAAAAAGCCAGGGCAGTATAAATACCCCACATGTGACCCCATTTCGGAAAGGAGACACCCCAAGGTATTCCGTGAGGGGCATATTGAGTCCATGAAAGATTGAAATTTTTGTCCTAAGATAGCGGAAAGTGAGACTTTGTGAGAAAAAAAACAAAAAAAAAATCAATATCCGCTAACTTATGCAAAAAAAAAAAAATTCTAGGAACTCGCCATGCCCCTCATTGAATACCTTGGGGTGTCTTCTTTCCAAAGTGGGGTCACATGTGGGGTATTTATACTGCCCTGGCTTTTTAGGGGCCCGAAAGTGTGAGAAGAAGTCTGGGATCCAAATGTCTAAAAATGCCCTCCTAAAAGGAATTTGGGCCCCTTTGCGCATCTAGGCTGCAAAAAAGTGTCACACATCTGGTATCGCCGTACTCAGGAGAAGCTGGGCAATGTGTTTTGGGGTGTCATTTTACATATACCCATGCTGGGTGAGAAAAATATCTTGGTCAAATGCCAACTTTGTATAAAAAAATGGGAAAAGTTGTCTTTTGCCAAGATATTTCTCTCATCCAGCATGGGTATATGTAAAATGACACCCCAAAACACATTGCCCAACTTCTCCTGAGTACGGCGATACCAGATGTGTGACACCTTTTTGCAGCCAAGGTGGGCAAAGGGGCACATATTCCAAAGTGCACCTTTCGGATTTCGCAGGCCATTTTTTACACATTTTGATTGCAAGGTACTTCTTACACATTTGGGCCCCTAAATTGCCAGGGCAGTATAACTACGCCACAAGTGACCCCATTTTGGAAAGAAGACACCCCAAGGTATTCCGTGAGGGGCATGGCGAGTTCCTAGAATTTTTTATTTTTTGTCACAAGTTAGCGGAAAATGATGATTTTTCTTTTTTTTTCTTTTTTCCTTGCAAAGTCTCATATTCCACTAACTTGCGACAAAAAATAAAAAATTCTAGGAACTCGCCATGCCCCTCACGGAATACCTTGGGGTGTCTTCTTTCCAAAATGGGGTCACTTGTGGCGTAGTTATACTGCCCTGGCAATTTAGGGGCCCAAATGTGTGAGAAGAACTTTGCAATCAAAATGTGTAAAAAATGGCCTGCGAAATCCAAAAGGTGCACTTTGGAATATGTGCCCCTTTGCCCACCTTGGCAGCAAAAAAGTGTGACACATCTGGTATCGCCGTACTCAGGAGAAGTTAGGGAATGTGTTTTGGGGTGTCATTTTACATATACCCATGCTGGGTGAGAAAAATATCTTGGTCAAATGCCAACTTTGTATAAAAAAATGGGAAAAGTTGTCTTTTGCCAAGATATTTCTCTCACCCAGCATGGGTATATGTAAAATGACACCCCAAAACACATTCCCCAACTTCTCCTGAGTACGGCGATACCACATGTGTGACACTTTTTTGATGCCAAGGTGGGCAAAGGGGCACATATTCCAAAGTGCACCTTTCGGATTTCACCGGTCATTTTTTACAGATTTTGATTGCAAAGTACTTCTCACACATTTGGGCCCCTAAATTGCCAGGGCAGTATAACTACGCCACAAGTGACCCCATTTTGGAAAGAAGACACCCCAAGGTATTCCGTGAGGGGCATGGCGAGTTCCTAGAATTATTTTTTTTTTGTCGCAAGTTAGTGGAATATGAGACTTTGTAAGGAAAAAAGAGAAGAAAAAAAAAATCATCATTTTCCGCTAACTTGTGACAAAAAATAAAAAATTCGAGGAACTCGCCATGCCTCTCACGGAATACCTTGGGGTGTCTTCTTTCCAAAATGGGGTCACTTGTGGCGTAGTTATACTGCCCTGGCAAGTTAGGGGCCCAAATGTGTGAGAAGTACCTTGCAATCAAAATGTGTAAAAAATGGCCTGCAAAATCTGAAAGGTGCACTTTGGAATATGTGCCCCTTTGCCCACCTTGGCTGCAAAAAAGTGTCACACATGTGGTATCGCCGTACTCAGGAGAAGTTGGGGAATGTGTTTTGGGGTGTCATTTTACATATACCCATGCTGGGTGAGAGAAATATCTTGGCAAAAGACAACTTTTCCCATTTTTTTATACAAAGTTGGCATTTGACCAAGATATTTTTCTCACCCAGCATGGGTATATGTAAAATGACACCCCAAAACACATTCCCCAACTTCTCCTGAGTACGGCGATACCAGATGTGTCACACTTTTCTGCTGCCAAGGTGGGCAAAGGGGCACATATTCCAAAGTGCACCTTTTGGATTTCACCGGTCATTTTTTACACATTTTGATTGCAAAGTTCTTCTCACACATTTGGGCCCCTAAATTGCCAGGGCAGTATAACTACGCCACAAGTGACCCTATTTTGGAAAGAAGACACCCCAAGGTATTCCGTGAGGGGCATGGCGAGTTCCTAGAATTTTTTATTTTTTGTCGCAAGTTAGTGGAATATGAGACTTTGTAAGAAAAAATAAAAATAAAAAATCATCATCATTTTCCGCTAACTTGTGACAAAAAATAAAAAGTTCTATGAACTCACTATGCCCATCAGCGAATACCTTAGGGTGTCTACTTTCCGAAATGGGGTCATTTGTGGGGGTTTTCTACTGTTTGGGCATTGTAGAACCTCAGGAATCATGACAGGTGCTCAGAAAGTCAGAGCTGTATCAAAAAGCGGAAATTCACATTTTTGTACCATAGTTTGTAAATGCTATAACTTTTACCCAAACCATTTTATTTTTGCCCAAACATTTTTTTTTTATCAAAGACATGTAGAACAATAAATTTGGCGAAAAATTTATATATGGATGTCGTTTTTTTTGCAAAATTTTACAGCTGAAAGTGAAAAATGTCATTTTTTTGCAAAAAAATCGTTACATTTTGATTAATAACAAAAAAAGTAAAAATGTCAGCAGCAATAAAATACCACCAAATGAAAGCTCCATTAGTGAGAAGAAAAGGAGGTAAAATTCATTTGGGTGGTAAGTTGCATGACCGAGCGATAAACGGTGAAAGTAGTGTAGTGCCGAAGTGTAAAAAGTGCTCTGGTCATGAAGGGGGTTTCACCTAGCGGGGCTGAAGTGGTTAAGGACTACTGTGTGTGTGCGTTTTAGAGCAACAATTTACCTGCAGTCTCAGGGACAGCACTGAGGAAGGGACAGATAGTGCAGGGAGAGAAATTTGCAGTTTTTACTACCAAAAGCTTTTTAAAGATCCCAAAGTCCTTTTAAGGACTACTGTGTGTGTTTGACAGGAGCAAGATATTTTTATTTGATACCTATTAGTGACATATACTATACATAATTTGGGCCATATCTAGTGTCCATAGTGTGTGGCTTTGTGTAAAGAATACTGAACTACATCTGCAAACATTGTCTGTATCACAAATTCCAATAATCTAGGCTTAACCTCCTCCGGACCACCTAACGCACGGATGCGTCCTGGAGGCGGTCGATTCATTCCTCCTGGACGCATCCGTGCGTCATCTCGCGAGACAGGCCCGTAGAGCCCCTAGAATCCCTGAGGTGCTGGCAAATCCTGATTGGCAGTCCCCAACTTCAGCCGCACCTGTAGTTCCCCCTTTCACCGCCCAGTCTGGAGTTCGGGTTGAGACAGCTCAGATCGGTTCGGCCCTGGGATTTTTTTAGCTGTTCTTGACTGCGGAGCTCTTGGACTTAGTTGTGGCAGAAACAAATCGGTATGCCACTCAATTTATATCCGCCAACCCGGGAAGCTTTTATGCCCAGCCTTTCCGGTGGAAACCAGTCCAAGTTTCCGAAATTTAAATTTTTCTGTGCCTTCTCCTCAACATGGGTCTTACCAAAAAGCATGAATTGCGGTCATATTGGTCCACGAACCCAATTCATCACATGCCCATGTTCTCTGCTGCTATGTCCAGGACACTATTTGAGACCATCCTGCGTTTCCTGCACTTTAGCGACAACACCGTCCCAGAGGCCACCCAGCTTTTGACCGGCTCCACAAAATTCGGCTCCTCATAGACCACTTCAACCAGAAATTTGCAGATTTGTATACCCCTGAGCAAAACATCTGCGTAGACGAGTCCCTAATACATTTTACCGGGCGCATTGGCTTCAAACAATACATCCCAAGCAAGCGCGCCCGGTATGGGGTCAAATTGGATAAGCTCTGTGAAAGGGCCACAGGCTATACCCACAAATTTTGGATCTATGAGGGTAAAGATCAGACCCTGGAGCCGGTCGGTTGCCCTGACTATCTGGGGAGCAGTGGGAAGACAGTCTGGGACTTGGTGTCACCCTTATTTGGCAAGGGGTACCATCTTTATATGGACAATTTCTACACAAGTGTGGCGCTCTTCAGGCATTTGTTCCTAGACCAGATTGGATGCTGTGGCACCGCGCGAACTAGTCGCGCGGGCTTCCCCCAACGGCTCGTTACCACCCGTCTTGCAAGGGGGGAAGAGGGCTGCCTTGTGTAACCAAGAACTGCTCGCTGTGAAATGGAGAGACAAGCGTGATGTTTGCATGCTCTCCTCCATTCACGCAGACACGACAATACAAATAGAACAGGCAACCAGTGTCATTGAAAAGCCCCTCTCAGTCCACGACTATAACCTTCACATGGGAGGTGTGGACTTCAATGACCAGATGTTGGCTCCGTATTTAGTATCCTGACGCACCAGACGCTGGTATAAGAAGATGTCTGTATATTTGATTCAATTGGCTGTATATAATAGTTTTGTTCTCTACAGTAAGGCTGGGAGAACAGGATCCTTCCTCAAATTTCAGGAAGAGATCATCGAGAACCTCCTGTATCCAGGAGGTTCCGTGGCCCCATCCACCAGTGTAGTTAGCCGTCTACACGAGCAACATTTCCCCAATGTCGTTGCTGGTACCTCAACCCAACCGTCACCCCGAAATAGATGTTGTGTCTGTTGCAGGAGTGGAATAAGGCGTGACACCTGCTATTTCTGTCCTGACTGCCCTGACCACCCTGCCCTATGCTTAGGGGAGTATTTACGGAAGTACCACACACAGGTACACTAAGCATAGGGATCACATCTCACAGGACAGGTACACAGGGCTATTAGGGCCCATTCACACACAGCTGCTGCAAACCTCTCCTTTCACCTGGGACAAAGTGCATAATTCACTTTGCCACATCTTTGGGCGATTTGCGCTTTGCACATTGTCCCATGGGGAAGGAGAGGTTTGTCCTATAAAAAGGTAAAAAAAAAAAAAAAAGACCACCAGTAAGCAAAAAAGTTAACGTTCAGTTAAAAAATTTAAATAAAGTTTATATGTTCTGTTCAAAAGTTATTATAAAGTTAATAAAAAAATTTGCGTTGCGGCCTGGTTTTTTCTTTTTTGTTTAGTTTTTTTTAACCTTCCAGGTGGACCAACCGATCGACTAGCTGCAGCACTGATGTGCATTCTGACAGAAGCATTGCGCTGCTGTCAGATTACACAAAAGTCGGTGTATGCGGCGCTGCAAGACGAGATTTCTCCTCTGCAGCAAAAGATATGTTTGCCGAGGCATATGAGCTGAGGCGGCGGTGTTCATATGCTTTGGCAAACACTTTGTATATAAAAAAAAAAATCCCGGCAATGATTTATTCATCCACATCGATTGATGTGAATGGAGAAATCGGGTTTGCCAGGGCATATGAGCTAAGTGGGTATGGATGTTGGGCGGAGCTCCTATGTCCTGGCAGACGCCTTTCCCCTCTTTTTTTGGCAGAGATTTTTTCTTCCACATTGATCGATGTGAATGAAGAAATCTGTGCCGTTCATTTTTTCTTTCAGCCCAGAGGCTGAACGAAAAAAAAAAAAAACTCTCATTACCTGTATGCTCAATATAAGGAGAATAGCAGAAACTCCTAATGCTGGCCATACATGTAATGATTGCGGAGACCCTCAAATGCCAGGGCAGTACAAACACCCCACAAATGACCCCATTTTGGAAAGAAGACACGCCAATGTATTCGCTGAGGGACATATTGAGTCCATGAAAGATTGAAATTTTTGTCTCAAGTTAGCGGAAAGGGAAACTTTGTGAGAAAAAAATAAATAAAAAAAAATAAAAATTCCGCTAACTTGTGCCCAAAAAAAAATAAAAAATATTCTATGAACTCGCCATGCCCCTCCTTGAATACCTTGGGGTGTCTCCTTTCCAAAATAGGGTCACATGTGGGGTATTTATACTGCCCTGGCTTTTTAGGGGCCCTAAAGAGTGAGAAGAAGTCTGGGATCCTAATGTCTAAAAATGCCCTCCTAAAAGGAATTTGGGCACCATTGCGCATCTAGGCTGCAAAAAAGTGTCACACATGTGGTATCGCCGTACTCAGGAGAAGTTGGGGAACGTGTTTTGGGGTGTCATTTTACATATACCCATGCTGGGTGAGATAAATATCTTGGTCAAATGCCAACTTTGTATATATTAAAAAAAAAAAAAAAAAAAAAAAAAAAAAAGGGAAAAGTTGTCTTTTGCCGAGATATTTCTCTCACCCAGCATGGGTATATGTAAAATGACACCCCAAAACACATTACCCAACTTCTCCTGAGTACGGCGATACCACATGTGTGACTTTTTTTGCAGCCTAGGTGGGCAAATGGGCCCACATTCCAAAGGGCATTTTTTTTTTACAGATTTTGATTTCAAAATACTTCTCACGCATCTGGGCCCCTAAAATGCCTGGGCAGTATAACTACCCCACAAGTGACCCAATTTTGGAAAGAAGACACCCCAAGGTATTCCGTGAGGGGCATGGCGAGTGCCTAGAATTTTTTATCACAAGTTAGCGGAATTTTTTTTTTTTTTTACAAAGTCTCATATTCCACTAACTTGTGACAAAAAATTAAAACTTCCATGAACTCACTATGCCCATCACGAAATACCTTGGGGTGTCTTCTTTCCAAAATAGGGTCACTTGTGGGGTAGTTATACTGCCTTGGCATATTAGGGGCCCAAATGCGTGGAAAGTAGTTTGCAATCAAAATGTGTAAAAAATGGCCTGTGACATCCAAAAGGTGCTCTTTTGAATGTGTGCCCCTTTGCCCACCTAGGCTGCAAAGAAGTGTCACACATCTGGTATCGGCCGTACTCAGAAGCAATGTGTTTTGGGGTGTATTTTTACATATACCCATGCTGGGTGAGAGAAATATCTCGGCAAAAGACAACTTTTCCCTTTTTTTTTTTTTTTTTTTTTTTTTTTTTTTAATATATACAAAGGGAAAAGTTGTCTTTTGCCGAGATATTTCTCTCACCCAGCATGGGTATATGTAAAAATACACCCCAAAACACATTGCTTCTGAGTACGGCCGATACCAGATGTGTGACACTTCTTTGCAGCCTAGGTGGGCAAAGGGGCACACATTCAAAAGAGCACCTTTTGGATGTCACAGGCCATTTTTTACACATTTTGATTGCAAACTACTTTCCACGCATTTGGGCCCCTAATATGCCAAGGCAGTATAACTACCCCACAAGTGACCCTATTTTGGAAAGAAGACACCCCAAGGTATTTCGTGATGGGCATAGTGACTTCATGGAAGTTTTTATTTTTTGTCACAAGTTAGTGGAATATGAGACTTTGTAAGAAAAAAATAAAAATAAAAAATCATCATCATTTTCCGCTAACTTGTGACAAAAAATAAAAAGTTCTATGAACTCACTATGCCCATCAGCGAATACCTTAGGGTGTCTACTTTCCGAAATGGGGTCATTTGTGGGTTTTTTCTACTGTCTGGGCATTGTAGAACCTCAGGAAACATGACAGGTGCTCAGAAAGTCAGAGCTGCTTCAAAAAGCGGAAATTCACATTTTTGTACCATAGTTTGTAAATGCTATAACTTTTACCCAAACCATTATTTTTTTACCCAAACATTTTTTTTTTATCAAAGACATGTAGAACAATAAATTTTGCGAAAAATTAATATATAAGGATGTCGTTTTTTTGAAAAATGTTACAACTGAAAATGCAAAAAAATTTTACATTTCGATTAATAACAAAAAGTAAAAATGTCAGCAGCAATGAAATACCACCAAATGAAAGCTCTATTAGTGAGAAGAAAAGGAGGTAAAATTCATTTGGGTGGTAAGTTGCATGACCAAGCAATAAACGGTGAAAGTAGTGTAGTGCAGAAGTGTAAAAAGTGGCCTGGTCATTAAGGGTGTTTAAGCTAGGGGGGCTGAAGTGGTTAATATAGTGTCCATAATCTGTGGTGTCCTGTGACATATACTGTCCTGCATCAGAAAACTGTAAATTCCAATAATCTGGGCCTATTATAGTGTCCATAATCTGTGGTGTTCTGTAGGAGTCCCACTACCTGAACAATTGTACCACAATGTGAATGAGGCCCTCCTTTATGTGATATACAGGCTGTTTCGGAGTGCCTCTTGCTAGTAATTTTTTGCAGCACTTGCACTTTATATACAATTGAATATACAGGAAAGAATGTTTCCTAACAATTTTTCCTGTAAAATAGATTTTTTTGGGGGGGGTTTTGTGTGTATTTTTGTCAGTCTGTAAAAGTGGCGTACAACTCGGACAACATGGTTCCCAGCAGCGACCTGGGAGTCAAAGATAAATCCAGATATCATCCCCATGCTGTTTTCGATCCATTTCGGTGGAGTTTGTCACTTTCTGACCTTTTCCAATGGACCATGCACCCTCCCCTCTTCATAACAGGGGATGCCTGGTTGTCTCCCATTGACTTCCATTATACTTGGGTGCTCGGCCGAGCACACGAATATAGCAATGTGTTCCGGCCGAACACCCGAATAGTTTGGTGCTCGATTATCACTAGAGATGGCCTTGCGGTTCACCCGGTGGTCGTTTTGTGGTGAACTTTGCTCGTTCGCTGTTCGCCGAACGGGCGAACATATGGCAATATTTGCGCCCTCCATTTTCCCCCAAAAAGCTGATTGAGGCAGGGGTGTTATATACCAATAATATACTTTCTATATAGTGCAGCATTTGTCTGCGGTTTTGCTGCGTTACCGCATCTACACAGAGTGACAAACGCTATTGGAACAAATAATTTCTACTGGTATGATATACCAGCTGCCCCCCCCAAAAAAATTGATCGAAGCAGGGGTGTGATATACCATTAATATACTTTCAATATAGCCCACTTAGGTAGTGCAGCGTTCGTCTGCGGTTTTGCTATGTTACCGCATCTACAGACTGAAAAACACTATTTGAACCAATAATTTCTACTGGTGTGATTTACCAGTTGCCCCCCCCCCCAAAAAAAAATTATTAAAGCAGGGGTGTGATATACCTATAATATAATTTATATATATAGTGCAGAATTTGTGTGCGGTTCTGCTGAGATACCGCAGCTATACAGTGTGCCACTCTGTTGTATCATGCTGCTGCTGCCATGTCCACACTATGCCGCCTTGCCACCTGATGCTGCCATCTCCACACTTCGTAACCTGGCTACTCGCTGGCCTCCACATACTGCTGCCAAATACATAATCTGTGATTGTGCCACTCGGTGGCCTCCTGATGCTGCCGCCACTTTCTAGACTTTGCTATTGGGCCACTGTGTGGTCTCCTCATGCTGCTTCCACCTCACCAATCTATCATATGTCATAGGGACACTCTGTGGACTTCTCATGCTGTTCACACCCTCCCCACTTCATGACTGGGCTACTATTTTGGCTTTCGGCCTGGCTTACATCATCATGTATTTGAACTTTCTTCTGATCTGTCAGAAAATTAGATGCACAACAGATCCTGTCTGTGTAGCAGCTGTAAGGCCTGTATGGTCCCATCAGAATTGGCTTATGATTTGGTAGACAAAAGCAGGAGTGTGTACAAAACACAGAAGACATGCAAATATTCCATTCATGTGTCATCTCTAGTTTTAGATCCACTCCTGTTTTTATTGGCATTAACAATACTGAGTAAATGCTGACCGGGTAAAGGCTTATGCTCCAAAGACACAATCCATTTTTTGTGGGTTATTGTTTTGACGGATTAGAGGAAGAGCAAATTAATCAGTGACGTCAACACAAACTTACTTGTATAAGCGTTTAATAGAACAGGTTCTGTAGACATCTATGTGGAATCAGCTGCCGATGGTGTAAAAGGAGTTTACTATATTTCAGTGATTTTGTTTTATATGTATTGAATGTGCCTTTACCTGCCATTTAAACATTCTTTTGCACCTGGTAGCCTCCATTACACGGTCTGATATGGGTGTGGCTTACAGTCTTGCTTTATTTACATTGCATTAGTTGTCCTGCTATGCGGTTGTGTGGAAGCTTGGCTGTGAGCTGGATTTCATCACCTTCAGACCGTGTTCACACCATAGTTAGCGTAGTGGTAGGACCCTTGCCATGCTGAGAGACCGTGACGTGGTGCATAATGGGCTCTGATGTGTTCCTCACAGGAATATATTGGCAAAAGTCTCAGCTTTTAATATCTGCTTGTATGACTGGCTAGTATAGTCAGTGGCATATCCGTTGTATGCATTTTTTTTGCTGGGGATGGTCGTTTGCTGCGGTCCACATGCGGTGGGACTGCTCCCCCAATGAGAAACACGCTACAGTGTTTGAGCAGTTCCCCCATATTTGCCACTATATTTCTGTGATTTTGATCATGGAGACACCGAATTTTGTAATATATATGGAATAAACTTCATAAAAAAAGGTTTAATAAATGTAATAATAACTTAGAATTTTTTTCTTAGGAGAGAATAGGGTAGTCTTCAGTTTATTCCCAAAAAACTATTACTCTACAACCGGAGCCGAATCCTGTTAAGATTGATGCGAGTGCGGTATTGGCTGCTCTTCCAGCAAGATACTTCTGAGGGAACCTGCCTGCCATGCTTAGGCCTCTACTAGCGACAGACAATGAGACAAATACTGTTGTGGGATGATTTGTGCACTTCTTGTAAGTATTTGGTGGCTGAAAATATGAGCTGAAGGTTTTTCCGGTTCGCCTGCCATTAAATTGAATGGGGCCCTTACGGTTCGCAAACATTTGATTGTGTTTGCGCAATCACGTTTGCGAACCGTCCCGTCCGATGTTCATCTATCACTAATAGGAAACATTAAATTAATGCAGATACCTCCAGGTCTGGGGTTACGCACAGTTAAATCATTAAACTGCATACACAATTACAGTCAGGTCCATAAATATTAGGATATCGACACAATTCTAACATTTTTAGCTCTCTACACCACCACTATGAATTTGAAATTAAATGAGCAACATGTGCTTTAACTGCAGACTGTCAGCTTTAACTTGAGGGTATTTACATCCAAATCAGGTGAACGGTGTAGGAATTACAACAGTTTGCATATGTGCCTCCCACTTGTTAAGGAACCAAAATGAATGGGACAATTGGCTTCTCAGCAGTTCCATGGCCAGGTATGTGTTATTCCCTCATTATCCCAATTACAATGAGTAGATAAAAGGTCCAGAGATTATTTCAAGTGTGCTATTTGCATTTGGAATCTGTTGCTGTCAACTCTCAAGATGGGATCCAGAGAGCTGTCACTATCAGTAAAGCAAGCCATCATTAGGCTGAAAAAAACAAAACAAGCCTATCAGAGTGTAACAGTCATACGGGCTCACCTGAGTCAGAGGACAGCTGGCTGGAGGTAGAAGTGGAGCCCAGTGGCAAGGACCGCAGGCAGGTAGAAGGTGCAGGAAGTCTGGCAGAGGCATAGTCAGTAGGCAGGCGGTCGGTCATGGCAGGCGGCAGTAAGCGTGGTCAGACAATCCGGATGCAACGGTGGTAGCAGTTCAGTAGGTAGGGACAAAGCAGAAGAGCAGTCAGTAGTCAATTCCTGGTCAGCAGTGGATTTCTAGTAGTAGCAAGAGCAGCAGATGAGGAGAAGCTTGATCAAGGCTCAGGAGCTCAATAATCAGCAAACTGGAGTGCAAGGGGCTGGACTTATATAGGGAAGTACCAGGTGTGGGGAATCACGGGTGATGAGCAAGGCTTGGCAAGACTGAGGTTAACTAATAGGCTTCAGGGAGGAATGTCCAGAGAGGACGGTAGCCTAGTAAGCAGGGCTACCTCCTGGGATGTGGCTGGTCACAGGTTTGAATCCCGACACAGAGAGATAGCAAATACATTAGGCGTGGCCAAAACAACTGTTTGGAACATTCTTAAAAAGAAGGAATGCACCGCAGAGCTCAGCAACACCAAAAGACACGGAAGACCATAAAAAACAACTGAGGTGGATGACCGAAGAATTCTTTTGAATCCCGTCAGTACTCCCCCCCTTTCAAGGTGACCTCTGGGCACCGCAGGGGCCGGGGTGCCGTTGGTGGAACTCTTTTACCAGTCTGGGGGCGTGAACATTTTCTTCTCGCTCCCAGGAGTTATCCTTGGGAGGGTAACCCTCCCACCCAATTAGGTATTGTAGTCTTCCCCGGTGGATCCTGGAGTCGAGGATCTTTGCGACAGCGTATTCTTCTTCACCCTGTACCCTCACGGGTGGTGGAGGGGGCGAGTGGCGGCCTGTGAAGGTGTTCTCCTCGTATGGCTTGAGGAGTGAGCAATGGAAGACAGGGTGCACCCTAATGGAGTCTGGAAGGTCGAGCCGGAACGTGACCTCGTTGATTTGTGCGGTGATCCGGAACGGACCCATGTATCTTTGGGCCAACTTTTTGGAGGGGACCTTCAATCGGAGGTTCCTGGTGGACAGCCACACCTTGTCTCCCACATGGAAGCCCGGGGTGGGTTTGTGACGTCTGTCTGCTCCCTGTTTAAAGCGCCTCTGGGCAAGCTGGAGGTTGTCTATAATGTTCTTTTGTGCCTCTTGTAGGGTTGTTAGGCGTTCGGCCACTGCTGGGAGGGTGGAGGCGACGGGTAGGTGGGGAATGAACACCAGGTGCGAGCCTGTGTTAGCAAAGAAGGGGCTGTGCTTGGTTGAGCTGTGCTCAGCATTGCTGTAGGCGAACTCGGCCGTGGGGAGATGATCAAGCCAGTCATCCTGCAGGTGGGAGCTGAAACAGCATAGGTACTGCTCTAGGGTCTGATTAGTTCTCTCCATCTGCCCGTTTAACTGAGGGTGGAAAGCGGAGGACAGGTTCACTTTAACCCTGAGCGCCAGGCAGAAGTTCTTCCAGAACTTTGAGGCAAATTGTACGCCTCGGTCGGAGACCACGTCGTCCGGGATCCCATGCAGCCTGAAGACCTCTCTGAGAATAAGATTGGCCGTCTGTTTGGCGGTGGGTAGGCCTTTGTAGGGGATGAAATGGGCCATCTTGGTGAGACGGTCGACCACGACCAGGATGGTGTTCATCCCTTTTTAAGGGGGAAGGTCTACCACAAAGTCCATGGAGATCGAGCCCCAGGGGCAGGAGGGAATCGGGAGGGGTTGTAACAGACCCACGGGAGAGGAACGAGGAGTCTTATTGCGGGCACAGACCGTGCACGAGGAGATGTACCTCTTGATGTACTCCTTGTATGTTGGCCACCAGAAGGAGCGGGAGAGAAGCTCCTGGGTCTTTCTTGTGCCAGATTGGCCGGCCACCTTGGAGTCATGGTTGAGTTTGAGCACTTCGAGCCGTGCTATTTCTGGTACATATAGTTGTAGGTCCTGATGAAACCAATGACCGTTCTTAAACGTAAGGCTGACATTCCCTGTGGGGTGGGCGAGGAAGGGGTCATTTTCGTATCCTTCTTTGATTGTGCCCAGGAGTTCTTTAGAGTAGGTGACCCCTACGACCCTTCTCTCGGGTAGGATGTTTTTTTAGCCCTTGTTACACTGTGAGGGCTCGGAAAACATTCTGGAGAGGGCGTCAGCCTTGCCATTTTTTTTATCCGGGGCGATAGGTGATGAGAAAGTTGAAGCGGGAAAAGAATAGGCTCCATCTGGCCTGTATGGCTGAGAGTCTCTTAGCGCTGCGGATGAACTCGAGGTTCTTGTGGTCAGTTAGTACGATTATGGGGTTGGTGGCTCCCTCCAGCAGGTGTCTCCACTCAGAGAAGGCATCCTTGGTCGCCAGTAGTTCTTTGTTCCCGATGTCATAGTTCTTCTCGGAGGGGGACATCTGGTGGGAGAAATATGCGCACGGGTGTAATAGCATCCTCTCCCCTGTCCGTTGTGACAAAACTGCCCCCACCGCGGAGTCTGATGCATCCACTTCGACTGTAAATGGCAGCTCGGGGTTCGGGTGGATTAGGATTGGAGCAGAAGTAAAGAGGAGTTTCAACTTGGTGAAGGCCTAGAGGATCACCAATTCCCACAATGTTGCGCAGAAAGATAGTGGAGCAATATCAGAAAGGTGTTACCCAGCGAAAAAGTGCAAAGACTTTGCATCTATCATCATCAACTGTGCATAACATCATCCGAAGATTCAGAGAATCTGGAACAATCTCTGTGCGTAAGGGTCAAGGCCGTAAAACCATACTGGATGCCCGTGATCTCCGGGCCCTTAAACGACATTGCACCACAAACAGGAATGCTACTGTAAAGGAAATCACAGAATGGGCTCAGGAATACATCCAGAAACCATTGTCAGTGAACACAATCCACCGTGCCATCCGCCGTTGCCAGCTGAAACTCTACAGTGAAAGAAGAAGCCATTTCTAAGCAAGATCCACAAGCTCATGCGTTTTCACTGGGCCAGGGATCATTTAAAATGGAGTGTGGCAAAATGGAAGACTGTTCTGTGGTCAGACGAGTCACGATTCGAAGTTCTTTTTGGAAATCTGGGACGCCATGTCATCCGGACCAAAGAGGACAAGGACAACCCAAGTTGTTATCAACGCTCAGTTCAGAAGCCTGCATCTCTGATGGTATGGGGTTGCATGAGTGCGTGTGGCATGGGCAGCTTGCATGTCTGGAAAGGCACCATCAATGCAGAAAAAATTATCCAGGTTCTAGAACAACATATGCTCTCATCCAGACGTCATCTCTTTCAGGGAAGACCCTGCATTTTTCAACAAGAAAATGCCAGACCACATTCTGCATCAATCACAACATCATGGCTGCGTAGGAGAAGGATCCGGGTACTGAAATGGCCAGTCTGCAGTCCAGATCTTTCACCTATAGAGAACATTTGGCGCATCATAAAGAGGAAAGTGCAACAAAGAAGGCCCAAGACGATTGAACAGTTAGAGGCCTGTATTAGACAAGAATGGGAGAGCATTCCTATTTCTAAACTTGAGAAACTGGTCTCCTCGGTCCCCAGACGTCTGTTGAGTGTTGTAAGAAGAAGCGGTGAAAATGGCCTTGTCCCAACTTTTTGGGGATTTGTTGACATCATGAAATTCTGATTCAACATATTTTTCCCTTAAAATGGTACATTTTCTCAGTTTAAACTTTTGTTCCGTGATTTATGTTCTATTCTGAATAAAATATTAGTAGTTGGCACCTCCACATCATTGCATTCAGTTTTTATTCACGATTTGTATAGTGTCCCAACTTTTTGGGAATCCGGTTTGTATCTATACTGTACATATATATATTTGCCATGTGCAAAAAAACATGTAAACATTAGAAATGTACTGTAAATGTAAACTTCATCACTGCTATATTTATTATATGAATATCAGAAGCTCTTTGTACATGTTTCAAATCGAAATTGTGTTGGTCCCATCTACCAACGACAAAGTGGCTTCTAATAGACAGGAACAACACTAACAGATATTTCTCATCTAGGCTTTTGGCCTACAAAATTACAGGGCAACGTAACAGCCCAAGGCAGATGAGCGGGAATGCAAGGCATATATGTGCTGTCTGAAGAAGGTCTGTATTAGAGGATCGGTACTTATATTTGTAATGGATACTTACAGTGCCTTGATAAACAATTCCTACCCCTTGAACTTTTCCACATTTTTTCACGTTACAACGACAAACGTAAATGTATTTTATTAGTATTTTATGTGATAGACCAACACAAACTAGCAAGTATGTGTCACAGACATTCCCGCGACAGGTGGCAGGAGATCGGTGAGACTGGAAAAACATGGTTTGATCTGACAGGTTTTTACTTGTAGATGAATAGGCGTTGGTGTTGTTTCTGTTAATGGCCACACCCCTTGCCTCAGGTGTTGCTAATCTGGTCATTTAACCTTCCTTATTTATTGTTTCTTGTCTGACAATGCAGTGCGGTTTATAGCTTTAGTTTCAGTTTTGAAAAGCTGGTGTGTGGATCTCAGCAGAGTTCCTGGTGCTTCCATTGCTCCTTTGAAGTTAAGTCTTTCCTTTCCCTTTGTGTATTTTGTTTGGGTTCTGTGTGTTGCATTTCTCTATTGTTTTTATTAGACCTTAAGGAGACTCCTGTTTGTCCTTTATTTTTGATGAACAGGTTGTCTTGTCCCTACAATTAGTATTAGGGCAATATAGGACTCTAGGTATTCCTATGTATGAACACACCTTCATCTGGGGTCTGTTCATACTGGTAGGTAGTCAGGATTTTGGTTAGTGTTTCACTAGGAGGGGTCCATCTTACTTCCCTAGTTCTCCTGATTCCCTATTTCCCTTCCTTCCCTAGTTCTTCTGATTCCCTGTTCCCCCTTCCCTCTTATGCTTGGTGTGGTGTTTCCCTCCCACACCAAAGCATGACAGTATGTCTAAAGCAAAAGTAAAAGTAAAAGGAAAATGATGAGAAAATGTATGGAAGGATAATAGACAGGCACTCTACATCTGGTTAACACACAGATTATATTTATTCAAATACAGTTAAAATAAGTAATTGGCACGTCTATAATATATAATATAGAAAATATTTAAAAAAATTATAAAAAATATGAAATATATAGAACATAAAAGCGTTGTAAATGTCAATGGTACAACTTGCGTTATGATTGTTGTGTGCAGGTTCTTCTTATCAGTTTGTGAAAAAGTTTGAGATAAAAGAGAAACTCCTTGCTGAAGATAAACAAAAAAAGGATACCTCCTTGCTGGTAAAAGTTAATTGTCCATTTGTATTCGTATACAACCTGTGATTTAGGTAAAAGTCAGTTGATTCCCAATGTAGATTTAAAAAAAGTTAATGAATTTCTATTGGAGATAAAAAAAATTGTTGCAATTTTTCAGGATCGTCAAATGTTATTTATGAAAATGTAATATCTTTAATATGTTGATGGATAGGCAGTTTATAGGCAGTTTATATCTTGGTATAGTCTTGCATCATCAGAATGGTTAGATTTAGCAGTGTGCAGTATAGTTTGCACTATTACTCACTGTTTGTTGGTGATGCGATATCAGTTGCTACCGGTGGCATCCCACACAGTAGGCCATCTAGCAACCCATGTCCTCAGCTCTATACACAAAATCCCGGTGACAGGTTCCTTTTAAATCACAGGTTTTATACGAATACAAATGGACAATTAACTTTTACCAGCAAGGAGATATCCTTTTTTCTTTAGCAAGGAGTTTCTCTTTTATCTCCAACTTTTTCACAAACTTATAAGAAGAACCTGCACACAACAATCATAACGCAAGTTGCACCATTGATTGACATTTACAACGCTTTTATATTCTATATATTTTTTATTTCTATTATGTACGTGCCAATTACTTATTTTAGCTGTATTTGAATAAATATAATCTGTGTGGTAACCAGATGTAGAGTGCCTGTCTATTATCCTTCTATACATTTTTATGCCAATTTAGTGGCTGGGTGAGCCACTTGAGACAGAGCACCAACCCAAGGCAGTAATTTGGGAGAGCTGCTATTAGCATCTTCTCAAAAAGAAAATGATACATGGTTTTCCAAATTTTTATTAAATAAAAATCTGATAAGTGTGGGTTGCATTTGTATTCAGTCCCCCCACCTCCATACTCTGATAAATAACTAAAATCCAGTGTGACCAATTGCCTTCAAAAGTCACCTAATTAGTAAACAGAGTCCACCTGTGTGCAATTTATTCTTAGTATAACTACAGCTGTTCTGTGAAGGTTTGTTAGAGAACATTAGTGATCCAACAGCATCATGAAAACTTAGGAACACACCAGACAGGTTAGGGATAATACAATTAAAGACAATTGCATGACAAACTTTTAAAATGTGTATTTATAAAATATTTTGAAAATCATGTATCATTTTTTTTTCAGTTCACACATATGTGTTACTTTGTGTTGGTCTATCACACAAAATCCCATTAGAATACATTTAAGTTTGTGGGAGTAACGTGAAAATGTAGGCAAGTTTAAGGGCTATGAATACTTTTTTAAGGCACTGTATAGTATATCCTTTCAAGAGTGCAAGATGAAATTGAGAGAACAATCTAGAATGCTCCATTTACAATGAAATATTTTACTAATTAAACCTTACTATTGAGTTATTTTGACACACAAATAAACAGTTAAAATGTCTACAGTAGTAGAAGCTCTGAAATCTTTATTTAATACAGTATTTTCTTTACTGCTGTGTGATAAACTCATAGATTTCAATAAAGTTAAAAAGTTTGGCCAATATGCAATACTATTTTCCAATAGCTTCTAGTCTCCTAATTAGTGATGAGCGAATTTATGAAAAATTTGATTTGTCTGCTTCACCAAACTTCATAAAGAAATTTGAAGTAATTCATCACAAAGCAAATTGCTAATTCCTTTGTATGCAGTGGGTGCAATGATGATGAGTAATGGCCGCCACCCCCGCCCCCCATCATTGAACCCCTCAGATGCCACGTTTGTCGCTGATCGAGGCATCTGAGATTAAAATTAAGGATTTTAAGGGGTCACCCTGCATAAGATTTTGCATGATATCTTCAATCAAAATGGCCATGATGGCCACTTTCCGAGGAAATGCATAATTTTTTTATTTTCTGCCGCCATTTCAAGAAAAATAGATTCGTTACCTCGAAGTGCGGAAAAATTTGGCTTTGTGGTGAATCAAATTTTTCCTGTAATTCAAACCAAAGTCAATTTGTTTGGACTTGATTTGCTCAAAACTACTCCTAATCTATCTTTCTATACATTTGTATGTCACATCATATTTTAACCCCACCGCAAAATAGAAAGTCCCCTGAGTCCCCATTTGTGTGCTATGCAAACACCTCTTCTTCTTGACCAGCACAACCATAGGCAGCAAGATGAAGGTAATGATGATGCGATTTAGACCTCTCGCTAAGCCCGCTTGAAGAGGGACATGAGGAGATCTTGTGCAATGATGCCCAAACTCTTGAGCATCCACAGTTACAAGAAGATGACTGTGGGGAACGGCAATTAGAGTTTCACAAGATGAATGATGTTGATGATACAGTTGCCAATAAATCAACGGCAATTAGTGTCTCAAGAGGTTGATGATGAGTATGAGACACAGTTGTCAATAAGAGAGGCTGTTGTTAGGTCAACAAGTCAGGAGGATGACCAGAGTGAGGAAGTGGAAGAGGATGTGGTGGACAATGAATTCACTGACCCAACCTGCAAAGGTGGCAAGCCGAGCGAGGACAGCAGTACAGAGGGGGAGGGATCCGCAGCACCTCAAAACTCTGGAAGAGGCAGTGGGGTGGCAAAAGAGAGAAGGCGGGCCACACCAAATAGGACCGCAACTGTTGCCCGGAGCACCCCCTTGCGGCACTCTCGCTTGCCAAGTGGTAGGCTTTCCGCAGTCTGGCGCTTTTTTGAGGAAAGTGCTGACGATAAAAGAATTGTCATTTGCAACCTATGCCGTACCAAAATGAGCAGGGGCGTGAACACTAGCAACCTCACTACCACCAGCATGATCCACCACATGGCATCAAAGCATCCTAATAGGTGGGCCAAATGCCTAGGTCCACAATCAGTGTCTGCGGGTCACACCACTGCCTCCTTTTCCCCTGTGTTACGTGCTGGCCAATCCTCTGTCCAAGACGCAGGCCCGGATGCCTCCCGCCATGCACCTGGACCTTCGCAAGCACCATCAGCTAGCACATCCACTTCTGTGTCCCAGCACAGCGTACAGATGGCCATACCCTGTAAAATTGGCATACTACTTGGACAACATCATTCCCAGCAGTGACCTTTCTACTAAAATTAGGAAAATTGGCCAATTATCTCATGACCTGGAAGATGGGGTTCCAAGGGAAGAGATTTTAAAAAATATCCCGGTTATGAAGCATGCATCTGAATTCTTGTGTGATTCGCCATTAGATTCATTAAAGTTTGCATCACGTTCTTTGGCTCTCACTAATGCCGCCAGAAGGGCCATATGGATTAAGCAGTGGTCAGGTGACCTCTTGTCAAAGTTCCACTTTTGTAATCTTCCATTCCAGCCCACGTCCTTGTTTGGCCCTCAGTTGGAAAAAATTCTGGAGTCATTAAATGACAGCAAAACTGCTAAATTCCCGGAAACAAGAAGGAAGCCTTCCAGATCTTTTCGTTTCCAGAGAAGAAGATCTCCTAGATTTCGGAACAAACAGCAGTTTGACAGACAAAGAAGATTCCGTGACAACAGACAGGAGAGACCTGACTTCAGGAAAAAAGATAAGAAGCCCGCAGATCAATGACGCCAAGCCTCAGCCCCGGATAGGAGCAAGATTAAAAGAATTCACCGCAGCATGGAAGAACACGTCGAACGACGCCTGGGTCATTTCCACTATCCGGAGAGGTTATGTCCTGGAATTTTCAAAAATTCCTCCAGACCGGTTTCTTATAAACCAGACAAATCCAGTGATCCTTCAACTGTTAGAGGAATTCACAGAGAAGGCGGCATTGGAGCCAGTGCCTTATATGGAAGCGGGCAAAGGCGTCTATTCCAAGGTTTTCCCGGTACCCAAACCAGGGAACAAGTGGAGGCTAGTAGTGGATCTAACGTACCTAAACAAGTATATTGCCAAGAAGAGGTTCAGAATGGAATCAATCCGATCGGTGATCTTGCTATTAGAGGAGAACAGCTACATGGCATCGATAGATCTCCAAGATGCATATTTACACATCCCAATCCTTCCCAAGCATCGGAAGTATCTAAGAATAGCGATTCGAACTCAACACAGAACATCGCATCTTCAGTTCACCTGCTTACCCTTCGGGATATCATCGGCACCCAGGGTGTTCTCAAAAGTAGCAGTAATCCTGACGGAAGCATTGCACCTCAAAGGCATATGTTGCATACCGTATCTAGACGACTGGCTTCTGATAGCGAACTCTGCGGCTCAACTATCAACAGATTTGAAAGAGGCTCTACTAATGCTCCAGAATCATGGGTTTCTGGTAAATCACAAAAAATCTCAACTCGTTCCTTCTCAGGAGATAAAGTTTCTGGGATTCATTCTGAATTCAAAGAAAATGAATGTCAGGTTATCCACAGAAAGGATAATAGCTATCCAGAAACAGGCCTCACACCTGATCTCTGCCCCCAGAGTAACATTTCGGCAGGCCATGTCTCTACTGGGTCGGTTAACTTCCTCAGTGGATGCAGTTCCATGGGCAAGAGCTCACTTCAGAGAGCTACAACATGCCATCCTCACAGCATGGGACAAGAGTTATCACTCCCTGGACAGGAAGTTTGTGATACCAGTATCGACGCATCATCATCTCAGGTGGTGGATGTCACCCAAACGCCTTCAACAAGGCAGAAGTCTGCAATCTCAAACCCAGATTCACCTCACTACGGATGCCTCCTCCTGGGGCTGGGGTGCCCATGTCGACAGTCTGTGGGTGCAGAGGAAGTGGAACACAGCAGATTCCAAAAGGTCCTCCAACTGGAGGGAGCTAAAGGCGGTACACCTAGCCTTAATTCATTTCCAGGATCATCTGAAGAGCCGCAGTGTCCTAATCCGGTCAGACAACATCCCCACGGTGTACTACATAAACAAGCAGGGTGGGACAAGAAACAGCAGTCTCTCCAGGGAATGCAGTCTTCTGATGGCTTGGGCCGAAGTATGGACCCAAGAAATAACAGCAGTCCACGTAAAGGGTGCATTGAATGTCATGGCTGACCTACTCAGTCGCAAGAAGATGCACCCGGGAGAATGGAGTCTCAATCCGGCTGTGTTTGCAGAGATCGAGAATCGGTGGGGAGAACCTCGTATGGATGTAATGGCAACGGAACAGAACAGAAAGACCAAAGTATTCTGTTCCATTTACCGCTCCACTCAAGCGTTTGCGATCGACGGTTTGTCAGTCAGCTGGAAAGAAGGTCTGATTTACGCCTTTCCACCAGTTCCAATGATCTCAAAGGTACTCAAGAAGATTCAGCAGGACCAAGCAGAAGCAATTGTGGTCCTACCTTATTGGCCACGAAGAACGTGGTTTTCCCTAGCTCTCCGTCTATCCAAAGGGAGGGTTTGGAAAATTCCACCCAGACGGGATCTCCTCAGTCAGAACGGGTTTTTTCATCCGAACCCCAACAACCTCAAGTTATCGGTTTGGAGACTGAGCGGGATTCTTTAATTCACCTAGGTCTGCCCACGGAAGTGATCAATACTCTCCTAGCTGCTCGAAAACCGGCTACAGTTAAGGTTTACAATCGAGTTTGGCGCATCTTTAAGACATGGTGCCAAAGCAACTCAGAAGACCCAGAATCCCTAAATACGATCATTCACTTTCTTCATGAAGGCTTCAAAAAAGGTCTGAAAACGAATACATTGAAGGTTCACTTTACTGCAATAAATGCACAGCAACAAGGAAAGTTTTCAAATAATCCATTAATCCGCACTTTCTTCAAAGCCTTGAAGAATATTAATCCTTCCTTCCATTCTCCAATTCCATCCTGGGATCTGTCTGTGGTATTGTCCGCCTTGTGTAGACCTCCATTCGAGCCGCTTGAAGAAGCTTCCATAAAACACTTGTCTGGGAAAGCTTTATTCCTAGTATCAATCACATCAGCAAGACGTATAAGTGATCTACAAGCCCTATCCTGTAGGGAACCATATTTCAGAGACTTAGGCCACTCCGTGGTTCTACGCACAATGCCAGGTTTCTTGCCCAAGGTTGCTTCAACTACCAACATTAACCAAGAGATATCGCTCCCAGTAATCCAGTCTAACGCTCAAGACCAGGATCAAACTCATCTCCTGGATGTCAGAAGAGTTCTTCTGTTCTACCTACAAGTCACTTCATCATTCAGAGGATGTGAAAGTCTCTTTTTACAGCACCAGGGCCCTAATAAGGGTAAAAGGGCCAGTAAAGCAACTTTAGCGAGGTGGATCAAACAGACTATAGAGTTGGCCTACTCAATGGCTGAGTTACAGTGTCCATTATTATTAAAGGCCCATTCAACAAGGTCTACAGCTTCGTCCTGGGCTGAGCTGGCACAAGTCCCATTGGAACAAATTTGCAGAGCCGCAACATGGTCTACATCATCGACCTTCATTAAACACTACAGGCTAGACATTCAGGCAGCAGAAGAGGCTTCTTTTGGCAAACGAGTGCTACAGTTGGTGGCCAGTGCTCCCTCCCTTTGAGTACTGCTTTAAAAATCCCTTTGGTGTGTGCTGCCAAGGACGAACAGGAAAGCGAAAATTTACTTACCGAAATTTTTGTTTCCTGGAGTCCGTAGGCAGCACAATATGCCCACCCTTAATAAATTATTGCTGCATACAATACATGGCTCTGTGTGCTCTGTGGTGCTTTGTACTGGGAGGTACTATGTAATTAATCAATCTATTGCTTGCTAATTGGTCTCTATTCTGGTTGTACCTAGGGGACTTAACCCTTTGGTGTGTGCTGCCTACGGACTCCAGGAAACAAAAATTTCGGTAAGTAAATTTTCGCTTTTTTTGCCTTCCTCTGGATCAACTTGCAGGATAACAGACTTAACTGGATGGACAGATTTATTTTTTCAGCCTTACAAACTATGTTACTATCATCAGACAAGAATAAGACACAATCTATAATTAGATGCGGACAGCACACTTATGACATCCATGTCCCATAGAAATGCAAAAAATGAGGATCATGTGAGTGCTCCCTAATCCATGTGTTTCTATTTTTCGCGTGTGTCTTTGAGCTTGGCGCAGGGTGCTGCTACATATACTGTTTGTTTTCTTTTACACCGCAGCTGCGGTAGCATGCATCTGCACTAATTACTTTGGACTGGAGGTGTTGGTCTAATTTTTATTCATCCAGAGTACAGAGTGAGAAGATTATTTTGTATAAATGTATGTTATACATTTATTACATTGAATGACAAATGACAAAAATATTTGGCTTTTTATTACTATTTGAGCCCATTTTAATCTATACAAAAATGAAAATTAAAATAGAGATCCTGTTCTGGTACCATATGCAACCCCATTTTGTTCTGAAAAAGACTAAAACAAAAGCAAAAATAAAAAATCTAATCAGAAAACATTTTCCTTTAGAAAATGTTGTTTTGAAAAAAGATTAAATGTTGATGTGGACATTTAGACCTATTCTTTAAAAAATGTATGACTGTTCTCCATTGCTGTTAGAGACAATTAATATCCTGTAAAATGGCCTTATAAATATAACAGAGTTGTTAAACTGTAGGTTATAATCAATACAGCAGCAAGAAAAGATTAGCCTTGACTGCAGAACAAAAGAAAATATTAGTGCACAGACGTGTAGAATCAATATCCTAAAAATGACTAGTTAAAATGCAGTTGTTAAAACTACAAGATACTAATGTATTTCTGTTCTAGAATGTTCTTCACTTAGTCTAATCAATGGCAAGTTATTTTAGTCTTATTTGTAGAAGTTAGCATGGTTGTTTGATAAGAGCAGATAATTGCAGTGCATGAAAGTGCTCTGTGCTTCTGGTCTAAAAACTGTGATGATTGAGTGCATTACTTAGGATGTTATTAAATGGGTTGTGTCACTTCAGCAAGGGGCATTTCTCATGTAGATAAAGTTAATACAAGGCACTTACTACTGTATTGTGATTGTCCATATTGCCTTTGCTGGCTTGATGCATTTTTCCATCACATTATACAAAGCTCATTTCCAGGGATTATGACCACCCTACAATCCAGGAGTGGTGGTCGTGCTTGTACACTATAGGAAAAAGCACCAGCCTATGTGCACTCCTGCAATATGGATAATCACAATACATTAGCAAGTGACTTGTATTCAATTTGTCTACCTGATAAATGTCACTTGCTGAAGTTAGAGAGCCCCTTTAATAGATATAGCCAAGTAAACATCAAGTTATACAGAAAATAATTAAACTTTTGTAAAATCAGATTTTTCTGTCCACTGGGAACCATTTGATTGCTTACTTCATCTCTCGCTCCAGTGATCTGCTGGTCCTTGCTCTTTGGCGGCTCTCTGTTCCTTCCTGGTGTATTTTTTTTTTTTTTTTTTTGGGCTGGCGACACCTTTTTATTGATATCTTCAAGTTTTATTAAAAGAGTATTCCAATTTTTAACAGTTATCTCCTATTCTGTAGCTATAAGATTGGTGTGGGTCTGACCATTGGGACTCCTACCAATCATGACAACGGGAACCACATACTCATCGGGCATGTCAATCACATGCGCTGATGCTCCATTTATTTGTATGGCAATTTTAGAGACACACAACTACAGCACATGGCTGTTTACTTAAATCCATAGACATGAATAGAGCAGCAACTGGCATGCCCGACCTGCTGCTCCATTCATTTCAGGGGACGCCAGGGTGCCCATTCGTGTGATTGTTGGAGGTTAGAATGGGATTGAGTTGCAATACCAATCACAACCACTATAGAATATAAAGCCCTGTGTTTGGTATGTTATGAAAAATTTGCCAAGCTTGTCAGAAAGCTTATCACTGAGGTTGCCAGGAGTTGGATCCCCCCAGATCTCTTATCCTGAGGATATATAACATCTCAGAAAATCCTTTTAAGATATTAATATCACGACCGGCGTGCCGATCACATACGTGATGCAAAGGGATGGAAAAAGAAGGCCCTGTCCAAGGGAGAGGGAAAGATGGTGACCCCTAACTCACCTTGAGGCTGGCACCTGACTGCCCTGGCGTCCCTAGACAGGTTTCTCACCCGTACGCCGATCACGTGCCTAAACCCTGGCTTTCCCTAAGATGAGCCCTACGTAGTGAATAGGGCGGTGTGAACAATAGTCCGCACCACTAACACTAAAGGGAAACACTAGGGAGAGGACAGACAATACTGACAAAACATATAGTCCCAGGTGGGCGACAACAAGCAACCAACAGGGATCCGGAGGGAAATGCTCTGATACGAAAACCAGGAATAACAGCAACTCAGCTCCAGTGGGTCAGTATAGAAGTCCAGGCAGGAAGCTCTATATCTGGCAACCAGAGAAGTGGGAGAGGGGAATATAAGGAGGTTGGGAGTGCCGGACAAGAAGCAGGTGAGGAGAAGAAGCTACGGAACCCTGAGTGAGACAAAAAGGATCGCAAGGCAAACCCAGAAAGCTTTAGACATAGAGTGCACAGCCACCTGCTGCTACTTCCTCACCCTAGGTATAACAGAGTCAGACATGGCTCTTGACACCCTCATGACAATTGATTCCTTACAATCTGCTTTTTCCACCATCCTGTGGAGAGGAAAAATGACAAGCATATTTTTGATAAAACTACAAGACCAAAATAATAGGGGTGCTATAGAATTCGCAGATGTGAAAACCTATAACCTGGTTTGTCATTATAGTTATATTTTTAATTAAAGTAATCAACAGGGAAGTTTATAACTCTGAAACTAAAGAATACATGCACATTTTCCATAAAATATTGCTTTTGCAGCTCAGAATTTTCAACATTAATCAAAATTATATGTTTCAGTATTATACTTTGTGTTATCTGGGGAAAGATTAGAACGAAAGAAATATACTGTATTCTAAATATCTTGGCCTCAAAGCTTTTATAGACATAGACCAGCAAACATCTTGCAATGGCACACATTTTACCAAATAGTATGGCAAGTAATTGGCCACATTTAGAACTGAATTTGAGTTGAGGCAATCTTTTCAGCCTACAGGTATATGAGATTGGTGTACCACCCATCCCCACCCCCTGACCCCTTTTTTTTGGCATTTATTTATATGGTATATTATATATACAGTGAGAAACAGAAGTATTTGAACACCCTGCGATTTTTCAAGTTATCCCACTTAGAAATCATGGAGGGGTCTAAAATTCACATTGCAGGTGCATTCCTACTCTGAGAGACAGAATTAAAAAAAGAAAATTCAGGAAATCACATTGTATGATTTTTGAATAATTTATTTTTCTTGCACTGCTGAAAATAAGTATTTGAACACCTGAGGATCAGCAAGAATTCTGTCTCTCAAAGACCTGTTACTGTGCCTTTAAAAAGTCCCCCTCTACTCCACTCATTAATCTAAGTTAGTAGCACCTGTCTGAGCTCTTTAACCCTTTCATGACCAAGGGTCATTGATGCCCCAGTGTCCAGGTCAAAATTAACAAATCTGACATGTGTCACTTTATCTGGTAATAGCTTTGGAACACTTTTACTTATCCACGCCATTCTGAGATTGTTTTCTCGTGACACATTGTACTTCATGATAGTCATATATTTGAGTCAATATATTTCACCTTTATTTATGAAAAAATCCCAAATTTACCCACATTTTTGAAAAATTCACAATTTTCCAAATTTCTATTTCTCTGCTTCTAAAACAGAAAGTGATACCTAATAAAATATTTATTACTTAACATTCCCCATATGTCTACTTTATGTTGGCATCATTTTGGAAATGTCATTTTATTTTTTTAGGACGTTAGAAGGCTTAGAAGTTTAGAAGCAATTCTTAAAATTCTAAGAAAATTTCCAAAACCCACTTTTTAAGGAACAGTTCAGGTCTGAAGTCCCTTTGTGGGACTTACATAGTGGAAACCCCCATAAATGACCCCATTATAGAAACTACACCCCTCAAGCTACTCAAAACTGATTTTAAAAACTTTGTTAACCCTTTAGGCGTTCCACAAGAATTAAAGGAAAATGGAGATGAAATTTAAAAATTTCACTTTTTTGGCAGATTTTCCATTTTATATATTTTTTTTCTTTAACACATTGAGGGTCAACAGCCAAACAAAACTCAATATTTATTACCCTGATTCCGCGGTTTACAGAAACACCCTACATGTTGTCGTAAACTGCTGTATGGGCACACGGCAGGGCGCAGAAGGAAAGGAATGCCATACGGTTTTTGGAAGGTAGATTGTGCTGGATTGGTTTTCTGAACGCCATATGTTTTTTATTTTTCTGCCGATCGTCTTGTGCAGGGGCTCGTTTTTTGCAGAAAGTGTTGAGGTTTTTATTGGTACCATTTTTGGGTACATAGGATTTTTTGATCATTCATTATTACACTTTATGGGGCAAGGTGACCCAAAAATTGGCTGTTTTGGAACAGTTTTAATTTATTTATTTTTACAGCGTTCATCTGAGGAGTTAGGTTATGTGATAGTTTTATAGAGAAGATCGTTACGGACGTGGCAATACCTAATATGTATACTTTTTCTTATTTATTTAAGTTTTACACAATAATAGCATTTCTGAAACAAAAAACATGATGTTTTAGTGTCTCTATAGTCTGAGAGCCATAGCTTTTTTATTTTTTGGGTGATTGTCTTAAATAGGGTATCATTTTTTGCGGGACGAGGTGACGGTTTGATTGGTACTATTTTGGGGGTCATAAGCCTTTTTGATCACTTGCTGTTGCACTTTTTGTAATGTAAGGTGACAAAAATAGCTTTTTTGGCACTGTTTTTTTTAAATTTTATTTTTATGGTGTTTATCGGACGGGGTCCATCATGTGATATATTAATAGGGACAGTCGTTACGGACGTGGTGACACCTAATATGTGTATTTTATTTTATTTTTTCATTTTTTATAGGAAAAGGCAATGTCTTTTTTTATTTACATTTTTATTTATTTATTGATTTATTTTTACTTTTATTATTTTCACTTTTTTTATCAGTTCCCTCTGGGATCTTGAAGATCCAGTGGGGCTGATAGTTGTACTATACTTTGCAATGCTCTTGCATTGCAAAGTATAATACTTCCAGATTGCCTGTAGGTGGCAGCACTGGACGCCTTTTCCATGGCAACCGGACGCTTTTGCAAAGCGTCCGGTTGCCATGGCAACCATCGGGTGTTGCAATCACAGCGCTGCAGCCCCGATGGTGGAGAGAGGAAGCTCCCTCCCTCTGTTAACCCCATGGATGCCGCAACCGCAGCATCTATGGGGTTACTGGAGAGTGTCAGCAGAGAGCTGACACTCTCTGCTGATGGCGGTGGCTCAGGAATGGAGCTGCCGCCATCACACACAGAATGGGGAATCGGGGGCAGCGCTGGAAGGAAGGGGGGGCGGGGGGGTACAGACTACAATGGGGCAGGAGGGGCGGCTAGAAAATTAATGCATGGGGCGGGGAGGGGGCAGATCGCATGCCAGGAAGGAGATGAGGGCACAGAAGGGCACCATGGACTTAGAGCGGCACAGATCGGGGGGGGGGGGGTTATGAGGAACACTATCGGCTTTCAGGCTGTGATCTGCAGAGCGCAGATCAGAGCCTGAAACCGGCATTTTAACACTGCCGCGATCCGATTGGTTAGTCTGCACAGACTAACCAATCGGATCGATTGCCGGCAAGGGGCCACTCTGATTGGTCCCTTGCCGGCATTACTGCACTGTATGCTGTCCGTGACAGCATACAGGGCAGGGGCAGAAGCTTTAAAGAGCTGCCAGAAAGTATATATACGTGGTAGCTGCACGGGGTATGTGCAGCTATCGCGTATATATACAGATTGCGGTCGGGAAGGGGTTAAAGACACCTGTCCACCCCACAGACAGTCAGACGCCAACTACTACCATGGGCAAGACCAAAGAGCTGTCAAAAGACACCAGAGACAAAATTGTGGACCTCCAAAAGGCTGGAAAGGGCTATGGGGCAATTGCCAAGCAGCTTGGTGAAAATAGATCAACTGTTGGAGCAATTGTTATAAAATGGAAGAGACTAAAGATGACTGTCAGTCTCCCTCGGACTGGGTCTCCATGCAAGATCTTACCTAGTGGGGTATCACTGATGATAAGAAAGGTGAGGAATCAGCCCAGAACTACAAGGGAGGAGCTGGTCAATGACATGAAGAGAGCTGGGACTACAGTTTCAAAGGTCACTGTCTGTAGAACACTACGCCGTCATGGTTTCAAATCATACATTGCACAGAAGGTTCCCCTGCTCAAGTCATCACATGTCCAGGCCCGACTGAAGTTTTCCAATGACCATCTCGATGATCCAGAGGAGCCATGGGAGAAAGTAATGTGGTCAGATGAGACCAAAGTAGAACTTTTTGGTCTAAACTTCACTTGTCGTGTTTGGAGTAAAAAGGATGAGTTGCATGCCAAGAACACCATCCCTACTGTAAAACATTGGGGTGGTAACATCATACTTTGGGGGTGCTTTTCTGCGAAGGGGACAGGACGACTGCACTGTATTAAGTAGAGGATGAATGGGGCCATTTATTGTGAGATTTAGAGCAACAACCTCCTTCCCTCTGTCAGAACATTGAAGATGGGCCGTGGCTGGGTCTTCCAACATGACAATGACCCGAAGCACACAGCCAGGATAACCAAGGAGTGGCCCCGAAAGAAGCATTTCAAGGTTCTGGAGTGGCCTAGAAAGTCTCCAGACCCAAATCCAATAGAACATCTTTGGAGGGAGCTGAAACTCATTGTTGCTCAGCGACCGCCCCAAAACCTGACAGATCTAGAGGAGATCTGTGTGGAGGAGTGGGCCAAAATCCCTGTTGCAGTGTGTGCAAACCTGGTCAAGAACTACAGGAAACGTTTGTCCTCTGTAATTGCAAACAAAGGCTTATGTACCAAATATTTTAATTTTTTTTATTCTGTCTCTCAGAGTGGGAATGCACCTACAATGTAAATTTCAGACCCCTCCAAGTGGGAGAACTTGAAAAATTGCAGGTTGTTGAAATACATCTGTTCCTCACTGTATATATATATACTTATATAGTTGAAATTCGATAACAGGTAGTCGTCACAGGAGTTGAATTCCACTGAGGTCACAAACATTAGGCATTCACCGGACAGAAAAGGCCTTTTATGCCGCTGTATTTACCTAAGACAGAGACCATTATTTGTTCTGGGTGCTGGCGGATATTTGTGGGCTATCATGAGAAAATTCAATTAAATGTGGTCGTCACATGTGATGAATTCCTCAGAGATCCATGCCTTATTCATTTTTAGAAATGTGAGGTTGTCCACACTGTCGTGAGCTAGGCAAGTGCGCTTATTGGTCACGGTCCACCCTGCTGCTCTGAACGTCCTTTCGGACAGGAAACTCGACGAGGGGCAAGCCAAGAGTTCCATGGCAAATTGTGCCAGCTCTGGCCACAGGTAAAGCTTGCACAACCAGTAGTACAGGGGCTCCTCGCTTCTCTGAGCATCCACATCGTCCGTTAACTCGATGTAGTCGGACACCTTGCGGTCTAGGCGTTCCCTGAGGCTGGATCCGGAGGGCGGCTGACGATGGGCTGGCTGCAAGAATGATATCATATCCGAAGGGACCAACACATCTTCAAACCACCCTCTTCCTGCATGTGCTGTAGGATTGATATTCGCAACTGTTTCTCTGTGGGTGGAAATTCCTCTGCCAGCGCCAGCAACAGCAGAATGCAGCATCTCTCGCAGCAAGGCCTGGAAATGCTGCATTCTGACAGCACTCTGTGATGCTGGTAACATGTCCGGCATTTTGTGTTTGTACCGGGGGTCTAAGTATTTTGCCACCCAGTACTGGTCCTTGTCCTTTATGCTTTTTATACGGGGGTCCCTTTGCAAACACTGGAGCATGAAGGCCCCCACTTGCACCTAATTGGAAGTGGTAGAGTGGCCTGGCTCCTGCTCATCGCCTAGGAAAATGTAGATTTCGGTCTCCTCCCCCCATCCACAGACAACACCAGGGATTCCAGAAACGTTTAAAGCCTGTTCTTCTTGCTCCTCCTCCATCCTCCATGCACCATCCTCCTCTGACTCCTCTTCAGACTCCTGCTGACTTGTCTCAGATGTAGCAGCCCTCCCTGGGATTTCATTCAGCATTGTGACTTCCTTATCTTCCTGCTTCTGCTCCTCGACGGCCTGATCAATGACAACGCAATGTACGCTCCAGAAAAAAGGAAAAAAGGTACGATGTCACTGATGGCGCCCTGACTGTGACTGACCAGTTTGGTGATCTCATCATGCGTCGCGCATGATCAGCTACTGGTGCGGTGAAAAAAAGTTTGTACAGTTAGTCGTTAACGGCACGTGTCTGCTGGAGCAGCCTATCAAGCATATACAAGGTGGAGTTCCAGCGCATCGGGCTGTCACAAATGAGACGTCTTGCGGGCAAGTGGTTTTGTCACTGAACTTCGGCAAGGTGAGCCATGGCCAGAGATTTTTCTGGCCTGCCGCACGACGTCCTGGACCCCGGGGTATTTGTCAATGAGTCGCTGCACGACTAATTTCAGGACATGTGGCATGCACAGCACATGTGTCATTTTGCCCTGTTTGGCAATGTCTAACCTGGCATGTCTGGGGAGCTGGTGGGTGCATGAGAATAGGCGGTAACAGTGGAAAAGGAGAAGTCAGACGAGGAGGAGACAGAGGATGTAGTAGGAGGAGGAGAAGAAGAGGCAGGCCTGCATGCAATCTGTGGTGGTAACACCAAATCCACACGGGTGCCACGGGTTGCATGCTTGACAGCCGTCATAAGGTTCCCCTAGTGGTCAATATAAGTTATGTACCTTCCCTGCCTGTGTTTGATAGACCACGTGCCTATTTTTTTCATATATGTGTGTATATACATTACCGACCAAAAGTTTGGACACACCTTCTCATTCAAAGAGTTTTCTATATTTTTATGACTGAAAATTTTAGATTCACACTGAAGGCATCAAAACTATGAATTAACACATGTGGAATTATATACATAACAAAAAAGTGTGAAACAACTGAAAATATGTAATATTCTAGGTTCTTCAAAGTAGCCACCTTTTGCTTTGATTACTGCTTTGCACACTCTTGGCATTCTCTTGATGAGCTTCAAGAGGTAGTCACCTGAAATGGTTTAGTCAGGTTTAATAAGTGGGATTTCTTGCATTATAAATGGGGTTGGGACCATCAGTTGCGTTGTGGAGAAGTCAGGTGGATACACAGCTGATAGTCCTACTGAATAGACTGTTCAGTAGGAGCTAAGTAAAGAAAGTAGCAGCTAAGTAAAGAAAAACGAGTGGCCATCATTACTTTAAGAAATGAAGGTCAGTCAGTCCGAAAAATTGGGAAAACTTTGAAAGTGTCCCCAAGTACAGTCACAAAAACCATCAAGCGCTACAAAGAAACTGGCTCACATGCGGTCCGCCCCAGGAAAGGGAGACCAAGAGTCACCTCTGCTGCAGAGGATAAGTTCATCCGAGTCACCAGCCTCAGAAATCGCAGGTTAACAGCAGCTCAGATTAGAGACCAGGTCAATGCCACACAGAGTTCTAGCAGCAGACACATCTTTAGAACAACTGTTTAGAGGAGACTGTGTGAATCAGGCCTTCATGGTAGAATATCTGCTAGGAAACCACTGCTAAGGACAGGCAACAAGCAGAAGAGACTTGTTTGGGTTAAAGAACACAAGGAATGGACATTAAACCAGTGGAAATCTGTGCTTTGGTCTGATGAGTCCAAATTTGAGATCTTTGGTTCCAACCACCATGTCTTTGTGCGACGCAGAAAAGGTGAACGGATGGACTCTACATGCCTGGTTTCCACGTGAAGCATGGAGGAGGAGGTGTAATGGTGTGGGGGTGCTTTGCTGGTGACACTGTTGTGGATTTATTCAAAATTGAAGGCATACTGAACCAGCATGGCTACCACAGCATCTTGCAGCAGCATGCTATTCCATACGGTTTGCGTTTAGTTGGACCATCATTTATTTTTCAACAGGACAATGACCCCAAACACACCTCCAGGCTGTGTAAGGGCTATTTGACCATGAAGGAGAGTGATGTAGTGCTGCGCCAGATGACCTGGCCTCCACAGTCACCGGACCTGAACCCAATCGAGATGGTTTGGCGTGAGCTGGACCGCAGAGTGAAGGCAAAAGGGCCAACAAGTGCTAAGCATCTCTGGGAACTCCTTCAAGACTGTTGGAAGACCATTTCAGGTGACTACCTCTTGAAGCTCATCAAGAGAATGCCAAGAGTGTGCAAAGCAGTAACCAAAGCAAAAGGTGACTACTTTGAAGAACCTAGAATATGACATATTTTCAGTTGTTTCACACTTTTTTGTTATGTATGTAATTCCACATGTGTTAATTCATAGTTTTGATGCCTTCAGTGTGAATCTACAATTTTCATAGTCATGAAAAAAAAGAAAACTCTTTGAATAAGAAGGTGTGTCCAAACTTTTGGTCTGTACTGTATATATATATATATATATATATATACACATATATACACTCACCTAAAGAATTATTAGGAACACCTGTTCTATTTCTCATTAATGCGATTATCTAGTCAACCAATTACATGGCAGTTGCTTCAATGCATGTAGGGTTGTGGTCCTGGTCAAGACAATCTCCTGAACTCCAAACTGAATGTCAGAATTGGAAAGAAAGGTGATTTAAGCAATTTTGAGCGTGGCGTGGTTGTTGGTGCCAGACGGGCCGGTCTGAGTATTTCACAATCTGCTTAGTTACTGGGATTTTCACGCACAACCATTTCTAGGGTTTACAAAGAATGGTGTGAAAAGGGAAAAACATTCAGTATGCGGCAGTCCTGTGGGCGAAAATGCCTTGTTGATGCTAGAGGTCAGAGGAGAATGGGCCGACTGATTCAAGCTGATAGAAGGGCAACGTTGACTGAAATAACCACTCGTTACAACCGAGGTATGCAGCAAAGCATTTGTGAAGCCACAACACGCACAAGCTTGAGGCGGATGGGCTACAACAGCAGAAGACCCCACCGGGTACCACTCATCTCCACTACAAATAGGAAAAAGAGGCTACAATTTGCACGAGCTCACCAAAATTGGACTGTTGAAGACTGGAAAAATGTTGCCTGGTCTGATGAGTCTTGATTTCTGTTGAGACATTCAAATGGTAGAGTCCGAATTTGGCGTAAACAGAATGAGAACATGTATCCATCATGCCTTGTTACCACTGTGCAGGCTGGTGGTGGTGGTATAATGGTGTGGGGGATGTTTTCTGGGCACACTTTAGGCCCCTTAGTGCCAATTGGCCATCATTTAAATGCCACAGGCTACCTGAGCATTGTTTCTGACCATGTCCATCCCTTTATGACCACCATGTACCCATCCTCTGATGGCTACTTCCAGCAGGATAATGCACCATGTCACAAAGCTCGAATCATTTCAAATTGGCTTCTTGAACATAACAATGAGTTCACTGTACTAAAATGGCCCCCACAGTCACCAGATCTCAACCCAATAGAGCATCTTTGGGATGTGGTGGAATGGGAGCTTCGTGCCCTGGATGTGCATCCCTCAAATCTCCATCAACTGCAAAATGCTATCCTATCAATATGGGCCAACATTTCTAAAGAATGCTATCAGCACCTTGAATCAATGCCATGTAGAATTAAGGCAGTTCTGAAGGCAAAAGGGGGTCCAACACAGTATTAGTATGGTGTTCCTAATAATTCTTTAGGTGAGTGTATATATATATATATATATATATATATATAAAACACATTTGTCCAGCCATGGGGTGCTATATGATTTAATATCTATTATCCCCTAATAATTAATGTTAGCAGTTAGTTCAATTGCCATTGTTTGTGTATAAATACATATCATATATGTGTGCACATTTGTGCATACCATAGCCACCTTATCCTGTATATGTATATTTGTCTCTTATTTTGTGCCCATTTTTTGTATTATAATTTTTTTTTTATTATTATTTACCTGGGTCAATAGCATTTGAACTGAGCATTTGCAATTTTTATCCTTTTTACCCTCTCTATTCCAACTCCAGCCATATTGTCTGTCTGGACGGTTTGCACATATGGCAATTGAACTGCCTGCTATCGCCACCCTTAGTGACTTGACCACTACAGCCCTTTTCTGGCTGGCACGATCCTCCTCCGCTCAGATCATACATTCTATTTTTGGCCCACCGTACTAGCGTCCTGTAGCCAGGGCGCTCGGTGGTCATGTGACCACATACTCAGTCACATGCCAGCATGCAGTGTAGCGATCGCTCCGGCATCTTTTTCTTCATTTTTTATAATTTTCATAAGATACCACTCGAACCACCAATTTTTGAGAGTCCTATTATATATACGTTTTTATTTATTTTAATAAAGTCTTATGTGTTTCCCATCAGCGTGACATCTAGGTATGTTCAGGACTGCCCATCCCCACCCCCTGACCCGTTTTTGGTGGGGGTTTTTTCTATTGTATATAATTGTGTATAAGTTGTACTATAAGTGTATAAACAGTCTGTACCTGAAGAAGGGGTTTATGTTCACTGAAATGCATTGTACCATCTGCTAATAAATTTTGAAGTTCCTATCAACACTATCGGCTGGTTCCTTGTGCCATGGGATTCTCTCTTCTCCACTGGATTCATTTGCCTTCTTGAGGACTCAAGGCATCCCTTCTCAGAAGTGCTTTCCTCCCTGGCAGCATACTATCCACCTTTGGGGGTGTTGAATACCCTTCGATAATCCTACACTAGCGTTGTGCCTATTGCTTGCACAACTGTACAAGGTGAGCCTCCAATTGGAGTAACTTACCATTTGTTTAAATTATTATACTATGGTGTGCCTGCTTCGTGTTTCATAGTAAAACACCACCTGCAAGACTGTTCAATACCCGGATGTCCGCTCAAAACAGATTCATTAAGTTCAGGTAATAAAGAGGTCTGAAACCCCTCCGGGACAAAAAAAATCCTACAGAAGTACCTTCTTGATTGGCTGAGATCTCGAAGGCCAGATAAGGAGAAATAGCAGAAGCAACAATGTCTGCAGGTAAAATCAGGACCAGTTCAGTCACTTCTGGTGCACAAACATAGCATACCTAGGAAAAATACTCATGGAAAACTAGCATGATGGAAAATAAGGGAGCACATTTATCAAAGCTTCAGTTATATGATGTCATTTTAATCCCCAATCAACATTTTTCAAAAAAGTGGGCTGTGCAGGGCAGGGAGTGGGCAGTGCAGGGCCATGCCTATCTAGCTGGGCATATTTATTATAACTAACATCAGAAAACTGTCATAAATTATACCTGAAATCTATGCCAGCTTGTAGCATATGCTTCTTATGCACTTATCTGACACCAGTGGGGCAGAGATTATTACCCGCCATAGTGTTTGAACAAAGCTGTAGAGTGATAGATTTTCATTTGTAGAAGACAGTTTCTAAACTAAAGATCAAGGCTTTGTGAAAAAATTGCAGATTTATCACCAGAAAAGTCCTGTAACCTTAAGGTCCTACACTACAATACACAACAATTTTAACAATTTCCCCATTTGATATGTGTCCTTTACGATGTAATTCTAGTGTTTTCTTCTGTGACAGGTGACCACAGACATTAGGGCTTGGGTGCAACTTCTGTTTTGCACCCATTATAGGTACAATATGTCCCTGATTCTCATGACTTGTCGGACTTCAATGTTACATTGTATTGGTTATAAATAGGGATGAGCGAACTCGAACTGTATAGTTCGGGTTCGTACCGAATTTTGGGGTGTCCGTGACACGGACCCGAACCCGGACATTTTCGTAAAAGTCCGGGTTCGGGTTCGGTGTTCGTCGCTTTCTTCGCGCTTTTGTGACGCTTTCTTGACGCTTTTTGAAAGGCTGCAAAGCAGCCAATCAACAAGCGTCATACTACTTGCCCCAAGAGGCCATCACAGCCATGCCTACTATTGGCATGGCTGTGATTGGCCAGAGCACCATGTGACCCAGCCTCTATTTAAGCTGGAGTCACATAGCGCCGCCCGTCACTCTGCTCTGATTAGCGTAGGGAGAGGTTGCGGCTGCGACAGTAGGGCGAGATTAGGCAGATTAACTCCTCCAAAGGACTTGATTAACTGATCGATCTGCAGCTGTGGATCATTGAGCTGCTGATCCTCAATTGCTCACTGTTTTTAGGCTGCCCAGACCGTTTGTCAGTCACATTTTTCTGGGGTGATCGGCGGCCATTTTGTGTCTTGTGGTGCGCCAGCACAAGCTGCGACCAAGTGCATTTAACCCTCAATGGTGTGGTTGTTTTTTGGCTAAAGCCTACATCAGGGTGAAGCTGTCACACCAAGTGCATTTAACCAGCAATAGTCTGTTTATTTTTTGGCCATATACTACATCAGGGGCAAGCTGCGCCTGTCACCAAGTGCATTTAACCCTCAATGGTGCGTTTGTTTTTTGGCTAAAGCCTACATCAGGGTGAAGCTGTCACACCAAGTGCATTTAACCAGCAATAGTCTGTTTATTTTTTGGCCATATACTACATCAGGGGCAAGCTGCGCCCGTCACCAAGTGCATTTAACCCTCAGTAGTGTGGTTGGTCAAGCTATCACACCAAGTGCATTTAACCAGCAATAGTCTGTTCATTTTTTGGCCATATACTAAATCAGGGGCAAGCTGCGCCCGTCACCAAGTGCATTTAACCAGCAATAGTCTGTTCATTTTTTGGCCATATACTACATCAGGGGCAAGCTGCGCCCGTCACCAAGTGCATTTAACCCTCAGTAGTGTGGTTGGTCAAGCTGTGACACCAAGTGCATTTAACCAGCAATAGTCTGTTCATTTTTTGGCCATATACTACATCAGGGGCAAGCTGCGCCCATCACCAAGTGCATTTAACCAGCAATAGTGTGGTTATTTTTTGGCCATATCCCAGTCTAATTCTGTCACTAAATCCATACCGGTCACCCAGCGCCTAAATACTAGGCCTCAAATTTATATCCCGCTAAATCTCTCGTTACCGCTGTCCTGTTGTGGCTGGGAAAGTTATTTAGTGTCCGTCAAAGCACATTTTTTGTTCTGGGTTGAAATACAATTCCCAATTTAGCAATTTAAAAATTTAGTGGTTTCTGCTGTATCAGAGCTATTTGAAATCTATCCCTAAAAGGGTATATAATATTCAAGGTGCACATAGGGTCATTCAGAATAACTTCACACACCCGCTACTGTGCATTTCCAAGTCTAATTCTGTCACTAAACCCATACCTGTCACCCAGCGCCTAAATACTAGGCCTCAAATTCATATCCAGCTAAATCTGTCGTTAGTGCTGTAGCTGGGCGAGTTATTTAGTGTCCGTTCAAGCACATTTCTTGTTCTGGGTTGAAATACAATTCCCAATTTAGCAATTTAAAAATGTAGTGGTTTCTGCTGTATCAGAGCTATTTGAAATCTATCCCTAAAAGGGTAGATCATATTGAAGGTGCACATAGGGACATTCAGAATAACTTCACACACCCGCTACTGTGCATTTCCAAGTCTAATTCTGTCACTAAACCCATACCTGTCACCCAGCGCCTAAATACTAGGCCTCAAATTCATATCCAGCTAAATCTGTCCTTAGTGCTGTAGCTGGGCGAGTTATTTAGTGTCCGTTCAAGCACATTTCTTGTTCTGGGTTGAAATACAATTCCCAATTTAGCAATTTAAAAATTTAGTGGTTTCTGCTGTATCAGAGCTATTTGAAATCTATCCCTAAAAGGGTAGATCATATTGAAGGTGCACATAGGGACATTCAGAATAACTTCACACACCCGCTACTGTGCATTTCCAAGTCTAATTCTGTCACTAAACCCATACCTGTCACCCAGCGCCTAAATACTAGGCCTCAAATTTATATCCAGCTAAATCTGTCCTTAGTGCTGTAGCTGGGCGAGTTATTTAGTGTCCGTTCAAGCACATTTCTTGTTCTGGGTTGAAATACAATTCCCAATTTAGCAATTTCATAATTTAGTGGTTTCTGCTATATCAGAGCTATTTGAAATCTATCCCTAAAAGGGTATATAATATTCAAGGTGCACATTGGGTCATTCAGAATAACTTCACACACACCCGCTACTGTGTATTTCCAAGTCTAATTCTGTCACTAAACCCATACCTGTCACCCAGTGCCTAAATACTAGGCCTCAAATTTATATCCTGCTAAATCTCTCGTTACCGCTGTCCTGTTGTGGCTGGGAAAGTTATTTAGTGTCCGTCAAAGCACATTTTTTGTTCTGGGTTGAAATACAATTCCCAATTTAGCAATTTCATAATTTAGTGGTTTCTGCTATATCAGAGCTATTTGAAATCTATCCCTAAAAGGGTATATAATATTCAAGGTGCACATTGGGTCATTCAGAATAACTTCACACACACCCGCTACTGTGTATTTCCAAGTCTAATTCTGTCACTAAACCCATACCTGTCACCCAGCGCCTAAATACTAGGCCTCAAATTTATATCCAGCTAAATCTGTCCTTAGTGCTGTAGCTGGGCGAGTTATTTAGTGTCCGTTCAAGCACATTTCTTGTTCTGGGTTGAAATACAATTCCCAATTTAGCAATTTCATAATTTAGTGGTTTCTGCTATATCAGAGCTATTTGAAATCTATCCCTAAAAGGGTAGATCATATTGAAGGTGCACATAAGGACATTCAGAATAACTTCACACACCCGCTACTGTGCATTTCCAAGTCTAATTCTGTCACTAAACCCATACCTGTCACCCAGCGCCTAAATACTAGGCCTCAAATTTATATCCAGCTAAATCTGTCCTTAGTGCTGTAGCTGGGCGAGTTATTTAGTGTCCGTTCAAGCACATTTCTTGTTCTGGGTTGAAATACAATTCCCAATTTAGCAATTTCATAATTTAGTGGTTTCTGCTATATCAGAGCTATTTGAAATCTATCCCTAAAAGGGTATATAATATTCAAGGTGCACATAGGGTCATTCAGAATAACTTCACACACACGCTTCTGTGCATTTCCAAGTCTAATTCTGTCACTAAATCCATACCGGTCACCCAGCGCCTAAATACTAGGCCTCAAATTTATATCCCGCTGAATTTGAATACAATACATTGGGCCAAATAATATATTTGTTGTTGTGGTGAACCATAACAATGAGAAAAACATCTAGTAAGGGACGCGGACGTGGACATGGTCGTGGTGGTGTTAGTGGACCCTCTGGTGCTGGGAGAGGACGTGGCCGTTCTGCCACATCCACACGTCCTAGTGTACCAACTACCTCAGGTCCCAGTAGCCGCCAGAATTTACAGCGATATATGGTGGGGCCCAATGCCGTTCTAAGGATGGTAAGGCCTGAGCAGGTACAGGCATTAGTCAATTGGGTGGCCGACAGTGGATCCAGCACGTTCACATTATCTCCCACCCAGTCTTCTGCAGAAAGCGCACAGATGGCGCCTGAAAACCAACCCCATCAGTCTGTCACATCACCCCCATGCATACCAGGGAAACTGTCTCAGCCTCAAGTTATGCAGCAGTCTCTTATGCTGTTTGAAGACTCCGCTGGCAGGGTTTCCCAAGGGCATCCACCTAGCCCTTCCCCAGCGGTGAAAGACATAGAATGCACTGACGCACAACCACTTATGTTTCCTGATGATGAGGACATGGGAATACCACCTCAGCATGTCTCTGATGATGACGAAACACAGGTGCCAACTGCTGCGTCTTTCTGCAGTGTGCAGACTGAACAGGAGGTCAGGGATCAAGACTGGGTGGAAGACGATGCAGGGGACGATGAGGTCCTAGACCCCACATGGAATGAAGGTCGTGCCACTGACTTTCACAGTTCGGAGGAAGAGGCAGTGGTGAGACCGAGCCAACAGCGTAGCAAAAGAGGGAGCAGTGGGCAAAAGCAGAACACCCGCCGCCAAGAGACTCCGCCTGCTACTGACCGCCGCCATCTGGGACCGAGCACCCCAAAGGCAGCTTCAAGGAGTTCCCTGGCATGGCACTTCTTCAAACAATGTGCTGACGACAAGACCCGAGTGGTTTGCACGCTGTGCCATCAGAGCCTGAAGCGAGGCATTAACGTTCTGAACCTGAGCACAACCTGCATGACCAGGCACCTGCATGCAAAGCATGAACTGCAGTGGAGTAAACACCTTAAAACCAAGGAAGTCACTCAGGCTCCCCCTGCTACCTCTTCTGCTGCTGCCGCCTCGGCCTATTCTGCTGCTGCCGCCTCGGCCTCTTCCTCCGCCTCTGGAGGAACGTTGGCACCTGCCGCCCAGCAAACAGGGGATGTACCACCAACACCACCACCACCACCTCCGTCACCAAGCGTCTCAACCATGTCACACGCCAGCGTTCAGCTCTCCATCTCACAAACATTTGATAGAAAGCGTAAATTCCCACCTAGCCACCCTCGATCCCTGGCCCTGAATGCCAGCATTTCTAAACTACTGGCCTATGAAATGCTGTCATTTAGGCTGGTGGACACAGACAGCTTCAAACAGCTCATGTCGCTTGCTGTCCCACAGTATGTTGTTCCCAGCCGGCACTACTTCTCCAAGAGAGCCGTGCCTTCCCTGCACAACCAAGTATCCGATAAAATCAAGTGTGCACTGCGCAACGCCATCTGTAGCAAGGTCCACCTAACCACAGATACGTGGACCAGTAAGCACGGCCAGGGACGCTATATCTCCCTAACTGCACACTGGGTAAATGTAGTGGCAGCTGGGCCCCAGGCGGAGAGCTGTTTGGCGCACGTCCTTCCGCCGCCAAGGATCGCAGGGCAACATTCTTTGCCTCCTGTTGCCACCTCCTCCTTCTCGGCTTCCTCCTCCTCTTCTTCCACCTGCTCATCCAGTCAGCCACACACCTTCACCACCAACTTCAGCACAGCCCGGGGTAAACGTCAGCAGGCCATTCTGAAACTCATATGTTTGGGGGACAGGCCCCACACCGCACAGGAGTTGTGGCGGGGTATAGAACAACAGACCGACGAGTGGTTGCTGCCGGTGAGCCTCAAGCCCGGCCTGGTGGTGTGTGATAATGGGCGAAATCTCGTTGCAGCTCTGGGACTAGCCAATTTGACGCACATCCCTTGCTTGGCGCATGTGCTGAATTTGGTGGTGCAGAAGTTCATTCACAACTACCCCGACATGTCAGAGCTGCTGCATAAAGTGCGGGCCGTCTGTTCGCGCTTCCGGCGTTCACATCCTGCTGCTGCTCGCCTGTCTGCGCTACAGCGTAACTTCGGCCTTCCCGCTCACCGCCTCATATGCGACGTGCCCACCAGGTGGAACTCCACCTTGCACATGCTGGACAGACTGTGCGAGCAGCAGCAGGCCATAGTGGAGTTCCAGCTGCAGCACGCACGGGTCAGTCGCACTACAGAACAGCACCACTTCACCACCAATGACTGGGCCTCCATGCGAGACCTGTGTGCCCTGTTGCGCTGTTTCGAGTACTCCACCAACATGGCCAGTGGCGATGACACCGTTATCAGCGTTACAATACCACTTCTATGTCTCCTTGAGAAAACACTTAGGGCGATGATGGAAGAGGAGGTGGCCCAGGAGGAGGAGGAGGAGGAGGAGGAAGAGGGGTCATTTTTAGCACTTTCAGGCCAGTCTCTTCGAAGTGACTCAGAGGGAGGTTTTTGGCAACAGCAGAGGCCAGGTACAAATGTGGCCAGCCAGGGCCCACTACTGGAGGACGAGGAGGACGAGGATGAGGAGGAGGTGGAGGAGGATGAGGATGAAGCATGGTCACAGCGGGGTGGCACCCAACGCAGCTCGGGTCCATCACTGGTGCGTGGCTGGGGGGAAAGGCAGGACGATGACGATACGCCTCCCACAGAGGACAGCTTGTCCTTACCCCTGGGCAGCCTGGCACACATGAGCGACTACATGCTGCAGTGCCTGCGCAACGACAGCAGAGTTGCCCACATTTTAACCTGTGCGGACTACTGGGTTGCCACCCTGCTGGATCCACGCTACAAAGACAATGTGCCCACCTTACTTCCTGCACTGGAGCGTGATAGGAAGATGCGCGAGTACAAGCGCACGTTGGTAGACGCGCTACTGAGAGCATTCCCAAATGTCACAGGGGAACAAGTGGAAGCCCAAGGCCAAGGCAGAGGAGGAGCAAGAGGTCGCCAAGGCAGCTGTGTCACGGCCAGCTCCTCTGAGGGCAGGGTTAGCATGGCAGAGATGTGGAAAACTTTTGTCAACACGCCACAGCTAACTGCACCACCACCTGATACGCAACGTGTTAGCAGGAGGCAACATTTCACTAACATGGTGGAACAGTACGTGTGCACACCCCTCCACGTACTGACTGATGGTTCGGCCCCATTCAACTTCTGGGTCTCTAAATTGTCCACGTGGCCAGAGCTAGCCTTTTATGCCTTGGAGGTGCTGGCCTGCCCAGCAGCCAGCGTTTTGTCTGAACGTGTATTTCAGCACGGCAGGGGGCGTCATTACAGACAAACGCAGCCGCCTGTCTACAGCCAATGTGGACAAGCTGACGTTCATAAAAATGAACCAGGCATGGATCCCACAGGACCTGTCCGTCCCTTGTCCAGATTAGACATTAACTACCTCCCCATAACCATATATTATTGGACTCCAGGGCACTTCCTCATTCAATCCTATTTTTATTTTCATTTTACCATTATATTGCGAGGCTACCCAAAGTTGAATGAACCTCTCCTCTGCCTGTGTGCTAGGCCTAAATATATGCCAATGGACTGTTGCAGTGGTGGCTGACATGAAGCCTGATTCTCTGCTATGACATGCAGACTAATTCTCTGCTGACATGAAGCCAGATTGTCTGTTACGGGACCTCTCTCCTCTGCCTGGGTGCTGGGCCTAAATTTATGACAATGGACTGTTGCAGTGGTGGCTGACGTGAAGCCTGATTCTCTGCTATGACATGCAGACTGATTCTCTGCTGACATGAAGCCAGATCCTCTGTTACGGGACCTCTCTCCTCTGCCTGTGTGTGTGCTGGGCCTAAATATATGCCAATGGACTGTTGCAGTGGTGGCTGACGTGAAGCCTCATTCTCTGCTATGACATGCAGACTGATTCTCTGCTGACATGAAGCCAGATTCTCTGTTACGGGACCTCTCTCCTCTGCCTGTGTGTGTGCTGGGCCTAAATATATGCCAATGGACTGTTGCAGTGGTGGCTGACGTGAAGCCTCATTCTCTGCTATGACATGCAGACTGATTCTCTGCTGACATGAAGCCAGATTCTCTGTTACGGGACCTCTCTCCTCTGCCTGTGTGTGTGCTGGGCCTAAATATATGCCAATGGACTGTTGCAGTGGTGGCTGACGTGAAGCCTCATTCTCTGCTATGACATGCAGACTAATTCTCTGCTGACATGAAGACAGATTCTCTGTTACGGGACCTCCCTCCTCTGCCTGGGTGCTGGGCCTAAATATATGCCAATGGACTGTTGCAGTGGTGGCTGACGTGAAGCCTCATTCTCTGCTATGACATGCAGACTAATTCTCTGCTGACATGAAGACAGATTCTCTGTTACGGGACCTCTCTCCTCTGCCTGTGTGTGTGCTGGGCCTAAATATATGCCAATGGACTGTTGCAGTGGTGGCTGACGTGAAGCCTCATTCTCTGCTATGACATGCAGACTGATTCTCTGCTGACATGAAGCCAGATTCTCTGTTACGGGACCTCTCTCCTCTGCCTGTGTGTGTGCTGGGCCTAAATATATGCCAATGGACTGTTGCAGTGGTGGCTGACGTGAAGCCTCATTCTCTGCTATGACATGCAGACTAATTCTCTGCTGACATGAAGACAGATTCTCTGTTACGGGACCTCTCTCCTCTGCCTGTGTGTGTGCTGGGCCTAAATATATGCCAATGGACTGTTGCAGTGGTGGCTGACGTGAAGCCTCATTCTCTGCTATGACATGCAGACTGATTCTCTGCTGACATGAAGCCAGATTCTCTGTTACGGGACCTCTCTCCTCTGCCTGTGTGTGTGCTGGGCCTAAATATATGCCAATGGACTGTTGCAGTGGTGGCTGACGTGAAGCCTCATTCTCTGCTATGACATGCAGACTGATTCTCTGCTGACATGAAGCCAGATTCTCTGTTACGGGACCTCTCTCCTCTGCCTGTGTGTGTGCTGGGCCTAAATATATGCCAATGGACTGTTGCAGTGGTGGCTGACGTGAAGCCTCATTCTCTGCTATGACATGCAGACTAATTCTCTGCTGACATGAAGCCAGATTCTCTGTTACGGGACCTCCCTCCTCTGCCTGGGTGCTGGGCCTAAATATATGCCAATGGACTGTTGCAGTGGTGGCTGACGTGAAGCCTCATTCTCTGCTATGACATGCAGACTAATTCTCTGCTGACATGAAGACAGATTCTCTGTTACGGGACCTCTCTCCTCTGCCTGGGTGCCGGGGCCTAAATATCTGAGAATGGACTGTTCCAGTGGTGGGTGACGGGAAGCCAGATTCTCTGCTATGGAACCTCTCTCCAATTGATTTTGGTTAATTTTTATTTATTTAATTTTTATTTTAATTCATTTCCCTATCCACATTTGTTTGCAGGGGATTTACCTACATGTTGCTGCCTTTTGCAGCCCTCTAGCTCTTTCCTGGGCTGTTTTACAGCCTTTTTAGTGCCGAAAAGTTCGGGTCCCCATTGACTTCAATGGGGTTCGGGTTCGGGACGAAGTTCGGATCGGGTTCGGATCCCGAACCCGAACATTTCCGGGATGTTCGGCCGAACTTCTCGAACCCGAACATCCAGGTGTTCGCTCAACTCTAGTTATAAACTATATGCTACTCCAATAGTTAAAAACTTGTCCATTGTTTATATTATAGTTTTATATTGTATAGAAATGTCCACTGAAATCCATTTGTACAAATTGTTTGTTCAGCACAAACAAGAAAAAAAGTTAGACCAGCCAAAAATCACCATTTATATGAGAGGTTAGGGTTACTTTTACTTTAGATCAGTGTAATTTATTACAAAGTATTTTGTGGCCTATAAAGGCAATGTAGCCCCATGGTCAGTAAAAAAAAATACAAGGTCAAACCAGTAAAGTAACATCTTCTGGGGAAAGTAGTCAACATCAAACAAAATCAATATCTTATTTAAGCTTTGTTCATTCTCCTTTGCTGTCATGATAGATCTTCTACATTTGGTGGAAAAGTAATTTCATAGTTGACTGTTACTCCCAATAGCAGTGAATAATACCATGGAAACAAAAAGTAAAATTAACTTAAAAAGTTTAAAGAATGAGATGAACATAATCAGGACTTGAAAATGGTTCAATAGAAGGAAACATTACTTTTCATTGGGTAAATAAATACATTTTTTTTAGAAGATTTTTGGCGTGCTGCTTTTCATTTAGTAGTGTTAAATTGAGGGTTTTTGGAGCCCAGTCTCCTGAGTCTTGCACCCTATTTTTATGTATGCCTTTTGCTGTGCTGTTCCTTTTCTGACCTAATAATCAGGGCTTTTAAAATTTGTAGAAGTCATTTTTGCTATGCATATTTAAACTATACTCTACTCGACTTCAAAAGTGTACATAAAGGTAAGGTGGCCACACTGCAAATTTTTAAAGGGGTTGTCTGGGTTCAGAGCTGAACCCAGACATACCCATATTTTCACCCAGGCAGCCCCCCTGATGTTAGCTAGATCGCGCAGGGCAAGGGTTCTTTTGTTTACAATAACACACTGCAGTGTGTTCGGTGACATCACTGGCTCTGATGGGTGTGCTTTAGAGCTGCCCTAGCCGTTTTACTGACTAGGGCAGCGCTAAAGCACGTCCATCAGTGCCGGTGACGTCACCGGGCTTCCTGGAAGCCCCATGGAGAGCCTGATTCGTCACCGGAACTCCTGAATATGCCTTTGCCCTGTGAGATTTAGCGCAGGGCAAAGGAGAGCATCAAAGCATGAACTGCTCCGATGCTCAAGTCAGGGGGCTGCCTGGGTTAAAATTGAGGTATGTCCGGGTTCTGCTCTGAACCCGGACAACCACTTTAATCAGGGTCTCCTTCTTATGCTAATTAAACCCACCATACCATTTTACCACCAGAAGGCTGTGAGGGTTGTGTGCTTATTTCCCATCTCCTGTCCATGATTTTGGGCTTATTTCTTATCCTCTTATTAATAAAATCCGTCAAGAGGGGATATTTTCACTCTTCCCTCATTAAAATAAAGGACTCCAAGGACCTATGTTTAGATATGCCTTCTATGATTTAGTCTGCTTCTACATTTTTAAGGATGAGCAAAAAGATTGTATATCAGATGATGGATAATCACAGTGATAAGGACTGCATCCTGATATTTTCATATTTTCAATTATTTTGAAATTCTTTTTTCTAATCTCTGTATGGCTTGATTAGGGTAATTTTGAATATCTGGTGATGCCATTTGGTCTTAGCAAAGCCCTTACCATCTTCCAAAACTTTGTAAATAATTTGTTTGGGGAATTAGTTTGAAAATGTATGGTTGTTTTTTTAAACAACATTCTAGTGTAATCCCCTGATTTGTGTTCTCATGTTTGACATGGTATTTCTGTCTTGCAGATACTGTGCAATAATTTGTTATCTGTGAAATTAGAAAAATGTTTGGAGTCAAAAGAGGTGCCTTTCCTGGGGTATATCATATTCCCAGACTTTTTTTTCACATGGACCATGTTAAGGTTCAAGTGATCAATGACTGGGTTTTTAAGGCCCTACAGTTGTTTTGGGGATTCGTAAATTATTATAGAAAATGTATTACACTTTTTTTCTGTTACTGCCGAACCAAAGCATACTAAGTCAAATTTTATCTGAAGTTTATGAAAAATTTGAATTGCCAGTAAGCAGATTTTTTATAAAATGGTGGCTAGAGTAGTCTTAGAAGGAACGTAAAAAAAAAACTCATCCACCTTTCTTGAGTGGAAAAGACCTACCGAAGGAGCTGCGCTGACCTGAAGACCCGATGGTCCCACAGTGTGATCACGTGGTGATGGACGTTAAGTGGATGAGGTTAGTGATATATATATATTTTTTTACTTAAAAGGCATATTGCACTAGCGTATTACTGATTTTAACGGCCTTTAGATGTAGTGCACTTCTGTCTAAGCGGCCGTTAAAAACAGTCCCATTGATTGATAGGCTGAATACGTTTTTTGTGATTAACTAATTCGTAACAAATTAAATTTCTTGTCAAACTTTGGCGAAGCAGCAGAACTGACTTTTACAACTTTGCTTATCTCTATTGGCTACATCTGTAGATGCTGGGAGGCAATTGTTGGCAACAGGATACTCTGATAGCAAATAAAAAGTGAATGATAATGTGGTACAGTAAGAAGAGCAACAAATGATGTATCAAGGGGAGAAAAACAGAACTGGATTGCACATCAACAATGCTATACTTTGATCTTATTAAACTCACTTTTCAGAGCAATATTAAAGTGTACAGCCCCCTATACTGAATGCTGTACAAGAGGCATTAGTGTACATTTTGATCAAAAGGCATAAGCCCACTCACCACACCAAGGTTACCTCTTTGGGAGGACTGGGTCCCACCAACCCACCAGCACACCGCCACAAAAACAAAGGCCACCACGCAGTACTGCACCATGTGAACAATTGTCTAACACAATATGTCCATTGCTATCAGGAACTGCAGGTCAATTACCACTTATACGCAGACTTCTGCAAAATTAAAACCACCTGTGCCGAATGGGAGGAGTGCTGATACCAGTAATAAAAAAAGAAAGATTCAACATGCATATATCAAGGGGAGAAAGACAGAACTGGATCACACATCCACAATGCTATGCTTAGATCTAATTAAACTCACTTCTCAGCGCAATATTAAAGTGTACAGCGCCCTATACTGAATGCTGTACAAGAGGCATTAGTGAACATTTTGATCAAAAGGAATAAGCGTACTCACAACGCCAAGGTTGCCTCTTTGAGTGGGACCTACTCTGACAAAAAGGCGCAGCACAATGCGGTGACAAATTGGCACTGCCCTAGTAGGCGGCAGGACCCAGGAGTCAAACAGCAATCATGCTGTCTGACAATGCCAACCATGGCACTGGGTCCCACTAACCCACCAGCACAGCGCCATAAAAACAAAAGGCCACCACGCAGTACTGCACCATGTGTAAACAGTTGTCTAACACAACATCTCCATTGCTATCGAGAACTGCAGGTCAATTACCACTTATATGCTGACTTCTGCGAAATTAAAACCACCTGTGCCGAATGGGAGGAGTGCTGAAACCAGTAATAAAGAAGAGAGATTCAACATGCATATATCAAGGGGAGAAAAACAGAACTGGATCGCACATCCACAATGCTTTGTTTAGATCTCTGTTTTTGTGGCGCTGTGCTGGTGGGTTGGTGGGACTCAGTGCCATGGGTGGCATTGTCAGACAGCATGGTTGCTGTTTGACTCCTGGGTCCTGCCGCCTACTAGGGCAGTGCCAATTTGTCACCGCATTGTGCTGCGCCTTTTTGTCAGAGTAGGTCCCACTCAAAGAGGCAACCTTGGCGTTGTGAGTACGCTTATTCCTTTTGATCAAAATGTTCACTAATGCCTCTTGTACAGCATTCAGTATAGGGCGCTGTACACTTTAATATTGCGCTGAGAAGTGAGTTTAATTAGATCTAAGCATAGCATTGTGGATGTGTGATCCAGTTCTGTCTTTCTCCCCTTGATATATGCATGTTGAATCTTTCTTTTTTTATTACTGGTTTCAGCACTCCTCCCATTCGGCACAGGTGGTTTTAATTTTGCAGAAGTCTGCGTATAAGTGGTAATTGACCTGCAGTTCCTGATAGCAATGGACATATTGTGTTAGACAATTGTTTACACATGGTGCAGTACTGCGTGGTGGCCTTTTGTTTTTATGGCGCTGTGCTGGTGGGTTAGTGGGACCCAGTGCCATGGTTGGCATTGTCAGACAGCATGGTTGCTGCTTGACTCCTGGGTCCTGCCGCCTACTAGGGCAGTGCCAATTTGTCACCGCATTGTGCTGCGCCTTTTTGTCAGAGTAGGTCCCACTCAAAGAGGCAACCTTGGCGTTGTGAGTACGCTTATTCCTTTTGATCAAAATGTTCACTAATGCCTCTTGTACAGCATTCAGTATAGGGCGCTGTACACTTTAATATTGCGCTGAGAAGTGAGTTTAATTAGATCTAAGCATAGCATTGTGGATGTGTGATCCAGTTCTGTCTTTCTCCCCTTGATATATGCATGTTGAATCTTTCTTTTTTTATTACTGGTTTCAGCACTCCTCCCATTCGGCACAGGTGGTTTTAATTTTGCAGAAGTCTGCGTATAAGTGGTAATTGACCTGCAGTTCCTGATAGCAATGGACATATTGTGTTAGACAATTGTTTACACATGGTGCAGTACTGCGTGGTGGCCTTTTGTTTTTATGGCGCTGTGCTGGTGGGTTAGTGGGACCCAGTGCCATGGTTGGCATTGTCAGACAGCACGGTTGCTGCTTGACTCCTGGGTCCTGCCACCTACTAGGGAAGTGCCGTTTTGTCACCACAATGTGCTGCGGCTTTTTGTCAGAGTAGGTCCCACTCAAAGAGGCAACCTTGGCGTGGTGAGTGGGCTTATGCCTTTTGATCAAAATGAACACTAATATATCTTGTACAGCATGCAGTATAGGTGGCTGTACACTTTTATATTGCACTGAGTAGCGAGTTTAATTAGATCAAAGCATAGCATTGTGGATGTGCGATCCAGTTCTGTCTTTCTCCCCTTGATACATGTAGAGCAACAAATGAGATTTCAGAACACAATGCGCCAGACGAGAAAAAATTCTAAACTGTACACAAAAAATTTTTAGCAAATTTTTTGCTTATTTTTCTGGTTCTTTTCTCGGTTAAAACATGGTGGTAGGTGCAATTAGTGACAGTAGAAGGTTACATTGAGATTGCAATTATAGATTAAAAACAGAACCTATTTGCTTTGTGCATGAGGCCTTAATTGCTCAATATTTCACCTTAAAATAGTATCTTTGGCAAAGAACTTTCAAAATTATTTCTTTATCCATTATTCTTAAAAAAATATATATATATTTAAAAGCAAAAGTCAAACCAGTTTGAATTTCAATAGTTTAAATCTGTCCAGATGCTTCAACATTCTTCTATTTAGATTTGAAGCATAAAGATATTGACCTCCTGTCATCTCACTGACCTTTCTTCTTAGTGTTTCATGGTGACTTCTCACCTCACATAGTAAAAGATTGGCTATTACCGTAAGTGATTTATAGAACCTGGTCACTGCTTTCTTTAGGAATTATTATTATTATGGTAGCCATACAAGGGCCTTTCCAATTCTTTTAACATTAATTATTAATGTTGTCTACTGTAAATTCTGTGATTATTCTAATATGACAAGTATTTGGTATGCAGAGACAGGCAGCTCGTTCTTTTTAAGTGTTCTGTTTTTTTTTCTCAAATTACACAAGTCAGAAAAGTAACTGACAACACCTTCCCAGTCTGATCTCTCTGCATGCTAATTAGGAACATAGTTTATGCTTTACATAATTAAAGAGCTTGGGAGAAGCAAATCTTCCATGATAAAGACATCAGAGGTATGGATGTGATACACCGATGATGTGCTGTTTTTGTGGGAGGGGTCGTTCGAGGATCTCAACGAATTTATGAAAGAGTTGGTTAGTGGATTACTTTTTTACTGTTGTTACATAGGCGCTCAGGAAAAGGTAAAATACCAATCCATAGTGTGTATAGCCAAAGTGTACTTTGTTGTTGTCTTCTTCTGATACCTGTAACCCAGAAAGGGAATAGGAGGTATCGCGCAGTACTAAAGCATACAAACATACTGAATTTATGAAAGATTTGAATATTAATAATTTGAACATTAAACTTACATTTCAGGCAGCACGAGAAGTCGATTTTCTCAATCTCAAAATCAAAGTCGGAGAGAGTGGAAAACTGGACACCGACATCTATAGAAAGCAAACTGCAACAAATTATCTCTTGCATGCTGATTTAGCACATCCGAAATCAACTATTGATAGAATCCCCACAGGTCAGTTCCTGAGACTAAAAATAATCTGTTCCAAAGAAACACAGTATAAAAAACAAACAGATTTAAAAATATAATTGCAAGAGAGGGGTTATAGTAATAGGCAGATTAGAAAAGGAATGCAAATAGCAAAACAAAAAAACAAGAAAGAAATTGCTTAGCCCCAATGAAATAAATAAGAAGGAGAATGGACATGAGTTTCATTACCAATTATAACAAGCAATGGAAACAGATAAAAGACATTCTTAATAAACCTTGGTAAGTTTTTTGAAGAAAATGTATTACAGATAAACCCCTACTGACTCCAAAAAGATCGAGGAATCAAAAGGACATTCTGGTCCATCGTCATTATATATCGATAGCAACTGTAGGAAGGGGAATACCAAGAATTGACTCGTAGCCATGTGATCATGCAAAGCATGTCAAAATATGGAAAGATCCATCCACTTTTCTGATATGGATAAGAGAAAGACTTTTGAAATCAAAGAATACATTTTGTGTTATTCTACAGGGGTAATTTATTATGCAACATGTCCTTGTGATAAAATCTATGTGGGCCTCCCAACAAGAGAATAGCGGAAGAGAATAAGAGAACATGTGAGGGATATTAAAAAGGCAAAAGATGATGATGATGATATTGATAATCTGAAGATGATTCTGAAACATTTCAAGTTGTTCCATAAGGCCTAGTTCACACAAACGTTTTTTTTTGCTATTGTACGGGCCTTTTTTTGTGTTCCGTATACGGTCCGTATACGGAACCATTCATTTCAATGGTTCCGCAAAAAAACCTGAATGTACTCCGTATGCATTCCGTTTCCGTATTTCCGTTTTTCCATTCGGTTGAATGATAGAACATGTCCTATTATTGCCCGCAAATCATGTTCCGTGGCTCCATTCAAGTCAATGGGTCAGCAAAAAAAAGGAACACATACGGAAATGTATCCGTGTGTCTTCCGTATCCGTTCCGTTTTTTTCTGAACCATCTATTGAAAATTTTATGCCCAGCCCAATTTTTTCTATGTAATTACTGTATACTGTACATGGCATACAGAAAAACGGAACTCAAAAACGGAACAACGGATCCGTGAAAAATGGACCGCTAAAAACTGTAAAAGCCATACGTTCGTGTGAACTAGGCCTAAGAGTAATCCCAATCTACTACACTTCAAGGATATTGATATGATCCACTTGGGACCAAGAGGAGGAAAAAATGGAAAGAAATTGACCCAATTGGAAAGTAGGTGGATATTCAGACTAGGCTCTACAGGGAGTGCAGAATTATTAGGCAAGTTGTATTTTTGAGGATTAATTTTATTATTGAACAACAACCATGTTCTCAATGAACCCAAAAAACTCATTAATATCAAAGCTGAATATTTTTGGAAGTAGTTTTTAGTTTGTTTTTAGTTTTAGCTATTTTAGGGGGATATCTGTGTGTGCAGGTGACTATTACTGTACATAATTATTAGGCAACTTAACAAAAAACAAATATATACCCATTTCAATTATTTATTTTTACCAGTGAAACCAATATAACATCTCAACATTCACAAATATACATTTCTGACATTCAAAAACAAAACAAAAACAAATCAGTGACCAATATAGCCACCTTTCTTTGCAAGGACACTCAAAAGCCTGCCATCCATGGATTCTGTCAGTGTTTTGATCTGTTCACCATCAACATTAACCGTACTCCACCTCCACCTTGCTGGCGTCTGAGTCGGACTGGAGCTCTCTGCCCTTTACCAATCCAGCCACGGGCCCATCCATCTGGCCCATCAAGACTCACTCTCATTTCATCAGTCCATAAAACCTTAGAAAAATAAGTCTTGAGATATTTCTTGGCCCAGTCTTGACGTTTCAGCTTGTGTGTCTTGTCCAGTGGTGGTCGTCTTTCAGCCTTTCTTACCTTGGCCATGTCTCTGAGTATTGCACACCTTGTGCTTTTGGGCACTACAGTGATGTTGCAGCTCTGAAATATGGCCAAACTGGTGGCAAGTGGCATCTTGGCAGCTGCACGCTTGACTTTTCTCAGTTCATGGGCAGTTATTTTGCGCCTTGGTTTTTCCACACGCTTCTTGCGACCCTGTTGACTATTTTGAATGAAACGCTTGATTGTTCGATGATCACGCTTCAGAAGCTTTGCAATTTTAAGAGTGCTGCATCCCTCTGCAAGATATCTCACTATTTTTGACTTTTCTGAGCCTGTCAAGTCCTTCTTTTGACCCATTTTGCCAAAGGAAAGGAAGTTGCCTAATAATTATGCACACCTGATATAGGGTGTTGATGTCATTAGACCACACCCCTTCTCATTACAGAGATGCACATCACCTAATATGCTTAATTGGTAGTAGGCTTTCGAGCCTATACAGCTTGGAGTAAGACAACATGCATAAAGAGGATGATGTGGTCAAAATACTCATTTGCCTAATAATTCTGCACGTAGTGTATGTGCTAGAGGGTTGAATGAAAATTTGGGATTCAGCGTTTTTCTTTAATTAGTATTATTTTTTGTGGGATAGTTCTGTATATCTGTGGGTTTTAAATCAAGACGTATAGTTTTTAACAGCTATTATGAGGGATAATTTTTAATATTTTACATATTTATGTTTTTTAACAGAATAGCAGAAATTTGCGGTGAAGTGGGAATGGTTCGGTCCATGGGAGAATGAGAGGAAAAAGGAAGAGAAAATATAAAAAAACTTAAACCAGAGAAAAGTAAGGAGAAAAGGAGAAAAAAAAGAAAATAAGAAAAAAGTAAAATAGATAAACTAAGGATATGAAAAAAAGATAATGAGACTGACAATTAAACACATATCTCACAGCTGTTGGTAGATTTTTGTATCACTGTGTAATTTGCACCTTTATCATATCTGGGTTCCTGATTTTTAACATCACGATTTGAAAATAATTGTTCACTAATTTACAATTAATTAATAGATGAGTGTGATGTTTCATAAATCTTTTTTATAATGCTATTTTTATAGCGCTTTTCACTTTATTCTATAGATGGTTTTACATTGCACCTTGCTTGTAGCATTTTTTATTGTATTTAATGGGTGGGCAATTTACAGGTTTGTAGTCACAAGCATATATTTTTTTTTTATTAATATATATCTTAATTTAATTAGTCCATACTAATGTAGTTCATTCTCCTTGAAGTTTTTTTTTCTATCAGGTATCATTTGTCTCCTAGTTTTGGCATTGATAGACTTCACCCTCTTGTGACCAAGTGCGCATGACTAGTCCGAGGCTTTGATGCTTCGGCCTGTCTCCATGGACGCTGACGACGTCAATTCTTCAGCACTGAGTGTGGAGGATTGCCCTCTCCTGCGTCGGACTCAGGGGATGGGCGGAAACTACTCTGATGAGGCTGGCTTAGATAGGTCATGCGTCGTGAGTAGATAATCCTTGCCATTGGCCTTTAGCACTTTAAATGTCCCTTCCCGCCCAGTGCAAACCACTCCTCCAGAAGAAGTCTTATCGCAAAACGCGCGTAGAAGGGATAGCGGTCGTCGCACAATTCACATTTGGGTATGTTACTTGTTTAGATACTTTTGGCCATTAGTCATGCACTTAGCACTTTAGTATTTTTTTCAATATAGGATCTGAGTCTTTTTAGAGGTGGTAATTTCACCCCATATTGTTACCATGCCTTATTCTATTATTACGCATTAACTTCATAAGGGTTCACATTTTATATTATTTTGAACTCTGGCTTTTTGGCTCTTGAATTTTGTTTACACTTGTATGTAGTTACACAGGAAGGTTATAAATTGTCATGCGGTACTATTTAATTGGATTACCTACCATCATGTTGTATTTATTTGTCCTTTTTAATCAGGATTAATAAAAATTGATTATTGTATTAGGAAATAATCTTCACTAATTTTTTGTTTGGAAGAGATAATTAAAGATTTGTTTTTGTTTGCTCTTTTAAGTTATTTGATTTAGTTTTTTTTGTGCCAAATTACTCGGCTTCACCAAAATTGATGCACTGTTCTTTATATTATCCTTCTTCCACATTGTCAAGCTAATTTAAAAATTCATCAGAAAAACAGAGTGCTAAAGTTCATTATTTTTCTTGGCAAGTAGTTATTTTAAAATTCTTAATGTGTTATGTTAATTTTCTTTCTGTGACTTTAAAGAAAACACAGAATATAACACTTTGTTGACTTCTTTAGAAGCCACTTTAACCCTTTTACCTTATCCCAACTGGGCCATTTCGTTCTTGAAGTTGTTCCAGTTTTCCAGGAATTCACATCTATTATTTTTGATCCCAATAGAGGAAATTATTCTGGAGGTTAAAGTGCCTTGTTTAATTGAATAAGAAAATATACTGGTATCATTACACATATAGGCAACATAGTAACATAGTTTATAAGGCTGAAAAAAGACATCTGTCCATCCAGTTCAGCCTGTTATCCAGCAAGTTGATCAAGAGAAAGGGGAAAAAAAAACTGTCAGGTAGAAGCCAATTTTCCCCACTTAAGGGGAAAAAAAAATTCCTTCCCGACTCCAATCAGGCAATTATAATAATTCCCTGGATCAACGACCCATCTCTAACAGCTATAGTCTATAATATTATTACACTCTAGAAATACATCCAGGCCCCTCTTGAACTCTTTTAGTGAACTCACCATCATCACCTCCTCAGGCAGAGAGTTCCAGAGTCTCACTGCTCTTACCGTAAAGAATCCTCTTCTATGTTTGTGTACAAACCTTCTTTGCAGATGCAGAGGATGTCCCGTCATCACAGTCCTGGGGTTAAATAGATCATTGGAGAGATCTCTGTACTAACCCCTGATATATTTATACATCGTAATTAGATCTCCCCTCAGTCGTCTTTTTTTCTTTTCTCCTCTGTACCCTCTCCAGCTTTGCTATGTCTGCCTTGTTCACAGGAGCCCAGAACTATACACAGTACTCCATGTGTGGTCTGTGATTTGTAAAGTGGTAGGACTATGTTCTCATCACGTGCATCTATGCCCTTTTTAATGCAACCCATTATCTTATTGGCCTAGGCAGCAGCTGCCTGACATTCGTTTTTACAGTTTATTTTGCTGTTCACTAAAATTCCTAGGTCCTTTTCCATGTCAGTGTTACCCAGTGTTTTACCATTTTGTATGTACGGGTGACTTCCATTATTCCTTCCCATGTGCATAACCTTACATTTGTCAGTGTTAAACCTCATCTGCCACTAATTTGCCCAAGCCTCCAATCTACCCAGATCCATCTGTAGCAGTATACTGTCCTCTTCCATGTCAATTACTTTACACAGTTTAGTGTCAACTGCAAAAATTGATATTTTACTGAGCAAGCATTAATACTGTTAATAACCACCCTCTGTTTTCTATCACTGAGCCAGTTACTTACCCACATTCAGACATTTTTTCACAGTCCAAGCATTCTCTTTATATACTAACCTTTTATGCGGTACAGTGTCGAATGTTTTGGAGAAGTCCAGATATACGACATGCATTGATTCGCCGCTGTCAAGTCTTGAACTTACATCCTCATAGAAACTGATTAAATTAGTTTGACATGACCGATCATGAAGACATGCTGATATGGCGTTATTTGCTTATTTTCATTGAGGTACTCCAAGATAGCATCTCTTATAAAACCTTCAAACAGTTTACCCACAACAGATGTTAAACTTACCTAACTCACCTAGCTTAACTATCCTATAGCTTCCGGCCTCAGTTTTTGGACTCTTTTTGAATATTGGCACCACATTTGCTATGCACCAATTCTGTGGAATACTCCCTGTCAGTATAGAGTCCTTAAATATCTGAAATAAGGGTCTAGCTATGCCATTACTTAATTCTCTTAGAATACGGGGGTGTATGCCATCCGGTCATCGCTGTACTTCTTCCTGGGTCAGACAGGGCACTTTTAATGGGGAATTTACTTTTACATTCTGCATATCATCTGACAGTTTATTTTTCCAGTGAATACAGTGGAGAAAAAAATATTTATTAGCTTTGCTTTCTCCTCATCGCTCTCTGCAACTCCCCCCTTCATTACTTTGTAAAGGGCCAACACCTTCAGATTTAAACTTTTTACCATTTATATAATTAAAGAACATTTTAGGGTTAGCTTTACTCTCTTTGGCAATTAATCTCTCGGTCTCTAGTTTAGCTGATTTTATTTGTTTTTTACATATTTTATTTTTTTCCTTATAATTTTTCAGTGCTTCATCGCTACCCTCCTGTTTTAGTGATTTAAATGCTTTCTTTTTATCATTTATTGCTTTCTTTACAGTTCTATTTATCCACGTTGTTTTTTTCTTGTTCCTTAACTTTTTATTCCCATAAGGCATGTACCTCTCACAATCAGATTTTAGGATGCTTTTGAAAATATCCCATTTTGTGGCTGTATTTTTATTTTTGAGGACTTTGTCCCAGTTAGTTAGGCCTATGGCCTCTCTTATTTGGTTACATTTAGCTTATTTGAAGTTTGGTATTTTTGTTCCTCTCTGAAGAAACACTCTTTTGAATGACAATTGGAAGGTTATTACTTTATGGTCACTATTTCCCAAGTGTATCCCAACCTGCACATCTGTTGTTCTGTCAGGTCTATTGGTTAATACTAAGTCCAGTATGGCTGTCCCTCTAGTCGGGTCCTGAACGAGTTGGGAAAGTTAATTGTCTTTGGTTATCACCAAGAACCTGTTTCCTTTATGAGATATAGAGGTTTCAGTTTCCTAGTCTGGAAATCTGGGTAGTTGAAGTCCCCCATAATATGATCTGCCACCTCGTTTAGTAGCAGATTTTCTGTGGACTCTGGTGTATTAGGTAGTTTATAATAAACTCCAATTAGTAATTTATTATTGTTTTTGCCTCCATGTATTTTTACCCACAGTGACTCCACATGTTCATGTCCCTCACTTATATCTTTTCTGATTGTGGACTTTAGACAGGACTTTACATAAAGGCAGACCTCTGCCCTCTCCGGTTTTGGCAATCCACTCTTACTAGACTGTAACCTTGTACATTAACTGCTCAGTAATAGCTATTATCCAGCCATGTCTTAGTTATTCACACTATGTCATAGTCCTCCTCACACATCACATATTCCAGTTTACCAGTTGTATTACTCTGGCTTCTGGAATTAATAAACATACAATTAAGAGGTTTATGTATATTTCTTACTCTACACCTTTCCTTCTGAACTGTTCTAGTCCATCCTTCCATTCCTCACCCAGTCCCATTACCTTGCCTCCGGTCTCTATCTGCCCATCCTATAACATAATTACCCTACACCCAGTCCCTAATTTAAACACTCCTCCAACCTTCTAGACACCTTCACCAACACAGCTGCCCCTTCCCCATGGCGGTGCAGCCCATCCCTACGATAGACCCTGTAGCCAACAGAGAAGTTGGCCCAGTTCTCCAGGAACACAAATCCCTCCTTCCTACACCAGTTCTTGAGCCACTTGTTAACATCCCTAATCTCCTGCTGCCTTTCTTGTGTGGCTCGTGGTCCAGGTAGTATTTCGGAAAACACTACCTTTGAGGTCCTTGACCTAAATCCCTAAAATAATTTTTAAGGACGCTCCACCTACCTCTAACTTTGTCATTGGTTCCGATATGGACCATGACTGCTGGATTTTATCCAGCTCCTCCCAGTAATCTGTCAGTCCGATCCGAAATGTGTCGATCTTGAGCGCCAGGAAGACAACACACTGTTCGACGATCCTGGTCTTTGTGACAGATCGCCCTATCTGTACCCCTAATAATTGAGTCTCCCATTACCCGCACCTGTTTGGCCTGCCCTGCTATCCTGGTCCCCTGCTTACTGGAGCTGACATTCCTCTGACTGGCAGATGAAGTGTCCAGTTGCAGCAGTGCTCTCCCTGAACTGACATCCCCCTCATTTGCCAATCTTGCAAACTTGTTGAGGTGTGTCAGATCAGGGCTAGTCTCCCTAGCACTCTTACCTCTACCCCACTTTTAAAATGTTACCCAGCTAGCTACCTCACTTTCCTGAGCCTTCTTGCTACCACCCTCCCCCACATCTGCCCCAAAGATTGCTTGCTCAGTGAGCAGAAAACTTGTTTCCAAAATGTTAACGCTTCTCAGTGTTGAAACTCACCCTGTTAGATACTCGATGTGCATTTCCAAATGGGCAATTTACTCACATTTTGAACAAATATATGCACCCTCAAACAGCTGTTCCAGGACTGCATACATTAGACAAGATGTGCACTGGACTGCACTGCTAATAATGGAACACATACTAAATAGGGATTACGCAAGAAAAGAGAAAAAATACAATATAGTACAGTGATAGGAATGTAACTTACTGTAGTCCCCTCCTAAAGTCCCTGAAACGCAAGTCACGTAATCTAAAGTCACACACTTAATACAAACACACACTTCAACTCAAACACATGAACGTTCACAAACTCATGTTGTTTTGCTTCATGTATAAGCGCAGCTCTCAAACCAGTCTGCTTTTTTTTCTGTGGATTCAAAGGACTGAGCTGCCCTCAACACTGGCTATTTAACTCCAAATTAGATAGGCACGCCATAATTACTCACCTGTGCAACACCCTGGAGAAGGAAAAAAAATGTAATCACAGTATACTCTCAACTGCTATGAAATAAACCTGGCAGCAAAAGCAAGTCACAGTATAAAAACTAGACTACACTGCTATGAATTAGTATATAGTACAATAAGGTCAGGCATAGCCACTCAGCAATAGAGATGGCCTTGTGGTTCGCCCAGCGATCGATTTGCGGCAAACTTTGACCCATGATGACACATCCATCATGTGGGACAGGACAGCCAATTAAGATGTTATAGCACATGGACACACCACCACTCTATAAAAGAACCCGATCTGGCAGCCATTTTACATTCTGTGTTTTGCCAGTGTAGGGAGAGGCTGCTTTGTGGGGCAGAAACTGGCTGAAAGGGACACCAAATGCTAGCTAATAGTGCCACAAAAGTCCTTTTAAGGACTGGTATAGGTGTGCTATTGATAGGTGTGATATACTGAGGGGGATGATATACTTATAATATACTTTCTAATATAGAAAGTATTTTATAGTGCATTTGTATTGTGCAACAGTTGTGTGCGGTTCTGTTGTGATACCGCAGCTATATAGAGGGACAGATGCTATTGGATTAACTAATTGCAACGGGTGTGATATACCTGTTGCCCCCCAAAAAAACAGATTGAGGGGTGTGATATACCTTCTTCCACAAAATAATGATTAAGGGCTGCAATATACCTGTTGCCCCAAATAAATAGGGTGGTGTGACATAACTGTTGTGGCAAAAAAAATTGTTGAGCGGTGAAATATACCTGCTTCCACAAAAAACTGATTAAGAGGTTCAATATACCTGCTTCCACCAAATATTGATTGAGGGGTGCGATATACTTGCTTCCACAAAATACTGATTAAGGGGTTTGATATACCTGCTTCCACCAAATATTGATTGAGGGCTACGATATACCTGCTTCCACAAAATACTGATTAAGGGGTTCGATATACCTGTTCCCACCAAATATTGATTGAGGCCTGCAATATACCTGCTTCCACAAAATACTGATTAAAGGTTTTGATATACCTGCTTCCACCAAATATTAATTGAGGCCTGCGATACACCTGCTTCCACAAAATACTGATTAAGGGGTTTGATATAACTGTTTTTACCAAATATTGATTGAGGCCTGCAATATACCTAAATTCTACAAAATACTGATTAAGGGGTTTGATATACCTGTTTCCACCAAATATTGAATGAGGCCTGCGATATACCTGCTTCCACAAATACTGCTCTTTTATAGGGACTTAGGCACAGGGTCATTTTGAAATTTACATTCAGAGGAAGAGGCAGGCCGTTCTGCAGGGGTGGTAGGTGTTGGGCAGGTGCACTAGGCCGGAGACTAAGTGGGAAGTTGGAGAAGGCGCGTGCGATAACTTCAAAGGGCGCACCAGAGTTGGTTGAGTTGCTCACTCAGACTTTTGCTTCTACACCCTCCTCACTCTCTGCTGTATGCACCCCCAAATAGCGGCAATGGCCGCCACCCAGCGGTCTGACGACAGTACCCAGATCAGCCCAAGGAGGGAGGTCAAAAATTTGTGGCCATTGGCACACTGTAATGGAAGGTCCCCAGAAGGAAATATTTCTCCCAGAAGGGCATACCAGAGCTATATGGCCATGTTCAGCAGCAAGTGAATATATCTCAGGCACACAGTGTTGGTGCCAAGATGCATCTGACCACAGACACGTGGTTTAGCAAACACGGGCAGGGAAGGTACATAACTTTTACTGCCCACTGGGTGAACCTTCTGACGGCAGTCAAGTATGTAACCCCTGGATCCTGTGTTGATTTGGTGTTACCGCCAAGTATTGCATGCAAGTCTGCCTCTTCTTCTCCTCCTCCTCCTCCATCCTCTGTCTTCTCCCAGGCTGACTTCTCCTTTTACACTGCTACCGCTTCTTCCATTGCAACCCCAAGTTTCCCAGAACCTATTTGACGTCCCAGGTGAGAGGTTGCCATGCTGTACTGCAGCTGTTGTGCCTGGAAGCCAAGAGCCACACCATTCCTGCACTGCTTTCAGCTCTGCGGTCACAGGCCAATCAGTGGCTAACCCAACTCAATTTGACAGTTGGTATACTGGTGTGCGACAATGGTGCCAATCTGCTGAGCGTGCTGAAACATGGCAAAATGACACACATGCTGTGCATGGCACACATCCTGAACTTAGTCGTGCAGCGATTCTTTGGCAAATACCACTGGGTCCAGAATCTGACATGGCCTTGCTGACGTTCAGCGGCGACACCACTTGCCCGTCAGATGTCTGATTTGCGACAGCCCGACGCGCTGGAACTCCACCTTGTATATGCTTGATAGCCTTCTCCAGCAGCAACATGCCGTTAACAAATACCCGTATGAACTCTGCAGCAGGACAGGATCTGGGGAGCTTAGTTTCTTTTCACCGCACGAGTGGCTGCTCATGCGCAACGCATGCAGACTTCTGCGGCTATTTGATGTGATCACCAAACCGGTCGCAGCCAGGACCCCATCAGTGACATCGTACCTTACTACTCATTTCTGAATCGTGCATTGTGTTGTGTCATTGATCAAGCCATCAAGGAGCAGGAGCTGGAAGATAAGGAAGTCGCAATGCTGAATAAATTGCTGAGGGGGGGGGGCTACTTTATCTGAAACAAGTTAGCAGCAGTCTGAAGAGGAGTCAGAGGAGGATGGTGGCTGGGTGGAGGAAGAGGAGGAGCAAGAAGAGCAGGCTTTAAGGGGGCTTTAAACTTTTCGGGGATCCATGGTGTTATTTGTGGCTGTGGGGAGGAGACCGAGGATGTCATTCTCCTGAGTGATGAGCAGGAGCCAGGCCGCTCCACCACTTCCAATTTAGTGCAAATAGGGGTCTTCATGATCCAGTGTTTGAAGAGGGACCCCCGTATAAAAAGCATAAAGGGAAAGGACCAGTACTGGGTGGCAACGTACTTAGATCCCCGGTACAAGCACAAAATGGGGGACATGTTACCAGCATCACAGAGGGCTGGCAGAATGCAGCATTTCCAGGCCTTGCTACGAAAGATGCTGCATTCTGCTGTTGCAGGCGCTGGCAGAGGAATTTCCATCCACAGCGAAACCCGCATCAATCCTACTGCTCCTACAAGAAGAGGATTATTCCAATAGACATGTCCACACCTGTTCGGACGCACTCAGGCTGATGTCAGCAGTAAGTATATAAGGCAAGCTGGACAGATTTTGATAAAGTGATCTGTTATAGTAACAAAAATAAAATACAATTATATCGTGGCTCACCCGTGTCTGTTAATGTGGTCAAGGTGCTCTGTTTTTTGGATGTTTCACCTGTTCATCCAATGGAACAAATGTACCTCAATTGCGTGTAAAAGAATAAAAACAGGCACTCACCAGCTGGTATGTCTATAGTAGAATATTTATATAGTAAAATATATAAGAATATATAATATAATCTCACATAAAATACTGTATATATGTAAAATACAATACAATATATCATAAAGAAGTAATACACTGAGATTGGTCCATATGTACTTCACTCTATCTATGGTTAACAAAATACATTATAGCGATATGGTTCAAGAAATAATTGCTTGCATCAATTATACTGTGCAATATTACATATAGTGTCCTAAATACAAAATAATATTCTGTGAAAAAATATGTGAAAAAATATATCCTATGAAAAGTTCATAAAAAGGTGAAAAAAAAGGTGAAAAAAAACAGTGAATCGCTGAATACTGTCTTCTTATGTGACAATTGTGTCCATATGAGACTGATGTAGCAACATAATAATTTTCTTGCATAGATGTTATATCCATTATATTGTAGCGCTATTGTAGCAATGTGAAGTCACAGATATTTATCAGCATGCAGAGTCCGCACTCAAGGTTCAAGGAAGCATATGTTAAAATGTAAGCGGTGATCGGGTTTTAAGAATGGGGCGTCCCCCTATCTGTAAACCCTCTTACCTTGCCCTTTAGAATGCTTGTCACTATATAATTTCTGCTGCCGATAATAGTTGGGTCCTTTATAACACTCGATATGAGATCTGGTGTTTAAGATTTCAAATTTCCTGCTTGTTGCTCTCCGGTCTCGGCTTTCCACGTGGTATCTGTGCGTGTCACCTTCCAGGAAGCAATATGCAGGGATTGCGTGATCTCGCGATAAATCAAACCAGCTTCTCTTTCGCTGGTATCCAGATACTTATGTTGACCGACAATATATGGGTCTCTTTCCTCGGGTTAAGGTGGGTAGTGTATCACTCGCAGGACCAGCCAGACGCGTTTCGAGGGGTCTCCCTCTTCCTCAGTGGCTATAGCCACTGAGGAAGAGGGATCGAAACGCGTCTGGCTGGTCCTGCGAGTGATACACTACCCACCTTAACCCGAGGAAAGAGACCCATATATTGTCGGTCAACATAAGTGAAGTACATATGGACCAATCTCAGTGTATTACTTCTTTATGATATATTGTATTGTATTTTACATATATATTTTATGTGAGATTTTATTATATATTCTTATATATTTGACTATATAAATATTCTACTATAGACATACCAGCTGGTGAGTGCCTGTTTTTATTCTTTTACACGCAATTGATCTGTTATAGTGCTATCAGTTTTGAAACTTAAGATGTATAAACGCAAATGTGTTAACGATTCAGACAATTTCTGCTACATATGTGGCAAATACACTACTTATGATCAGTGCAAGAATCTGACAAAGCGAGTGTGTCTTGCAGCTTGGGATGCATTTGTGCTAGTAGTGAAGAACTTCCTTGGGAACAGAAGAGCTGCAAAGTATTGTCACGGACGGTGTACAGGAAATAAGGCAAAGCAACATGTATAAACGACTCGCTGGATCCAAAAACTAAGGAACCAAGGGAGACCCCTGCAGAAGACCTGGCACTTTCCCTGGCTGCTCAGCCTATGCAAAGATCCGAATGGTGGAGGTTTGCATATCCACGAACCTTGACTATAAAGCCCTGAGCACCCTACAATAGTGAGGGGACACGACCACCGGCTCCCTACACAAGATACGGAGGGAGTCAGGGTCACCTGGGATCCAGCAAACAGATATTAACAGATAAAGGTACACTTAGCTTTGAAGCAAACAGGAGGACAGATCAGCGTGCACACACACTCCAGGAAGTAGTATAAGCCGCTCAGAAAAGCCTTCTGGGGAAGAATTTAAAGGGAAGCAATTAGTCCAACACATGACAGCTGAGAGAGACTGACGAGAGGAGGAGCTGAATATCACAACACAGAAACTCAAGGAGGAGGTTCTGAAAGGCCTCTGTCAGAGCTTCTCAGCTGTCTGGTTGTGACAACTATGCTGTATTAGTAGACAACATGCTTACAGCATATGAACAACTTGGCTGCCGAATGTCATTGAAAGTGCATTTCCTACATTCCCATCTTGACTCCCCCCCCCCCCCTTTCCAATTTGGGACATGTAAGTGACGAACATGGAGAGCAATTCCATAAAGATATTTCTACAATGTAGAACAGGTATCAAGGCTACTGGAATCCCAACATGATGGGGGACTACTGCATGTTTTTGCAACAGTAAAATATGACCGTTCACAAACGCAAAAGCAGATGCTGGGCCTTGCTAAAGTAAGACTTTTAAATTGAAAAACTAGACTTTTTGAAATTTTGTTATTCAATTACATTTTCATAAACTGTTTACTACATAGACTTTAATGTAGATCAGGTAATTGTTTGAGTAAAACTCGTTCTGTTCAAAATATTCTATGCTTTCCAAGTGCTTAATTCATTTAGGCACACTTATGCATAGCAAAATTTTGTGACATGTTACAACAATTCTGACTTCGGATTTGTATTCCGCAAACTTGATTTAGTATAGGACAAATGGTTTTTGCCCAGTAGCAGACGAAAAGTAATTTTTTCTGTTGCGTGGTGAAGCACACTCACCTAGCTCACAACAGTGTGGACTACGTCCTCAGATTTCAAAAAATTAATGAGGCATGGATCTTGGAGGAATTCTACATCTTTAAAGACCACGTGTAATTGAATTTCCTCATGCCAGCCCACACTTATCAGCCATCACCCAGGACAAAGAATGGTCCTTGTCTTATATATATACCACGGCATAAAAGGCCTTTTCTGTCAGGTGAATGCCAAATTTTTGGGGTCTATACTTGTCACCGCCAGTTCTGTGAGAAGGTCTGACAGACGTTCTTCTCTACCTCTTGTATGACGTTTTTTGTTTTGGTTTCACTTTGGTTTTCCCCTCACTATTATAGGGTTTTCAGGTATCACACAGTCTTAGGTACGTGGGCATGCAATCGTCTACCATTAAGACCCTTGCATGTGCATAGCAGTCAGGGAGAGCTCTTAGTTTTTTTTTAGGGCTTACCTATATGCTCCTTAGTTTGGGATCAAGCCAGTCGGTCGTTTATTTATAAGTTCCAGCTATCTGCAAATTCATCCGTGACAATAATCCAGTGGCCTACAGTAAAATTTTTAGCCAGTGACCGCCTAATGTACCTCCAGCCACATAATCACAAGTTCTATTCTGTCAGGTGAATGTCTAATTTTTGGGGCCTATATTAGCCTACAGGAAAAATTTTAACCAGTGACTGCCTAATGTACCTCCAGCCACATCATCACAAGTTCTTTTCTGTCAGGTGAATGCCTAATTTTTGGGGCCTGTACTCCAGTGGCCTACAGTAAAATTTGTTTCCAGTGACCAACAATTGTACCTTCGGCCACATCATCACAAGTTATTTTCTGTCAGTGGAATTCCGAATTTTTGGGGCCTGTACTGGCCTATAGTAAATTTTGTATCCAGTGACCTCCTAATGTACCTCCAGCCACATCATCATAAGTTCTTTTCTGTCAGATGAATGCCTAATTTTTGGGGCCTGAACTGGCCTACAATAAAAATGTTATCCAGTGACCACCCAATGTATCTCCAGCCACATAATCACAAGTTCTTTTCTCTCAGGTGAATGCCAAATTTTTGGGGCCTATACTCCATTGGCCTACAATAAAATCTTTATCCAGTGACTTCCTAATGTACCTCCAACCACATCATCACAAGTTCTTTTCTGTCAGGTGAATGTCTAATTTTGGGGCCTGTACTGGCCTACAGTAAAATTTGCATCCAGTGACTGCCTTATGTACCTCCAGCCACATCATCACAGGTTCTTTTCTGTCAGGTGAATGCCTAATTTTTGGGGCCTGTACAGGCCTACAGTAAAATTTGTATCCAGTGACCGCCTAATATACCTCCAGCTACATCATCACAAGTTCTCTTCTGTCAGGTGAATGCCTAATTTTTGGGGCCTATACTCCAGTGGCCTACAATAAAATCTTTATCCAGTGACCTCCTAATGTACCTCCAGCCACATCATCACAAGTTCTTTTCTGTTAGGTGAGAGCCTATTTTTAGGGCCTATACTCCAGTGGCCTACAATAAAAATTGTATCCAGTGACCGCCTGATGTACCTCCAACCACATCATCACAAGTTTTTTTCTGTAAGGTTTATGCCTAATTTTGGGGCCTATACTGGCCTACAGTAAAATTTGTATCCAGTGACCGCCTAATGTACCTCCAGCTACATCATCAGAAGTTCTTTTCTGTCAGGTGAATGCCTAATTTTTGGGGCTTGTACTGGCCTACAGTAAAACAAAATCCAGTGACCGCCTAATGTACCTCCAGCCACATCATCACAAGTTCTTTTCTGTGAGGTGAATGCCTAATTTTTGGGGCCTGTACTCCAGTGGCCTACAGTAAAATTTTTATCCAGTGACCACCTAATGTACCTCCAGCCATATCATCATAAGTTCTTTTTAGTCAGGTAAATGCCTTATTTTTGGGGCCTGTACTCTCGTGGCCTAAAAAAAAATTTTTCTAGGCTCCAGCAGGGCACATTATTGAGAGTTTCCCTTTAAGACGCATACAAATGGCCTCTGATTAAAATACATATTTTTTATGGGAATTTTTGCCAATGATCCCTCACTGGTATGTCACTGTCCATGTTGTAGGACTATTTGTGCACTTCAAGTAAGTACAGTATTTGGTGGTTGAAAATATGACCGAGAACACGTGGTTTGCGAACATTTAATCGCGAACCGTCCTGGTCGATGTTCGTCCATCACTACTCAGCAATGCACACAAATAATTCAGCTTTCACAGATACTCCATCATGTAATCTAAAGTCACAAATACAAACACACACTGGAACTCAAAAACACAAACGCTCACAAACTCGAGTTGTTTGGCTGCTTGTATAATTGCAGCTCTCAAACCAGTCTGTTTTTTTGTCTCTGGATTCAAAGGTCCAAGGTCAAATACATTATTTAAGACAACCTTTGAGACACAAGTCAGGCTCCACCAAGTCCACTCATTTTTTATCTAGGCCTTTAACCACTTCAGCCCCGCTAGGTGAAACCCCCCTTCATGACCAGAGCACTTTTTACACTTCGGCACTACACTACTTTCACCGTTTATTGCTCGGTCATGCAACTTACCACCCAAATGAATTTTACCTCCTTTTCTTCTCACTAATAGAGCTTTCATTGGGTGGTATTTCATTGCTGCTGGCATTTTTACTTTTTTTGTTATTAATCAAAATGTAACGATTTTTTAGCAAAAAAATGACATTTTTCACTTTCAGCTGAAAAATTTTGCAAAAAAAACGACATCCATATATAAATTTTTCACCAAATTTATTGTTCTACATGTCTTTGATAAAAAAAAAATGTTTGGGCAAAAAAAAAATGGTTTGGGTAAAAGTTATAGCATTTACAAACTATGGTACAAAAATGTGAATTTCCGCTTTTTGAAACAGCTCTGACTTTCTGAGCACCTGTCATGATTCCTGAGGTTCTACAATGCCCAAACAGTAGAAAACCCCCACAAATGACCCCATTTCGGAAAGTAGACACCCTAAGGTATTCGCTGATGGGCATAGTGAGTTCATAGAACTTTTAATTTTTTGTCACAAGTTAGCGGAAAATGATGATGATTTTTATTTTATTTTTTTTTCTTACAAAGTCTCATATTCCACTAACTTGCGACAAAAAATAAAAAATTCTATGAACTCACCATGCCCCTCACAGAATACCTTGGGGTGTCTTCTTTCCAAAATGGGGTCACTTGTGGCGTAGTTATACTGCCCTGGCAATTTAGGGGCCCAAATGTGTGAGAAAAACTTTGCAATCAAAATGTGTAAAAAATGACCGGTGAAATCCAAAAGGTGCACTTTGGAATATGTGCCCCTTTGCCCACCTTGGCAGCAAAAAAGTGTGACACGTCTGGTATCGCCGTACTCAGGAGAAGTTGGGGAATGTGTTTTGGGGTGTCATTTTACATATACCCATGCTGGGTGAGAAAAATATCTTGGTCAAATGCCAACTTTGTATAAAAAAATGGGAAAAGTTGTCTTTTGCCAAGATATTTCTCTCATCCAGCATGGGTATATGTAAAATGACACCCCAAAACACATTCCCCAACTTCTCCTGAGTACGGCGATACCAGATGTGTCACACTTTTTTGCTGCCAAGGTGGGCAAAGGGGCACATATTCCAAAGTGCACCTTTCAGATTTTGCAGGGCATTTTCTACACATTTTGATTGCAAAGTTCTTCTCACACATTTGGGCCCCTAAATTGCCAGGGCAGTATAACTACGCCACAAGTGACCCCATTTTGGAAAGAAGACACCCCAAGGTATTCCGTGAGGGGCATGGCGAGTTCCTAGAATTTTTTATTTTTTGTCGCAAGTTAGTGGAATATGAGACTTTGTAAGGAAAAAAGAAAAAAAATGAAAAATCATCATTTTCCGCTAACTTGTGACAAAAAATAAAAAATTCTAGGAACTCGCCGTGCCCCTCACGGAATACCTTGGGGTGTCTTCTTTCCAAAATGGGGTCACTTGTGGCGTAGTTATACTGCCCTGGCAATTTAGGGGCCCAAATGTGTAAGAAGTACCTTGCAATCAAAATGTGTAAAAAATGGCCTGCGAAATCCGAAAGGTGCCCCTTTGCCCACCTTGGCTGCAAAAAAGTGTCACACATGTGGTATCGCCGTACTCAGGAGAAGTTGGGTAATGTGTTTTGGGGGGTCATTTTACATATACCCATGCTGGGTGAGAGAAATATCTTGGCAAAAGACAACTTTTCCCATTTTTTTATACAAAGTTGGCATTTGACCAAGATATTTTTCTCACCCAGCATGGGTATATGTAAAATGACACCCCAAAACACATTCCCCAACTTCTCCTGAGTACGGCGATACCACATGTGTGACACTTTTTTGCAGCCTAGATGCGCAAAGGGGCCCAAATTCCTTTTAGGAGGGCATTTTTAGACATTTGGATCCCAGACTTCTTCTCACACTTTCGGGCCCCTAAAAAGCCAGGGCAGTATAAATACCCCACATGTGACCCTACTTTGGAAAGAAGACACCCCAAGGTATTCAATGAGGGGCATGGCGAGTTCCTAGAATTTTTTTTTTTTTTTGCATAAGTTAGCGGATATTGATTTTTTTTGTTGTTTTTTTCTCACAAAGTCTCACTTTCCGCTAAGGCTACTTTCACACTAGCGTTCGATCGGATCCGTTCTGAACGGATCCGATCATAATAATGCAGACGGAGGCTCCGTTCAGTACCGATCCGTCTGCATTATTTTTAGCATATAACAGCTAAGTGTGAAAATAGCCTCGTACGGATCCGTCCAGACTTTCAATGTAAAGTCAATGGGGGACGGATCCGCATGAAGATTGAGCCATATTGTGGCATCTTCATACGGATCCGTCCCCATTGACTTACATTGTAAGTCTGGACGGATCCGCACGGATCCGCACGCCTCCGCACGGCCAGGCGGACACCCGAACGCTGCAAGCAGCGTTCAGCTGTCCGCCTGTCCGTGCGGAGGCGAGCGGAGCGGAGGCTGAACGCCGCCAGACTGATGCAGTCTGAGCGGATCTGCTCCATTCAGACTGCATTAGGGCTGGACGGCTGCGTTCGGGTCCGCTCGTGAGCCCCTTCAAACGGAACTCACGAGCGGACCGACGAACGCTAGTGTGAAAGTAGCCTAACTTAGGACAAAAATTTCAATCTTTCATGGACTCAATATGCCCCTCACGGAATACCTTGGGGTGTCTTCTTTCCGAAATGGGGTCACATGTGGGGTATTTATACTGCCCTGGCTTTTTAGGGGCCCTAAAGCGTGAGAAGAAGTCTGGAATATAAATGTCTAAAAATGTTTACGCATTTGGATTCCGTGAGGAGTATGGTGCGTCCATGTGAGATTTTATTTTTTGACACAAGTTAGTAGAATATGAGACTTAGTAAGAAAAAACAAAAACAAACAAAAAATTTCCGCTAACTTGTGCCAAAAAAAATGTCTGAATGGAGCCTTACCGGGGGGGGGGGGGGGGGGGGGGTGATCAATGACAGGGGGGTGATCAATGACAGGGGGGTGATCACCCATATAGACTCCCTGATCACCCCCCTGTCATTGATCACCCCCCCTGTAAAGCTCCATTCAGACATCCGCATGATTTTTTACGGATCCATGGATACATGGATCGGATCCACAGAACGCATGCGGACGTCTGAATGGAGCCTTACAGGGGGGTTATCAATGACAGGGGGTGATCAGGGTAATCAGGGTGATCACCCCCCTGTCACTGATCACCCCCCCTGTAAGGCTCCATTCAGACATCCGCATGATTTTTTACGGATCCATGGATACATGGATCGGATCCACAGAACGCATGCGGACGTCTGAATGGAGCCTTACAGGGGGGTTATCAATGACAGGGGGTGATCAGGGTGATCACCCCCCTGTCACTGATCACCCCCCCTGTAAGGCTCCATTCAGACATCCGCATGATTTTTTACGGATCCATGGATACATGGATCGGATCCACAGAACGCATGCGGACGTCTGAATGGAGCCTTACAGGGGGGTTATCAATGACAGGGGGTGATCAGGGTAATCACCCCCCTGTCACTGATCACCCCCCCTGTAAGGCTCCATTCAGACATCCGCATGATTTTTTACGGATCCATGGATACATGGATCGGATCCACAGAACGCATGCGGACGTCTGAATGGAGCCTTACAGGGGGGTTATCAATGACAGGGGTGATCAGGGAGTGTATATGGGTGATCACCCGCCTGTCATTGATCACCCTCCATTCAGACGTCCGCATGTGTTTTGCGGATCCGATCCATGTATCCATGGATCCGTAAAAATCATGCGGATGTCTGAATGGAGCCTTACAGGGGGGTGATCAGTGACAGGGGGGTGATCAATGACAGGGGGTGATCAGGGAGTGTATATGGGTGATCACCCGCCTGTCATTGATCACCCCCCTGTAAGGCTCCATTCAGACGTCCGTATGCTTTTTGCGGATCCGATCCATGTATCCGTGGATCCGTAAAAATCATACGGACGTCTGAACGGAGCCTGACAGGGGGGTGATCAATGACAGGGCGGTGATCAATGACAGGGGGGTGATCAGGGAGTTTATATGGGGTGATAATGGGTGATCGGGGGTTTATAAGGGGTTAATAAGTGACGGGGGGGGGTGTAGTGTAGTGTGGTGTTGGGTGCGACTGTACTGACCTACCTGAGTCCTCTGGTGGTCGATCCTAACAAAAGGGACCACCAGAGGACCAGGTAGGAGGTATATTAGACGCTGTTATGAAAACAGCGTCTAATATACCTGTTAGGGGTTAAAAAATTCGGATCTCCAGCCTGCCAGCGAACGATCGCCGCTGGCATGCTGGAGATCCACTCGCTTACCTTCCGTTCCTGTGAGCGCGCGCGCCTGTGCGCGCGCGTTCACAGGAAATCTCGGCTCTTGCGGGAGGACGCGTATATGCGTCCACCCAGAAGAGCAGGACCGCCGGCAGGACGCAATCCTGCGTACGGCGGTCCTGAGGTGGTTAAATGGGTATTCGGGACAGAGAAAACTCTATACTGTTAAATATATATGATACAACTGAAGCACTTCTAATATACTTGCTGTTTGGTAAATTTTTGGTGTTTTTTTTTTTCCTTTTTTTTTTTTTTTACATTTTTTCTCCCCCTACCCCAGGAATGAATTCATGTGGCTTTTGATTTCACTTTGTCATCTTAACCTTCATTCAGTAAGATGAGATGATATGTAACGCTTTCCCCATCCCCTCTGGGTCATGTCACAAGTCACATAAGGTCAGTTACCAAACAGTAAGTATATTAGTAAGTTTTTCTTTCTGTCTGGAATACCCATTAAACCATGTCCTTTTCCCAACAACCTTTCCCTCTAATTCACACCCCCTTGTAGAGTGAGGCAAAAAAAACATCTAAAACACATTAAAAATCTGGTGCAAAGCATTTACATTAAACATTTCTTACAAATTACCCAGAATTCTGGTGCACTGAATCTAGTAAATCTCCTCATTGTCTTAGGATTGTGTTAAATGTAAGAACTTAAGGCAATTTACTTAATGCAGTAGGCACCCTCTCCTACAGAAAATGTATAACTCATCTTTTATAAATACTAGGAGTTTTCGAAGCCCTAGAAAAATAGTCATAATGATATATTAAACATAATTACATGAATCAACACAAACATTTAGATTTATTACGTTTTTGTGTTACATATTGGGTAAAAAGACATTACGTTCAACCTTGTATACTGTGTTAACAAATCCCAGTTGTTCCAGGGGAAGACAAGAACGCCACCAATCAGCCCAAGCAACTCTAACCCTCCAACAGTTGATCTGCAAGGATGCCAGTAGTTGGTCAGATCAGATATTGATGAGCTATCTTGAGAATATACTATCAATCAAATATGTCCTTGAAAACCATTTTAACTCAATTCAAACTTGCAACAGTAACCAAATCCATGGGGAGCAGGATTCACATTGATGATAATAGGGATAATTCTCATAATCATATGTATTGCTCCTCTGCTTTCACTTTTCTTGGGTAAATTAATGTAGTTTTGGAAATCTTCCTTTATAACTCTGAACCTCCATAAATTCCCATAAGTTGATGGAATGAATTGACTGTGCCATTCAGATTTTTTGCCAACGAATGGATAGCATTTATTGTCAAAGGCTGTGTATGTAGCCACAGAGTGGCTCTGTACTTTTCCCCTATTTTAGTGCTCTCATTAAGAGAAACAAAATAAGAGTATTGCAGGTTTGATACCTTTTAATGGCTAACAAAAATATAAGTGATGATAGTACATAGCGAGCTTTCAAGACATCACCAGTCCCTCATCAGGCGTACTACAATAATATATGAAGAAATAGCAATATATATACAATAAGAACAGAGACAGGGGAATGAATGGACATTTGAAAAACAACAGAACAACGAATATCAAAGATCTTGAGAATGAGTCCTTAATTATCTTACAGATAAGGGGTGTCAATGTGTTATGGTCTCTAAATAGATGTTAACTCAGCGACCTGGTGCCCTGACTAGGTCTATAGAAGACTCTTTAGATCTTGTAGTTTGTCATAAATCCCATGGAAAAATTCAGTCAAGTATTCAAAGTGTCAAGCAATGTTATAAATTTGTATGATCAAATTCTTCTTGCTCTTTGTGATTTGAAGTTACCTTTTATTCCTATGCTGCACACCTACAACATTTCTTATGCACAACGTTTATGCTACAGGACTTCTCAAAAGGCTGCAAAACCACCTTATCCATGTCTTTTACAGCTAAAAAAAAAATCAAATAGAAATACAAATGCTAAAGAGGAAACTTACCAAGAATTTGGTCCTGGGAAAGCAAAAATACTATAGTACACTACAACTATATTTGATAGACAACAAGAAAAAGAAAATCCACAGACTTTGACTTAGAGCCGGGCGGAATTCATACAACAATCGAGTATAAGCAAAAGCTAACAGGATGGAACAGAACATCGATCAGGAACCTGGTAAAGCCAGCTGTGTCATTAATCTGTCATTAATCATACAAACCAAATAATATGGAACTCAAGGTGCTCTCCAGAGGACTCTCATTCTGCCCTAGCAAAAGTCTTGACAAAACAGAACAATGTAGTGACATGGAGGAATATTTTAGGAGATTAAGACTAAAAGGGTTCTTCCATGACAAACAGTAGAGAGAATTCTCAAACAGCCAAACACAATTGGCATTGGTAGGCAAAAAATAATCTGACTAGACCCCTCCCCCTGGCCCCAATACCATTTTTTACCAGTACATTGACTCTTTTAGAAATGTAGAACAGTTTGCAATACTGGACAAACATATGAAAGAAACATTTAACATCAGCATACGGGAAAGAAGGGAGATTCAAACCTTAAAAAACAACAAAGGAATCACCTTAAAACAGTAGATAAAGGTGGTGCTATCGTCCCTTTGAACACTTTAGACTATGTAGAAGAAGCACACCGACAACTCACAGACACACGATACTACATCAAAATGGAGGAGACCCAACTCAGAAATATTTGAGAGAGTTAAAAAAAGGTCATCAGGGGTCTTCCTGCCGGATCCACGCAACTTTTAGACTTGGTACCTGAGAATCTCAGGATCAAAGTATTCTACATGCTTCCCAAAATACACAAAGCAGGGAATCCAGGGAGTCCGATCATTTTAGGTGTGGGAACCCTCACTCGAAAGATCTCAGGTTGGATAGAGGGCATCCTCAATCCATTAGTGAGGAACATAACAACTTATCTACAAAACACCACTGACTTATTGAACAAACTATCAACCACAGGTCCCCTCCCTAAAGGTGCAATTTTGTCCACCATGGATGTGGAATCCTTGTATTCGAATATCCCACACAATGATGGATTAACTGCTTGCCAAGTATACCTGGAGGTGAATGGGATGTCTCAGAGTCTATACTACAACTGACCAAGTTCATCCTCACCCATAACTATTTCTCGTTTCACAAAGATATATATTTACAGTGCACTGAGACCGCCATGGGCAGTAAACTGGCACCGCAATATACAAATCTCTTCATGGCAAAACTGGAAAAATTACTTTTTGGTTTCCTGCCCCAAAAAAACCTTGGCCTACTTCCGTTTCATTGATGACATCCCAATAATCTGGACCTACTCTGAACACGAACTGAGAAAATTTAATGGACAAATTCCATCCCACCATAAACCTGACCCTCAACTATTCACACACACACACAAGTCAGCTTTCTGGAAGCCACTAGAGATGAGCATTTTTTTCTAAAATTCGATTCGCCGGTTCGCCAAATTTTTGGGGAAAAATTCTGTTTGATTCGAATAAATTAGCAGCATATTTAGTTAAAAACAGCTATTTCCTGACTGCAGAGAGCCTTTATAGTGGTGTAGAACACTGTGCCTTGCTGTAGCAGGCATAGGGAGTATGCTTTGGTAGTGAAATAATATTGTGAGTCCGTATGACATGCAGATGACAGGCGTCACACTTAGAATCAATGCACACAACTTATTGGGGCAAAATAACTCATGTATGAACTCCACCTTGCAGGTCAATGTTAGCACCAAAAAGAAGCAAACTACTTTTACACCGTCATCAGCTGATTCCACATAGATGTCTACAGACCCTGTTCTGTTAAACGCTTACACAAGTAGAGCCCCCCCGACAGAGTGGAGGGGGTGTCAGCAGTGTCGACTTCACTGATTATTTTGCCCTTCTTCTGATCCGTCAGAACTATAACCCACAAAAAACGGTGCCTGTCTATGAAGCATCTGCCTTCAATCAGTTAGAATTTGGTCAGTGTGAATAATATGGATTATTATTTAATGTTAGACATGTTCTCACACCAGCCATCGGCTGTCTGATAGCAGAGGGAGGAGTACCGCAGGGGGTCCTGGCTTCAAACAAGCCACTCGCTTACACATAGCACCTACTCCAGCCAGCCAGGAACCCAGCTAATGGAACAGGATAAACCTCTCTTCAGGGAGTCTAAGCCCTTCACCACTTCAATCAAAGCTATTAGACATATTGGAACCAGCGATTCGTAAGGAATTATCAATCACCCGTCCATCACAGGAATAAACCATATATATATATATATATATTTACGATCCTGTGGCCAAGATGGTCAGGCTCCTGCTCTTGGTTTGGTAATAGGATGCCAGGGAGGGGAGATATACATATCTCCCCACATAAACCAAATAACAGTACCAGGTTTGGACTCTACTTGTAGCCGGAACCCAAGCGGGTCTGTAGGTCTCAGAAACATCTTCCTGTGACCTTCTGGTCTGTAGCTATGAGCCCTAATAGGTTTTGTAGGTCGTTGGGCTGCCCAGACCAGCAGGGAGGGAGGACCCCTCCCAGAGGCAGGGAGGGGAGGGGCCGACTACAGTTGAAAATGGTCAGACAAACAGAGTCCAGCGTCTTTTCTCTAAAGGGGGGTCACATCGTGCCATTTGTTTAGAAGGACCTGTAAACTGCTTACATCACTGCCTCCCATGTGACTACAGCTAAGAACTCATCACATCCCAAAGGACTCATCCATCTGATTAATCCTGTTTGTTCCATGCTACCTGTATTTGCAACCTCAGACCACTGTATATATTATTTTTGTGTATAGTGCTAGTCCTAGTGAGCCCTTAAGGCGATTAAATATATAATTTAATCTTGTGCTGTCTTGTATCTCAATCATGAATACCCACGTCCGTGTTTGGGCCTAGTTATAAGCTATTGCAGGTTGGTTTCTCACCCTATATAATCCCGTTAGTGGACCGGGCTTATATCAAACGATAAGCTGGTGGCAGTGTTCCCAGGCTGAGGAAGCTCTGTTTCGCTGGGGCAGTGAAAAGGCTCCCTCAGCTTGTTGCCTCTCTGTGTCCGTGTGGACAGGAGGAGTCTGTGAATACTGTACCAAGCTGACCTTACCTGCTCCTCAGGGATGGCGTAACGTAATGCCTTGGTAACCAGTGACTATACCATATCTTGCTGGCTGTAAGTATTTGACGTCCGACGTCACTCGGGGTACGGTATTTGTCACGGTCAGTAATCAATCAGTATTGCTAATGCCAAAAATAACACGAGTGGATCCAAAACAGAGATGACTAGTGAACGGAATAGTTGCATGTCTTCTGTGTTTTGTACCCACTCCTGCTTTTGGCTACCAAATCATAAGACAATTATGATGGGACCATACAGGACTTACAGCTGCTACACAGACAGGATCCCTTGTGCGTCTCATTTTTTCTTCATTCTGACACATCACAGGAAAGGTCAAATAAATGATGATGTCAGCCAAGCCAAAAAGGCTAAATAGTGGCCCAGTCATAAAGTGGTGAGGTGGAAGCACCATGAGGAGACTACAGAGTAGCCTAATAACAGAGTCTGTAGGTGGCGGCGGTATCAGGAGGCTAAGAGTGGCACAAAGACAGAGTGTGGTGATTACGGCAGCATCAGGAGGCCACAGAGGGGCTAGGTGACATAGTGGGGAGGTGGCGACAGTATCAGGAAGCCACAGAGTGGCACAATGACAGAGACTGGAGGTGGCGGCAGCATGAGGAGGCCACAGAGTGACCCTATGACAGTGTGTGGAGCTGGCAGCAGCATGAGGAGGCCACAGAGTGGCATAGTAAGAGAGTCTGGAGATGGCGGCAGCATGAGGAGACCACAGAGTGGCACAATGACAACTTCTGAAGGTGGTGACAGCATCAGGAGGCCACAGAGTGGCACAATGACAGAGTCTGGGGGTGGCAGCAGCATGAGGAGGCCACAGAGGGGCACAATGACAGGGTTTGGAGGTGGCCACAGCATCAGGAGGCCACAGAGTGGCACGGTGACATAGTGTGGAGGTGGGTGGCAATAACAGTACCCAATGAAGATGGTAGTTGAAAGAAGGAGCACTTGGCATCATATGTCTGGCATCAGGCTGGTGGCTGCATCAGAATAGTAGCTGAGGCAGGTAGCCAGAGGAAACTGGTCTCTTGTGTTAAAGTGTTGGTGTGGCACCATGGATGATCTAGTCTGATGCATCAGGCATTTGTGGGTGGAAATCCTGGCTGATCCACGACTGATTCAGCTCAGTCTCTCCAAATTTTGGGTGGACAGGTAAGTTCTTCTTGGGGTAACTATGGCCTCAGCCGCACTAAACACCAGCTCTAATGCCACACTACTGGTCGGGCAGGACAGCTTTTCCAGGGCAAACTCAGGTTTGACAGTTGCGGCCACAAATCCAGATTAGCTGCCCAGTATTCGAGCAGATCTTCAATGTGGGGTGGCAGGGTGCTGGATAAGTATGCCACCACCTGCTAGTTCAGGTCCTACTCTATGTCTAGCTGATGGTGAGTAGTTTCTTCACTATGCGGGTGAAGAAAGCTACTCATCAGCAACTCTAGACTCAGGCTCCTGCTGATGGAGCTCATACTGCTCCTGCCACCCAACCCTCCCCAGCAGCCATGGCAGAGGAACGTGAGCGCAGAGGGCCCCCCCCCCCCCTCAAACCTACGAGAGGATGGACAATGACGCAGATAGGCAGCGGCCAACTGAATACAAAGGATGTCTCTATAGTAGTTCAGTTTGTCCTCCCTCTCAGCGGGTGTAAAAAAAGGCCCCATTTTGGACCGGTAGCAAGGGTCCAACAAGTTGGAGAGCCAGAAGTCATCCTTCTGCTGAATGGTGGCAATTCGGCTGTCACTACCCAAGAAACTGAGCATGCAGCGGGCAACTTGTGCAAGTGACTCCGAGGGACTCCCTTCTTCCATCTTCACTGCATACTGCCATGGTGTGCCTGGGTCATCTGCCTTGTCTTCCTCATCTCCCTCTTGCTCCTCCGGCTGCTCCTGCTCCTCCTCTCCTGTCAACTGTGTAGAAAAAACACCCATTTCACCACACATTTCTTGTACTCCAATGTCCTCCTCCTCCTCGAGTTCAGCCCCCACAGGGCTCATGTGGCAGTGAGATCTAGGGGCCACGTCTCCAGTCCCCTGACCAGCCATTATTACCACCATCTGTTCCAGGACATAAAGCAGTGGAATGACATAGTTCATCCCGTAGTCCTGGCGATTAGCAAATAATGTGGCATCCTCAAAGGGACTAAGCAAATGGCATGAGCTGCCACTGGCTGACATCGAAGTTGCACAGGGGAGTACTCCTGTCCGCTTGGATCATCAGGAAATTTTTGATGACTTTTCTCTGGTCGTATAGTCGGTCCAGCATATGGAGGGTGAAATTCCAACTGGTGGAAATGTTGAGGAATGCCGATCTGCTGCTGCAGCTCAAGGACGGTGTTCTTCGCTGTTTACGAGTGGCTGAAATGCATGCAAAGTTTCCTGGCCATTTTTATGATATCTTGCAGATGGGTGGAAGACTTTAGGAAATGCTTGACAAGCAGATTGAACAAGTAGGCCATGCAGGGTGCATGGCTCAGCCCTCCTTGACGCAGCGCTTACACAATGTTCTTCCCATTGTCGTTCACCATAGTTCCGATTTCGAGTTGGGGAGAAATCCATGATTCAATTTATTGCTGAAGGACACAGAGCAGTTCCTCCCCTGGGTGACTGCGTTCGCCAAGGCAAACAAGGTGCAGAACAGCATGACACCGCCGTGCCCTGCACATGTGGTATGCTGGAGGGGCACTGTGAATTTTCCCTGCAGTGGAGGCTGAAAACACGGTGGAAGGATGAGGATTCAGAGGCAGACATTGTCGCTGGACCAACAGCGTGACAACGTGGAGGCAGAAGCGGCATCACCTGGCTAAGTTGCTGGTGTGGCTGTGCAGGAACCACATTCACCCATTGAGCCATAAAGGACATGTACTGTCCCTGACTGTAGTTATAGCTCCTCACGTCTGTGCTGCTGTGCACTTTGGCAGACACCGACAGGCTCAAGTACTGGCCCACCTTCTGTTCTACATATTTGTGCAGGGCTGGTACTGCCTTTTTGGCAAAAAAATGATGGCTTGGGACTCTCCACCTCAGCTCGGTGCAAGCCATCAGTTCTCTGAAAGGTGCAGAGTCCACCACTTGGAAAGGGAGGGATTGCAGAACCAGCAACTTGGACAGGAGCACATTCAGCTTTTGCACCATTGAATGAGTGCACGCATACTGTTGTCTCTTGGCAATCTCTTTGGTGATAAATTGCTGACGGAATTGAGTGCCGTGGATGAGGAGGAGCAGGATCATCGGGACCGGCAGATGATGGGAATGACAGACAGCTTCCTTCGGCTGAAGTGGTGGAGCCTTGAATGCCTGAAACTGGATAATGCAGCGGTTGCCGCAGCAGGCCGGGCCACCACATAGGAGCCACGGTTCTCCTAGGCCACTGCATGGCGATGCTGCATATGTTGACACAGGGCCCAAATCCCAGCATTGGCACCCTGGCCACACTTCACCTACATATGGCCACATTCACCTCCTCCGGTGGCTTAAGAAAAAAATGCCACACCTCTGAGTAGGTAATTTTACCACCAACACTACACACTGACTTAATGCTACCCCTGCTGCTACTTCTCAGGCAGGAAGGCTCCCACGAAGCAGGTGGTCTACCCCTGGCATGTTTGGCTTTGACCTCCCACTGCTGCGACTCTGCTGACTCCAGGCCATGCTAGCGACTTGCTTTGTTCCGCAGCTGGCTCACGGACAAGCTACCACCTTCTTCTCCCGATGATGATGAAGCCCCTTCGTCACCCAGCTCCAAAGTGCAATCAGCTACATCATCATTGAGTACTGTCTGCACGTCACTGATTTCCTCCTCAACGGTCTCTGGGTCAGGAGCCTGACCGCTCGCAACACCAGCTCCCACGCCACTCTCCTCATCACTACTTGCCCACCTAGATGAGGAAGCTGCGGATGTCTCCTCCAGATCTTGACTTGGCAGTAGCTGCTGACTGTCCTATAGTACCTTGTCCTCGCTGTATCGTGGAGCTGAGCCCACAGCATACAATACTTCTGTGGCTCTGGGTATAGAAAAGGACAGAGGCAGGTTGACGACAGGTGAGGGTGCAGGGCCTGCTCCAGGGCCATGCGAACTAAGGGTTCTGTCTGCTGAACCCACTGACTATTGGCTGGGGGTGTCTGATGTCACTTGCGGTCGAAGATTGAGTTAACCACTCAAGAACCTCTGTGTTGCTGATCACAACAAGACCACTAGCTGAGACTGAGAGCTCAGGCGTCTCGAAGTGACCCCTGCTGCCACTCCCCCTTATTCTGCTGCGACCTCTGCCTGCGCCAGAAACATTTAGGTCTCTGCCACTACCCTGTGCAGGGCCTGGCACTTCTCTGCCTGACATACTGTTAGATCAAATAAATAAGGAAATTAAAGCCTTTACTACAGATAACTGCACCGCTGAGCGGCAAATATATTTTTTCTTTTACCACTAAAACACCCCACAAAAGCCTTTACAACAGATTACTGCACCGCATAGCTGCAAATGTATTTTTACTTTTTGTGCTAACACAAGTCACAAAAGGCTAAACAAGAAATAACTACACCACAGAGCAGCAAATGTATTTTGTCATTCTTGTGCTAATACACGTCACAAAAAGCGTAACAAGAAATAACTGCACCGCAGAACGGCATATATAAATATATTTTTTTAACTTAAACACCCCACAAAGGCCTTTACAACAGATTACTGCACTGCAGAGCTACAAATTCATGTTTTTTTGTGCTAATACATATCACAAAAGGCTTAACAAGAAATAACTGCACCGCATAGCGGCAAATATATATATTTTTTGTGCTAATACACGTCACGAAAGATTTGGCAAGAAATAACTTCACTGCAGAGCAACAAATGTATTTTTTCTTTTTGCACTAATACACGTCACAAAAGGCTTTACAAAAAATGACTGCAATGCAGAATAGCAAATGTATCTTTTCTTTTTGTGCTTAAACACCCCACAAAAGCCTCTTCAACAGATTACTGCACCGCAGAGCTGAAAAAATGTATTTTTTCTCTTTGTGCTAAAACACTTTACAATAGGCTTATCAAGAAATAACACCACCATAGAACGGCAAATATATTTTTTCTTTCACCGCTAAAACTCACAAAAGCCTTTACAACAGATTAGTGCACCGCAGAGCTGCAAAGGTATTTTTTTTCTTTTTGTGCTAGTACACATCACAAAAGGCTTAACAAGAAATATCTACACCGTAGAGCGGCAAATGTATTTTTTTCTTTTTGTGCTAATACACGTCACAAAAAGCTTAACGTCTGAGCCAACGTCTGAGCTGTGAAGACATGCTCTGCTGAGCTCTGCTGAGCTCTGCTGAGCTCTGCTTAATTTCTTGCTAAAGGGACGTGCCTACGTTAGCTATTATACTCCAAAATAGTGAAAATCGGAGGACAAAAGACCGCAGATCATGCTGTAATCCCGAGAGGTCCAAACCCAGGAGCGGGAATGGCGAAATATCTGAAGAAACAGACCGTCACGCCTGCAGTTAAAGAATCTAAGATGGCGCCGGCAGATGAGCGCTCTGAAGCAGACGCTGATGGAGGCATGTCTGAGGGCGAAAGTGATGGTGGTGAGTCTGTAAGCTCCCGCACACTCCCCGTGTCCAGGCGTTTCATCAAGCAAGCCCTAGCTGAAGCCCTCTCGCCTCTTAAACAAGAGATCTCCGTACTCACCCAGGAGATTCACCACATAGGCCACAGGGTCGAGTCACTGGAAAACATCCATCAGGCCACCCTGGAACATAGCGCCGCTGTTTCTCAATCCCTCTCCTCCTGCCAGCAGCATATAAATCACCTGCACGCAGCCATGGAGGATCAAGAAAATTGGAGCAGGAGGAACAACCTCTGGTTCAGAGGCATTCCAGAGACAGTGCCTAATGATGACCTCATGTCCACCATTAAACAAATAGCTGAAACCCTCCTGGGAAATGGTGACACGTCTGACATGATTATAGAAAGAGCTCACAGAGCCCTCAGACAGAAGCCAAAAGATACTGAGCCTCCCAGGGACATTATCTGCCGATTTTTTAATTATGCAGACAAAGAAAGAATCTTCAATGCAGCTAGAGCCTCAAATGCCATCTCTTTTGGTGATTCTTCTATTAAGATATTCCAAGATCTTTCTCCTGTTACCTTAAATAAGAGGAAAACCCTGAAACCTCTCACAGACCATCTTCGCAGCAAGAATATCTTATACAGATGAACCTTTCCTTTCGGTCTGACTTTCAAGTACGCAGGAAAACAGATCAAGATATCTACCTATATGGATCTACAGGACGCATTTTCCTCTATGGACATTCCTTCAATGGACATAGCAAGTTGGGACGCAGTGTCTGAGATCTCCGCATTACCAGATCTTCCGAAGATGATCCCCTGGAGAAGACTTCTACTCCTAAGAGACAACGCATGAAGCACCGCAGTGGCAACTTGACCCCGAGGAGGATAACTGGATCTTCGTCATAGTTCTCTCTCTTTAACAATGTTGGCATAATATAAGCAATATCTCTGTCTCTATTCTCTCCTAAGTCCTCCTTTCTCCATCTCTCTTATTATCTTCCTTCATCATACCCCTTTCCCTCTCCACCCCTCACCCCTATCTGGAGTATACATCCAAACATTTTATTCAATCCCAATACTAGCAGGATCCCCCCCCCCCCCCCCCCCCCCCCCGTAGAAGCCATTAAGCTTCATGTTCTCAAAGCGGCAATTTGACTCTCCACCGCCGTCTTACTCTTTTATTAATGTTTATTCAAAGCAAGTAAGATAGGGGGGCGGCACCACTACACCGGCTGAGCGCACATGGATCAATGCTAGTACGTGGCTGGAGAGGACACACACGATCGGTGGTGCTCAGCTGTGCAGGTAAAAATGCGAAATAGAGACAATGTAGAGCTGAAAACAGACAGCGGCACTCACCCGTGTGTTCACAAAATCGGCAGCTTTATTTTCCAAATAACATCAGGCAGGGGGCGGACAATTCTGAAGCACGCATTGAACAGCGGCGGCCGCTTCGCGCTACATGCGCTTCTTCTGGCTGTGCGTCAATGCGTGCTTGCGCATCGCTCCTTTTAAATGCTGGCGCAGGCCGTTGTCATGGAAATTAACAAGTCAGGCTGCGTCTGCATAAAGGAAATGACTGAAAAAAGATATTTGTATAAAAACAATACATGTGTAACAACCAAGGATTGTAGACAAAATGAGCAATACAAATATGTGTTCATAACTAGAATACTACAAGAAGGGGCTTAGATCATTCCTATCATTGAGTCCTAGTTCCCCTACGGCTTGTGTACGTAGTATCCACTTTGCCTCTCTCTGCAGGAGGAGGCGGTGTCTGTCTCCCCCCTGCAGAGGGGTGGATACAGTTTCCAAACCAGAAAAGGAAATCAAACTAGTATCACCATCATGAGCGCCTCTAATATGTTCTATGAGCCTCGGACATCCTTTCCCTGTCTTAATGGAGTTGAAATGTTCCCTCACTCGTTTAAAAAGACATCTAATCGTTTTACCGATGTAGAAGCGTCCACATGTGCACAGTAATAAGTACACTACATATGTACTCCAACATTTAATGAAGGTATTGACTGTATGTTGAATACCAGCAAATTCAATACTCTTTTTCTGGGAATTACTAGTACACAGTGAACAATTTCCACATCTAAAGTTGCCTTTTAGAAGGTTACTTTTGAGCCAATTCTTGCTCTTATCTGCTTGGAATCTACTCCTGACGAGTTTATCTTTAACAGTATGACTCCTTCTAAAGGAGATCAGAGGTCTCTGTCCTGTCAGCTCATTTAGAGTTCCATCCCTCCTCAAGATATCCCAATTTTTAAATATAGTGCCGCTGTCTGTTTTCAGCTCTACATTGTCTTTATTAATGTTTATGTTTTCTTTTATGTTTTTATACTTATGGAACACTTGAATATCATCTGCAATACTATGCGTTAAGTGCTGGGGGTATACTCGCTTCTCTAGGGGCTGCCAATACATCCCAACCATCTAGTCATGAATGACCTCACTAACTTCACTTACTCTGCACATACACAAGATCCTGATGGCAGATGCATCATTCTAAAGGGCTTAATTGGTCATAAGTAGGGATGAGCGAACCCGAACTGTATAGTTCGGGTTCGTACCGAATTTTGGGGTGTCCGTGACACGGACCCGAACCCGGACATTTTCGTAAAAGTCCGGGTTCGGGTTCGGTGTTCGTCGCTTTCTTGGCGCTTTTTGAAAGGCTGCAAAGCAGCCAATCAACAAGCGTCATACTACTTGCCCCAAGAGGCCGTCACAGCCATGCCTACTATTGGCATGGCTGTGATTGGCCAGAGCACCATGTGACCCAGCCTCTATTTAAGCTGGAGTCACATAGCGCCGCCCGTCACTCTGCTCTGATTAGCGTAGGGAGAGGTTGCAGCTGCGACAGTAGGGCGAAATTAGGCTGATTAACTCCTCCAAAAGACTCCATCCATTGATCGATCTGCAGCTGTGGATGATTGAACTGCTGCTATTCAATTGCTCACTGTTTTTAGGCTGCCCAGAGCGTTTTTCAGTCACTTTTTTCTGGGGTGATCGGCGGCCATTTTGTGTCTTGTGTTGCGCCAGCACAAGCTGCCACCAAGTGAATTTAACCCTCAATGGTGTGGTTGTTTTTTGGCTAAATCCTACATCAGGGTCAAGCTGTCACACCAAGTGCATTTAACCAGCAATAGTCTGTTTATTTTTTGGCCATATACTACATCAGGGGCAAGCTGCGCCTGTCACCAAGTGCATTTAACCCTCAATGGTGTGGTTGTTTTTTGGCTAAAGCCTACATCAGGGTGAAGCTGTCACACCAAGTGCATTTAACCAGCAATAGTCTGTTTATTTTTTGGCCATATACTACATCAGGGGCAAGCTGCGCCTGTCACCAAGTGCTTTTAACCCTCAATGGTGTGGTTGTTTTTTGGCTAAATCCTACATCAGGGTGAAGCTGTCACACCAAGTGCATTTAACCAGCAATAGTCTGTTTATTTTTTGGCCATATACTACATCAGGGGCAAGCTGTCACCAAGTGCATTTAACCCTCAATGGTGTGGTTGTTTTTTTTGGCTAAATCCTACATCAGGGTGAAGCTGTCACACCAAGTGCATTTAACCAGCAATAGTCTGTTTATTTTTTGGCCATATACTACATCAGGGGCAACCTGCGCCTGTCACCAAGTGCATTTAACCCTCAGTAGTGTGGTTGGTCAAGCTGTCACACCAAGTGCATTTAACCAGCAATAGTCTGTTTATTTTTTGGCCATATACTACATCAGGGGCAAGCTGCGCCTGTCACCAAGTGCATTTAACCCTCAGTAGTGTGGTTGGTCAAGCTGTCACACCAAGTGCATTTAACCATCAATAGTGTGGTTATTTTTTGGCCATATCCCAGTCTAATTCTGTCAGTAAACGTATACCTGTCACCCAGCGCCTAAATACTAGGCTTCAAGTTTATATCCAGCTAAATCTGTCGTTACTGGTGTGGCTGGTCAAGTTATTTAGTGTCCGTCAAAGCACAGTTTTTGTTCTGATTTGAAATACAATTCCCAATTTAGCAATTTCCTAATTTAGTGGTTTCTGCTGTATCAGGCCTACTTTAAATACATCCCTAAAAGGGTATATCAGAATCAAGGTGCTGATAGGGTCATTCTCAATAACTTCACACACACGCTACTGTGCATATCCCAGTCTAATTCTGTCCGTAAAACGTATACATGTCACCGAGCGCCTAAATACTAAGCCTCAAATTTATATCCTGCTAAATCTGTCGTTACTGCTGTACTGTTGTGGCTGGTCAAGTTATTTAGTGTCCGTCAAAGCACATTTTTTGTTCTGGGTTGAAATACAATTCCCAATTTAGCAATTTCCTAATTTAGTGGTTTCTGCTGTATCAGAGCTATTTGAAATCTATCCCTAAAAGGGTATATCAGATTCAAGGTGCACATAGGGTCATTCTGAATAACTTCACACACACGCTACTGTGCATTTCCAAGTCTAATTCTGTCAGTAAACCTATACCTGTCACCCAGCGCCTAAATACTAGGCCTCAAATTTATATCCAGCTAAATCTGTCGTTACTGCTGTACTGTTGTGGCTGGGCAAGTTATTTAGTGTCCGTCAAAGCACATTTTTTGTTCTGGGTTGAAATACAATTCCCAATTTAGCAATTTCCTAATTTAGTGGTTTCTGCTGTATCAGAGCTATTTGAAATCTATCCCTAAAAGGGTATATCAGATTCAAGGTGCACATAGGGTCATTCTGAATAACTTCACACACACGCTACTGTGCATTTCCAAGTCTAATTCTGTCAGTAAACCTATACCTGTCACCCAGCGCCTAAATACTAGGCCTCAAATTTATATCCAGCTAAATCTGTCGTTACTGCTGTACTGTTGTGGCTGGTCAAGTTATTTAGTGTCCGTCAAAGCACAGTTTTTGTTCTGGGTTGAAATACAATTCCCAATTTAGCAATTTCCTAATTTAGTGGTTTCTGCTGTATCAGAGCTATTTTAAATCTATCCCTAAAAGGGTATATAATATTCAAGGTGCACATAGGGTCATTCTGAATAACTTCACACACACGCTACTGTGCATTTCCAAGTCTAATTCTGTCAGTAAATCTATACCTGTCACCCAGCGCCTAAATACTAGGCCTCAAATTTATATCAGCTAAATCTGTCGTTACTGCTGTACTGTTGTGGCTGGGCAAGTTATTTAGTGTCCGTCAAAGCACATTTTTTGTTCTGGGTTGAAATACAATTCCCAATTTAGCAATTTCCTCATTTAGTGGTTTCTGCTGTATCAGAGCTATTTGAAATCTATCCCTAAAAGGGTATATAATATTCAAGGTGCACATAGGGTCATTCTGAATAACTTCACACACACGCTACTGTGCATTTCCAAGTCTAATTCTGTCAGTAAACCTATACCTGTCACCCAGCGCCTAAATACTAGGCCTCAAATTTATATCCAGCTAAATCTGTCGTTACTGCTGTACTGTTGTGGCTGGTCAAGTTATTTAGTGTCCGTCAAAGCACAGTTTTTGTTCTGGGTTGAAATACAATTCCCAATTTAGCAATTTCCTAATTTAGTGGTTTCTGCTGTATCAGAGCTATTTAAATATATCCCTAAAAGGGTATATCAGATTCAAGGTGCACATAGGGTCATTCTGAATAACTTCACACACACGCTACTGTGCATTTCCAAGTCTAATTCTGTCAGTAAACCTAAACCTGTCACCCAGCGCCTAAATAATAGGCCTCAAATTTATAGTCAGCTAAATCTGTGGTTACTGCTGTGCCTGTATTAGTGTAATACGGTACCTAAATAGATAGCCAGATAGTGTTAGTTGTCTTTAAAAAAAGGCCTGAATTTGAATTCAATACATTGGGTCAAATAATATTTTTGTTGTTGTGGTGAACGATAACAATGAGGAAAACATCTAGTAAGGATGCGGACGCGGACATGGTCGTGGTGGTGTTAGTGGACCCTCTGGTGCTGGGAGAGGACGTGGCCGTTCTGCCACAGCCACACGTCCTAGTGTACCAACTACCTCAGGTCCCAGTAGCCGCCATAATTTACAGCGATATTTGGTGGGGCCCAATGCCGTTCTAAGGATGGTAAGGCCTGAGCAGGTACAGGCATTAGTCAATTGGGTGGCCGACAGTGGATCCAGCACGTTCACATTATCTCCCACCCAGTCTTCTGCAGAAAGCGCACAGATGGCGCCTGAAAACCAAGCCCATCAGTCTGTCACATCACCCCCATGCATACCAGGGAAACTGTCTGAGCCTCAAGTTATGCAGCAGTCTCTTATGCTGTTTGAAGACTCCGCTGGCAGGGTTTCCCAAGGGCATCCACCCAGCCCTTCCCCAGCGGTGGAAGACATAGAATGCACTGACGCACAACCACTTATGTTTCCTGATTATGAGAACATGGGAATACCACCTCAGCATGTCTCTGATGATGACGAAACACAGGTGCCAACTGCTGCGTCTTTCTGCAGTGTGCAGACTGAACAGGAGGTCAGGGATCAAGACTGGGTGGAAGACGATGCAGGGGACGATGAGGTCCTAGACCCCACATGGAATGAAGGTCGTGCCACTGACTTTCACAGTTCGGAGGAAGAGGCAGTGGTGAGACCGAGCCAACAGCGTAGCAAAAGAGGGAGCAGTGGGCAAAAGCAGAACACCCGCCGCCAAGAGACTCCGCCTGCTACTGACCGCCGCCATCTGGGACCGAGCACCCCAAAGGCAGCTTCAAGGAGTTCCCTGGCATGGCACTTCTTCAAACAATGTGCTGACGACAAGACCCGAGTGGTTTGCACGCTGTGCCATCAGAGCCTGAAGCGAGGCATTAACGTTCTGAACCTTAGCACAACCTGCATGACCAGGCACCTGCATGCAAAGCATGAACTGCAGTGGAGTAAACACCTTAAAAACAAGGAAGTCACTCAGGCTCCCCCTGCTACCTCTTCTGCTGCTGCCGCCTCGGCCTCTTCTGCTGCTGCCGCCTCGGCCTCTTCCTCCGCCTCTGGAGGAACGTTGGCACCTGCCGCCCAGCAAACAGGGGATGTACCACCAACACCACCACCACCTCCGTCACCAAGCATCTCAACCATGTCACACGGCAGCGTTCAGCTCTCCATCTCACAAACATTTGAGAGAAAGCGTAAATTCCCACCTAGCCACCCTCGATCCCTGGCCCTGAATGCCAGCATTTCTAAACTACTGGCCTATGAAATGCTGTCATTTAGGCTGGTGGACACAGACAGCTTCAAACAGCTCATGTCGCTTGCTGTCCCACAGTATGTTGTTCCTAGCCGGCACTACTTCTCCAAGAGAGCCGTGCCTTCCCTGCACAACCAAGTATCCGATAAAATCAAGTGTGCACTGCGCAACGCCATCTGTGGCAAGGTCCACCTAACCACAGATACGTGGACCAGTAAGCACGGCCAGGGACGCTATATCTCCCTAACTGCACACTGGGTAAATGTAGTGGCAGCTGGGCCCCAGGCGGAGAGCTGTTTGGCGCACGTCCTTCCGCCGCCAAGGATCGCAGGGCAACATTCTTTGCCTCCTGTTGCCACCTCCTCCTTCTCGGCTTCCTCCTCCTCTTCTTCCACCTGCTCATCCAGTCAGCCACACACCTTCACCACCAACTTCAGCACAGCCCGGGGTAAACGTCAGCAGGCCATTCTGAAACTCATATGTTTGGGGGACAGGCCCCACACCGCACAGGAGTTGTGGCGGGGTATAGAACAACAGACCGACGAGTGGTTGCTGCCGGTGAGCCTCAAGCCCGGCCTGGTGGTGTGTGATAATGGGCGAAATCTCGTTGCAGCTCTGGGACTAGCCGGTTTGACGCACATCCCTTGCTTGGCGCATGTGCTGAATTTGGTGGTGCAGAAGTTCATTCACAACTACCCCGACATGTCAGAGCTGCTGCATAAAGTGCGGGCCGTCTGTTCGCGCTTCCGGCGTTCACATCCTGCCGCTGCTCGCCTGTCTGCGCTACAGCGTAACTTCGGCCTTCCCGCTCACCGCCTCATATGCGACGTGCCCACCAGGTGGAACTCCACCTTGCACATGCTGGACAGACTGTGCGAGCAGCAGCAGGCCATAGTGGAGTTTCAGCTGCAGCACGCACGGGTCAGTCGCACTACGGAACAGCACCACTTCACCACCAATGACTGGGCCTCCATGCGAGACCTGTGTGCCCTGTTGCGCTGTTTCGAGTACTCCACCAACATGGCCAGTGGCGATGACGCCGTTATCAGCGTTACAATACCACTTCTATGTCTCCTTGAGAAAACACTTAGGGCGATGATGGAAGAGGAGGTGGCCCAGGAGGAGGAGGAGGAGGAAGAGGGGTCATTTTTAGCACTTTCAGGCCAGTCTCTTCGAAGTGACTCAGAGGGAGGTTTTTTGCAACAGCAGAGGCCAGGTACAAATGTGGCCAGCCAGGGCCCACTACTGGAGGACGAGGAGGACGAGGATGAGGAGGAGGTGGAGGAGGATGAGGATGAAGCATGGTCACAGCGGGGTGGCACCCAACGCAGCTCGGGCCCATCACTGGTGCGTGGCTGGGGGGAAAGGCAGGACGATGACGATACGCCTCCCACAGAGGACAGCTTGTCCTTACCCCTGGGCAGCCTGGCACACATGAGCGACTACATGCTGCAGTGCCTGCGCAACGACAGCAGAGTTGCCCACATTTTAACGTGTGCGGACTACTGGGTTGCCACCCTGCTGGATCCACGGTACAAAGACAATGTGCCCACCTTACTTCCTGCACTGGAGCGTGATAGGAAGATGCGCGAGTACAAGCGCACGTTGGTAGACGCGCTACTGAGAGCATTCCCAAATGTCACAGGGGAACAAGTGGAAGCCCAAGGCCAAGGCAGAGGAGGAGCAAGAGGTCGCCAAGGCAGCTGTGTCACGGCCAGCTCCTCTGAGGGCAGGGTTAGCATGGCAGAGATGTGGAAAAGTTTTGTCAACACGCCACAGCTAACTGCACCACCACCTGATACGCAACGTGTTAGCAGGAGGCAACATTTCACTAACATGGTGGAACAGTACGTGTGCACACCCCTCCACGTACTGACTGATGGTTCGGCCCCATTCAACTTCTGGGTCTCTAAATTGTCCACGTGGCCAGAGCATAGCCTTTTATGCCTTGGAGGTGCTGGCCTGCCCGGCGGCCAGCGTTTTGTCTGAACGTGTATTCAGCACGGCAGGGGGCGTCATTACAGACAAACGCAGCCGCCTGTCTACAGCCAATGTGGACAAGCTGACGTTCATAAAAATGAACCAGGCATGGATCCCACAGGACCTGTCCATCCCTTGTGCAGATTAGACATTAACTACCTCCCCTTAACCATATATTATTGTACTCCAGGGCACTTCCTCATTCAATCCTATTTTTATTTTCATTTTACCATTATATTGCGAGGCTACCCAAAGTTGAATGAACCTCTCCTCTGCCTGGGTGCCGGGGCCTAAATATATGCCAATGGACTGTTCCAATGTTGGGTGACGTGAAGCCTGATTCTCTGCTATGACATGCAGACTAATTCTCTGCTGACATGAAGCCAGATTCTCTGTTACGGGACCTCTCTCCTCTGCCTGGGTGCTGGGCCTAAATATCTGACAATGGACTGTTGCAGTGGTGGCTGACGTGAAGCCTGATTCTCTGCTATGACATGCAGACTAATTCTCTGCTGACATGAAGACAGATTCTCTGTTACGGGACCTCTCTCCTCTGCCTGTGTGCTGGGCCTAAATATATGCCAATGGACTGTTGCAGTGGTGGCTGACGTGAAGCCTGATTCTCTGCTATGACATGCAGACTGATTCTCTGCTGACATGAAGCCAGATCCTCAGTTACGGGACCTCTCTCCTCTGCCTGGGTGCTGGGCCTAAATATTGACAATGGACTGTTGCACTGGTGGCTGACGTGAAGCCTGATTCTCTGCTATGACATGCAGACTGATTCTCTGCTGACATGAAGACAGATTCTCTGTTACGGGACCTCTCTCCTCTGCCTGGGTGCCTGGGCCTAAATATATGCCAATGGACTGTTCCAATGTTGGGTGACGTGAAGCCTGATTCTCTGCTATGACATGCAGACTGATTCTCTGCTGACATGAAGCCAGATTCTCTGTTACGGGACCTCTCTCCTCTGCCTGGGTGCTGGGCCTAAATATATGCCAATGGACTGTTGCAGTGGTGGCTGACGTGAAGCCTGATTCTCTGCTATGACATGCAGACTGATTCTCTGCTGACATGAAGACAGATTCTCTGTTACGGGACCTCTCTCCTCTGCCTGGGTGCTGGGCCTAAATATGTGACAATGGACTGTTGCAGTGGTGGCTGACGTGAAGCCTGATTCTCTGCTATGACATGCAGACTGATTCTCTGCTGACATGAAGCCTGATTCTCTGCTATGACATGCAGACTAATTCTCTGCTGACATGAAGCCAGATTCTCTGTTACGGGACCTCTCTCCTCTGCCTGGGTGCTGGGCCTAAATATCTGACAATGGACTGTTGCAGTGGTGGCTGACGTGAAGCCTGATTCTCTGCTATGACATGCAGACTAATTCTCTGCTGACATGAAGACAGATTCTCTGTTACGGGACCTCTCTCCTCTGCCTGGGTGCTGGGCCTAAATATATGACAATGGACTGTTGCACTGGTGGCTGACGTGAAGCCTGATTCTCTGCTATGACATGCAGACTGATTCTCTGCTGACATGAAGCCAGAGTCTCTGTTACGGGACCTCTCTCCTCTGCCTGGGTGCTGGGCCTAAATATATGACAATGGACTGTTGCAGTGGTGGCTGACGTGAAGCCTGATTCTCTGCTTTGACATGCAGACTGATTCTCTGCTGACATGAAGACAGATTCTCTGTTACGGGACCTCTCTCCTCTGCCTGGGTGCTGGGCCTAAATATATGTCAATGGACTGTTGCAGTGGTGGCTGACGTGAAGCCTGATTCTCTGCTATGACATGCAGACTGATTCTCTGCTGACATGAAGCCAGATTCTCTGTTACGGGACCTCTCTCCTCTGCCTGGGTGCCGGGGCCTAAATATCTGAGAATGGACTGTTCCAGTTGTGGGTGACGTGAAGCCAGATTCTCTGCTATGGGACCTCTCTCCAATTGATATTGGTTAATTTTTATTTATTTTATTTTAATTTTTATTCATTTCCCTATCCACATTTGTTTGCATGGGATTTACCTACATGTTGCTGCCTTTTGCAGCCCTCTAGCCCTTTCCTGGGCTGTTTTACAGCCTTTTTAGTGCCCAAAAGTTCGTGCCCCCATTGACTTCAATGGGGTTCGGGTTCGGGACGAAGTTCGGATCGGGTTCGGATCCCGAACCCGAACATTTCCGAGAAGTTCGGCCGAACTTCTCGAACCCGAACATCCAGGTGTCCGCTCAACTCTAGTCATAAGTTGTACACATTTGTCAATATTTATGCCCCCAACGCTGACCAGATTGACTGGCTACTGTCCCTTTTGACCCTGGTGGAGGACTTGCGGGAGGGAACCCTTGTCTTGGCAGGTGACTTCAACGTCGCTTTACAGCCCCTCATTGATACTTCTTCCAAGAAATCTTCTTTCTCTGCTAAATCTCTTAGAAAGCTGAATTCCAAACTATATGATCTAGGACTCATAGATATATGGAGATGCCTCAATCCAAATTGCACTGACTATTCCTTTTATTCAGCTCCAGATCACTCCTTTAGCAGGATAGACTACATATTTGTTCCGAAGGACCAAATTCCCCTTTTTACGGATGCAAAAATTGGTAACATCACCATATCAGATCATTCTCCTATCTTCTGTACAATACGTCAGTCTTCTGAACCAGGTAGTACTCCTATATGGAGACTTAATGAATCTGTGCTGAGCAATGATAGCCTTAAAAAACACTTCAAATCCCTTATAGAGGAATACTTTTCCCTCAATAAGAATCCAGATACTACTCCCCAGATCCTCTCGGATGCCCACAAAGTTTTTATGAGAGGCCACTTCATTAGCAAATGTTCCTTTCTTAAGAAACAAGCAGACAAGCATCTCTCCTCTCTTCTGGATCAGATTCACATATTGGAGTCTCTCCATAAGAGATCACTTGCAGTTCAACACTTATCAGACCTCACCGCTCTTAGAACAGAGCTCAAAAATCTTTTAAATGCTAAAGCCGCTAAATACTACCTATCCTCCCAACATACGTTTTTTGCTCAGGGCAACAAGGCCTCAAAGTTCATGATGCAACGCATTAAACGCAGAAAGCTAGCTAGACATGTATCCTCGATCAAAAACCCCCAGGGCCAACAGCTTTACTCCTCAGAGGCTATTGCTGAACAGTTTGAACTTTTTTATGAGACCTTGTACAATTTACCTCCCCCATAATGGACCCAATCACTTTAAATAGAGAAGCGTCAGTTATGGCCTTCCTGTACACACTAAACCTTCCTAAGCTGTCCCCAGATCAGCAAGATATCCTAGAAAAACCTTTCACTCCGGCCGAATTAATTGCAGCCTTTAAAGCCACCCCAAAAGATAAATGCCCGGGCCCAAACGGCTTCCCAACTGCTTACTATACCTCTTTTCAAGACTTCCTAGTCCCTTACTTCCTCCCCATCTGCAACTCTTCCCTCTGCAACCAACCTCTATCAGTGGATATGACTAATGCATTAATTACAATAATACCCAAAGAAGGTAAAGACCCTACCTCCTGCGCTAACTACCGTCCCATATCTTTACTGAACACAGACTTAAAAATCCTGGCGAAAATGTTGGCCACTAGACTCCAATCTTTTCTCCCTAACCTGATCCATCCTGACCAGGTGGGATTTGTGAAGGGGAGAGAGGGAAAGGACAACACTACCAAAGTTCTTGATGCCCTCTTCTATGCTTCTCACAAGAAAAGGCCCTTGGTTTTACTTGGCACGGATGCTGAAAAAGCATTCGACCGAATAGACTGGTCGTACATAAGGCATACCCTGTATAAATTCAGTTTTCCTATCCCATACATCAATGCTGTTTTTGCAATGTATACAACCAGACAAAGAAATACCATACAATGGCCGCACATCAAAAAAGTAAACAATTTATTGAAAAATCAAGGTTAAAAACAACATTTACATGGGGCAAACCCCAAGGATGGTACAATGAAAGTATGGCAATGATTGTATAAGTGTGTGGTAGTGTCCCACAAGGAGAGCAATGCATGAACGGGTGAACCGTCAAATCCCTGCAAAGAATGTATATCCCTCAATCCTGTAGTGGAAACACAAACATGGTGGTAACACACAAAGCATACAAAACCAATCCAGGAGGAATGCACTCAAACCTAACGCGTGTCGCTAGTTCCTGGACTAGCTTCCTCAGAGGTCCATGTACATTGTAATCCTAGGAACTCGTCCTATATAGTCAGTATAATCAAATATTTAATTAGGTAAGTATAGATCAGCTGTGGTCATACCTGTTAAAAAGCTATCATTGGGTGGAGGGGCCGATGAGTGTCACCTAGATGTGTCCCAGTGCATGGTCCACGCACACCTGCAGGCGCCAGCAAAGCCGGCGTGTTGACGAAGCAGGTGCGCATGCGCAAGATGGCTCCCGGAACAGACACCAACGCCACGATGCGTTCCAAACAGCGGAAGCGCAGGGAGGCGCCCGACGTCATATCCACGAGCCACATCGCAACTAAGTCCCAATGGAGCGCAGAATGCAAATGAAAACAAGCGCAGCAAAACTAAATATTGATACAGAGAGTATATACATTATTGACCATGATTAATTCCACAATTGTTGCATGCCATACTGAATACATATATCTACATAATAATACAATTAAAAAACAGTTAAAAAATTGTGCATTTATGGATCCACCTCCAATTCCATGATTGTTATATGCCACAATAAATATATATATATATAATAGTGCAACAACAGTACATTTACAGATATCGTATGACCCGAAAAATCCAATTCATGTCCAAAAACAGTGTAATTCGTGAAATCCCAATTTATAAATCCTAAAAGTATATATCATCACATGCATGATTAAAGAAAAAGATCACAATTCGTATCTATAATGTCCATTAACATAATATAATCCACTAAAGTGCTGAGTCAGTGCTATCTCATAGAAAAATATATATATGTAATAATAATATATAAATACAATAAACTATGCAAAAAAATTTTTTTTGCATGATGGATATACAAAAATCATCTATATTATGGATAAAAGCTATCTCATAGTGGAACAGTAATCACATGTACATTCTGCAAACCAGAGGGTGTGGACCATGCACCGGGACAAGTGGCCAGAGAAACGCAAGCGCGTGTATGAGGAAGAGAGCAAACCAAGGACACTTATAAATAAACAATAAATACATTTCTCAAATAGTAATTGTGAGGTCCTAATATTTATGTATCAAAACCAATCTCAAGCGATACATACATTAGCAGCCCCAACATATAGATAAAAAATATGTAATTTGAATAAAGGCCAGGTTAGCCACCAGGAAAAAGGGAGGGCGTGAAGTAGACCAAAAAAAGGGGATGTGTAAGTTTTATTGGAGGGGGGGGTTGTGTTTTTAGCAAAAAACATGACCCAGGGTCATTGGAGTCACACGAAAAAATCATTCCAAGTCCAATGATCCGAGGTCAGTGAAAGTAATAAAAGTACCATTTTAATAAATCATCCCTCTATTTATAATCAAAAAGACGAGAAGATCCAGAAAGAAGAAATCCGTGATGCGGTGAATCCTGTATCTCAGTGAACATCAATCCTGTGATCCTAAATGTAAAGATACAATAAATGTATATTATTGTGAAAAAGAGAGGAAAAACAAACAAGGTAATATATAGGCCCATAAAATTAAAGGATGGGTCTACATATAGAAACCAGTGAAAGTGAGTTCCTCATTAAGCCCCCCTGGCGATTGTGAACCAAGGTTGTATATCCACCTCGCTTCAGACCGGAGCAAACACCTGGAGATGTGTGTACCCCTGATGTTGCCCCGGATCAAATCCAAACCCACCACCCGTAGATCATCATACCTGCCATTGTGGTAATCCAAAAAATGAGTTGCCACTGATGTGAGTGGTTTTTCACCCTTGCTTCTATCTCTTGCTGCCAGCCGAATATTTGATGTATGTTGTTGGACTCTCTTCCTCTATTCCTGCATAGTTTGACCCACATAAATCTTCTCACAGGGGCAAAAAAGAGCATATACTACGTTCCTAGAACGGCAGTTAATGTAATGTTTTAGGTACAATCTAGAATTGTCTCCATGAGAAAAGGTGTTGGAATTCAACATGAATTGACATGTGTTACAGTTCCCACAGGAATATGTGCCTTTGAGAGTAACACCCCTGCCTGTAGATGTAACCGGGCGTTGGAAATGACTGGATACTAGCGTATCTTTTAAATTGGTTGCCCTTCGTGCTATAATCTTGGGCTTATCATCAACATGTGCCGCCAATTTACCATCCGATTGAAGTAAAAACCAATGGGTATTCAAAATTTTATAAAGATCCGACCATTGATTATTGTACTTAGTAATTAGCCGTACCTTACTATCCCTTGGTTTAGACCTGGATGCGAATAGGTCCTCACGTGTAGATTCTTTCGCATTCTCAAACGCCCGTGATATGACTTTTTTAGGGTAGCCCCTCTCATGCAGTCTCGTTGATAAATCTTCTGAGGCCACCTTAAAGTCACACATTTCTGTGCAATTGCGTCGTAATTGCAGGAACTGGCCCCTGGGTATGCCCGTCTTCAGATGTTTGGGATGGAAACTGGAAAAATGCAGTATATTATTGGTTGCTGTGTGCTTTCGAAAAAGAGAAGTCACTAAACTACCATCATTTACCTTGATTTTAAGATCCAGGAAATCAACCTTAGAGTCCGAAATATTAGATGTCAAAGTTATATTATATTAATTGTTGTTGAGTTGGTTAATAAAATCTTCACATTTTTGTCTTGAGCCCTGCCAGAAAAACAAAATATCGTCTATAAAACGATACCAGCCCACCACATGGCCCCTAAAGCTGTCCATTGGGTATACCCGTGTGGCCTCCCACCAACCTAGAAATAGGTTGGCGTAGGAGGGCGCACAACGTGCCCCCATGGCCGTGCCCGAGACCTGCCTGTAAAAAGTACGGTCGAAAACAAAATAATTATGTGAAAGAACAAATTCCAGTAAACTCACCAGGAAGGTGTGGTGGGCTGGATCGCCTGCAGTGGAACAGGACAAGAAGAACTCAACGGCAGTGATCCCATGGTTGTGGGCAATATTACTCTATGTGACCAATAGAGTATCAGGTGGCAAGGTAATGTCCTTGAGTTGTTGGATAAGATGCATGGAATCACGGATGTAAGATTTTAGGCCCAGAACAAACGGCTGTAAAAAGAAATCTAGATAAATAGACGCTTGTTCACAAAGGCCCCCAATCCCAGCCACAATTGGCCGACCTGGTGGATCCTCCAAATTTTTGTGCACCTTGGGCAACATGTAGAAAGTTGGTGTGATGGGGCAACTCACCTCCAAAAATTGGAGTTCCCGTTTCGTGATGATTCTCATATCAAAGGCCCTTTTCAGGAGTTGGTCCAATTTTTTCTTGAAAGTGGTTGTGGGATCTGCTGGAATGGGAGTATAAAAGATCTTATTGCCTAACTGCCGTTTGGCCTCATTTACATATTTACCAGTGTCCCACAAAACCACATTCCCACCTTTGTCGGCTTCTTTTATGACAAAGGAGCTGTTTTGTTGCAACTTTTTGATGATAATGGATTCCGTTGCGGCCATATTTCGTCCCCTGGTGGTATTTTTTGGAAAAGCTTGAAAAAACAAATTAATATTAGGAAAGAGACTCAATGATGGTGTGATTGTAGATGGTTTTGATAAACAAAAGGGTCTCCTACCTAGGTCACTCTCACTCTCCTTTAATAGATCCATTAAGTCAAGAAAGACACCACGTTCATCCTCCATTATTTCTGTCACCAGTGTGGGTTGAGCATAAAGTAACTTGAAACATAACTGTCTACAAAATAAATAAACATCTTTCACAAACTCAAACTTGTCCAATGTATTCATAGGGGAGAAGGACAGTCCCTTTTGTAGGACAAGTCTTTCTTGATCAGATAGTATATGGGAGGAAAGATTTATGACCTGTAGTGACCCGCTAACCTGTGAATGAATAGTTTCTACATGCGATGTGGCTCGTGGATATGACGTCGGGCGCCTCCCTGCGCTTCCGCTGTTTGGAACGCATCGTGGCGCTGGTGTCTGTTCCGGGAGCCATCTTGCGCATGCGCACCTGCTTCGTCAACACGCCGGCTTTGCTGGCGCCTGCAGGTGCGCGTGGACCATGCACTGGGACACATCTAGGTGACACTCATCGGCCCCTCCACCCAATGATAGCTTTTTAACAGGTATGACCACAGCTGATCTATACTTACCTAATTAAATATTTGATTATACTGACTATATAGGACGAGTTCCTAGGATTACAATGTACATGGACCTCTGAGGAAGCTAGTCCAGGAACTAGCGACACGCGTTAGGTTTGAGTGCATTCCTCTTGGATTGGTTTTGTATGCTTTGTGTGTTACCACCATGTTTGTGTTTCCACTACAGGATTGAGGGATATACATTCTTTGCAGGGATTTGACGGTTCACCCGTTCATGCATTGCTCTCCTTGTGGGACACTACCACACACTTATACAATCATTGCCATACTTTCATTGTACCATCCTTGGGGTTTGCCCCATGTAAATGTTGTTTTTAACCTTGATTTTTCAATAAATTGTTTACTTTTTTGATGTGCGGCCATTGTATGGTATTTCTTTGTCTGGTTGTATTCATGTTCTATATATATACCAGGCCAGCACTCTGCTTTACTATTATTGGTGTGCCCCCCGTGTTTTAATATTGAAAATATATTTTATCTCTTTGTGCTAATTCACGCCACAAAAGGCATAACCAGAAATAACTGCACCACAGAACGACAAATGTAATTTTTCTTTTTGTGCTAAAACACACCACAAAAGCCTCTACAGCAGATTACTGCACCGCAGAGCTGCAAATATATATTTTTTCTTTTTGCACTAATACATGTCAAAAAAGGCTTAACAATAAATAACTGCACCGCAGAGCAGCAAATGTCTTTTTCTTTTTCCAATAAAACACCCTACAAAAGCCTTTACTACAGATAACTGCACCACAGAACGGCAAATGTATTTTTTCTTTTTGAACTAATACACATCACAAAAGCCTTTACAAGAAATAACTACACGACTGAGCGGCAATTATATTTTTTCTTTATCCACTAAAACACCCCCCAAAAGCCTTTACTACACATTACTGCACCACAGAGAGACATTATTATTATTTTTTGTGCTAATACACATCACAAAAGGCTTAACAAGAAATAACAACTGCAGAGCAGCAAATATATTTTTTCTTTTTGCGCTAAACCACCCCATAGAAGCCTTCACAACAAATTACTGCATCGCAGAGCGGCAAATTAATTTTTTCCTTTTCGCTAAAACACCCCACCAAAGCCTTTACTACAGATAACTGCACCACAGAGCGGCAAATGTATTATTATTTTTTTTGCGCTAATACACGTCACAAAAGGCTTTGCAAGAAATAACTACACCACTGAGCTGCAAATATATTTTTTCTTTTTCTGCTAAAACACCCCTCCACAAAAGCCTTTACTACAGATTACTGCACCACAGGGCGGCAAATATTCAGCAGTTTTTTTGCAGCTCTGAGAGACAGTCTTTGCTGTGCTCTGTGCTTTGCTGAGTCATCTGGATCCTTATGCAATTACATTAGATAGTTATTTACCTCATATATTCAGATGTGTCAACACTTAAAGGGGTTGTCCAGGTTCAGAGCTGAACCTGGACATCCCTCCATTTTCACCCCGGCAGCCCCCCTGACATGAGCATCGGAGCAGTTCATGCTCCGATGCTCTCCTTTGCCCTGCGCTAAATCATGCAGGGCAAAGGCATTTTTCTGAGTTCCGGTGACATACCGGGCTCTCTATGGGCTGACAGGCAGCCCGGTGACGTCACCGGCACTGATGGGCGGGATTTGGCTCTGCCCTAGCCAGTAAAATGGCTAGGGCAGAGCTAAAGCCCGCCCCTCAGAGCCGGTGACGTCACCGAACACACTGCTGGGCGGAAGTTACCGCCCGGCAGTGTGTTATTGAAAACACAAGAGCCTGTGCCCTGCGCGATCTAGCGCAGGGCACGGGAGCGCATCGGAGCATGAGATGCTCCGATGCCAGGCTCAGGAGGGCTGCCGGGGTGAAAATAAGGGTATGTCCGGGTTCAGCTCTGAACCCGGACAACCCCTTTAATTGATCACTTATCTCAACATGTCCTGAGATGTGTGTCACGAAACAACGTTATATCTAAATTGGATAAATTGCAATACAACGTTCAGACAGCAGGTGACGCTTTGTGTTACTAGCTATACAACGTTCAGACAGCAGGTGACGCTTTGTGTTACTAGCTATACAACGTTCAGACAGCAGGTGACGCTTTGTGTTACTAGCTATACAACGTTCAGACAGCAGGTGGCGCATTGTGTTACTAGCTAAATACTTGAACTTAAGGTAAAGACCTGGTAATGGAAATACAATTGTGAAATTTGGCCTGGTTCACATCAGTTCTTTGTCTTACATTTAACATGCCGTATTTTTCGGCCAATAAGACGCACCAGCCCATAAGACGCACCTAGGTTTTTGAGGAGGAAAATAAGAAAAAATATATTTTTTACCAAAAGGTGTGCTTTTGGTGGGATTGAACTAATGGCGGTCTGTGCACAACACTATTATGGTGGATCTGTGGATGATGCACTGTTATGGGGTGGGGGATTTGTGGATGGCACTGTTATGTGGGGGTATCTGTGGATGGCACTGTTATGGGGGAGCTGTAGATGGCATTATGTACTCTGGCCTCTGTACTCTGGCCCCGCAGCTCAGTATGTACTATATTATACGTAGTGTAAATCATCAGATCTAAACTAAATAATGATTCGCTCCCCCTGCTCCCCATGTACTTACCGGGCGGCTGTAACTCACTGAGGTCACGTGCCTGTTCTGCCTACTTCATTTATAAAGTAGGCGGAGCAGGCATGTGACCTCAGTGAGTTACAGCCGCCCGGCCTGCCTGCTAGCTGCTAGAGCTTACTACAGGAGCGTGACATGTGTACCGGTAAGTACATGGGGAGCAGGGGGAGCGCATCATTATTCAGTTTAGATCTGATGATTTACACTACGTATAATACAGTACATACTGAGCAGCGGGGCCAGAGTACAGTGCCTGCACTGCCCCGCTGCTCTCCTCGCCTACTACAGTCCCTCCTTCCTCCTCACTAATACATCGCAGTCTGCGATGCTGCAGCATCGCAGACTGCGATGTAAGTTGCCAGCATTCGCCCCATAAGACGCAGGGGCACTTTCCCCCCACTTTTGGGGGGGAAAAAGTGCGTCTTATGGGGCGAAAAATACGGTATATAAAAAATATATTGTATACATTAAACAAATGCTCTTTTTTTTTTACTGTGCAACGATTACCATATATTTTGACCTGTGCCATTGTTTACTACAATTCTATATGCCGTATACTATAATTTAGATACAAAATAAAAGTTAGATACGGGGACCGCACTATATCTTTTATCAGTAGTTTGAATGAAGAACCAAAAACTTGGAGAACTGAGTTCATATCCTGCTGTCGGAGGTGGCAATCACAAGTCCGTACTTCACATACGCTGAGCCTGCTATCACAGGTCTATACTTCGCATGCAGTGAACCTGCTATCCTCCTCCAGCCTGTAGTCAGATCTCGCTTTGAGCCGCCGACCGCCCACTCCAGACCGGGTACAAGATTGCCTTCACAAAAGGACAGAAAAGTTGGTGCAATACCCTCAACAATCAGAGGTAATAAAATTTTATTTTACTCACATATTCCACAGTTTTCACATGCGCATAGAAATGCCCGACCCGGGTTTCGCAATTAGCTTCGTCAGGGGCTGCGGTACAAGCGCCGCTATAGTCCACAGGTATATAACAACCCTTTACCCCGGAACAAAAACGGACTTCCGTTGTCCGGCGGTATGTTAAACAATTGCATGCTAAACATTATTAAAAACATACAATATCAGAAAAATTCCACTACTTTACACTAACACACGTCAATATTTCAGAATATCATTAAGAATTTGGTTAGATATGAAAATTAATAAGTATAATAAATATGTCTAAAAATTATATAAAAACATACATAAAAATTGCATATATATTAAAACAGTATATATTCAAGAAGATCAGACCATACAGACCGATTTTATATCCCATTCGATATTATGCCCATGTGGCTGCAATGTGTTCATTTCATAAATCCATTGAGCCTCCTTTTTATTAATCTGTGTGGCGGGATTACCTCCTCACCAGTGGCGTTTGACAAGTTCCACGCCACAAAATTTGAGATCGACAGGGTCCTTTTGATGGAATTTCTTGTAATGTGCAGAGACGCTGTGGGTCTCCAGCCCCTTTTTAATATTCCTAATATGTTCGGCAACTCTGACCTTCAGCTTCTTAAATGTTCTACCGATATATTGGAGTTCACACGGGCACTCCAGTATATAAAGGACCCCCATAGACTCGCATGAAATGTTTCCTCTAACTTTTTTTTAGATAGATTTGGAGGTGGACACAATTTCTTCCATTTTACTTTTTTTTCCCCCTTATCCTCCCTCGAGCGGTTTCTGCAGCATGGGCTGCTCAATGGATTTATGAAATTAACACATTGCAGCCACATGGGCATAATATCGAATGGGACATAAAATCGGTCTGTATGGTCTGATCTTCTTGAATATATACTGTTTTAATATATATGCAATTTTTATGTATGTTTTTATATAATTTTTAGACATATTTATTATACTTATTAATTTTCATATCTAACCAAATTCTTAATGATATTCTGAAATATTGACGTGTGTTAGTGTAAAGTAGTTTAATTTTTCTGATATTGTATGTTTTTAATAATGTTTAGCATGCGATTGTTTAACATACCGCCGGACAACGGAAGTTCATTTTTGTTCCGGGGTAAAGGGTTGTTATATACCTGTGGACTATAGCGGCGCTTGTACCGCAGCCCCTGACGAAGCTAATTGCGAAACCCGGGTCGGGCATTTCTTAACGCATGTGAAAACTGTGGAATATGTGAGTAAAATAAAATTTTATTACCTCTGATTGTTGAGGGTATTGCACCAACTTTTCTGTCCTTTTGTGAAGGCAATCTTGTACCCGGTCTGGAGTGGGCGGTCGGCGGCTCAAAGCGAGATCTGACTACAGGCTGGAGGAGGATAGCAGGTTCACTGCATGCGAAGTATAGACCTGTGATAGCAGGCTCAGCGTATGTGAAGTACGGACTTGTGATTGCCACCTCCGACAGCAGGATATGAACTCAGTTCTCCAGGTTTTTGGTTCTTCATTCAAACTACTGATATAAACTGCCAAAGATATAGCGCGGTCCCCGTATCTAACTTTTATTTTGCACTTAGGATACTGAACCTATCCCATTAAGGGTACCGCTGCTCTTTGTCTATTACTTCACACCAAACTCCACTTGTTTAATGATTTAGATACACTTGGTGTCAGTATATAGTGCTAGTCTAGTATTATATTTATTATATTTAAAATAACACACACCAACCACAGTATTATGCACATGTAAATGTACATAATACAATTCAGACACATTGGGTGTCAGTATATACCGCAATTTTTGTATGACATTTAAAATACTTATTGATTGTCTGCTATGCTGTGTACCTAATCCTATCATGTGTGATACTGTGTGCAGAGCTATGTATCTAATCCTATTATGTGTGATACTGCCTGATAAGCTGTGTATCTAATACTATTATGTGTGATACTGCCTGTTGAGTTGTGTATCTAATCATATCATGTGTGATCTTGTCTGCTGAGCAGTGTATCTAATCTAATCCTGTGTGATACTGTCTGCTGAGCTGTGTATCTAATCCTATCCTGTGTGATACTGTCTGCTGAGCTGTGTATCTAATCCTATCCTGTGTGATACTGCCTGCTAAGCTGTGTATCTAATCTTGTCCTGTGTGATACTGTCTGCTGAGCTGTGTATCTAATCCTATCCTGTGTGATACTGTCTGCTGAGCTGTGTATCTAATCTTGTCCTGTGTGATACTGTCTGCTGAGCTGTGTATCTAATCTTGTCCTGTGTGATACTGTCTGCAGAGTCGCGTGTCTAAGCCTATTGTGTTTGATACTGTCTGCTGAACTGCTTATCTAGTCTCATCATGTGTGATACTGCCTGCTGAGCTGCGTAGCTAATTCTTCCATGTGTGATACTACCTGCTGAGCTGTGTATCTAATCCTACCATGTGTGATACTGTCTGCAGAGTCATGTATCTAAGCCTATTGTGTGTGATACTGCCTGCTGAGTTGTGTATCTAATCGTATCATGTATGATACTGTCTGCTGAGCTGTGTATCTAATCCTATCATGTGTGATATTTTTTGCAGAGTTGTGTATCTAATTCTATTCTCTGTGATACTGTCTGCTTATTACAAGTTAAATAAGTTATACAGGGAGTGCAGAATTATTAGGCAAGTTGTATTTTTGAGGATTAATTTTATTATTGAATAACAACCATGTTCTCAATGAACCCAAAAAACTCATTAATATCAAAGCTGAATATTTTTGGAAGTAGTTTTTAGTTTGTTTTTAGTTTTAGCTATTTTAGGGGGATATCTGTGTGTGCAGGTGACTATTACTGTACATAATTATTAGGCAACTTAACAAAAAACAAATATATACCCATTTCAATTATTTATTTTTACCAGTGAAACCAATATAACATCTCAACATTCACAAATATACATTTCTGACATTCAAAAACAAAACAAAAACAAATCAGTGACCAATATAGCCACCTTTCTTTGCAAGGACACTCAAAAGCCTGCCATCCATGGATTCTGTCAGTGTTTTGATCTGTTCACCATCAACATTGCGTGCAGCAGCAACCACAGCCTCCCAGACACTGTTCAGAGAGGTGTACTGTTTTCCCTCCTTGTAAATCTCACATTTGATGATGGACCACAGGTTCTCAATGGGGTTCAGATCAGGTGAACAAGGAGGCCATGTCATTAGATTTTCTTCTTTTATACCCTTTCTTGCCAGCCACGTTGTGGAGTACTTGGACGCGTCTGATGGAGCATTGTCCTGCATGAAAATCATGTTTTTCTTACCTTGCAGACTTCTTCCTGTACCACTGCTTGAAGAAGGTGTCTTCCAGAAACTGGCAGTAGGACTGGGAGTTGAGCTTGACTCCATCCTCAACCCAAAAAGGCCCCACAAGCTCATCTTTGATGATACCAGCCCAAACCAGTACTCCACCTCCACCTTGCTGGCGTCTGAGTCGGACTGGAGCTCTCTGTCCTTTACCAATCCAGCCATCTGGCCCATCAAGACTCACTCTCATTTCATCAGTCCATAAAACCTTAGAAAAATCAGTCTTGAGATATTTCTTGGCCCAGTCTTGACGTTTCAGCTTGTGTGTCTTGTTCAGTGGTGGTCGTCTTTCAGCCTTTCTTACCTTGGCCATGTCTCTGAGTATTGCACACCTTGTGCTTTTGGGCACTCCAGTGATGTTGCAGCTCTTAAATATGGCCAAACTGGTGGCAAGTGGCATCTTGGCAGCTGCACGCTTGACTTTTCTCAGTTCATGGGCAGTTATTTTGCGCCTTGGTTTTTCCACACGCTTCTTGCGACCCTGTTGACTATTTTGAATGAAACGCTTGATTGTTCGATGATCACGCTTCAGAAGCTTTGCAATTTTAAGAGTGCTGCATCCCTCTGCAAGATATCTCACTATTTTTGACTTTTCTGAGCCTGTCAAGTCCTTATTTTGACCCATTTTGCCAAAGGAAAGGAAGTTGCCTAATAATTATGCACACCTGATATAGGGTGTTGATGTCATTAGACCACACCCCTTCTCATTACAGAGATGCACATCACCTAATATGCTTAATTGGTAGTAGGCTTTCGAGCCTATACAGCTTGGATTAAGACAACATGCATAAAGAGGATGATGTGGTCAAAATACTCATTTGCCTAATAATTCTGCACGTAGTGTAGAAGCCCATTCATGTTGCTATTGGAAAACATAACACAAAACATTCTTATTGTCTTAGGTCCCTGAGGCGGTGCTTATTTTTAGAAAAATAAAATAATAATATAGCAAAAGGTATAAAAAATCTACTTTACAATCAGAAGTGTAAAATACAACTTTGGGACTGTGAGTGATTTAACCCTTTCCCAACCTACTCCATATGGGGAGGAGAGATGGCATTAGTGTTTATTCCTCCCAATAGTATGAAGGAGATCGCTACATGTAATAGCAGCAGTCTCCTTCAATAACAAGCAACGCAAGAATTCCCAAGTAATAATTTCACCATAATGGCCACAGTATTTATAATGCCGCCCCGCAGGTCTCCATGTAGTTCTAATGCCCTCTGCAGTTATAACTCCCCTGTACTGTGCCCTGTATTATAATGCCCCCTGAAGTGTCTGTGTACATATATATATATATATATATATATATATATATATATTTAATTGTTCCAGTGTTTAATGCTTCTCTGTTTCCACCAGTAGTGTCAGTATATAATCAACCTCCCTCCTCATATTGCGTGCTTTGCCAATAAATACAGTCAGGTCCATAAATATTGGATCATCGACACAATTCTAACATTTTTGGCTCTATGCACCACCACAATGGATTTGAAATGAAACAAACAAGATGAGCTTTACCTGCCGACTGTCAGCTTTAATTTGAGGATATTTACATCCAAATCAGGTGAACGGTGCAGGAATTACAACAGTTTGCATATGTGCCTCCCACTTGTTAAGGGACCAAAAGTAATGGGACAGAATAATAATCATAAATCAAACTTTCACTTTTTAATACTTGGTTGCAAATCCTTTGCAGTCAAGTACAGTCTGAAGTCTGGAACGCATAGACATTATCAGACACTGGGTTTCATCCCTCGTGATGCTCTGCCAGGCCTCTACTGCAACTGTCTTCAGTTCCTGCTTGTTCTTGGGGCATTTTCCTTTCAGTTTTGTCTTCAGCAAGTAAAACACATGCTCAATTGGATTCAGGTCGGGTGATTGACTCGGCCATTGCATAACATTCCACTTCTTTCCCTCAAAAAACTCTTTGGTTGCTTTTGCAGTATGTTTTGGGTCATTGTCCATCTGCACTGTGAAGAGCCGTCCAATGAGTTCTGAAGCATTTGGCTGAATATGAGCAGATAATATTGCCCGAAACACTTCAGAATTCATCCTGCTGCTTTTGTCAGCAGTCACATCATTAATAAATACAAGAGAACCAGTTCCATTGGCAGCCATACATGTCCACACCATGACACAAACACCACCATGCTTCACTGATGAGGTGGTATGCTTAGGGTCATGAGCAGTTCCTTTCCTTCTCCATACTCTTCTCTTCCCATCACTCTGGTACAAGTTGATCTTGGTCTCATCTGTCCATAGGATGTTGTTCCAGAACTGTGAGGGCTTTTTTAGATGTTGTTTGGCAAACTGTAATCTGGCCTTCCTGTTTTTGAGGCTCACCAATGGTTTACATCTTGTGGTGAACCCTCTGTATTCACTCTGGTGAAGTCTTCTCTTAATTGTTGACTTTGACACACATACACCTACCTCCTGGAGAGTGTTCTTGATCTGGCCAACTGTTGTTAAAGGGTGTTTTCTTCACCAGGGAAAGAATTCTTCAGTCATCCACCACAGTTGTTTTCCGTGGTCTTCTGGGTCTTTTGGTGTTGCTGAGCTCACCGGTGCTTTCCTTCTTTTTAAGAATGTTCAAAACAGTTGTTTTTGGCCACTCCTAATGTTTTTTTCTATCTCTCTGATGTATTTTTTATTTATTTTTTTCAGTCTAATGATGGCTTGCTTCACTGGATAGTGACAGCTCTTTGGATCTCATCTTGAGAGTTGACAGCAACAGATTCCAAATGCAAATAGCACACTGGAAATAAACTCTGGACCTTTTATCTGCTCATTATAATTGGGATAAGGAGGGAATAACACACACCGGGCCATGGAACAGCTGAGAAGACAATTGTCCCATTACCTTTGGTCCCTTAACAAGTGGAAGGCACATATGCAAACTGTTGTAATTCCTACACCTTTTACCTGATTTGGATGTGAATACCCTCAAATTAAAGCTGACAGTCTGCAGTTAAAGCACATCTTGTTTGTTTCATTTCAAATCCATTGTGGTGGTGTATAGAGCCAAAAATGTCAGAATTGTGTCGATGTCCCAATATTTTTGGACCTGACTGTATATATTGACCACCCTGTATTGCCAATCGAGAATTCCCCCCTGCAAAACATACAAGAATAGGACATCTTCTATATTTTTGGGTGGCCACAGAACAGACATTCAGATGCAGGCAGCACATGGTGTTTTCCAAATCTTTTTTGCCCCCATTGAAATGAATGGCTCCTCAAAAAATGTGGATCGGATTCAGACCAAAAATATAGTCATGTGAATGCACTAAGGCTACAGACACAAAGTATTTTGGATGAGGATTTGAATCAGACCTGCCTACAGAAATTGATTGGAAAGGAATTAGAAATATACAGTAAAGGACAGATTTATACTTCTGGCTTTGGCTGAAAATCGGCCGTGTTTAGCCCTGATATGTTAGCATTTAGCATTATAGCTTCTCACACATGTCCCATCATCTAAGTGTCCAGGCCTCATATTTACTGCATATGTCAAGGTTCCAGTCTCCATGTCCTGTCTCTCTATTAGCTGTTTGTTTGCTCTGACTATTCACCATTGTATCGGAGCTGTTCTCTGATTAGTCCCTGATTAAGTTAAATCCAACCCCTCCCTTATTGTTCACACCTAGAAGTGTAAATGTGAGGCTTTAGTTCTTCTGAGACATTCTTCATCCAAAAAGCAAACTTAAACGTGCACAAAATCTAATTATACCAGAATTGTAACTAATGAAATATACACTGCAAACAATGTTTCTGCTTTCCACAACTATTACCCCTATTTTCCTGCACTGCCGAAAACTCCGGCACCCAGTAAGGAACTTCTTATTTCTCCCTCCATCTGACCTCCTGCTCATATCTGTTCCTTAACATAAAACCTTCTTCTCTAGAGGGAATTGCAAGAATGATAGAGACAGAAAAACCTGGGAATGTAAAATGAGCCACTGTATCACACATAATAGGATTAGATACACAGCTCAACAGACAGTATCACACATGACAGGATTAGATATGCAGCTCAGCAGACAGTATCACACATAATGGGATTAGATACACAGCTCAGCAGACAGTATCACAAAGGATAGGATTAGATACACAGCTTAGCAAGCAGTATCACACATGATAGGATTAGATACCCAGCGTAGCAGACAGTATCACCTATTAAAGGATTAGATACGGAGCTTTGCAGACAGTATCACACATGATAGGATTAGATACACAGCTCATCAGAAAGTATCACACATGATAGGTTTAGATACACAGCTCATCAGAAAGTATCACACATGATAGGTTTAGATACACAGCTCAGCAGGCAGTATCACACACAATCGGCTTAGATACACAACTCTGAAGACAATATCACACAGAATAGGATTAGATACACAGCTCAGCAGGCAGTATCACGAATGATAGGATCAGATACACAGCTCAGCAGAAATTATCACACACGACAGGATTAGATATACATATTAGCAAAACGTATCACACATGATAGGTTTAGATACACAGCTTAGCAGACAGTATTACACATGATAGGATTAGATACGCAGCTTTGCAGGCAGTATCACACATGATATTATTAGATACACAGCTTAGCAGACAGTATCACACATAAAAGGTTTAGATACACAGCTCAGCAGAAAGTATCACACAGGATATGATTAGATAAACAGCTCAGCAGGCAGTGTCACACACAATAGGCTTAGATACACGACTCTGCAGACAGTATCACGCATGATAGGTTTAGATACACAACTCTGCAGACAGTATCACACTTGCTAGGATTAGATACACAGCAGAGCAGACAGTATCACACAAGGTAGAATTACAGAGGTACACGGCTCCGCAGACAGTATCACACATTATATAATTAAATGCACAACTCAGCAAGCAGTATCACACACAATAGGCTTAGATACACTACTCTGCAGACAGTATCACATATGATAGGATTAGATACACAGCTCAGCAGGCAGTATCACACATTATATGATTAGATACACAGCTGAGCAGACAGTATCCCACATGATATGATTAGATACACAGCTAAGCAGGCAGTATCACACATTATATGATTAGATACACAGCTGAGCAGACAGTATCCCACATGATATGATTAGATACACAGCTAAGCAGGCAGTATCACACATTATATGATTAGATACACAGCTGAGCAGACAGTATCCCACATGATATGATTAGATACACAGCTGAGCAGACAGTATCCCACATGATATGATTAGATACACAGCTGAGCAGACAGTATCCCACATGATATGATTAGATACACAGCTAAGCAGGCAGTATCACACAAGATATTTGGATTCTGGATTTAGTGTTCCTTTATTCTCATATGTTTGACTTTCGCACATTTAATATTCTCAATAGATCTCACCAAATCTAGCTAGGTTTGCCGCTAAATGTCTCATATTTGAGGCTAGCTTCTCTGCAGCTTAAGCAATAAGCTAAATGTGGTGCACTCACCGCCCAGTGGTTGTGATGTGAATTGAAGCTTTTTAGAGTTTAGTTACAATCTCGCAATATGATGTTGTCTTGCTGTCAGGACAAAATTGACACCACTTCCAGTTTGGAGATCAGGTAAGAGAGGACGCATCTGTATAATACAGATAGTCAGTAATAATCAGAAATATCTACTCAGACCTGATAAAATGTGAAGTTGCATGTACTGCTCCAAAAAATATGCACATCATTAGTGCCGATTTGCGCAATCTCGAATATATTGGAGCACTCTATCTGCATATAAAGCTATTGTTCTGCCATGAATGCAAAATGTAATCAAAAACAGTGCTATAATGTAAAATTACTTTCAGTGATTAGGAGTTCTTCCTCACAGTCACAAAAGTTGCTGCCAACCATTTTCTCCAGTCTCCGGAAACTTCTAGCAGCTTGAAAAATGTAGCAAAAGTAAGCCACGCCTGTATTGCATGTGCAATACGCGTATATTACATTGCCGGTTTTCACAATGAAGAAAATAATGACTGGAGGTGGGAGCGTGGCTAGCCGCTGAATGGGAAAGTTGTCTTTCTCAGCAGCTCCGTCTGGATAGATCTAATCTAACATAATCTGCCCTTATATAAAGTCCTGGAATCTCATCTGCAAGTCCAGGGGACGCCGATTAACATCTGGCCCATTTTAAGATCTCTCTGGGGCCGAAAGAACGCTCGTTACCGGAGTTTTGAGCGAGGCCTAGAGGTGGAGGAACCTGCGGCTTGGATTTGAAGAAAAACAGAAGCCTCCCTCCAGACCCAGCCGGCAAGAACACCGCCGCTGTACGTTCGGAGCAAGCACTCAGTCACAGCGGTACAATACCTGCCTAATCTCGAGTCCTCCTGTGGACGAAGGTGCACATAGTCCCGGAGCTCAGAGCGGGGCATGGTGAGGTGAGAAGCGGAGGTCCGATTGGAACGGTGCGGGGCTGCTTACAGAGCTTCTCGTCTGCTCCTGCTCACGCTGAGAAGACATTGACACAGCAAGTTCAGGTACAAGGTAAAGCCACACATAATCGGTGTCTACCTTACCCGACTTCATACTGTGCCTTAGCGCCATAACAGGACAGCCTTACTGAGTGGGCGCCATCTTGTTACAAGGCAAAGTGCCTGTAGGAGCTTTTCCAGTGACAGCTATAACGCTCAGCTCAGCTCTAATATCGTACCGACTGGCAGGGGGGAGATCTCTACAATTAGAGTCGGAGGGCCACATAAGCTGTCGGTCAAATAGATGACCGATAACCTGCAGCTACAGCCCACCTTGTCAAAGTGGTTCTCCCTTAACCCATAGTCCTTTGTTAAGTGTTGGACTGGTGTGCTTTTATATATCTTGTATCCCACAAACAATTTGGGATCATAACCGAAGGAATTTCAGCTGTCTACAGATTATCTTCACTGAAGTCACTTTTTTAAAGAGACGGTACTCAATTCTGTCATGCAGTGTAAAATGGCAGAAGATGGATAGCTTCTCTCATATGAGGTTCTAGAGTAGGGGAAACAAGCAACAGTGTGAAATAAACCTAGAGATGTGTTAATTTACATTATCAATTGTCAAAGAAGTGAGTAAACTGATTTAAAGGCCAGAACAAAAGCACCTATGGTGAAGGTTGGAAGATTCAGGGGGGCTGACCAGGACTCGCACAAACAGTTAAAGGGACATTCCCTTGCACAATCTGACCTTGATAGGTTCATGATGAAGAAAAATATGAATACCCAAGGGGCTTCTCAGACTACCCCCAAACAATAAGAACAAATAGAGGGGGCCTCTGACCTCCCGATCTCCAGGTCCTTCATTTCACAAGCTTTATCCAGGGCCTTAAATCCTGTATTAGAGGAACTTTCTGAAATAAAAAGGGAAGTGAGGCAAATAGGTCAGAGGGTGGAGGCCTTAGAGTCCAATCAGTATGCTGTAGCTGAATACACAAGCAAGAACTCCACAGCTCTTTCCGTGTACCAACAACACATCAACTATCTCTATGATTATATGGAGGATCAGGATAACAGAGGGAGGAGGAACAATATCCGCATTAGAGGTGTCCCAGAGACTGGCGCAATAGAAGCAATTCCCTCTGCAACAAAAGAAATATGTTTATCATTATTAGGAGAAAAATACACTGACCCTATTATAATAGAAAGAGCGCACCATGCATTGCGTCCTAAACCTAAACCTGGTAATCCCCCAAGGGGCATTATTTGTAAGCTCTTAAATTTTGCGCAGAAAGACTTAATAATGAAGAGAGCTCGCGAAAGTGGGAGTATTGAGTATGAAGGCTCTCAAATCCTCCTGTTTCAAGATCTGGCCCCTGCTACTCTCAACAAGAGGCGCGCCCTAAAACCTCTCACAGATCATCTCAGACAAAAACTCATTGCTTTTAGGTGGCTTTTTCCATTTGGGATGTTGATCACTTGTAAGGAGAAGAAGTATATCTTGAGATCTCCCAAAGATCTCCCAGAAATTCTCGCTGCCTTAGATATACAGGATGTGGACATTCCTGACTGGTCGGCCACCAATGACATCCTTATCCCGCAAGACATCATACCCCCCACCACCTGGGAAACCGTCGGGGAAGGCAAGCCGCAGAGGTCTAAGAAAAAACAAGGGAAACTCACTCCAAGACGCGTTATAGCAGGAGAAGACTGACCACATTTTTGACCTTCTTGTCTGTTGTTAGACATGTCAATGTGTTAGTATGACGAGTCTAGGAGTGGGGCTGCTGGTTGCGGGTCCCCCTAGTTACCTATTACGCCTCATTATTTGTTTGGAGTAGTTCTAGAACCTTAGGTGATGTGGTCGGGGGGACCATGTGATCAACAGCCTACACCCCGGTCGCACTCTATGTTTCTGTTATAATCACTATCTTGCTTATGTAATAGCAAGTGTCTGTGACGGTAGTTACTAATATCTATTGAGAATTGTATTACTTATTTCTTTGGTTTGCTAACCCATAGTTTAGATTTAAGGTTTCTACACATATGCCAGTTCTAAACATTTTATAGGGCATGGCACTTATGCCTCCTCTAACCTCAGATAGAGGATCTGACCAAACAAGGTCAATTGTTGGGATAATAATATCCCTGGTCTCTAATTCCTTCAGAGGAATGTTACTGTTTTACCCTTTTTTCTGGTTAATGTTATCTCTCTTACCTTTTAACCCATTCTCATCCGCAACCTCCATGAACCAGTAAGACCTTTGGCGTATTCTATGTCCAGTAACTCACACAGTAATTTCAAGAGTGCTCGGTTTTGTAAGTACAGTGCTTTTCTCCCCCAAACTTCAACATGACAGACATACACATAGCCACATATAATGTCAGAGGTTTTAAAACCCCTGCAAAAAGGAGCCAGATCTTCACTACTTACACAAAGAAAAAACTAATGTGATCCTTTTACAGGAAACACACTTTAAAAATAACAAGATTCCCAATATGACGAGATCCTACTTTAATCTCTGGTACCATAGTGTCATGGTCTTACCTCCTTGCTGTTCCCTTCGTTTGACATGTGCTGGCGGCCATCTTGGTTTCTGGGTTTTCTTGTAGCCTCCCACCCTGCGGCTCCTCCTTCCCACTGGGAGGAGCTGGATGCCTAGCTCATATATATAGGAGGTCTGTGGCTTCAGTTCCTTGCTTGGTCCTCCTGTGTTCACATGCTTCCAAGACTGCTGCTGCTTCTGGTTCCTGATCCTGGCCTCGTCTGACTACCCCGTTGGTTCCTGATTCCGGCTTCGTCTGACTACCCCGTTGGTTCCTGATTCCGGCTTCGTCTGACTACCCCGTTGGTTCCTGTTCCTGGCTTCGTCTGACTACCCTTCTGGTTCCTGACCTCTGTCTCCGCAAGACCCTGCTTCGGTTTAGCCATCCGTTCGGACTTTGCTACGGCTTGCTCTTCAATAAAACCTTCTTATTTTCCACTTATCTCTTGTTGTACGTCTGGTTCATGGTTCCATGACATTAGGACCAAGCCATGAATTCTGACGGTACAGGGCCACCCTCGCTACCTACGCTGGTTGCCAGACTTGATCAGCAGGATCACCTGTTGGGTCGGTTCGCTGTGGCGTTGCAAACCCTGCTTGAACGCACGGCTCATTTAGCTTCCGTTGCCGATGGGTCGGTTGTCGCTCCTGGGCCCGCTCCTACTGCCGCTCCGGTTGTTGCGCCAGAGTCTACCCTGACACCTGTTGCTGCGCCTGTGGTGTTTCAGGGTATGACCGGTTCTGCCCCCCTTCCACAGCGCTTTGGGGGAGAGCCAACTCAGTGCCGAGGTTTCCTTAACCAGGTGGGCATTTACTTCGAGTTGCTGCCACATGCCTTTCCTACTGAGAGATCAAGGGTGGGCTTCTTGATCTCGCTGCTCTCGGACAAGGCCTTGGCCTGGGCCAGCCCTTTATGGGAGAACAACAATCCGGTGGTTGCCGAGTTTTCCGGTTTTGTTGCTTCTCTTCGGAAGGTATTCGATGTGCCGGCTCGTGCTGCCTCTGCTGCGAAGCTCCTTATGTCCATCAGACAGGGTTCACGATCCGTAGCTGAATACGCCATTGAGTTTCGTACCCTGGCAGCAGAGGTGGGCTGGAATAATGAGGCTCTGGTCGCTGCTTTCTCTCATGGTCTCTCGGATGCCTTGAAGGATGAGGTTGCAGCTAAGGACCTACCAGTGGAGCTCGAGTCTCTTATTTCTTTCCTGATTTTGATTGACACCAGACTCAGGGAGAGACCTTCCTTTAAGGAGAGCCTGCGGAGGTCTCCTAACAGATTGGCGCCTACGTTTGCTGTCCCACCCGTGCCTCCCTCTCCTCCCACGCCTCCTGGGGATGACTTGTCTGGGGGTGAACCCATGCAGCGGGGGTTTGCTCGCCTGTCTGAGGGGGAGAGGGTACTCCGGAGACGCGAGGGCCGATGCATGTACTGTGGTCTCGGTGGGCATTTTCGGTTGGCATGTCCGAACCGTCCGGGAGAACGCTCGCACCTGAGGTCCTGTCGGGGGCAGATCTTGGGTGGAGTCTCCTCGTCCCCGGTTTCCCGTGTTGACAAACCACTGATCACGGTTGTCCTCTCCTGGGTCGGGGGCTCGGTGACGACCCAGGCGTTGGTGGACTCTGGTGCTGGTGGTTTGTTCATTGATAGAGTGTTCGTTGCCGCCAATTCCATTCCTCTGCAGCCTCGAGGTTCCCCACTGGCTCTTGAGGCGATAGACGGCAGACCCCTTCTGCCGCCACACGTGACTCATGAGACCCTTCCAGTGGGGATGGCCATTGGTGCCGTTCACAGAGAGTCGGTCTGTCTCCAGGTTATTTCGTCTCCACACTACTCGGTGGTCTTGGGGTACCCCTGGCTCCAGAAGCATAATCCGACTTTCGATTGGAGATCGGTCGAGATCCTCTCGTGGTCACCGCAGTGTGGGGCTAGTTGCATCCATGGGCCTGTCAAGTTGCTGTGTACTTCCTCGGACTCTCTGTTGCCTCCTGAATACGAAGAGTACCGGGATGTATTCGATAAGGTGCGCGCGGTTGCCCTACCTCCGCACCGCCCATACGATTGTGCCATAGAGTTACAATCCGGTGCCGTTCCTCCTCGTGGCAAAGTCTATCCACTGTCGGTAGCGGAGAATGAGGCCATGGAGGAGTACGTGAGGGAGGCGCTTTCACGCGGACACATTCGCAAATCCTCGTCCCCGGCAGGGGCTGGATTTTTCTTTGTGAAAAAGAAGGGCGGCGAGTTGAGGCCTTGCATCGATTACAGGGGTCTCAATCGCATCACGATCAAGAACGCTTACCCGATACCCTTGATTTCCGAGCTGTTCGATCGCCTCAAAGGGGCCACGGTCTTTACCAAACTCGACCTGAGGGCGGCATATAACCTGGTAAGGATCAAGGCGGGCGATGAGTGGAAGACCGCGTTTAACACCAGGACCGGTCATTATGAATCCTTGGTTATGCCCTTTGGGTTGTGCAATGCGCCCGCAGTCTTCCAGGAATTCATCAACGATGTTTTCCGTGACCTGTTGCAGCAGTGTGTGGTGGTCTATTTGGATGACATCTTGGTATATTCTGCATCCATGGAGGCCCACATTCTGGATGTCAGACGAGTGTTGCAACGCTTACGAGAGAACAAGCTGTTCGGTAAGCTTGAGAAATGCGAATTTCACCGATCCCAGGTAACCTTCTTAGGTTACATCATTTCCGCTGAGGGGTTCTCCATGGATCCTGAGAAGGTTTCGGCTGTCTTACAGTGGCCCCAGCCCAGTGGGCTTCGTGCCCTGCAGCGCTTTTTGGGCTTCGCCAATTATTATCGGAAGTTCATCAGGGACTTTTCCATGCTAGCCAAGCCTCTCACGGATCTGACCAGGAAGGGCAGTAATCCTCAGGTCTGGCCGCTCGAGGCCATCCGAGCTTTTGAGGCTCTAAAGTCCGCCTTTGTGTCGGCTCCGATTCTGTCGCATCCCAACCCTGGGTTGCCTTTTGTCCTCGAGGTGGACGCGTCTGAGACGGGAGTAGGCGCCCTCCTGTCTCAGCGTAGAACACCAGAGGGTCCTCTGCTTCCTTGTGGGTTTTACTCCCGGAAACTGTCTTCCGCGGAGTGCAACTATCAGATTGGTGACAGGGAGTTATTGGCCATCGTGCAGGCCCTTAAAGAATGGAGGCACTTGCTCGAGGGCTCGGTGGTTCCGGTTCTCATCCTGACGGACCACAAGAATCTGACCTACCTCTCTGAGGCCAAGAGATTGACACCACGTCAGGCCAGATGGGCTCTGTTCTTGTCACGTTTTAATTACGTGGTCTCCTACCTACCCGGCTCCAAGAACATCAGAGCGGATGCCTTATCACGGCAGTACTCCGAGCTGTCCGGGGAGGAGTCGATTCCGACTACGGTCATACCCCCGAATCAGATCCTGGCCGCTATTCGCACCAGCCTGACTTCTCCTCTGGGTGAGCAGATTTTGGCGGCTCAATCTGGTGCTCCCTCTGGGAGACCCAACGGCAGATGTTTTGTGCCTGAGGAGTTGCGCACTCGGTTGTTGCGAACCTACCATAACTCCAAGGCCGCGGGGCACCCTGGAAAGAATCAGCTGTCCTGGGCGGTTTCACGTCTGTTCTGGTGGCCTTCTCTACGTTCCGACATCGCCGCATATGTAGCGGCATGCTCCGTTTGTGCCCAGAGTAAGTCCCCTCGGCACCTTCCGTTGGGCCTTTTGCAACCCATAGCCACCGGGGAGCGTCCATGGTCACACCTGGGGATGGATTTCATTGTGGACCTCCCTGCATCCCGAGGCCATACGGTCATTCTCATGATTGTGGATCGGTTTTCCAAAATGTGCCACTGTGTTCCTCTCAAGAAGTTACCCTCTGCACAAGAGTTGGCCTCGATTTTTGCCAGGGAGGTCTTCCGGTTGCACGGTTTGCCCAAGGAGATTGTGTCGGATCGGGGGAGTCAGTTTGTGTCCAGGTTCTGGCGCGCCTTTTGCTCCCAGTTGGGGATTCATCTCTCTTTCTCCTCGGCCTACCACCCTCAGTCCAATGGGGCCGCAGAACGATCCAATCAGGCCTTGGAGCAATTCCTTCGTTGCTATGTCTCCGATCACCAAGACAATTGGGTTGACCTCCTGCCTTGGGCTGAGTTTGCCAGGAACACGGCGGTGAACTCTTCCTCTGGGACGTCTCCCTTCATGGCCAATTATGGGTTCCAACCTGCCGTGTTACCGGAGGTATTCTCTCCCCAGGATATTCCGGCTGTGGAGGATCACCTTTCCGTCCTACGTGCTTCTTGGGTACAGATCCAGAGGTCCCTTGAGGTCTCTGCGCAGCGCCAGAAACTCCAGGCTGATCGCAGACGAGCGCCCGCTCCTTCCTACCAGGTCGGAGACCGCGTATGGTTGTCCACCCGCAACCTCAACCTTCGAGTGCCCACTCCCAAGCTGGCGCCTCGCTTTGTTGGTCCCTTCCGAGTGCTTCGCAGGGTAAACCCGGTAGCCTATGCCCTTGCGCTTCCTCCTGGCATGCGGATCTCCAACGTGTTTCATGTCTCCCTGTTGAAGCCACTGGTGTGTAATCGTTTCACTTCCTCGATTCCTCGGCCTCGTCCGGTCCAAGTGGGCAATCGTGAGGAGTATGAGGTGAGCAATATCCTGGACTCACGCCTGGTCCGCGGCCGGGTGCAGTTTTTGGTCCATTGGCGTGGTTATGGTCCAGAGGAGCGTTCCTGGGTTCCCTCCGCAGATGTCCATGCTCCTGTCTTGCTCCGAGCCTTCCACGCACGCTTCCCTCAGAAACCGTTCCTTACTCCGCGGAGGAGGGGCCCTTGAGGGGGAGGTACTGTCATGGTCTTACCTCCTTGCTGTTCCCTTCGTTTGACATGTGCTGGCGGCCATCTTGGTTTCTGGGTTTTCTTGTAGCCTCCCACCCTGCGGCTCCTCCTTCCCACTGGGAGGAGCTGGATGCCTAGCTCATATATATAGGAGGTCTGTGGCTTCAGTTCCTTGCTTGGTCCTCCTGTGTTCACATGCTTCCAAGACTGCTGCTGCTTCTGGTTCCTGATCCTGGCCTCGTCTGACTACCCCGTTGGTTCCTGATTCCGGCTTCGTCTGACTACCCCGTTGGTTCCTGATTCCGGCTTCGTCTGACTACCCCGTTGGTTCCTGTTCCTGGCTTCGTCTGACTACCCTTCTGGTTCCTGACCTCTGTCTCCGCAAGACCCTGCTTCGGTTTAGCCATCCGTTCGGACTTTGCTACGGCTTGCTCTTCAATAAAACCTTCTTATTTTCCACTTATCTCTTGTTGTACGTCTGGTTCATGGTTCCATGACACATAGCTCCTCGGAGCACTCTAATAGGCTGGGAGTGAGTATAGGCTTCTACAAACACACTGACTTCAGAATGACAGACCTAAAATCAGATGCGGGAGGAAGGTATCTGTTTGTGAAAGGGACAATAAACTCCCAAGTTTACACATTTGCTAATCTCTACACTCCTAATGTCAGCCAAACAATCTGGTACAAAAATACTTGGCAGATGTTTGAGGATTTTAGAGAGGGAATTGCAGTGGTAGTAGGAGACTTTAACGTCGCACTCAACCCTCACTTAGACACTTTGTCAGGTAAGTCCTCTCTCCCATTAAAAACACTCAGTACCATTAAAAAGCTAGTGCATGAAAGTAGTCTGATTGATGCATGGAGAGCAAATAATCCAAATGTGAGGGATTACTCCTTCTATTCTAACCCGCATAATACGTACCACAGAATAGACTATATTTTAATCCCCATAACTCGGATTCACTGCTGCACAGAGACCCACATTGGTAATATAGTACATTCAGACCATGCTCCTGTTTTTCTCACATTTAAAACACCAGATACGCTTCCCAGAACGTACATTTGGAGACTTAATGAAACGTTGTTAGATAATTTACAAGCAAAAAATAAGATTGAGGCTAAGCTCAAATAATTTTTCTCACTGAATAATATAGGCACAGTGTCCCCTCACATCTTATGGGAAGCTCACAAATCAGTGATCAGAGGAGAAATTATCTCAATTGCTTCCTATGTAAGCAAACTAAGAAGAGCTAAAGTGGCTGAGTTATATAAAAAAAAATCTCAATCTTGGAAGCCTTGCATAAAAGCTCCCACAATAAACAACAACTATTAGAACTTTCCTCATCTACTCGGAGCTGTATAACATAGAAAAATCTGACACTGTTACCCTCAAAGAGGAAAAAACTGCTAAAATGAAAGAGTTCCTTAGCAAAATCCAATTGCCGACTCTAACCACTAAACAAGCATCCAATTTATGCTCTCCAATTAAGCTCTCAGAATTATTGGACACTTTTAAAAAGATGGCCAAGGGAAAATCCCCTGTACCTGATGGTCTCCCAATGCTGTACTACCTCTCTTTTAAAGAGACCTTGATGCCCCACTTACTCAAATCTTTTAACGAAGCACTTTCAGGCAAGGCTTTTCCACCGCAATTGGTAAACGCGCACATTACTCTGATCCCCAAGCCACAAAAGGACCCTAACTTATGCTCCAGTTATAGACCTATATCTTTGCTGAACTTAGACATTAAAATATATGCAAAGTTATTAGCTAACAGAATAAACCCTCTATTAAAAAATCTCATCCATCCTGACCAGACAGGTTTTGTTCCTGGTCGTGAGGGTAAAGATAACACGTATAAAGTTATAAATGCTATTGCATATGCAAAAAAGACGGGGACTCCTTTTGTGGTATGGGGACGGATGCAGAAAAAGCCTTTGACCGTGTGGCTTGGGCATTTGTTAAAAGCACTTTGATTAAGTTAGGCTTCCCGACCCCCTTTATAGAGGCTATCTTCTCTATGTACTTATTACCTAGCGCCAATATTAAAGTCAATGACATTCTCTCTCAGCCTGTGATGATAAACAACGGGACTAGACAAGGTTGCCCCCTATCACCCATACTCTTCATACTTACGATTGAACCTCTTTTACAATATATTAGATAGTCCAAAGAGATAAAAGGCTTGACTTGTGGTACATTGGAGATTAAACAAGCGGCATATCCAACACTTGCATGTCCTGCTATAATTAACACCTTCAATACCTTTGGCTTCATCTCAAACTTTAAAATAAATTTGGGAAAATGGGTCGCAATGAATATAAACCTCTCGCCCAAAGCGCTCCAAAAACTCAAAGAAAATTCCCCATTCGTATGGTCCAACTCTTACATAAAGTTTCAGGAAATAAACATCACACCAGACTTAAATAAACTATACGAGGCCAATTTCCCACCCCTACTAAAGTCCATACCTGTAATACTAAACTTGTGGTCCCCCTCTTTTATCTCCTGGATAGGAAGGAGAAATATTTTCAACTCTTTAATAGTACCCAAGTTTACTTACCTTATGAATACCCTTCCAATAAAGTTACCAAATAGCTTCTTTGTATCATTTAGGAAGTTGTGCTCCTCCTATGTTTGGGGTAATAAAAAAACTAGAATCTCCAATAAAATCCTGCTCCTGCCTTTCACTAAAGGAGGTATTGGTTTCCCGTCTATTAAAAGATATCATAGAGCTGTTCATCTTAATAGAATCATCGATCTGTTAAGGAGACCAGATTGCAAGCTGTGGATCCCTCTGGAAGAGAAGTTGTTGGGCTGTCCTATCAGACCTTTACTGTTATCTGAATATGAGAAGCCCCCTCTTTCATACACAGGAGGCCCATTAACGTCAGCCACATTGACACAGTGGAAAAACCCAGAGGTAAGAGGAACATGCCTAATCTACCCATCAGCACTTATAAATATTGGAGACTGCATTAGCCTTAACCCAGACAGTTTTAATATATTACCTCCCCAAATACGAAATTCCACACTACCCATCCACAAATTACTGGACAAGGAAGGCACTTTGCTGGATTCTGCCACTATAATAAGCAAATTTAATCTCACGCACTTTAGCCAGATACAACTAGCATGTCTAAAAAATATCACCAGTTCTATTCTAAAAAAATATCAAACAAATACATAATTAAACTGGTTTGAGAGACTTGTGGCACAATCTCATTACCCATTGAAGATCATCTCCATAGTGTCTAAGAATCTACTGCCTTTAGAAGTACCTTCCTCCTTATACTTCTTAAAGGAATGGGAAAGGGACTTAGACAAGAAGTTTTCAGAAAAAGAAACCCAGATCATTCTTAGCGCTTCAAAAAACATTTCTAGATGTGTAACCGTACAAGAGAATGTAACCCTCCTCTCCCCCAACCCATCCCTGTCCATTTCTCTTGTTGTTATCTGTTTACTTAGGCAATACTGGAATACTTATAATATTCATTAATGAGTTCAATTTTACACTAGCCATTATTTACTTTTAAAGCACGAGCTTTTTATATTCCAGAACATGTAGAGTGTATAACCTTAACTCCAATAATTGTCATGTCTGAGTGGTTAAATGTCCTCTATTCGATCTACCACAGGATCGGCTCATACACGAGGCTTTTAATATCTATTGCCCTGTGTGGTTTTCATCTCATATGATATGTCTGGACTTACCGTAAGATTGGACTCACATATCTATATGACTCTATATGACTCTCACTCATCACAATGTATCATCAATGTAGCATTGTCCATTTATGGAACTGTATTTCATGTTTGTAATACCTTCTTTACTGTAAAATCAATAAACAGATTTTAAAAAGAAAAAAAAAAGAAAATAATGACTGGAAATCACGAATTCTACAATTTGCTAATTTATGGCAAATATTAGGCCAAAAATTCACAAAATATTGCGAAAACTAATATTGCTTATGCTGCTCATCACAAATACAGACATCACTGTATCGAAAACCAGCCTATATATCTCAAATGGGACAGCTTCCACTCCAAATATATTGAAAAGTCCATAATCTATAGTCAAGCCATCAGATATAACCGAATCTGTTGCAGCCCATAACTCAGAGATAAGCATTTACATCTGAAAATTACATTTTTACTCCAGGGCTATCATCCTACATCAATTGAAGATCAGATCACAAGAGCTACCAAGATCCCCAGAAGTCAACTTCTCCAATACAATGAAAAGAAACAGTACCAGCGTGTATCTCTGGTTGTGACTTACAACCCACAACTAAAGGTATTGAGGAAAACTGCCAAAAAAATCTTGCCAGATTCCCCCCTTACTAGCTTACCGACAACCTCCAAATCTAAGGACTATTCTGATCAGATAAAGTTCAAGGCCATGTGCCACAGAAAAAGGAAACCATCCCTGTAATATAAAAAGATGCAAAACCTGTTCCCATAGAATGACAACAGATAAGATCTGGATCACTAACACACAGCAGGAATATAAGATCCTTGGGACATTCACATGTTCTACATCTAATGTTGTTTATCTGATTCCCTGCACTAAATGTCCTGTTGGGGCCTCTACATTGGAAAAACAGGACAGAAACTCAATTCAAAGATGAAGTTCCACCGCTACACAATTAAAGAGAAGAAACTACACTTTCCTGTGGCTAAGCATTTTTGTAGCCCAGGACACAATGAAGAACACATGAAAGTTCTCATATTAAAAGGTAACTTCAAATCCCAAAGAGCCGGATGAATTTGAGAATACAAATTTATAGCACTGCTTGACACTTTAAATACTGGACTGAATTTGTCCCCGGGATTTATGACACACTACAAGATGTGAAGAGTCTTCTATAGACATAGTCAGGGCACCAGGTCTCTGAGATAACATCAATTTAGAGACCATAAAACATTCACACCCCTTATCTGTAAGATAATTAAAGGGATTCTGTCACCTCTTTTTACCCTATAGAGATGCAGACATGCGCAGCTAGATTGCCGCTAGCATGTCCGCAATATACCTGTCCCATATCTCTGAGTGGTTTTATTTCTGAGCAATGAGGAGATTCGTGGATACAAGCAGTGCTGGGCTCCTTCACAGGGGGGCGTGGCTGGGCTCCAGAACGGTTAGTACAGCCTCTTACCAGGCTGATGTACATATATATAAAAATCTTTTTTTAACAGAAATAAAACCACTCAGAAATATGGGACAGGTATATTGCGGACATGCTAGCAGCAATCTAGCCGTGCATGTCTGCATTTCTATAGGGTAAAAAGAGGTGACAGAAACCCTTTAACCCCTTCAGGACACAGCCATATTTCACCTTAAGGACCAGGCCATTTTTTGCAAATCTGACCAGTGTCACTTTAAGTGCTGATAACTTTAAAACGCTTTGACTTACCCAGGCCATTCTGAGACAGTTTTTTCATCACATATTGTACTTCATGACACTGGTAAAATGAAGTTAAAAAAAATCATTTTTATTTATGAAAAAATACAAAATTTACCAAAAATTTGTAAAAAATTGCAAATTTCCAAGTTACAATTTTTCTACTTCTATAATACATAGTAATACCTACAAAAATAGTTATTACTTTACATTCTCCATATGTCTACTTCATGTTTGGATTTTTGGGGGATGTTACAAGGCTTAGAAGTTTAGAAGCAAATCTTGACATTTTTCAGAAATTTTCAAAAACCCACTTTTTAGGGACCAGTTCAGGTCTGAAGTCACTTTGTGAGACTTACATAATAGAAACTGTTGGCGTTTTTTCTCAGGCAGGTTTATGATGGTTATATGATGAGGCATCAGACCTCCAACCCGTGAATATTTCCCTGTGCAACGAATATCCCATTTGCTTCTGATCAGAGAGATACGACAGCCCAGATTCAACTTAGGTTGTCAAATATCTGCAATCTTTATTTCCCAGCACATATTTATAGGGCTTATTGGGGGTGGGAGCATATTGTCTCTCAAGATCCAATTGGAACAATCCTGGTAGTTCTTAGCAGGCCTTAGGAAACATGTTTTGTCAAGATACAGTTGAAACTTTGCTAAACAATACTGGTATCTGCTATATACAATACATGAAAAGGGTTATTTTACATTGAACAGGTTTTTCTCTACATGCTAATAAGTTGAATAGGTTATCATAGTTTTCTATCATTGTATGTGAGGTGAGATGTTAAATAGCCTTTTGTTCAGGCAGGCTGCTATTGTGTCCAGGACTGGCAGAGGGTGTGAGGCTTGTATAATATATGTCTAATCTGTGATGTATCAAAAGTAAGATTATGAAAAATCCCTTTCAGAAACCACCCAAAAATGACCCCATTCTAGAAACTACACCCCTCAAGGTATTCAAAACTGATTTTACAAACATCGTTAACCCTTTAGGTGTTCCATAAGAGTTCATGGCAAATGGTGATAAAATTTCTGAATTTAGATTTTTTGGCAAATTTTCCAATTTAATCCATTTTTTCCAGTAACAAAGCAAAGGTTAACAGCCAAACAAAATGCTATATTTATAGCCCCGATTCTGTAGTTTGCAGAAACACCCCATATGTGGCCGTAAACTACTGTACGGGCACACAGTAGGGCGTAGAGGGAAAGGTGAGCCGTATGGTTTTTGAAAGGCAGAATTTGCTGGACTGTTTTTTTTTACACCATGTCACATTTGAAGCCCCCCTGATGCACCCCTAGAGTAGAAACTCCATAAAAGTGACCCATCTAAGAAACGACACCCCTCAAGGTATTCAAAACTGATTTTACAAACTTTGTTAACCCTTTAGGTGTTGCACAAGAGTTATTGGCAAATGGAGATAACATTTGAGAATTTAGATTTTTTGTCAAATTTTCCATTTTTCCAGTAACAAAGCAAGGGTTAACAGCCAAACATAATGCTATATTTATTGCCCCAATTCTGTAGTTTGCAGTAACACCCCATATGTGGCCGTAAACTACTGTACGGGCACACAGTAGGGCGTAGAGGGAAAGGTGCGCCGTATGGTTTTTAGAAGGCAGATTTTGCTGGACAGTTTTTTTTTACACCATGTCCCATTTGAAGCCCCCCTAATGCACCCCTAGAGTAGAAATTCCATAAAAAAATTACCCCATCTACAAAACTACACACCTCAAGGTATTCAAAACTGATTTTACAAACTTTGTTAACCCTTTAGGTGTTCCACAAGATTTAATGGAAAATAGAGATACAACTTCAAAATTTCACTTTTTTGGCAGATTTTCCATTTTAATAATTGTTTTACAGTTACAAAGCAAGGGTTAACAGCCAAACAAAACTCAATATTTATGGCTCTGATTCTGTAGTTTACAGAAACACCCCATATGGGGTCGTAAACCGCTGTACGGGCACACGGCAGGGTGCAGAAGGAAAGGAATGCCATACGGTTTTAGAAGGCAGATTTTGCTGGACCGTTTTTTTTTACACAATGTCCCATTGTAATATTTTAATAGAGCAGGTTGTCACGGACGCGGCGATACCTAATATGTATAATATTTTTTTATTTATGTAAGTTTTACACAATGATTTCATTTTTGAAACAAAAAAAAATCATGTTTTAGTGTCTCCATAGTCTAAGAGCCATAGTTTTTTCAGTTTTTGGGCAAATATCTTGGGTAGGGTACGATTTTTGCGGGATGAGATGACAGTTTGATTGGCACTATTTTGGGGTGCGTATGACTTTTTGATCTCTTGCTATTACACGTTATGTTATGTAAGGTGACAAAAAATTGCTTTTTTTACACCTTTTTTTTTTTTTACGGTGTTCACCTGAGAGGTTAGATCATGTAATATTTTTATAGAGCAGGTTGTCACGGATGCGGCGATACCTAATATGTATACTATTTTTTTTATTTTTGTAAGTTTTACACAATGATTTCATTTTTGAAAAAAAACAAATTATGTTTCAGTGTCTCCATAGTCTGAGAGCCATAGTTTTTCTCAGTTTTTGGGCAAATATCTTGGGTAGGGTATGATTTTTGCGGGATGAGATGACGGTTTGATTGGCACTATTTTGGGGGTGCATATGACATTTTGATCGCTTGCTATTACACTTTTTGTGATGTAAGGTGACAAAAAATTGCTTTTTTTACACCGTTTTTTTTTTACGGTATTCCCCTGAGGGGTTAAGTCATGTGATATTTTTATAGATCAGGTTATTACGGACGCGGCGATACCTAATATGTATGCATTTTTTTATTTATGTAAGTTTTCCACAATTATTTCATTTTTGGAACAAAAACAAAAAAAATCAAGTTTGAGTGTCTGCATATTCTGAGAGCCCAATTTTTTTTTAGTTTTTGGGTGATTATCTTAGGTAGGGTCTCATTTTTTGCGGGATGAGGTGACGGTTTGATTGGTACTATTTTGGCATACATGAAACTTTTTTTTATCACTTTTATTACCTTTTTTGGGAAGTAAGGTGGGCAAAATTTAAATTTCATCATAGTTTTTTATTTAATATTTTTATGGCGTTCACCGTTCGGGTAAAGTAACATGACCGTTTTATAGATAAGGTCGTTACAGACGTGATATTTTTTTCATTTTTAATCAGTAATAAATGTGTTTTTTGATTTTAATTTTTTTTCACTTTTTTTTACCCAGACCCACTTGGTTCTTGAAGATCCAGTTGGTCTGATGTCTGTATAATACAGTACAGTACACTATATAGTGTACTGTATTTTACCTACACTGTATGTACTTACACTATGCCTTTAGCACAGATTTGTTCAGCACCATGGACAGCAGGATGCCTGAGAAGGCGTCCTGTTGCCATGGGAACCTTCCCCATCTGCCACAACAGACGGGGAGGGGAAGGAAGGGGGGCTCCCTCCCTTTGTCACCCCATCCTGTCTGGGGGCTGCAAAGGCACAGCAGCCCCCCGATGGGAGAGGGAGGAAGCTCCCTGACTGTTAACCCTTTCCATACAGCGGTCAGTACGGACAGCGGTATGGAAAGGGTTAAATGGCTGACATCGCAGCACAGATGTCAGCCGTTTATACCAGAGTGTCAGCAATGTGCTGACACTCTGGTATAACCACTGGACACCAATGTATATTCAAGAGGAGGCGGGCGGAGTATCGCAATCCCGCCTGCCGCACCGCCCGCTTCCCGCATCACCCGCACTGCCTGCAACACCCCCCTTTCACCACCCGCCGGCATAATAATCATTCAGGGGTGCAGGGGGGGTTAAAAATCAATATTTTTGGCATTTTAAAGTTTCTGATCAAAAAATGCAGAAAGCGCAGCAAACCGCAGGTCTGAATTGACCTGCGGTTTGCTGCGATAGCCGACATAAGGGGGTCACAGGACCCCCCCAGCGCTTGTAGCCAAGGTGCCTGCTCAATGATTTGAGCAGGCACCGGGTTCCGATCACCGCCTGCCGGGCGGCAGTGAATGGAACCATACATGAAGTACCGATACGTCATGTGTCCTTAATTACCAGGACAACATGACGTACCGGTACGTCATGTGTCCTGAAAAGGTTAAGGACTCATTCTAAAGATCTTTGATATTCTGTTATTCTGTTGTTTTTCAAATGTCCATTCATTCCCCATGTCTCTGTTCTTATTGTTTATATATTGCTATTTCTTCATATATTCTTGTAGTACGCCTGATGAAGGGACTAGTGATGTCTCGAAAGCTCGCTATGTAACATCATTACTTTTATTTTTGTTAGCCATTAAAAGTTATCAAGCCTGGAATACTCTTATTGTGTTTCTCTTAATGAGAGCACTAAACTAGTTTTCTATTGGCTCACACGATATCAGACTTTTTCCTTTTTCTTTTTCCCAGTACCCTGTTACACTTTTGCTAATAATGATGGATCCACAATATGATTATGGATGGATAAACAGGGAGATAGAGCCTAAATGCATCCCTGTTTTTACATTTAACCCCTATACAGACCTCTGTCCTTTGCTGATGGGAATCACCAAGTTATAACTCACTATGCATTAGATCGTTGGTGACAAAAGTTGTCAATAGAAAGTTAGCCGAGTTAAGAATGAAGCCAGAGCAAGCCAAGGCCAATGCCATAAAGATCAGGCAAAAGTGTAAGGGTTTGTGAAAGTGGAAATTCAGTAGGAAGACCGTGGTAAGCAACAGAAGTAGTAGAAAAATAGCTGGGCACCTTGACAAACAAACTCTGTTGAAAAGGAGAGGCAAAATGGAGCATCTGATTTGGGGAGGCAGAAGCTGCAGAGCGTCTAGAAATTGCATGGCTTTTACTGCTAGAAGTAGAATTCTAGGACCCTGAGTAACACATCCATTCCACTTCATCCTTAAAATTGGTGGAGCAATAGCAGTTAGACTTTACCTAATAATCAATAAGACAACATGGCTACTTTATATATTTTTTTTGCTTATATAGTACTGCCCCAAGGTTGTGTAAGGCATTGTAGCTCAGCTCCATTTACATCTATAGTGCTGACCTTGAATACCACACACAATCCATGGACAGTAGAGTCACTGTTTCTAGAAGTAGAAAAAAATAGCCACTCTAATCTAAACATCCAGTTTTAGTAAAATATTTGCCCTGTTACTTTTTGCTCCTTCTTCTGCCCTCTCACTACCCAGTGAACTGCAGTTGACTCAACTCAATAATTAGCAACTTTGGCCTTTGAATTGTGCTACTGTAGATTATGGTAATTTTACTGTTCTTTAAATTTCACACCACATTTCACACGAGGAAATTCAGTTTTGAGGCGAATCAAATTTATCCTGAAATTCTGATTAAATTCCACTTTGTGGGATTCAATTTGCACATTTCTAGTTATAACTATTTATAAAATATGGCAGAAACAAATTTAGATTGATGAAAAACAGTTTGCTAAACTATTTGTCCTCAGGATTTAAGTAAGGATCTTTGTCTGCCAATAAATCGTAAATTGTAACACAGCAATTTGATTTTATGATAATTAGATATCTCTTGTATTATAGGGATTTATATTTAATAAAGTCATAATATTAAAATGTTAATTAGTCAGAAGCTGTCTTAATGAAAATTGTTCAAATGTAATGGTATTGTAATATGAAAGTGAGAAGAAACTAGAAAAAACCTAGATGACAAGACATAAAAAATTAAATCAAACCAATAGTTGATCCTCAAGAGAGTTCTTAGCAAAAAATAAACTGGAGGCTTTGTATGGAGTGTAAAATACATAATTTGTATTCCAAAATTTATCTAAAATGTTCAGATTATTCTATGATATGAAGAGGTTTTCAGAAGTATTCCAAATTAACACTGTGCACAGGAGCAATGTTCTATTCAAAAATAAATTAATCACTTTTTTTGTGACTCTATAAATGATTTAAAGTATGGTTTAGAAATACTCCATTAATTATACTAATTTAGCAAAAATGTGTTATGTTTTACAGATTTTTTTCCTTTAGGATTATTTTTTTATTTACTTTGCTTTTTTATTTACATCTCTCTTTGGATACCTGAATCAGTCTTTATGGCAGTTTTGAAAAGGTTTAGATTAGAAATGAGCAAATTTCCGGAAATTCATTTCATTTGGGTAGAATTTCGATTCTAGCGAATCATATTTGCTCATCTCTAGTTTAGATTAATAGTTATGCCTCTATCTTAAATACCGTAAACACATTGATTTACTCATCGCTAGATATTACTGATGGTGTATATTTTGAGGAGCTATAGTTAAATACCAAGCAGATTCCATCAAAGTTTGAAGTGAAATTTAGCTCAGCTTATCATTGAACTTCTGTAAAGAGTTTCTTCTATGGGGTTCAAAAGTCAACAAACTCAGTGACAGTTTGTCTAAAGTCTCACTCTATTCTCTAAAAAAACTCATTGAGTTTTTTTATATATTTTTTTCTGATGCTCATCCTACTACTGAAATATGCAAAGTAACTGTGGAGCCCCAGTTATGGGTCTTCAACACAGTGAAAGTCAGATATCCCTTAAAGGAAGGAAAACCGAGCAAAGGGGTGTCACCATTACAGAGATCACCAAATCCACCATATTAAGTGGCTCCTATGTCAAGATCTTGCTCTTTTACAAGCTTTAAGGGTATGATGGGGAAGATCTAAGCCAGTTATCCATCCACAGACAGCTGTTTCAGGTTGTTGCCCCTCATTAGTGTGGAATAGGATTCTGTCTAACCGGGAGCAATGCCTTGGAGACTACTCAAACTAAACAATGGCTGATCTTAGGGAGACCAGCTACAGAAAACACTGTGGAGCCTCATTTAAGAGTCTCAACACAGCAATCCTTTGCTCGGTTTTCCTTCCTTTGGGGCTCCACAGTTATTTTGCATACTACTGTTTCCCAGGGAGCTTTGCACTTTAGATTGCTGTGTCAAGACTCTTAAATGAGGCTCCACAGTGTTTTGTGTAGCTGGTCTCCCTAAGATCAGCCATTGTTTTGTTTGAGTAGTCTCCAAGGCATTGCTCCTGGTTAGACAGAATCCTACTCCACACTGATGAGGGGCAACAACCTGAAACAGCTCTCTGTGGATGGATAACTGGCTTAGGTCTTCACCGTCACATTCTTAAAGCTTGTAAAAGAGCGGGATCTTGACATAAAGGCCACTTAATATGGTGGATTTGGTGATCTCTATAATGGGGACACCCCTTTGCTTGGTTTTCCTACCTTGAGGGATATCTGGCTTTCACTTTGTTGAAGACCCTTAACTGGGGCTCCACAGTTATTTTGCATATTACTGTTTTCCAGGGAGATTTGCACTTTGGATTGCTGTGTCGAGACTCTTAAACGAGTCTCAAAAGTGTTTTCTGTAGCTGGTCTCCCTAAGATCATCCTATACTGAAGGAAGATGAATATCATCTCAAGAAATATAAAAAAATAACATTTTATTTATGGTGAATTAACAAAAGAACTACAATAATGTATATAAAAGAAGAAGGAATGGTTGGCACTCCACTTGTATTAGTTTTTTGGTGCTCTGTGGTAGGGTAGCTATTCTAAAGCAATAGAAGAGTAAACCAGGGCCATGGTTTAGTGTTCTACAATAAGATGTGTCACAAAAATTCTCTGTAATTGATGAATCTTAGCAGAGAGCAGCTAAAAAATATCTCTCTCTCTAGAGGACAAAGCACCTCCATATATTATATGCACAACCTATTAATGCACTGTTTAAAGGATAGTCTATATGCAGACTCTAATTTCAATTTTCATATACAGGGAGTGCAGAATTATTAGGCAAATGAGTATTTTGACCACATCATCCTCTTTATGCATGTTGTCTTACTCCAAGCTGTATAGGCTCGAAAGCCTACTACCAATTAAGCATATTAGGTGATGTGCATCTCTGTAATGAGAAGGGGTGTGGTCTAATGACATCAACACCCTATATCAGGTGTGCATAATTATTAGGCAACTTCCTTTCCTTTGGCAAAATGGGTCAAAAGAAGGACTTGACAGGCTCAGAAAAGTCAAAAATAGTGAGATATCTTGCAGAGGGATGCAGCACTCTTAAAATTGCAAAGCTTCTGAAGCGTGATCATCGAACAATCAAGCGTTTCATTCAAAATAGTCAACAGGGTCGCAAGAAGCGTGTGGAAAAACCAAGGCGCAAAATAACTGCCCATGAACTGAGAAAAGTCAAGCGTGCAGCTGCCAAGATGCCACTTGCCACCAGTTTGGCCATATTTCAGAGCTGCAACATCACTGTAGTGCCCAAAAGCACAAGGTGTGCAATACTCAGAGACATGGCCAAGGTAAGAAAGGCTGAAAGACGACCACCACTGGACAAGACACACAAGCTGAAACGTCAAGACTGGGCCAAGAAATATCTCAAGACTTATTTTTCTAAGGTTTTATGGACTGATGAAATGAGAGTGAGTCTTGATGGGCCAGATGGATGGGTCCGTGGCTGGATTGGTAAAGGGCAGAGAGCTCCAGTCCGACTCAGACGCCAGCAAGGTGGAGGTGGATTACTGGTTTGGGCTGGTATCATCAAAGATGAGCTTGTGGGGCCTTTTCGGGTTGAGGATGGAGTCAAGCTCAACTCCCAGTCCTACTGCCAGTTTCTGGAAGACACCTTCTTCAAGCAGTGGTACAGGAAGAAGTCTGCATCCTTCAAGAAAAACATGATTTTCATGCAGGACAATTCTCCATCACACGCGTCCAAGTACTCCACAGCGTGGCTGGCAAGAAAGGGTATAAAAGAAGAAAATCTAATGACATGGCCTCCTTGTTCACCTGATCTGAACCCCATTGAGAACCTGTGGTCCATCATCAAATGTGAGATTTACAAGGAGGGAAAACAGTACACCTCTCTGAACAGTGTCTGGGAGGCTGTGGTTGCTGCTGCACGCAATGTTGATGGTGAACAGATCAAAACACTGACAGAATCCATGGATGGCAGGCTTTTGAGTGTCCTTGCAAAGAAAGGTGGCTATATTGGTCACTGATTTGTTTTTGTTTTGTTTTTGAATGTCAGAAATGTATATTTGTGAATGTTGAGATGTTATATTGGTTTCACTGGTAAAAATAAATAATTGAAATGGGTATATTTTTGTTTTTTGTTAAGTTGCCTAATAATTATGCACAGTAATAGTCACCTGCACACACAGATATCCCCCTAAAATAGCTAAAACTAAAAACAAACTAAAAACTACTTCCAAAAATATTCAGCTTTGATATTAATGAGTTTTTTGGGTTCATTGAGAATATGGTTGTTGTTCAATAATAAAATTAATCCTCAAAAATACAACTTGCCTAATAATTCTGCACTCCCTGTATGTAGTTACTAATAACATGATATTCCAGAATCAGTTACTATTAGACTGACTTACCCCATATTTAGTAAGATTCAGCCCTTAGCAACCAGTCTGCATAAAACTGCAATTTCACTATTCAGTTAAGATGGCCGACACTGCCCTCACCCTGAGGCTAATCCCGCCTGCCCTCACTAGCCAGTAACAATAGCCCCCCAAAAGTGTCCGTAACCAGAGCCCTCCCCCCCTAAAGGGTTAATCTCCTGCAGCCGAAGGGGTCCTCTTACCACATGTTGCTTTCATTTATACACTGAGCAGATGGCAGATCTCCCTTCCCTGGTCTGCGCTGCTTCAACTCTGCATTCTCCAGCTCTGCTGAGTGAGGGAGCGTCTGCCAAGCGCAGGGACAGGGAGAAGTGCACACAGCCCAGGCACTGTTATCAGCTGCTGGGGAGGACCTGGCTTTAATCCTTTACTTACAGTCCCTGGCTGTCTGTAATCTGACCTTGCACGCAGCCTGCTTCTGCGTCCTCCGTCCTTCAACAGATAGACGGACCATGTCTAGCAACCCTATTTTAAGCACAGGTAAAAGTAGGCAGTACAGGGAACAAAATGTTGAATTAAGGGTTAATTGAATACATAGTGAAAAGTTGAAATAGGCCACCAAGGAGATATTAATCACCACAATCCAATACTCCAAAAAAATATATAATAATACGACAGTTATACTTTAAATAAGTATGCACTTAACTTCATAATATCTAGCAATCAAAGAGGTGAATCAATGTATGTGGGTTTTTGTAGGAGTCTATATTTAATACAAAAGGATTAAGAGAGGTTTTTAATTATTTTAAGTAAAGTTTGTTCTAAATAAAGCTGAACAGATCAGTTACCTTATTATAGAAACCATAAGTACTAATAAAGTAAACCCTTGAAAGTGATATTCTCTTGAATTATCTTTGCAGGAAAGGATTAGAAATGTACTAATGTTGGAGAGCCTCAAAAACATTTTGCTAAAGAAAAAAAAAGTCACCATTTGTCAGCTTGTCTGCAGAATATGTCTGTGCTCCTGCAGTAAATTGGAAAAGTTAAATAAGATTGCAGAAATATAGGGGGTAACATAAGTAGTCATGGATGGTTGCTTCTTCCAAATCTCCTCAGAGTAACTGCTGGAAAAGGAAAATTGACAGATGAAAGAAATCCATGATTACAATTACAGGTATAGAGTTTATCACACTGGTAAGTCTTAATATGTTTGTTAATGGGGGCATTTCTCAGAGTTGGAAAGTCTACTAAGCCATCAAACTACAGATATAAGACTGTAAGGAGAGGAAGCAAATAGCTTGCTGTGTACTGAGAAATGTGTTTATACTTCAATATCTACACTTTTTGAGTTATCAAATGGCAGATTAAAGGAATGTATACATGTGTATTTGCTTCATTATTTAAAACAATGATTGGTGGGCCCTGCTTTGAGCTCTCTTTGGGTATGCACCCTACTTTGAAATTAGATTGTGCTTCCATATGTCACTTTTTGTTCCAGTGTGCATTCTTACATATATGTCAATGATCAGAAAAGGTCTATGAACTGTAACATTTAGGATCGCTAAGACTTCTTTCACACTTGCGGCCAAGTCTTCCGTCTATCAGGTCAAGCAGAAAATGCTGAGAATCAGCCGGACAAAAAACAATGTGTGCATTTTTTTTTTGTCTGGCAGATTCTCATAATATTTGCCAGTTAGAGACCGGATCTCTGCCAGTCAATGGGGTCCATCGGGAATGAGGTAGTATATCCCAATGCTGGATCCAGAGTACTCCAGCAGGCTGTTATCTAGCGGATTAGGCTGTCATGGTTCCTTGCCACAAATGTGAAACTAGCCTAAGTAGACACTTATGGCACTATGGTCTAACTTGGTACAGAAAAAACCTAAATAGACTTTTTATTGCACTGTTTGACACTTACAGACAATTTAATTGATGAATACTATAAGGTACAAAGATGTGTTGTCATTGAAGTCCATAGGGTAATCATTTTTGTACAAGGGGAAACACAAACCTGGAGCTGACCCTAGATAAGTAGACATTGCCCTCAGCTTCTGACCCTTCCCATAACGCTGTCTGAATTTCTGCTTTGCCTAACCTGCCTACTGACATCTGACCTACCTAACCACTCCACACACCAATTTATTGCTATATTTTATGACTTGGCTGGCAAGTATTTCCTTCAGTACTGAGGATCCAAAACCTGGACTTGAAATTATTTTTATTATTTATTTACTCATTTATTTTGTTCACATTTTCAAACATTGTTAACATAAGGGTTCACATTTTCAAACATTTTTAACATACCAATTAGTGATGAGCGGCATGGGCAATATTTTAATTCTCAATATTTCGCAAATATTTGGACGAATATTCACTATAAATTTGCAAATTCAAGAATTTGCTATAATTTTCTTGATTGCGAAAATCGGCAATGCAATATTTGCGTAATGCGCACGCAATACAGGCGTGTGTCACTTTTGCTACATTTTTCAAGCTGCTAGAAGTTTCCTGAGACTAGAGAAATGGTTGGCATGGCAGAACATTACAATAGATTTATATGCAGATAGAGTGCTCCAATATATTTGCGATAGCACAAATCGACAATTAATTATGCACATATTTTTGCGCAATACGTGTAACTTCACATTTTAGCAGGTCTGACTACATATTACTGATGCACTAAGTATTGTTGTGAACTTGTGACATCACAGAACTATGTTTGTAGCATGTATTTATGGACATCACACTACCTAACACCCTGCACTGGAACCTAGCTACACTATGTCACGATCTAACTTACACTGACTATCTTCCATTAACTATCTGTATTATATATAAGCTAGCTAACTAACTATCTAATGTAATGAGTTTGACACACCAAATCACAGAGCACAGCAATGACACTGCTGTCTCTCTCATAAATTCAGAAAATGGAAGCTGGGGAGGTTCTTATATAGTAAGGGGCAGGCAACTTTCCTATTGGTTGCTAGGGATGTCGCTAAGCTCTGACAAAGACATTGCAGCCTTCTCATTGGCCCACAAGCAAGAAGCAGGGAGGGATCATGTGTTCAAGTAAAAAAAAAAAATCTAGAATATTCACGAATTGGAATATATAGCACTATATTCTATATATTCTCAAATTCTGGAAGTGGTGATATTTGCAATTAAAATTTGCGATACGATTATTCGCACCCAACACTAATGACAATGTATAATTCTGCTTTTAACAATATTTTACAACGTAAACCAATTTCAGCCCCTCAGCACTTTTGCAAAAGTTAAAACATAATGTTTGATATCCTTGCTAATTTGTTGAAAAGGAAAAAGTTATATATTGCATTAAAGTAAGTATTCAGAGTAAGGATGCTGAACTGAGCTTGGTCCGAACTTTGCTATTTTTTAGACAACAAATATTTCTGTGTTCATTTTGGATGAATCAACTAAAATGGTGCGTAGCACCAATTAAGTGTGCATGTTGGTGGGAAAAAAACACTAGGGGGAAAGAAGAAGGGTTCTCACAAGACCCTTAGAGGAGGTGGAGGGGGGAGGGCCTTCCCTGATTGGCTCTCAGGCTTGCAGACAACTGTAATGGCTGGGTTTGTGGTGGTTCCAATGTTACGTTGGGTCCCACGGACACTGTTGAGGTTTCACCAGAAGGGACGATAAGGAGTGGTTCACCCCAATGGGTAATATCGTCAGGAGAGTCAGAGTCTGCAGTAAGCAAGTGTAGTTCCTTACTGGTGGAATTCAGGTGCAAAACAATACAGATAAGGCATAGCTCTGGTTTTTCCAGTCATCTCCCTGGTAGAAGAAGGGTTTGATGTTAAGCAAAGGACTGAGCTAGATGTCCCTCTCTCTCACTCAGAAGGCTGCGTATCCATGTCTCAGCGTCTTTTTCTGCTCACTTAGGTAGTCTGGCAGAGTATCCTCCTTCAAGCACTGTTCCCTAACTGCAGGACACTAGGGGCTCTGACCACTTTGCTCACCTTATATACCATTTCTAGCACAACAAATACAATGTTTCAACTACCGTTTCTCCTAGACTTACATTAGAGTTTAAATGATACCCAATTTTAATGACACAGCAGAGTTTTCAGACAAAAACAGGTTTTCAGACATAATAACAGAACAACACCTGGCATTCAAAAGGTCAGGCTGTCTGGTTTTGGTGGTAAATAATATATGACTTTTTCCCTCCAAAACATGCTCTTTTTCAAACTATATGGTAGCTTTGGAAAATTACCAGTCCCAAAAGTCTTTCAGTGTCCATTAACCCCAGATACCTGTAAGCAAATAATTTAATTTTTTTTCTCCATTTCACAGGAAACATTATTTTGTGAAGTTTAAAATATAATTAGGGAATATATATTCTGTGTGTATATATGTATATGTATATATATATATATATATATATATATATATATATAAAATAAAAGAATTCCGCAGCACATCCACGTAGTAAGAAAAATGAAAAAAGCTTTATTCACCAAGCATGCGACGTTTCAATCCTCTCAATGGGATTTTCCTCAAGCAGGAAAATCCCATTGAGAGGATTGAAACGTTGCATGCTTGGTGAATAAAGCTTTTTTCATTTTTCTTACTACGTGGATGTGCTGCGGAATTCTTTTATTTTATATCGTTGGAGGTGGATCGCCTACTCAGCCGCTGGCACTCCGAGTATACTACACAGACAGTGGTGCTGCCCATATTCCTTTTATATATATATATATATACAGGGAGTGCAGAATTATTAGGCAAGTTGTATTTTTGAGGATTAATTTTATTATTGAACAACAACCATGTTCTCAATGAACCCAAAAAACTCATTAATATCAAAGCTGAATATTTTTGGAAGTAGTTTCTAGTTTGTTTTTAGTTTTAGCTATTTTAGGGGGATATCTGTGTGTGCAGGTGACTATTACTGTGCATAATTATTAGGCAACTTAACAAAAAACAAATATATACCCATTTCAATTATTTATTTTTACCAGTGAAACCAATATAACATCTCAACATTCACAAATATACATTTCTGACATTCAAAAACAAAACAAAAACAAATCAGTGACCAATATAGCCACCTTTCTTTGCAAGGACACTCAAAAGCCTGCCATCCATGGATTCTGTCAGTGTTTTGATCTGTTAACCATCAACATTGCGTGCAGCAGCAACCACAGCCTCCCAGAGACTGTTCAGAGAGGTGTACTGTTTTCCTTCCTTGTAAATCTCACATTTGATGATGGACCACAGGTTCTCAATGGGGTTCAGATCAGGTGAACAAGGAGGCCATGTCATTAGATTTTCTTCTTTTATACCCTTTCTTGCCAGCCACGCTGTGGAGTACTTGGACGCGTGTGATGGAGCATTGTCCTGCATGAAAATCATGTTTTTCTTGAAGGATGCAGACTTCTTCCTGTACCACTGCTTGAAGAAGGTGTCTTCCAGAAACTGGCAGTAGGACTGGGAGTTGAGCTTGACTCCATCCTCAACCCGAAAAGGCCCCACAAGCTCATCTTTGATGATACCAGCCCAAACCAGTACTCCACCTCCACCTTGCTGGCGTCTGAGTCGGACTGGAGCTCTCTGCCCTTTACCAATCCAGCCACGGGCCCATCCATCTGGCCCATCAAGACTCACTCTCATTTCATCAGTCCATAAAACCTTAGAAAAATCAGTCTATATATATATATATATATACAGTACAGACCAAAAGTTTGGACACACCTTCTCATTCAAAGAGTTTTCTTTATTTTCATGACTATAAAAATTGTAGATTCACACTGAAGGCATCAAAACTATGAATTAACACATGTGGAATTATATACATAACAAAAAAGTGTGAAACAACTGAAAATATTTCATATTCTAGGTTCTTCAAAGTAGCCACCTTTTGCTTTGATTACTGCTTTGCACACTCTTGGCATTCTCTTGATGAGCTTCAAGAGGTAGTCACCTGAAATGGTTTTCAATTCACAGGTGTGCCCTGTCAGGTTTAATAAGTGGTATTTCTTGCCTTATAAATGAGGTTGGGACCATCAGTTGCGTTGTGGAGAAGTCAGGTGGATACACAGCTGATAGTCCTACTGAATAGACTGTTAGAATTTGTATTATGGCAAGAAAAAAGCAGCTAAGTATAGAAAAACGAGTGGCCATCATTACTTTAAGAAATGAAGGTCAGTCAGTCTGAAAAATTGGGAAAACTTTAAAAGTGTCCCCAAGTGCAGTCACAAAAACCATCAAGCGCTACAAAGAAACTCGCTCACATGGGGACCGCCTCAGGAAAGGAAGACCAAGAGTCACCTCTGCTGCGGAGGATAAGTTCATCCGAGTCACCAGCCTAAGAAATCGCAGGTTAACAGCAGCTCAGATTAGAGACCAGGTCAATGCCACACAGAGTACTAGCAGCAGACACATCTCTAGAACAACTGTTAAGAGGAGACTGTGTGAATCAGGCCTTTATGGTAGAATATCTGCTAGGAAACCACTGCTAAGGACAGGCAACAAGCAGAAGAGACTTGTTTGGGCTAAAGAACACAAGGAATGGACATTAGACCAGTGGAAATCTGTGCTTTGGTCTGATGAGTCCAAATTTGAGATCTTTGGTTCCAAACATCGTGTCTTTGTGCGACGCAAAAAAGGTGAACGGATGGACTCTACATGCCTGGTTCCCACCGTGAAGCATGGAGGAGGTGGTGTGATGGTGTGGGGGTGCTTTGCTGGTGACACTGTTGGGGATTTATTCAAAATTGAAGGCATACTGAACCAGCATGGCTACCACAGCATCTTGTATCGGCATGCTATTCCATCCGGTTTGCGTTAAGTTGGACCATCATTTATTTTTCAAGAGGAAAATGACCCCAAACACACCTCCAGGCTGTGTAAGGGCTATTTCACCATGAAGGAGAGTGATGGGGTGCTGCGCCAGATGACCTGGCACTTGTTGGCCCTTTTGCCTTCACTCTGCGGTCCAGCTCACCCCAAACCATCTCGATTGGGTTCAGGTCTGGTGACTGTGGAGGCCAGGTCATCTGGCACAGCACTCCATCACTCTCCTTCATGGTCAAATAGCCCTTACACAGCCTGGAGGTGTGTTTGGGGTCATTGTCCTGTTGAAAAATAAATGATGGTCCAACTAAACGCAAACCGGATGGAATAGCATGCCGCTGCAAGATGCTGTGGTAGCCATGCTGGTTCAGTATGCCTTCAATTTTGAATAAATCGCCAACAGTGTCACCAGCAAAGCACCCCCACACCATCACACCTCCCCCTCCATGCTTCACGGTGGGAACCACGCATGTAGAGTCCCTCCGTTCAGCTTTTCTGCGTCGCACAAAGACACGGTGGTTGGAACCAAAGATCTCAAATTTGGACTCATCAGACCAAAGCACAGATTTCCACTGGTCTAATGTCCATTCCTTGTGTTCTTTAGCCCAAACAAGTCTCTTCTGCTTGTTGCCTGTCCTTAGCAGTGGTTTCCTAGCAGATATTCTACCATGAAGGCCTGATTCACACAGTCTCCTCTTAACAGTTGTTCTAGAGATGTGTCTGCTGCTAGAACTCTGTGTGGCATTGACCTGGTCTCTAATCTGAGCTGTTGTTAACCTGCAATTTCTGAGGCTGGTGACTCGGATGAACTTATCCTCCGCAGCAGAGGTGACTCTTGGTATTCCTTTCCTGGGGCGGTCCGTATGTGAGCCAGTTTCTTTGTAGCGCTTGATGGTTTTTGTGACTGCACTTGGGGACACTTTCAAAGTTTTCGGACTGACTGACCTTCATTTCTTAAAGTAATGATGGTCACTAGTTTTTCTTTACTTAGCTGTTTTTTTCTTTCCATAATACAAATTCTAACAGTCTATTCAGTAGGACTATCAGCTGTGTATCCACCTGACTTCTCCACAACGCAACTGAGGGTCTTAACCCCATTTATAAGGCAAGAAATCCCACTTACTAAACCTGACAGGGCACACCTGTGAAGTGAAAACCATTTCAGGTGACTACCTCTTGAAGCTCATTAAGAGTATGCCAAGAGTGTGCAAAGCAGTAATCAAAGCAAAAGGTGGCTACTTTGAAGAACCTAGAATATGACATATTTTCAGTTGTTTCAGACTTTTTTGTTATGTATATAATTCCACATGTGTTAATTCATAGTTTTGATGCCTTCAGTGTGAATCTACAATTTTCATAGTCATGAAAATAAAGAAAACTCTTTGAATGAGAAGGTGTGTCCAAACAAAGATAAATCATTTCAGAACTTTTTCCAACTTTAATGTGACCTATAAACTGTACCACTCAATTGAAAAACAAACTGAATTCTTTTAGGTAGAGGGAAGAAAAAATATAAAAATAAAATAATATGGTTTCATAAGTGTGCACACCCTTAAACTAATACTTTGTTGAAGCATCTTTTGATTTTATTACAGCACTCAGTCTTTTTAGGTATGAGTCTCTCAGCATGGAATATTTCGACTTGGAAAGATTTGCCCACTCTTCTTTGCAAAAACACTTCAAATCTGTCATAATGTGAGGGCATCCCCTGTGCACAACCTTCTTCAGATCACCCCACAGATTTTCAATCGGATTCAGGTCTGGGCTCTGGCTGGGCCATTCCAAAACTTTAATCTTCTTCTGGTGAAGCCATTCCTTTTTTGATTTGGATGTATGCTTTGGGTTGTTGCCATGCTGAAAGATGAAGTTCCTCTTCATGTTCAGCTTTCTAGCAGAAGCCTGAAGGTTTTGTGCCAATATTGACTGGTATTTGGAACTGTTCATAATTCCCTCTAGCTTAACTAAGGCCCCAGTTCCAGCTGAAGACAAACAGCCCAAAGTATGATGCTGCCACCACCATGCTTCACTGTGGGTATGGTGTTCTTTTGGTGATGTGCAGTGTTGTTTTTGCGCCAAACATATCTTTTGAAATTATGGCCAAAAAGTTCAACCTTGGTTTTATCATTCCATAACACCATTTCCCACATGCTTTTGGGAGACTTCAGATGTATTTTTGCAAAATATAGCCTCGCTTGGATGTTTTTCTTCGTAAGAAAAGGCTTTCATCTTGCCACTCTACCCCATAGCCCCGACATATGAAGAGTACGGGAGATTGTTGTCACATGTACCACACAGCTAGTACTTGTCAGATATTCCTGCAGCTCCTTTAATGTTGCTGTAGGCCTCTTGTTAGCCTCTAAGTTTTCTTCTAATCTTTTCATCAATTTTAGAGAGACGTCCAGTTCTTGGTAATGTCACTGTTGTGTCATATTTTCTACACGTGATGATGACTGCCTTCACTGTGTTCCATGGTATATCTCATGCCTTATAAATTCTTTTGTACCCTTCTCCTGACAGATACCTTTTAACAATGAGATCCCTCTGATGCTTTGGAAGCTGCCTGTGGACCATGGTGTTTGCTGTGGGATGCGACTAATAAAATTTCAGGAAAGACCAACTAGAGCAGCTGAACTTTATTTGGGGTTAATCAGAGGCACTTTAAATGTTGGCAGGTGTATGCTGACTCCTATTTAACATGATTTGGAATGTGATTGCTTAATTCTGAACACAGAAATCTGAACACATTATAGCAAGTGCTGATTTTTATAAGTGCATTGGAGATATCCAGGAGACTAACTCAGAGCTTATCCACTGTAGCAGAACTTCAGCGGTGTTTCTGGTAGATACTCAGACACTGTGTTTCAAAACAGTGCTGATTTTTATAAGTGCATTGGAAATATTCAGGAGATACTCAGGAGGTAATCTGGAGGTGGATACAATCTAAACAACTAAAATTTGTTTGTTTATTATCTTTCCCCTCTTTAAAATGGCAGACCTGGTTCTGTGCAGGAATTGTTGTGATTTTATTTCAGGTTCCACTCTTCAGAGGTTTGTATGCTGTCTGATCTGTAGACAGCTCTCCATAATGCAGCAGGAAATCACATTTTTGAAATCTGAGATTTGTAAATTAACCACTAAACAAACTCAGGCTGAGAATGTTGCAATGCTACTGCCACAGAGGCCCCCTAGAAATGGAAGATTGGTTACTGCAAGTTCTGGTAGAGAGTTGTTGATAGAAGACATGTCCCACAGTCTGTGGCTCTCAAAAATTAATTTGCAGCACTTTCAGAGTGCAAGAGCAACATGGAGGATGGCTCAAGCACAGTGAGTGAGAAACAATCATCTCCCATGCCTAAAGTATGCAAGACTGCAGCCAAAGACAAAAAGGAGAAGGTGAGGACTGATAGTAAGCAGCTGTTGGTGGGCGATTCCATCATAAGAGGTGTGAAGTTTTAGGAAAATGGTGTTGTGAGATATCTCCCTGGTGCTACCGCTAGAAGGGATAGACGACGGATCCTTATTATTGTTAGGCAAGCAAAGCAGGAAAGGAAGGTAGATGTTATTGTCCTTCTTGGAACATATGATCTGGCTTGCAATGAGGTTTCAAAGGTGAAGGAAGCTTTTCACACACTTGGAAATGATATACGGGAGGTTGCATCAACTGTTTCATTCTCTGCAGTTTTGCCTGTGCATAACCTTCAGCATGACAGGAAGATGCACATTAAGGAATTCAATGTATGGCTTGGTGAATGGTGTCTGAACCAAGGGTTTGGCTTTGTGTCTCATGTTAGCTCTCGTTGGAATGGAAAAGAACTGTACAAGAAAGATGGTTTGCATCTTTCTTTCAAGGGAACGAATGTCCTCAGTGAAAAGTTCCAAGTATTTCCTAAGGAGCATTTAAACTAGGAAAGGGGGGCAAAAGAGTGATAATCCAGCAGTCCGACTGCCCCCCGGAACAATGCCAGAAGATGCCAGTAGCACAAAGGTTAAGAAATGACAAGCTCAGATTTTTGTCTACAAATGCTCGCAGTTTAGGGAATAAGATCAATGAACTTGAGGCTATAATGGCATCTGAGAAACTTACTTTTCTAAAATTAGATTAGTGGTATACGAGTCCCTATAAGATTGGAACAGTTTCATTGGAGTCCAGGAGAAATAGGACTACTTAAAAGTGACACTATTGAAGGCAACAGAAAATTGCATTAGGTTTGTCAGTAAAAGCAAAAAAAGGAAGAGTACCACTGTGGTACTCAGCAGAAGTGGCTAAAATCATAAAAAACTAAAAGATAGCATTTAGTAATTATAAAAAAAAAACACAGAGGATGACAGGCAAATTTATAAGATTAGGCACAGAGAGGCCAAACAAGTTATAAGAGCTTCAAAAGCACAGGTAGAAGAGAAATTAGCTCAGTCAGTGAAAAAAGGCAATAAGACATTCTTCAGATACATAAATGAAAAAAGGAAACTAAAACAAGGAATTACCAAATTAAAAACAAAAGAAGGAAGATAAAGAACTAGCTGACTGCCTCAATGAATACTTCTGTTCAGTTTTTACAAATGAAAATGAAGGAAAAGGACCTCAGTTAGGAAATAAGACTAATGAATCTTTTGATGCATGTGTCTTTACAGCGGAAGAGGTTCTAAGTCAGATGTCTAAAATTAATACAAATAAGTCACAGGGGCCTGATGGAATGCACTCAAAGCTATTAAAAGAGCTCAGCGGCGAGCTAGCAAAACCATTAACAGATTTATTTAACCAATCACTGGCAACAGGAGTCGTCCCAGAGGATTGGAAATTGGCAAATGTTGTGCCCATTCACAATAAAGGTAGTAGGGAGGAATCGGGCAACTATAGGCCAGTAAGCCTGACATCAATAGTGGGGAAATTAATGGAAACCATACTTAAGGAGAGGATTGTGGAACATATAAAATCCCATGGATTGAAAGATGAAAAACAGCATGGGTTTGCTACAAGGAGATCATGCCAAACTAATCTTATTGATTTTTTTGATTGGGTGACTAAAATAATAGATGGCGGAGGTGCAGTAGACATAGCTTATCTGAACTTTAGTAAGGCTTTTGATACTGTCCCACATAGAAGGCTTATAAATAAATTGCAGTCTTTGTGCGTGGACTCATATATTGTTGAATGGATTAGGCAGTGGCTGAGGGACAGACAACAGAGGGTTGTAGTCAATGGAGTATATTCAGACCATGGTCTTGTTACCAGTGGGGTACCTCAGGGATCTGTTCTGGGACCCATATTGTTTAATATATTTATTAGCGAAATTGCAGAAGGCCTCGATGGTAAGGTGTGTCTTTTTGCTGATGACACAAAGATTTGTAACAGGGTTGATGTTCCTGGAGGGATACACCAAATGGAAAAGGATTTAGGAAAACTAGAGGAATTGTCAAAAATCTGGCAACTAAAATTTAATGTTGCTAAGATAATGCACCTGGGGCGTAAAAACCCAAGAGCAGAATATAAAATCAGTGATACAGTCCTAACCTCAGTATCTGAGGAAAGGGATTTAGGGGGTCATTATTTAAGAAGACTTAAAGGTAGGCAGACAATGTCATAGAGCAGCAGAAAAATGTTAGCAGAATGCTTGGGTGTATAGGGAGAGGCATTACCAGTAGAAATAGGGAGGTGCTCATGCCGCTCTACAGAGCACTAGTGAGACCTCATTTGGAGTATTGTGCACAGTACTGGAGACCAAATCTCCAGAAGGATATTGATACTTTGGAGAGAATTCAGAGAAGAGCTACTAAACTAGTACATGGATTGCAGGATAAAACTTACCAGGAAAGATTAAAGGACCTTAACATGTAAAGCTTGGAAGAAAGACTAGACAGAGGGGATATGATACAAACTTTTAAATACGTAAAGGGAATCAACAAGGTAAAAGAGGAGAGAATATTTAAAGGAAGAAAAACTGCTACAAGAGGACATAGTTTTAAATTAGAGGGGCAAAGGTTTAAAAGTAATATCAGGAAGTATTACTTTACTGAGAGAGTAGTGGATGCATGGAATAGCCTTCCTGCAGAAGTGGTAGCTGCAAATACAGTGGAGGAGTTTAAGCATGCATGGGATAGGCATAAGGCCATCCTTCATATAAGATAGTGCCAGGGGCTATTCATAGTCTTCAGTATATTGGGCAGACTAGATGGGCCAAATGGTTCTTATCTGCCGACACATTCTATGTTTCTATGTTTAGCTACATCCCCAGTTATAAGAGGGTGTGCACACTGATGCAACCACATTATTATAATTATTTTTTTTTCTTTCCTCCGCCAAAAATATTTCAGTTGGTTTTTCAATTGAGTGGTACAGTTTATAGGTCACATTAAAAGGTGGAAAAAGTTCTGAAATGATTTATCTTTGTCTCATTTATTTACAGCACAGAAACCTGACATTTTACCAGGGGTGTGTAGACTTTTTATATCCACTGTGTATATATATATTATTTATTTATATCAATTAATTTTTTTGGAGGGGTTTATTAATTATATTCAAACTAGCAGCAGTATGTTTTTACCACACCAAGACACAGGGTAGTGCACTACATGCAGCACCATCTGTCCGGCCAGAAGTAGTGGTAGTAGTACTAGTAGGCCGCAGTTGTTCCTGCTGGCTTCAGAAAGGCAAAACATTAAAGGGATGAAATATTGGATTTGATGGCTCACTCCTACTCTCAGTCGCAGCAGGATGACATGGAGGTGACGTCAGAGTCCGACCCAGTGTCGTGGAGCCAGGGGTCACATCGTTCCCCCTGATCCTCCTTGCAGCCCTAAAGAAGGTTTTCAGTGTAGTCCTAGTCTTCACTTTCCCTTCCAAGGAGGACGGCCTTCTTTTTTCCTAAGAAGTAGCAAGAAAACCCCACCATGCCCTACAGCAGATAGTAAAGAGAGTCTTCCTGTTGACGACTTCTGTGAGAATAGTCAGTGTTTGTACTGCCCTGAGAGGGCGTCTGCAGACCCCAGGCATATTGGCATTGGGAGCAGCAAAAGTGTCAGTCAGGGAAGAGCAGGGAAGGGGGGGCAAAGAGCCCACCATGATATCCCACAGTCTGATAGAAGCAAAAGGGAGGGTGAGGAATCCAAAGATGATTTTGTGCTAGGCAGGTCCTGGGAGCAGGATCATGGTGCTGAGGAGGTTGCAACATCAGAGGAGGAGGATGATGGCGGTAACAATAAAGAGTAGAGGACACTTATCTTCCAAAGACCAGCCAGGAGAAAGTCTGCTCTGGGTTCTGGTTATGCTGCTGGCGCAATGGGTGGGTTAGGCCCAAAACGTGCCAAAGCTAAACCCAGGTCAGCGATTATCTCTGTCTGGCAGTTTTTCTCCACGCTGTCGGGAGAGATAAAAGCATTGCCTTGTGCAAGCTGTGCAAAAACAAAATAAAACGATAGAGAGCCTGAGTGTCTCCACATCCACTGCCATAGCTAAAAGTGCCTTAAAGGGTTTGTGGAGGCAGTATATATTGATGACCAATCCCTGCGTTAAGTCATCAATATCTGATTGGTGTGGTTCCAACACCCGGCACCCCCACCAATCAGCTGTTTAAAGAGTAGGCAGCACTCCATATGAGCACTGCTTCCTCTTCATTTCACTTCCCATCATCTTAGAAGTGCAGGCTAATTGCAAGTAATTACCACATTCACTTGAATGGGGTGAGTGCTTATAATTACACTTCACTACCGCTGCAAAGTCGACGACATGCAGTGTAATGAAGAGGAGGCAGCTCTTTCATAGAGTAAAACTTTTGCTTCAAACAGTCGATCAGCTGGGGTGCTAGGTGTTGGACACTTTTCTGAAGGCAGGTCATCAAAATATACTGCCTACGCAACCCCATTAAATACCACCACAAACACAACTATGCATGGGGTCCCCTTCCTCGTCCTGAAACTCCTTCTTATGGTAGTTCAAGAGGTGACTGTTCTCACACAAGTCATCAGCAGGTAGACTATCTTCAGTATCTTTAAAGCGTAACTGTCATATTTATTTTTTATGCAATTGGATTGGTCTGACTAAGTTTGACTTAGTTCCCTAGTTAATACTTTTCTATAGGTATTAAATTACCTAGTAATTGCAGCACATTTTTGGATAGTGCTGATAGTCTCGATAAAAATTTGAGATAAAAATTTCAACTGCTCAGGAGGAAGAGTCTGGAGAAAGCCGATTGGTTGGGGTGAGGCTGCACGTTCCCGAGATGAGCCAAATGAATTCTGGGTAGTTAGGGAGGAAGGTCTTGGCCTCAGGGTAAGTGTATCGAAGGCCATCTTGAGAATATAGTCAGAAAGAAGTCTTGTGAGGAGCGGTTGCTATGGATGGAATCTTATTAAACAATTGGTATGTGAACACAATAATTTGTGATTATGGATTATCACCACAGCAGCAACAACATATGAAAATTTAATTTTGACTGAAAATATGACTGTTATCCTTCAATACCATATGAAGGTTTGTTGCCTTTTCTTATGAAAAAAGAAAGTGCCCCACTAGCAGGGAGCAGTGAAGGCAGAGAGGATACACCTTAAAGCCTTCTCTGGGGTTACAAGGAGGAGCAGGAGGAATGCTCTGACCCCTGCCTCCAAGTTACATCCACATCATCATGCTGTGAGCCATCCAATCCATCATCTCATCCTGGGGTCTACTGCTACTACTGGCTGGTTAGCTGACTCTTGGATGATGAGGCATGGGCCTTTCATTTTGCGCTCTTCTGTTTTCCAATCATTTTATTATAGTCCTATAAATGAAAAGTCATGGGTTTACTATAAATGAAAAGCCACGGGTATGGTACACATTATTTATTGGTACTAGCAAAATTGCAAGTGTTTTTTTTTTCTGTAATTTTAAAACAGAGGCACTAATAAATGTTAGTGTTGATAGTGCTTGGGTCCTGGGGCTGAACACATCAGGTGCTCTACCAAGCATTAAACCAGGCACCCCCTGCTCTGAAGAGGGGGAGGGTGCCTGGTTCATAGGAGAATGTCAGAAATTGATGAAAACACCACCAAAATGATTCAGGAACAGCATGGGGAGGATGTTTGGATACATCTTGGACTCTCAGGTCGCTGCTGGGAACAGAGTTGTCTGAGTAGTATGTCACTTTTACAGACTGACAATAATACGCACCAAACCGAAAAATAAATCGATTTTAGACAGGAAAAAAATTGTTAGGAAGCATTCTTTCCTGTATATTTACTTGTATATAAAGTGGAAGTGCTGCCAAAAATTACAAGGAAGAGGCCTCCGTTAGCACCTGTATATCACATAAAGGAGGTCCTCATTCACATTGTGGTACAATTGTTCAGGTAGTAGGACTCCTACACTCATAAAGCCTATGCACTAAGTGAAAGAGCTGCCAAAATTTACAAGGAACCGGCACTCCAATACACCCTTTATTACACAAAAAGGAGGACATCATACACACCCTTGAAATATTATGATTGATGGCCTGCTGGTGACCCTCAAAAACATTAGGAGCAAGGGCCTGCTGTTGACCCTGTAAAACATTAGGGGCGAGGTCCTGCTGCGGATCTGACCATCTAAAAAATGTTGTGGGCGAGGGCCTGCTGCCGAGCTGACCATGTAAAAAATGCAGGTGGCGGCGGAAACCCTGATGGAAGTAGGGCCCACCATCCTTGGCCATCCCAGGGTAGGACTCGCTCTCGGCCTCCACAACTTTCACCCAGTGTGCCGTCAGGGAAATGTAGCATCCCTGCCCAAAAGCACTTGTAATGTTGCTGCCACCACCGCCTAATAAAATATTAAACTGAATGAATGTCACTGATATTTAGGATGCACACAGGAGGTATAGCGCAAGTAATGTCGCTGCCACCACAGCCTAATAAAAAATTACGCTGAATAAATGTCACAGATATATCGGATACGCAAACGTTATACAGGATATGTAGCGCAGCTAATGTCACTGTCCACAGCGGACACCGTCTATGGAAAAAGGACACTTGATGTCATATATTTTTTGACTGCGCACACTTTACACTGGAGATGTGGTCCTGGTAAGGTCAGAAGCGGACGCTGTCTATTGAAAAATGAAATTTTATGTCACAGAAAATTTTTGTAAGCGCATAATTTAACTGTCTGCAGCAGACACCGTCTACTCAAAAGTGCACTGGATGTCACTTATATTTTAGGGATGCGCACACTTTTCACAAGAGATGTGGCGCAAACAAATGAACTGTCAGCAGCGGCCTATTACACAGTATTTATCGCAGGATGCGCTAAAAATTTATAGACGGTGTCCGCTGTGGACAGTGACATTAGCTGCGCTACATATCCTGTATAACGTTTGCGTATCCGATATATCAGTGATATTTATTCAGCGTATTTTTTTATTAGGCTGTGGTGGCAGCGACATTACTGGCATTACAGTGAGGGCAGTACTTACCTGCACGTGCGGGGGGGGGGAGACTCGAGCATTGCGCTCGAGCACATGCGATACTCGGCCGAGTACCGCCATGTGCCGAGCATAGCGATGCTCGAGCCGAACTAGTATTCGGTTTAGCATGCTCGCTCAACACTAATAAATGTCCCTCCACTTCTACAATCACACTGCTCATTGGTATTGACTATTTATTTTGGTAATAATGCAGTTTTTGCTGTAAAATGTGTTTGAATTACATGGTCTGATGAAGTAATGTGTTCCACTAACACTGGTATAAAAATGCAATATTTGTAGTAAAAATCACATTTTGTACTACATTAACAACTTATACAATTTGAAATTCACTCTCAACCACAACCAGTTTTTTGGTTCATTGTCTATATATGTCTAACAATTAAAATTGATAAATATAGTCAGTCAAAGTCTAAACATATATCAAGTCAACAGCATGAAATACAGTTTTACATGCAGATTGCAGGAACAATCATGTTTTTAAAATCCCTGAAGGAGAATTCATTCATTCTAAATCTCTTTTAAAATACTGTTTATTGATTTTCAAAATAACATAGCAAACATTACTTAAGCAGTTTACAAAGCTCCAATTTTTTTGTTTTGTTGCAATACAGTCTTCCTAACTTAGTTTTGACTAAGATAAATTGGGACGACTTCCACAGGGTGAGAATCAAGTCATCTCCAAAAGAGAACCGCTCCGTTTTATATATTGGACGACAGAAAACTCGAAATAATGAACAGTAAATAACAATGTACTAGGTACGTATTCAAAGAATTGAACATTTAACATTAAAGGAACAAGGAGTGGGGGGGAGAGGGGAGGGGGGTTATATTGTATAAAGGTCTCTTGATGGATAGAAGGAGAGCAGATTTGTCGGTACGCCAGTCCTGAGGATCCATTACTCAGAAGGTGAATGTGGTTTGGAGGAATCAGACAATTCTTTACCATGCATGAGAGGAATAATCTTGATGTATTTCCCTGATTAGAGTTAAGAAAACCTCACCTCCATCTTCCAGCCACTGCCCTCAGATTTTTGGCTTATTATTAGTCCATGGGAACCATAAATGATCACATTTGTGATGACTTCTTAGTTCCTGTGTAGGGATATTTATTCCTAGTGCTTGTGACTTTAAGGGGTTTATTTTGAAATTTGATATACAGTGCAGACCAAAAGTTTGGACACACCTTCTCATTCAAAGAGTTTTCTTTATTTTCATGACTATGAAAATTGTAGATTCACACTGAAGGCATCAAAACTATAAATTAACACATGTGGAATTATATACATAACAAAAAAGTGTGAAACAACTGAAAATATGTCATATTCTAGGTTCTTCAAAGTAGCCACCTTTTGCTTTGATTACTGCTTTGCACACTCTTGGCATTCTCTTGATGAGCTTCAAGAGGTAGTCACCTGAAATGGTTTTCACAATGACTGCCGCCTCTCTGGCCAGGGAACTGTGCCAACACACGCCACTCTCGCTGGTAAGTTTCTTTATGCAATTCTGTTTGTCCCGTAAGTGTAGGAAGTGTATTTTACCTTGTTATCATAGATATTGTGGGGCCAGAGCGCTATCGGTTAAGGCTGAAGTTTTGTCTCGGTTCATTTCGCCGCCATCTTGCTCATTGCCATCTTTGGTTGCGTTGCGTGTCACCTTGGTCTTCTCCTGTCTCCAGTCACTGTCGAGTCTCGGGTCACGCTTTATGTTACTTGTCCTGTCCCGAGCAGAGGTGATATCTTCGGTACCTTTTATTCAGTGGTGCGTGCCCCGGTCATAGGAGAGGCCGTGGCTATCTTTACTGCTTGGCCGCAGTGGCGCCTGCTTCAAAGCTGTATATGAAGCTCCAAATCTCTGTGTTTCTTAGTAATTAGCTTACTTTTAGCTGGGGAAAGATAAATTTAGCAAGATTTTGGCACTTTATAAGGTTCAAAAGTGCGATATTGGTTTTGTCTTTAGGAGCTCCTTCACCGTGCGGCTGGATCAGTCGGCTGCTAGCTCCCCCCCATTCATTCTAAATTTAACTGAGCTGATTATTGAAAATTCAGGAAGGAAACTGCTTACATAAAATACAAATTCGGAAAAAAGATAAAATTCTGCATGGGCATTCAGTAGAGACAAGTTCCATAATGAATTCATGCATAGAGAATTCTTAATCCGGGATAGAGTTAAACTCAAAGATAAAGGGATAAAGACTAGGACTAGAATACTAGTGTTTTCCACCATGTACAGTGAGGAATTCAAACAGTTCACTTCTATAACATCATCCCAGTTTCAAATTAAGATAAGATACTGGCAACGATCTTATTTGGTGGAATAACTATATCTCACATAGAGCTCCCACACTGTAAATTTTTATCCTCCAGTCTTTTCTCAGTGAAAACAAATGAACATATTTGGTTAAAATGTATTGAATTCTATTGGTATGGACATAGTATGTGCATAACCTGTCAATATGTGGAAGATGCAATTTTTGTTTACCTCCCCGGTAAACAGATACAAGTATACCATCAAATCTGATAATAACTGTAAAATGCAGTTTGTAGTTTGTATGTTACAGGTTGTACAATGTATGCAGTATGTAGGATATACAACATACTGCTTTAAGTTACATCCACATAAACATCATCTGTTGGTATGTTCAACATTAACAATACATCTAAGGTTTATAGGCATTTTACAGCAAGACCCCTGAGCAAGAAAGAAACCATTGCTCCAAAGAAATCATCAAAAAAACAACAGATTGCAGTTTTTAACTCCACAATGGGAAAAGGGTATTGCTCTTTGGAGAAATATGTCATAAGGACAACAAAATTAAGGTAATGGAGTGGTCATCACAAAGCCCTGATCTATATTCCATAAGAAATATATGGGCAGAACTGAAAGAAAAAGGTGTGTGAACATGGAGGTCCACAATGCTGACTCAGTTACACTAGTCCTGTCAGTAGAAATGGGCCATAATTCCAGCAACCTATAGAGTTAGAAGCTTGTGGAACGCGCTCCAAAGCATTTGACTTAAGTAGCCAATTTAAAGGCAATGCTACCAAATACTAACCAGGTGTATGCACACTTCTGAGCCTTTGGGAATGCGATTAAAGAAATAAAAACTGAAATAAATTGTTGTCTCTAGTATTATTCTGAAATGTCACATTTTTTAAATATAGCAATGATCTTAACTGATCTAAGAGATGAATGGGACTAACAGTATGGGAAAGCTTCTTCGTCATTTTTTTTATTAGCGATCAGCAGAAGGACCAGGCTTCGCACGGGTATATTTCATCTATTTAATTTAATGTTTCTGTGTGTCATTAAAAGATATCAACAGTATCCCCCATAACTGTGTCCTCTACAGCACCCTGCCCCCTTAACAATAAACTCTACTGCCCCTCACTCCTTAACACTGACCCCCCTAAAGTGCCCCTCCTCCTTACAATGGGATGTCTACAGCAGCCCGTCCCCTTAACTTTGAGCTTCACAGCAGCCCACCACTTTAACAGTGAGTTTCACGGCACCTCACTCCCTTGACATTGACCTTCTCAGGGGCATGTCCCCTTAACAGTGACCTATACATCACCACTCCCCTTTTAACAGTGAACTCCACAGTGTCTTCCCCTTTAACAGTGACCTCCACAGTGTCCATTCCTTTAACAGTAACCTCCACAGTGCCTGCTCTCTTAACAGTGACCTGCACAGTGCCCGTCCCTTTAAAAGAGACCTCCACAGTGCCCGCCCCTTTAACAGTGGCCTCCACAGTGCCCGCCCCTTTAACAGTGACCTCCACAGTGCCCGCCTCTTTAACAGTGACCTCCACAGGGCCCTGTCCCTTTAAGGCTAGGGCTACATGACGACATGTGTTGCGCGACATTTTGTCTCAACAATTTTTATAGTGATAGGCTATGGTGTCCCACTGCGACATGCGACATGATGTGACTGCGACACGACAGTCGCAAAAAATCCATCCAAGATGAATGCATGTAGCAGTGTAGTTGTGCCCTATGTGACATGCGACTTGGCTGGGTTGTTATGGAAACCTGGAGTAAAGCTGTGTGTGTGTGGAGATTAAAGGCCTGCGCGCTTCTATTGGCTTATAAGAGACATGTGACCGTGTGTATGGCAGTTGGCATATGAAGAGAAAGACTTGCAGGCTTGTATTGGCTAATGCAGGTCATTTTTGGGGAATATCTCAGGAACGGTACGTCCTAGAGAGCTGAGACTCCCGCAAGATCTCTTTCCAGGTAGCAAGAGATGTGTATACCAAGTTTCGTTGAAATCGATGGTCGCGTTTTTGAGTGATCGCGGAACATGCATACATATATACGTCCTTTTTTATATATATAGATGAGCAAATTTCTGGAAATTCGTTTTGGTTCCAATTCTATCGATTTGGCCTTCAGATTCCATTCAGCCCAAATAAATTTAACCTGAATACAAAGTGACCTAGTTATGCTGTAAAGTTGTATATGACACTCTGAGGTCTCCTAGTATTGTATCCAACCCCTTTCAAGCTCTTTAATGCGAATACAGCATAGATAATGACTATTGTTGAGTGATTCAAAGTCAAACGAATTGACTTCGATCCAAATCTCAGGAAAAATTTGATTCCCATGAAGCCGAATTCCCTTGCACTTTGTGGTAACGAGTCCATTTCTCCTGAAAAAAACATACCTCATCCATTTGATTGTGGAGAGGCCGTTGAGACCATCTTGATTGAGGAAAACGTGCAAAATGTAGCTTAGGGGGGTCATCAGTGATGACTTCTCCACGCCCGGCAAGCATGATGACGTCATCACATTACCCCACAAGATTTTGCGTGGTTTCTTCAATCAAGATGGCTGAGACTGTCTCTCCAAGAGAATAAGATATGGTATGTTTTATTTTTTTGTTTGTTATTTTTTAACCTTGATTAACCCCTGAAAGACCTCAATTTTAATGTCAGATGCTGTGATCAGCAATGAATGTGCCATCTGAGGGGTGCACGCACCATTCCCCAACATCCATAAGAAGATTATCCATGGCACTGACTGCCATTAAAATCTTTATTGCAACATTTCAAGACATTAAAATCGATAGATAGCGGCTCACCCCACTCAACTAGTGGACCTAGGTGCTCTTGTACCAGGACTGCCCCACAGTCCTTTCAAGGGGTAAATTTAGATATGTAATTAATGGAACAGGCACTCTATCACCCGGAACTGTTAATAAAATGTTGGTATTTTAATTTCATTAAAAAGTTTAAAAGTCAAAATGTTCCAAAAAAGTACAATAGTTTGTGAGTTGAAACATATATGTGTTAAAAGGCATTTATACTAACATCTATCTAATACATATATGACATGTGAGGCTTATCTATGATTTCAGATCCCTCATGCACATGGGTCCAAAAAATTCACAGACACAAAACTAATTCTATTGGTGGTTTTCACAGATTGTTGCTGGAACCCCAGGCCAGTTTTCAACTTCCTGCCCAGGCCATTTTTTTTAAAATCTGACATGTGTCACTTTATGTGGTAATAACTTTGGAACACTTTTATTTATCACATTGACACATTGTACTTCATGACAGTCATAAAATTGAGTCAATATACAGGTGAAACTCCAAAATTTTAGTATCATGCAAAGTTCATTTATTTCAGTAATGCAACCTAAAAGGTGAAACTAACATATGAGACAGACTCATTACATGCAAAGCGAGATACTTCAAGCCTTTATTTGTGATAATTTGGATGATTACAGCTTACAGCTTATAAAACCCTAAAGTCACAATTTTGAGGTACCCTTTGCTCAGGGGGCATGGATTATTAGCTGACTAGAGTGTGACATTTTGAGCCTAGAATATTGAGCCTTTTCACAAAATTCAAATTTTAAGCTGCATTAATGCAATTCCTTTTAATTTGCATTACTGAAATAAATGGACTTTTTCACGATATTCTAATTTTTCGAGTTTCACCTGTAGTTCACCTTTATTTATGAAAAAATCCCAAATTTACCCAAATTTTTTACAAATTCGCAATTTTCAATTGGGTCTGTGAGTATATGACTCACCTGGCAACACCCAGCATATTGGTAGGATAACCTTATTATCTGGTATCCTCTACGTATATGGTGGCCTTATAATGACACATGGTATGAATAACTATTTGTGGATCTGGTTCCATTGTATCTTACTGTTTTTTGCCGTTTAACTTTTCGGTCTAATCCCCTGAGGAATTCTCTGTCTATCTGGATGAGGAAAATGCGTCGGGACTGACTGTATAGGTGTGCATTCTGGGACTGGCTGTACTTAGGTACAATAAACAGTGTCCGAAGGATAGGCCAAGGACATAATAAGAAAAGTGCAGTCCTAGGCACGAGGACGGGGAGCATCTACCACTAAGGTGCGTCCCCGGGCTAAGCAGTTTGGAGGGTGAGATCAGGGACAGTCTTATATATTTTTTCACACAGTCTCCCTTAGTACTCATCCCACTGCTTGAGCCCATGTGGTTTTTGGTGATAGCTTATTGCGGTGTATAGGAACTTTATGGATCCAAGTTATATGATTTTATTGTATGTAATAAAAGTAACGTTTTAGATTCTTGCCTTCAGTGATATCCCTATTTGTTCTTGCAAGAGTTTGGACATTATTGTTTTTTCAGTGATATTGGCCTATTTTATCTATGATTTCAGATCCCTCAGGCACAAAACTAATTCTATTGGTGGTTTTCACAGATTGTTGCTGGAATATGCTATTGAAATGTTCAATTTAACCCCTTCTACCCCGGGCCAGTTTTCACCTTCCTGCCCAGGCCATTTTTTGAAAATCTGACACTTTATGTGGTAATGACTTTGGAACGCTTTTATTTATCCAAGCCATTCTGAGATTTTTTTCTCGTGACACATTGTACTTCATGACAGTCATAAATTTGAGTCAATATAGTTCACCTTTATTTATGAAAAAATTCCAAATTTACCAAAAAGTTTAAAAATTCACAATTTTAAACATTTCAATTTCTCCGCTTTTAAAACAGAAGTCATTTTCCTCATATGTCTACTGTATGTTTGGATCATTTTGTAAATGTCATTTTATTTTATGAAAATTTCCAAAACCCACTTTTTAAGGACCAGTTCAGGTCTAAAGTCACTTTGTGGGGCTTATACATCAATGACCCCATTGTAGAAATTACACCCATCAAGGTACTCAAAACTGATTTTACAAACTTTGTTAACCCTTTAGGTGTTCCACAAGAATTAAAAGAAAATGGAGACAATTTCAAAATTTCACTTTTTTGGCAGATTTTTCCATTTTAATCCATTTTTTTCTTTAACACATCGAGGGTTAACAGCCAAACAAAACTCAACATTTATTACCCTGATTCTGCGGTTTACAGAAACACCCCATGTGTGATTGTAAACTGATGTAAGGGCGGACGGCAGGGAGCAGAAGGAAAAAGAGCGCCATATGGTTTTTGGAAGGAAGATTTTGCTGGACTGGTTTAAAGACACCGTGTCCCATTTGAAGCCCCCCTGATGCACCCCCTACAGTAGACACTCCCAAAAGTGACCCCGTTTTGAAAACTAGGGGATAATGTGACAGTTTTATTGGTACTATTTTAGGTTACATATGATTTTTAATTGCTCTATATTACGTTTTTTGTGAGGCAAGGTAACCCAAAAATTGCTGTTTTGGCACTGTTTTTATTTTACATTTTTTACATTCATCTGACAGGTTAGATCATGTGCTATTTTTATAAAGCAGGCTGTTACGGACGTGATAATATCAAATATGTCTACTTTCTTTGCTTGTTTGTTTCAGTTTTACATAATAAAGCATTTTTTTCTGCAAATCGTCTTGTGCAGGAGCTTATTTTTTGCAGGAAGAGTTGACATTCATATTGGTACCATTTTTAGGTACGTATGATTTTTTAATCATTCATTATTACACTTTGTAAGGCATGGTGACCCAAAAAATTGGTTGTTTTGGCACAGTTTTTATTTATTTATTTTTATAGCTTTCACCTCAGGGGTTAGGTCACATGATATATTTATAGAGCAGGTTGTTACAGACATGGCAATACCTACTATGTATATGTACTTTTTCTTATTTATTTAAGTTTTGCACAATAATAGCATTTTTGAAACAAAAAAAATGATGTTTAAGTGTCTCCATAGTCTGAGAGCCATAGCTTTTTCTTTTTTTAACCAATTGGCTTAGGTAGGGGCTCATTTTGTGCGGGTTGAGATGATTGTTTGATTGGTTCTATTTTGAGGGGCATATGCCTTTTTGATCGCTTGGTGTTGCATGTTAGGTGACAAAAAATAGCTTTTTTGGCACTGTTTTTATTTTTTTTACGGTGTTAACCTGAGGAGTTAGGTCATGTGATATTTTTTATAGAGCAAGTTGTTACAGACACAGTGATATCTAAAATAATTTTTTTCACTTTAACACAATAATGTTTTAGTGTCGCCATTGTCTGAGAGTCATATTTTTTATTTATTTTTTTGGCAATTGTCTTAAGTAGGGTCTTATTTTTTGCGGGATTAGGTGACAGTTTGATTGGTACTATTTTGCGGAGCATACACCTTTTTGATCGCTTGGTACTGCAATTTTTGTGATGTAAGCCAACAAAAAATGGCATTTTTTTGCACTGTTTAATTATTTTTTTTACTGTGTTCACCTAAGGGTTAAGTCATGTGATAATTTTATATAGCTTGTTTTTACGGACATGGAGATACCTAATATGTATACTTTTTATTTATTTATTTCAATTTAACACAATAATTGCATTTTTGAAACAAAATAAATGTTTTAGTGCCTCCATGTTCTGAGAGCTATATTTTTTTAAATCTTTTGATCAATTGTCTTATGTAGGGGCTCTTTTTTTGCGGGATGAAGTGCCGGTTTTATTGGTACCATTTTGCGGTGCATATACCTTTTTTTAACGCTTGGTGTTGCACTTTTTGTGATGTAAGGTGACAAAAATTGCTTTTTTAAATAGTTTTTTTTTTGTATTTTTTTACAGTGTTTATCGGACCGGGTGGATCATGTGATATTTATAGAGCTAGTTGTTACGGATGCGTCGATACCTAATATTTGTTTGTTTTCTTTTTTTTTTTTCTTTTTTTATGTAAAATCAGGGGAAAGGGGTGTTTTTTTCTTTTTTAATTGAAAAGTTGTTTTGTTTTTAAATTAAATACTCTTTTTTTTACTTTGTTTTTTAAACTTTATTTCTGTCCCACTCTGGGACTTTACTTTTGGGGGTCTGATCCCCTCTGCAATGCATTACAATACATCTGAATTGTAATGAGTTGCCTGTTAGTGTATTACACTGAGTAATACACTAACAGGTTGCCTAGGAGACCCAGCCTGAGGCTGGATTTCCTGGGCACCCGTAGAAGGCAGGTCCCCGATGCCATGCAAGGCATTTGGAATCCTCTGCACGGCATCGGGCTGCCTTGTCACACATCAGGTCCCCGCCACAGAGGCCCGGGGACCTGATGGGTTCCCTCACCCGCCGCAAATCCCTTCTATGCCGCGGTCAGCGCTGATCGCGGCATAGAATAGGTTAATCCACCGGCATTGGCTTGTACAGCGATGCCGGTAGATACAGCATGGGCCCGGCTATCAGGGACTGCCGGGCTCCTGCAGTGATCGGGGACGTATCTCTCCGGTGCCCGCCTGATCACCATGATATAATAGTACGTCAAAATGCGGGAACGCACCTGCCGCCATGACGTACTATTACGTTGTTGAGGAAGGGTTGAGACGTATGCATATATATCCATGCATGCCTGCAAACACGTGCGGGCATGTATGGTATATATGTGCATACATTAACCACAGCATCATGGGACGATGTGCGCAGATGTGCCCAGCATCTGCGCACGTCTGCCCATGGTGATCCCCAGGGGCTCATGGTGGCCCCTGTGGGAAATATGTGCCTCCTTTAGACCATGCCCCTTATAATATATATATGGCTGTGG